>NC_082685.1:161300788-161943834 GCF_949987515.2 Delphinus delphis | reverse complement strand
GGTTAAGTTACTAATGCAAGTTCTAGTAGCTAGCACTTGCAAGATTAAGAGTCAAATGACCTTAGCTGATATAGTGTCTATAAATAGGAAAATAAAAGTTGAAACTCCATTATTGGTAGCACACAGAGATTAAAACTTTCACGGGCTGCAATTTAAAACCTAGTGTTATAATTCTGCATTAACAAAAGTATTTTAAATTGATTTATTGTCCTCAAAGATTAAGGAATGTTAGTTTTCTAAAAAATGTAGTGAAGTTAGTGTGTTAGAAAATATATTTTACCTACTACACTTGTGATAAATTATGTTAATTGTATGTATCCGTCATATGGTGTGATGAAAATGGTTACCTTACTGCTGTGGTCTTCCTCCAAAAAAACATATATTCCAAGTTTGATCATGAGAAAAAACATCAGATCTGTTCCACTTGAGAGATCTTACCTGTCCATTACTCCTCAAAATTGTCAAGATCATTAAAACAAGGAAAGCCTGAGAATTGTCACAGCTAAAAGGAGCTTAAGAAGCCATGTAAACTAAAGGTAATGTGTAATCCTGAATGGGATCCTATAACAAAAAAGGTCATTAAGTATAAGATACCAATATTGGTTTATTAATTGCAACAAATGTGCCATACTAAAGTAAGATGTTAAGAGCAGGGGAAACTAAGTTTGAGGCACGTGGAAACTCTATACTATCTTTGCAATGTTTCTGTTAATCTAAAGCTGTTTTAAAATAAAAATTTTACTGAAAAAGAAACACTTAAGCATACATTTACCTTTTCCCAAGTAGAATATCAGTCTATGTTTCTACAAAATAATTTATGTGAGAATGTTTATAGTGGCTTTATTTGTAATTGTCACACACCTGAAAAAACCTGAATGAGATTTCAACTTGGAAATTGACAAACAGGTAATTCATGTAGTGAAACAGTACTCGAGCAATCACAAGAAATGGGCTACTGATAAACCAACAACCTGAATGAAGCACAAATGCATTACGCTTATGGAAAGAAGACAGATCTGAAAGGTTACCTAAAATATTTCCACTTATTTGACATTCTTTCAAAGACAGAATCATCAGGACAGATAACAGATCATTGGTTGCCAGGAGGTGGTGGATGAAAGTCTTGCAAATACCGGGTTAGGGAAAATTTGGGGTTATAGGAACTGTTCTATATTTTGATTATAGTATAGTAATTATACTACTGATATATATATTTTTTAACTCACAGAATGGTTCACTACAAAGGATTAATTTTATCACATATAAACTATACCTGAACAACAAAAACAAAAAATAATTATGAGTCACAACATAATGTGCCAAGTTAGGTATTATAATGTAAAAATTATCTCTTGAATAATAACATGAAAAGGCTAAAGTACTATTAGTCAAATCTTCAGGGAACCTTAACAATAGAAAACAGCCGTGACAACTGTGCACCTGTTTATACATAGGAGAAAATTCTGGGAAGGATTTTGAATTGGAGTCATCGGATCATCGAAAGAATAGAGAACTGGTATGTGTTGGGCAAACTCCATCAGTGAATGTTAAGAGTGTGCTTATCATGGCGCCTCAGGCTGGTGCAACGTCACGCTGGCCTCTGCCGCTGCAGTCTCGCCCCACACTCCGTGCCCCCCCCCCCGCATGAGTGAGCCAGAGCCCCAGAATAAGCTGCTCCTTTAACCCCGTCCTGTCTGAGCGAAGAACAGACGCCCTCCGGCGACCTAAACGCAGAGGCAGGTCCAAATCCAAAGCAAAACTTCAGGAGCCCTGCGAACAAAGAAGAGAAAGGGAAATTTCTCCCAGCAGCCTCAGGAGCAGTGGATTAAATCTCCACAATCAACTGGATGTACCCTGCATCGGTGGAATACCAGAATAGACAACGAATCATCCCAAATTGAGGAGGTGGACTTTGAGAGCAAGATATATTATTTTTTCCCCTTTTCCTCTTTTTGTGAGTGTGTATGTGTATGCTTCCGTGTGCAATTCTGTCTGTACAGCTTTGCTTTCACCATTTGTTCGAGGGTTCTGTCCGTCCATTTTACTTTTGGAGGTTTTTTTTAGTTTTTTTTTTTTTTTTTAATTTAAAAAAAATCTTTTTTTCTTAATAATTATTTTTTATTTTAATAATTTTATTTATCTTAATTTACTTTATTTTATCCTCTTTCTTCCTTTCTTTCTTTCTTTCTTTCCTTCCTTCCTTCTTTCCTTCCTTCCTTCCTTCTTTCTTCTTTCTTTCTTTCTTTCTTTCTTTCTTTCTTTCTTTCTTTCTTCTTTCTTTCTTTCTTTCTTTCTTTCTTTCTTTCTTTCTTTCTTTCTTTCTTTCTTTCTTTCTTTCTTTCTTTCTTTCTTTCTTTCTTTCTACTTTTTCTCCCTTTTATTCTAAGCTGTGTGGATGAAAGGCTCTTGGTGCTGCAGCCAGGAGTCAGTGCTGTGCCTCTGATGTGGGAGAGCCAACTTCAGGACACTGGTCCACAAGAGACCTCCCAGCTCCACGTAATATCAAATGGCGAAAATCTCCCAGAGGTCTCCACCTCAACACCAACACCCAGCTTCACTCAATGACCAGCAAGCTACAGTGCTGAACACCCTATGCCAAACAACTAGCGAGACAAGAACACAACCCCACCCATTAGCAGAGAGGCTGTCTAAAATCATAAGCCCACAGACACCCCAAAACACACCACCAGACATGGACCTGCCCACCAGAAAGACAAGATCCAGCCTCATCCAACAGAACACAGACACTAGTCCCCTCCATCAGGAAGCCTACACAACCCACTGAACCAACTTTAGCCACTGGGGACAGACACCAAGAACAACAGGAACTACAAACCTGCAGCCTGCAAATAGGAGAACCCAAACACAGTAAGATAAGCAAAATGAGAAGACAGAAAATCACAGAGCAGATGAAGGAGCAAGATAAAAACCCACCAGACCTAACAAATGAAGAGGAAATAGTCAGTATGCCTGAAAAAGAATTCAGAATAATGATATAAAGATGATCCACAATCTTGGAAAGAGAATAGAGAAAATGCAAGAAACATTTAACAAGGACCTAGAAGAACTAAAGAGGAAACAAGCAATGAAGAACAACACAATAAATGAAATTAAAAATACTCTAGAAGGGATCAATAGCAGAATAACTGAGGCAGAAGAACAGATAAGTGACCTGGAAGATAAAATAGTGGAAATAACTACTGCAGAGCTGAATAAAGAAAAAAGAATGAAAAGAACTGAGGACAGTCTCAGAGACCTCTGGGACAACACTAAACGCACCAACATTAGAATTATAGGGGTCCCAGAAGAAAAAGAGGAAAAGAAAGGGACTGAGAAAATATGTGAAGAGATTATAGTTGAAAACTTCCCTAATATGGGAAAGGAAAGAGTTAATCAAGTCCAGGAAGCACAGAGAGGCCCATACAGGATAAATCCAAGAAGAAACACACCAAGACACACATTAATCAAACTGTCAAAAATTAAATACAAAGAAAACATATTAAAAGCAGCAAGGGAAAAACAACAAATAACACACAAGGGAATCCCCATAAGGTTAACAGCTGATCTTTCAGCAGAAACTCTGCAAGCCAGAAGGGAGTACCAGGACATATTTAAAGTGATGAAGGAGAAAAACCTTCAACCAAGACTACTCTACCCAGCAAGGATCTCATTCAGATTTGATGGAGAAATTAAAACCTTTACAGACAAGCAAAAGCTGAGAGAGTTCAGCACCACCAAACCAGCTTTACAACAAATGCTAAAGGAACTTCTCTAAGCAAGAAACACAAGTGAAGGAAAAGACCTAAAATAACAAAACAAAAACAATTAAGAAAATGGGAATAGGAACATACATATCGATAATTACCTTAAACGTAAATGGATTAAATGTTCCACCAAAAAAACACAGACTGGCTGAATGGATACAAAAACAAGACTCATATATATGCTGTCTACAAGAGACCCACTTCAGACCTAGGGACACATACAGACGGAAAGTGAGGGGCCGGAAAAAGATAGTCCATGAAAATGGAAATCAAAAGAAAGCTGGAGTAGCAATTCTCATATCAGACAAAATAGACTTTAAAATAAAGAGTATTACAAGAGACAAAGAAGGTCACTACATAATGATCAAGGGATTGATCCAAGAAGAAGATATAACAATTTGAAATATTTATGCACCCAACATAGGAGTACCTCAATACATAAGGCAAATACTAACAGCCATAAAATGGGAAATCAACAGCAACACATTCATAGGAGGAGACTTTAACACCCCGCTTTCACCAATGGACAGATCATCAAAAATGAAAATAAATAAGGAAACACAAGCTTTAAATGATACATTAAACAAGATGGACTTAATTGATATTTATAGAACATTCCATCCAGAAACAACAGAATACACATTTTTCTCAAGTACTTATGAAACATTCTCCAGGATAGATCATATCTTGGGTCACAAATCAAGCCTTGGTAAATTTACGAAAATTGAAAGTGTCAAGTATCTTTTCTGAACACAATGCTATAAGACTAGATATCAATTACAGGAAAAGATCTGTAAAACATACAAACACATGGAGGCTAAACCATACACTACTTAATAACGAAGTGATCACTGAAGAAATCAAAGGGAAAATCAAAAAATACCTAGAAACAAATGGCAATGTAGACATGACAACCCAAAGCCTATGGGATGCAGCAAAAGCAGTTCTAAGAGGGAAGTTTATAGCAATACAATCCTACCTTAAGAAACAGGAAACATCTCGAATAAACAACCTAACCCTGCACCTCAAGCAATTAGAGAAAGAAGAACAAAAAGAACCCAAAGTTAGCAAAAGGAAAGAAATCATAAAGATCAGATCAGAAATAAATGATCAAGAAATGAAGGAAACGATAGCAAAGATCAACAAAAGTAAAAGCTGGTTCTTTGAGAAGATAAACAAAATTGATAAACCATTAGCCAGACTCATCAAGAAAAAAAGGGAGAAGACTCAAATCAATAGAATTAGAAATGAAAAAAGAGAAGTAACAACTGACACTGCAGAAATACGAAAGATCATGAGAGATTACTACAAGCAACTCTATGCCAATAAAATGGTCAACCTGGAAGAAATGAACAAAATCTTAGAAATGCACAACCTGCCAAGACTGAATCGGGAAGAAATAGAAAATATGAACAGACCAATCACAAGCACTGAAATTGAAACTGTGATTAAAAATCTTCCAAGAAACAAAAGCCCAGGACCAGATGGCTTCACAGGCGAATTCTATCAAACATTTAGAGAAGAGCTAACACCTATCCTTCTCAAACTCTTCCAAAATACAGCAGAGAGAGGAACACTCCCAAACTCATTCTACGAGGCCACCATCAACCTGATACCAAAACCAGACAAAGATGCCTCAAAGAAAGAAAACTACAGGCCAATATCACTGATGAACATAGGTGCAAAAATCCTCAACAAAATACTAGCAAAAGAATCCCACAGCACATTTAAAGGATTATACACCATGATCAAGTGGGGTTTATTCCAGGAATGCAAGGATTCTTCAATATATGCAAATCAATCAACGTGATACACCATATTAAAAAATTGAAGGATAAAAACCGTATGATCATCTCAATAGATGCAGAGAAATCTTTCGCAAAATTCAACGCCGATTTAGGTTAAAAACCCTGCAGAAAGTAGGCATAGAGGGAACTTTCCTCAACATAATAAAGGCCATATATGACAAAGCCACAGCCAACATCATCCTCAATGCTGAAAAACTGAAACCATTTCCACTAAGATCAGGAACAAGACAAGGTTGCCCACTCTCACCACTCTTAATCAACAAAATTTTGGAAGTTTTAGGCACAGCAATTAGAGAAGAAAAGGAAATAAAAGAAATCCAAATCGGAAAAGAAGAAGTAAAGCTGTCACTGTTTGCAGATGACATAATACTATACATAGAGAATCTTAAAGATGCTGTCAGAAAACTACTAGAGCTAATCAATGAATTTGGTAAAGTAGCAGAATACAAAATTAATGCACAGAAGTCTCTCTCATTCCTATACACTAATGATGAAAAATCTGAAATAGAAATTAAGGAAATACTCCGATTTACCACTGCAACAAAAAGAATAAAATATCTAGGAATAAACCTACCTAAGGAGGCAAAAGACCTGTATGCAGAAAATTATAAGACACTGATGAAAGAAATTAAAGATGATACAAAGAGATGGAGAGATATACCCTGTTCTTGGATTGGGTTGATTGGAAGAATCAATATTGTGAAAATGACTCTACTACCCAAAGAAATCTACAGATTCAATGCAATCCTTATTAAACTACCACTGACATTTTTCACAGAACTAGAACAAAAAACTTCACAATTTTTACGGAAACACAAAAGACCCCGAATAGCCAAAGCAATCTTGAGAATGAAAAATGGAGCTGGAGGAATCAGGCTTCCTGACTTCAGACTATACTACAAAGCTACAGTAATAAAGACAATATGGTACTGGCACAAAAACAGAAATATAGATCAATGGAACAGGATAGAAAGCCCAGAGATAAACCCATGCACATATGGTCACCTTATCTTTGATAAAGGAGGCAGGAATGTACAGTGGAGAAAGGACAGCCTCTTCAATAAGTGGTGCTGGGAAAACTGGACAGGTACATGTAAAAGTATGAGAATAGGTCATCCCTAACACCATACACAAAAATAAGCTCAAAATGGATTAAAGACCTAAATGTAAGGTCAGAAACTATCAAACTCTTAGAGGAAAACATAGGCGGAACACTCTATGACATTAATCACAGCAAGATCCTTTGTGAACCACCTCCTAGAGAAATGGAAATAAAACCAAATATAAACAAATGGGACCTAATGAAACTTCAAAGCTTTTGCACAGCAAAGGAAACCGTAAACAAGACCAAAAGACAACCCTCAAAATGGGAGAAAATATTTGCAAATGAAGCAACTGACAAAGGATTAATCTCCAAAATTACAAGCAACTCATGCAGCTCAATAACAAAAAAACAAACAACCCAATCCAAAAATGGGCAGCAATCCTAAATGGACATTTCTCCAAAGAGAAATACAGATTGCCAACAAACACTTGAAAGAATGCTCATCATCATTAATCATTAGAGAAATGCAAATCAAAACTACAATGAGGTATCTCCTCACACCAGTCAGAATGGCCATCATCAAAAAATCTAGAAACAATAAATGCTGGAGAGGGTGTGGAGAAAAGGGAACAGTTTTGCACTGCTGGTGGGAATGTGAATTGGTACAGCCACTATGGAGAACAGTATGGAGGTTCCTTAAAAAACTAAAAATAGAACTACCATATGACCCAGCAATCCCACTACTGGGCATATACCCTGAGAAAACCATAATTCAAAAAGAGTCATATACCAAAATGTTCATTGCAGCTCTATTTACAATAGCCAGGATATGGAAGCAACCTAAGTGTCCATAATCGGATGAATGGATAAAGAAGATGGAAATACAATGGAATATTACTCAGCCATAAAAAGAAAGGAAATTGAGCTATTTGAGGTGGATAGACCTAGAGTCTGTCATACAGAGTGAAGTAAGTAAGTAAGAGAAAGACAAATACTGTATGCTAACACATATATATGGAAACTAAGAAAAAAAAATGTCATGAAGATCCTAGGGGTAAGACGGGAATAAAGATACAGACCTACTAGAGAATGGACTTGAGGATATGGGGAGGGGGAAGGTTAAGCTGTAACAAAGTGAGAGAGTGGCATGGACATATTTACACTACCAAATGTAAAATAGATAGCTAATCGGATGCAGTCATATAGCACAGGGATATCAGTTCAGTGCTTTGTGACCACCTAGAGAGGTGGGATAGGGTTGGTGGGAGAGAGGGAGTCACAAGAGGGAAGAGATATGGGAACATATGCATATGTATAGCTGATTCA
Source organism: Delphinus delphis (assembly GCF_949987515.2). Taxonomy (NCBI): domain Eukaryota; kingdom Metazoa; phylum Chordata; class Mammalia; order Artiodactyla; family Delphinidae; genus Delphinus; species Delphinus delphis. The sequence goes on along the minus strand of NC_082685.1, from coordinate 161,935,891 downwards.
CTTGTTATACAGCAGAAACTAACACACCATTGTAAATCAATTATACTCCAATAAAGATGTTAAAAAAAAGTAAAAAGTAACAATGGAAATTTAAAAGAAAAAAAAAAAGAATGTGCTTGTGAGGTTATTTGAAGAGATCTATTATACTACACTTTTATGTCAATGCTGAGAACTAGGCCTTAGAAAAGGAAGCAGTAAGAATGGTAAGTTATACCATCTTTCATGGATATCTACAAAATAATAACATTGTTCATTTAAAAGATGAGTGTTCCATTTTGACTCTCTGTATAAAACCACTTTTTGCCAGAAAAATCAGTAGTTCCTCTTAACATTTTCTACTAAAACGTACATGAATATTGTCCCAACTCAATAATATATTACAGTTTGTTCACAGGCACTTGTGAAATATTCTCCTGTCATGAGCAAAATAAGAAATAATATTTGTTGATTTAAAGAAACAATCAGAACCCCTGAAAATAAAGATTTCAATCAAGGTATAAAATATTTACCAATTGACTTATGCAATTCAAAACAGCATGAGAAATAAAATTACAATCCCATCAGTCGAGGAAGAATAATCTCAAAGTTTTATTTAAAATTCAAAAGCACTTTAAAGTGGTAGTATTCTTGTAGAGCTCATTATATCACAAAATTTGCTTTAAAGGAATCTAAACTCAGGTATGATTATTACTATGAGAAAAAACAAAAATACTGTCCCTAAGAGGTAAATAATATTAGCCCAATCTTTTAGAAAATAAATTCATTTATTAAGTAAAAATATAATAACTTTGATTACAACTGTAATCTAAGTAATATTTAAGCTTAAAATGGAATAAATGAAAAGACACAAAAGTAACTAGAATTGGAGTGCCAAACCACCAATTGGCTATTGTTCATCCAATAACCCATGTGTAGCAAGTTAAAGCATCTTATTATCAAGTAGTATATTAGTGTGCCAGACATTTATTAGTAATTTTATATAATTTGTCCCATTTAATCCCCAAAGTAATAAAATAAGGTAGGTTCTGTAGCACTATCCAAGTTTTACAGTTGGGAATATCAGCCTGTTATGTCTTTTCCTGGATCCTGATATCTGAAAATCTATACTGCATAGTCCTTCATGGTTTAGATCACTCTGTATCCAGAAAAATTTGTACTAAACTTGTGTGTTGAACCCTGTGGAGATTGTAACCCTGATCAGTTTAGAATAGTGTTAAATGTGACTCAATTTTCATCGTGCTCTCTATTTCATTAAACTTTTACTTAGATCTCCAAAAGAGAGATCTCTGTCTCAAAAGAGAGTATAGAATAGTGACTGAAATAGGACAGTTTCTTGAGCTGATCTGCTCAGGTTCACAAGTGTGAATCATAGAGACCTACCTTACAGCAATGCTTAAAAGATTAAATAAGTTAACATTTGCACAGGTCCTATTCCTACATAAGTACTTTTAATTTATTTGGATTTACTTTATTGCTATTTCCTTGTAACACCTAAAGTTAGATACTTTGCTCATCAATTTTCACTCTTTCTTCTTCTCTAGTTTAATCATTTAATGCAATAAATTTCCATCTAAGTACCACTGTAGCTGCATTCTACAGGTTTTGACAAGAGCAATTTTGTCATTGATGTCCAAAAGAAATCATTTGATGTTATGTGCTTTCATGATTTTTCTTTTTCCTCACCACTCAGGGGCAAAATTACTTATGGATCATTAGATGAGGGAGGAAAAGACAAGTGGGTCTATTTTACTATTTTCCCTTAGTACAATTGTCCTTTTTAAGACATCGCTTATATGAAAAGCTAAGAACCCTATTTTTCTTCCTGATTTTTCTGCAGAACAGAAAAAAAAAAAATGGCCTTTTGGAGCCATATTGTGGAAATGAGAATTTACATCTAACTACTAGGCTGCAACTATGCAATGGCCAATAATGGGTCTTTTTCACACTGAAAGGGAAATTGGTGGTTTATTAAGTCATGATTTACAAGATATATATATATATATATATATATATATATATATATATATATATATATATATATATATATATATATATATATATATATCTCCCAAATTTAATCAAGAGTGACCTCAAAAATCTGTAAAAAGATGAAGGTAATGTTGAATCAGGAACTCCTGGTGACTCCATTAATTCTCTGTATGCCACAGGGTCCATTGGCACCAATTTGTAGAAGGTTTTTTGAGCAGTTCCAAATATTTTTGAGTATTGCTATTTTAAAGCTTTCATTCTTTGTCAGAGTAATTAAAAGAAAAATTATAAAAATTACTTAATTTAAAAAATAAAAGTCATTTTACTTGAAAATACAATCTAAATCCATTAGAGTTATTTTTATATATCTTATACACATTATGGGGTATCAGTGACATTGTTTTCCTGTATTTTGAAATATTATTTCATTATAACTCACCATTACTCATACTTATTTCTAACCATGCTACCAAAGATTAAAAGAATAAGTAAACTTTAGAAGGATGCAATAGCTACAGGGAAGAGAAAATACTAAAGTAAATTATTATCTTTCCATTTTTTATTATGTTACCCAAAGCATTACATCATTTTTCAAGAAGGTATTAAACAAATTGGAAATGCCATCTTTGTAATCTATTTTTAAAATATATTGAACATAGCTGAGAATTCAGAATTTTACATATTCTATATACAATGGCAAAGAGAAAAAACTGATATGAGAAAACATGTTATTACTAGATGAATCAGGAGATTAACACAGAGACAAAGAGCAGCCCTCTGGACTCTAATACTGAAAGTCAAAGTTATCATATCAGTGAACTCAGACTGAATCTTCAAATGATGATATCCTAAATGAGTTTTCCAAATTCAGGAGCCAACGAATGAATGCTCTGAGAACAAAAAGAAAATAGAGCTTTCTCTCCAGTTAGAAAGAATGTTATCTTACTTCAGCTAGATTTAGGATCATCACTGTCATGGGCGAAGGCTTTAAAAAAATATCCAAATGCCTCCCCTATAAAATGAACTGTAGTAGGATCATTATTAGCTATGCTGTCATTTCCAATAATCTAATTCTTAGTTTATGTCATAATTTGGAAAATGCAGGAATTTTAGATTAATCTACATAATGCACAGTGAGAGGATAAAAAAAGCACCACTTGCCAGTTCTTATACTTTCATATATTTTCTGTATTAAAACATCCAATTTTATAGTGCCATGAAATAGAAAGTTCAATTTACACTTTTAGTTACTAATGTGTATAATATATAAATACATATATTGAACCTTCAGGAAGGAATTGAAACTCCACTGAGCCTCTATTATTTGAATCTCCCAAGGTGAATATTGGAACAATATTTCCAATATTTTGGAAACTTTCTTTACCTCCATGACCCACAGCTGACACCTTCTTTTAAACAATTTTATTTTATGTTGTTCAGTAACAGAATCAGATAGAAGAAATCATCAGAACATTTGTTTTGTATTTGGAAGATTGCTGATAAATTCAGAGTGTTGTTTTATAAAGGTTACTGATATCAAGTCTGTCTTTTGCCAAATTACCATCAAAACATTTTGTACTGTAATTTAAATATTTTTGCATAACTTTCTACCTTATTGATCAGAATAAGAGACTGTAGTTTAGCCTCTCCTGAAGGCTTAGGTTAGGGTTCTCTTTCTGGTCATTGATTGTGAAGCCCTGTGTTGAATAGCAGGTCCATAATTCACTGAAAGATGGATTGTTTGGCCCATAGGAAAGAGATTCAGATTGCATTGATTTTCTAGAAGGTACTCTTGTTCCTTCATATTCAGTACACATATTTTTACTCTCCTAAGGACACTGAATGCAACATCCTTTGCCTGCTGAAGAATACCTGATGAAGCACCTAAAAGAAGCTATTTAATACAATTTCAATTTTAAGAACAATGCAAACTCAAGTGGAGTTAGATTCTTGCAGAGAAAAGTAAAGAAACTAATTTCCAGCTGTCCTTAAAAGCTCAGGTACTTTTATGCTTATTTTTTAAATTAATTTTTATTGGAGTATAGTTGCTTTAAATGTTGTGTTAGTTTCTGATGTACAGTAAAGTGAATCAGCTATACGTATACATATATCCCCTCTTTTTTGGATTTCCTTCCCGTTTAGGTCACCACAGAGCACTGAGTAGATTTCCCTGTGCTATATAGTACGTTCTCATTAGTTATCTATTTTATACATAGTAGTGTACATATGTCCCAATCTCCCCATTCATCCCACCCCCCCTCCTTTCCCCCTTGGTATCCATAAGTTTGCTTTCTACGTCTGTGTCTCTATTTCTGCTTTGCAAATAAGTTCATCTGTATCATTTTTCTAGATTCCACATATAAGTGATATTATACTTTTATGCTTATTTTAACTTGGTAATTTTGTGCTGTGAGTTTAAGTTGTGAAATTTTTGTCGAATGATTAAACCCATATTTTTGTATGAAATATAAATATTCCAAATCAATATGATTTTAGCTTTGCATCATGCCAAATACAAAGATGTTACACAATATTGACTCCAGGGGCATTAGGTAGTAAGTCAGTGTATCAGTCAGAAAGAAACAGAGCCCACGTCAGCTATCTCAATAGAGCGAAATAGTTACAAAGCAGTTAAAAAGCTGAAAACTTAAAATGAGCAGACGGTGAGACAATTTATTAATAAGCAAAAGCAGGAAGCTGCTATTAGCCATTGGAAGAGGCAGAGTAACCCAGGTCTGGGATCCAGAGCTTCTGGTGAGAATAAGAGCCACAGATGAGATCCAGCTACTTTTATAAGAACCCCTGAAGCAGAAAAAGAGGTTGAGTGATTCTCCCATCTTCTGATACTACAATTTTTTTCCAGTGACTGTCATTCGTTAATTGGTAAGAAAATAGTTGATTAACAGAGAAGACTGGGACTTCCCTGGTGGCTCAGTGGTTAAGAATCCACCGGCCAATGCAGGGGACACGGGTTCGAGCCCTGGTCTGGATAGATCCCACATGCTGCGGAGTGACTAAGCCCGTGAGTCACAACTATTGAGCCCGCACACCACAACTACTGAAGCCCACGCGCCTAGAGCCCATGCTCTGCAACAAGAGAAGCCACCACAATGAGAAGCCCACGCACCGCAATGAACAGTGGCCCCCGCTCGCCGCAACTAGAGAAAGCCCGTGAGCAGCAACAAAGACCAAATGCAGACAAAAATTAATTAATTAATTAATTAAAAAAAAATACTGAACTCCAGATTGTTTAGAAAAAACCCAAAACACACAGAAAAGACTGGATCTGAGAGCAAAGTTTGGCACAATGAGAGTATAAGGAAATAAATTACAATATAATAATGACTTCCTGAAGCTCTATTATAGAAGAGTAAAGACATATGTGCTCAGATATGCCCAGAGACATGTTTTTTGTAACATCACCAAATTAATATCCCATAATTACTAGGCCTATGGTTTCTTCATTTTCTTTAAGTACTATTGCCATAAAAAATAACAATTTAATTAGAAGAAGACCTGATTCTGTTTATTATCAACTCTGTATTTAACTTGAAAGCAAGATTAAATGTGACTCAAAATTCCAGGTAAAGCTAAAAGTAAAAAAAAGAAAACTATCCATACATTAAGCATATGTTGATAAATTGAGGCTATCTTATGTTAGAATATCCTAGAACCTTGTTGAGAATTGTATATCACTGTGGTTTGTAGTAAAAGTAGACAACAACCACCACAAGATTTTTTTCAATATATTTTTCCTCTTGCACCCTGCAAGTAGGCTAAGAAATGGGAAAATGATCCTAAAGTAACAACAAAAGTTAATAGGGAAGAAAATATATTGTAGCCTAATTTATTCAGGTTGGTCATTTTCTCCAAGCTGTGTTCCATTTTGTGCATTCTGTTTTAATGCACTCCTGAAAGTATTGACATTGCCGATTCTCCCTGTCAGCTGACAGGACCATCAAAGTTGAATTTGAACTGCCGGGTGAATATACCTCTTATTCGTTAGTGAGACAAAGTTTAGGAATTCATTAAATCTCTCTAAATATAGCTTCCCCATTTAAATACAGAAAAGAAAGTAACCAAAATCATTTACCTGGAACCACAGTTAGGCTATTAGGAACATGTTTTAGAAATGTCACTAAACACTTATAACACCATGTGGAGTTATTTACCCCATTTCACAAGGAAGAAAGAAACCAAGGCACAGAGGATTCAAAGTTCCATTTGCCTAGAGCAACAGATGAGCAAAACCACAGTTTTGGCAAGATCTCTGCCCTATATCATAATAAAAACTAAACTAGCACGATTAGAATGTGCCAGGCAAACTTCTAAGAACTCTCAGTAAATTAACCCAATGAGTACTCAAAAAAAAATTTTTATACAGGTGAAGCATTAAAAACACAAAGAAGTTAAACAATTTGTCCAAGGTCCCACAGTTATTAAGTGGCAGAACTTGGATGCAGTTTGGTCCCAGAATCTCCACTGAAAAACAGTGTTATATTTATTACCTCTCAACATACTGTGTTAGGGATGTTATGAAGATCATACAAAGCATTATATGTGAAAATATCCTTGAAGTACAGCATGCTATATGTACATAAATTATTATTGCAATTCATAACGAGAGGAGAAAATATCAAAAGATACTAAAGGTGATTATAATAAGTACCATTCAGAATATTATGATGAAAATCAATCTCAGTGGCTCTTTGTCTTTGAAAAATAATGCTACACAGTAGATGCAGTCCAGACATGCTGTACATCTGAGTAAAGATGTGCAGTAGTTTCCCATGGAATTTAGCATAATTTCTAGACATTTACACTGACCTAACAATCTCTACCTAAATTGGTACCGGCTACCTTGCCAATCTTAACCCTTAATATCTTCCCCTGTCCCACAGTTTTAAAAGCATTGGGGCATTAGGACTGGCATATACACACAACCATGTGTAAAATAGATGGTTAGTGGGAACCCGCTATAAAGCACAGGGAGCTCAGCTCGATGCTCTGTGATGACCTAGATGGGCACGATGGGGGAAGTGGGAGGGAGGTCCAAGTGGGAGTGGATATATGTATACATATAGGTGCTTCGCTTTGTTGTACAGCAGAAACTAACACAACATTGGAATGAAATTATATGCCAATAAAAAAATTATTTTTAAAAAAGAATAAGGTCTTTTTGTTAGTCTTTAAAAATATAAGCTTAATCTGCCCTAACAATTCCTTCTGCCCATAAGGCAATTTCCGCTGATCTCCTCATGGGCGGCACTTTCTTATATTTGAATCATTTCCTCAGAGGTTCTTACTTGACCTCTTAAAGTAGGCACGCAGTCAAACCCTAGTCTATTGCCTTGTTTTTATACGCTGCAGAGCAATAATTTATATTTCGTGGTTTTTAAAAATTTTTTTGATAGCTAAAGACTTTCACACCGAATTAAAAGAAGTCTACATTTGAGTACAAGCCTTGTCTCTCTTCATGGACTGGTATATGGTAGGTATTTAGCAAATGTGGGTGAATAAATGAAAGAATGAATGAATCATAATTAAATAACTAAATGAATATAAATTTCTGAGTATAGAAAGCATTGTTATACTAAGACGAAGATCATGGGTTAGAGTGCTATGAAAACCAATTAGCATTAGCAGAGTTTCACTGTTGAAAAGTAATTCATCAACATGAAAATTCATTATATTAGTCAAAATAAAATCAAGGTACAGGTATAGATAGATAAACTCATATCTGCACCATTTATTGGGAATATAAGACATTATTTATAAGACAGTATTAATAGTGGCAAAAAAATGAAAGATGTTATACATAGCATTCTATGAATGCAAAATAAATATAATTTATTTAAAATTGTAAAAAGGAACAAACATGGAATTCAGTAAAGTTATTTTGTGTTTAAATATCCACAAAAAATCCCTTTGGAGTAATACACTATCATCTTTGAAAATAAAGAAAATTATTTTAAATATATTTACCCAAATTTCTATTGTTCTTTTTATTTTTTCCAAAATTAGTTTGGTTTTAATTCTCAGTACTTACTTCAAGACCATTTCACCTATAAAAGTCTTACAGTTAGCTTTGCTTTATACACGTTCATTTATATTCACATGAAATACCTTTCTGTCAAGACTTATTTTCTGTTATTTGCCTTTGTCACTGTTGATGTATGAAATAAACCACTTAACTGGAAGAAGTGTTTAAATTGAATAAGGATGACATTGACAATGAGGTGAAGCTTACATGAATATATGTTTAAAGTAAAATGACTTTTCTTAAGATTTACAATAAAATCTTTTATGTTAAGACAGCTGAGGTCAATATGCTTGAGATCAAAGTTAGATTGTAGGATTTATGGTTAATCTTATACTCTATATTTTAGCAGTAAATTATGATCCTGAGGTATCATTTCTGTCTAGAATTTCAACCATGGCTGACATGTATATAATTTTTAGCTTAATTTATTATAATAAAAAATGGGTTCTTCCAAATCAATGTTTACAACCTATCTTTTCTTCATATTCTTTTATTTTTCTTTTCAAGGGTAGTGGACAGAAAAAGCTAAAAAATTTTTACAAGGCTACTACTCTTGTTCTGAAGTTTTCCAATAAGGAAAGATCACATTTTTAGAAATGAAACTCAGCATTTATAATGACTGCCCAAATTTAAAAAGATATCTCTTGAAACTAATTAATTGAAGTAGAACTCGAAAATATGCACATTAAAGGACATAAATTCTATAGGATATTTTCTAAAGAATAGGATTCCATGAGCAAATAAACTTTGTAAATACAGTTTTGTGTCGTACCTTGGAGAGTAAGTCACACTAATCAGTATACTAAAAGTTTTGAGAAATTCAGCTGTAATGATATCTGACTGTCTCATACATAATCTGTTTAATTCAGTTTTTACAAACTCACTTTATTACAGGTGTCCTTCATGCAACAACCTAGTAATTTTAGGAGAATATACTTTGGCAAAAACTCACTTAGATGTTTTTTTCTAAATTAATTTATGCTTATTTATGTTAAAGTGTTTTTGCATTAAGTTTATTTTACGTCTATATTTACTAGAATATATTCTTCCCCTGATCATTCTAGATAACTGTACATATGTGTGTATTCATTAGAATTCTTGTGCCTCTCTCAGGTAAGATTTTTACCAGCAACAATGTGAACACACACACAATGTGCACATATGTTATAGAAATAAACAAAATCTGATTTCCGTGATGGCAAGTCAAAATTAGCCTGTGTTTTCACGGTCCATCTTTGAATGATCCCTAGACTTTGGTTGACAAGAACAGTGAGCAGAGAACTCACCACCCTACCTCTTACTTTGGATAAGAATAGGAAAGAAAGTTAAGTTTCCTGGAGGAAGGACAATGATTCTATCGATTACAAGGAAACGGAGATAGATTTACATAATTTGGGAACATGGACATATTAGAAGGGTCATGGTTTGGGAAATTATAAAGTAGCAGCATCAGGAGATAAAGCATAGCTGTGAATATTCTACATATAGAAGAATGGGATGGGTGAGATAATGTTGAAAATAGAAGCTTATGCCCAAACCAACTGATACGTTTTAAGTGGAGAGAAGTGAGAATTGGAATAAGAGGCAGAGGGATGAACACTTGGAGGAAGAAAAGTGAGGGAGAGCAAGAGTAATGAACATTGTTCCTTGTGAAATGCAGATGGACCCAGAAGAAATGGTGAGAGTCACTGTGACAAAGATACATTAAAATGCTTAAAATATTATCAAAATATCCTCCCACCCCATCCCCAAACACACACAATCCAGAACAAACCTGTACTCTAAAGTAAATATTTTTATTATTTACATTAAATAATAAAAAAAATTATTGAATGAATAACCATTCTTTTTTAAAAAATGCCAATTGGCCAGGTTCAGTAAAATAAGAATAATCAACGTAGACTGTAAATATAAAAATAGACTTGAAGATTTTTACCTTTGCTGACTGTCTACTAATTATAGGATTTTCCTTGAGTTATATGAATAATTATTAATTGTGCATTTGCTTTATTAAGATAAATAAAAACCCAGTAAACCAAAATGAACGTTCTACATGTCTTATGTGATAACCAGTATAAATGCTTTTAAATCAGAAGTGAAGGAGTAAATATTCACTAGTAAGATTATTATGGGAAACAAACAAGACTATGAATCTACTGAAGATAGCATATTGTATAAAGCTAACAAATCATTGAATCTATATGAAACAAATAAACATTAATTCTGCTCTTTGTAGGATCTTCCTTGAGTTGTGTGAATAAGTTTTCTATATGCTTTATTTGAGTGAGTATAAACTAAGTCACCCAAAACTCATGCCTCATAAGGTTTTATGAATTCCAAGGATAACTACTTTAAAAGTTTGTCAAAATAAAACACTGAAATGTCACTGGTAAAATGTTATATGAAACAAACAAACACCACCACGAGTAGCCATGTCTCCTCCCAAATATAAAATCATATTTTATAGCATCACTTTACCTTACTAAACATTCCACTTTGACATTCATTTATTTAATGACTATTTCTATTTGTGGAGTTCTTAAACTTCCCCTCTTAGTTATTCATAATATGTCATCATATAGTATTTGACTTTGATAGAATTCAATAAATGTATCTAATTTTAGCTGTTAATAATTCCTGCTTGAATGGAATTCTTTTAAATTGTTTCCATCTTCTATTTAAAAGTTTATCAATATTGAAGAAATGAATTTCCATAAATATATGCTGAATTTTCTTTCATATAAAAATACAGTTGATCATATAAACTTAGAAGGTCAGTCAAAGCAGATTGGACTAGATAAATGCATCATGGTATTTCTCCATGGAAGAAAGGGATTCTGTGCCAATAATTATATATGAAAATATTTAAATATTTTTGTATTTTTTCCTTCTAAATATTGCTCATTAATTCATTCCTAACATTCTTAATTTCTTATCAAAGTGCTACGAATGTTTAACACAATGTCTGTGTCTTACTAGCTTTGGGTTCCTTTTATTCGTATGCAGAACAAAATTATTAATATTAGTTCAAGTTAACTTGCAATGTTAGGACACTGATGTTGAACAAAACATATGGCATTGAAAAAGCTGATGCCTAAACCTGAATATTTAAAATATGTCCTTTAGAGAGTTGCTAATATAAATACTATCTATCTCATAGTGTCTTTGTAATAAGGAAGCAGAATAAGTCTTAGATTTGTCTTTGAATGGTCATTCATATGCACTTATTTTAATAGTTTACAAATCTAATTTTCCCCACTTGTTACTTTTGCTAAATTCAATCCCCCTAAGATAAGTAATGACATAAAAATAGAGCTAGTACAATAACATCACTCCCCAGGGAATGTCTACAGGAGGCCACATTTGTCACCTCAATCACAAACAATTGTTGCTCTTATTTCACCTTCATTGTTGTTTGTTTTTTGCCTGATGTTTTCCTCAGTCTAACTCATGTCACTTTGGTGTACAATGAAGTAAGGGATGCATCTCTGATAATGTTATGACAATGTTATTTAGTTTACGGAATTTATAAAACTAGAGTTCTAAATATGACCTATAATGTTTTGGTATTTCTTATTTGTTCAATAGTAGACCTTAAAAGTAAATTTTAGATAGAAAGTGTTTGTGTACAGACACATACACAACTGTAGTACAAAAGAACTGTAAGCAGTTTTGCAACAAAAGTTAAAGTTTTGGAGAGTATCGAGGAGAAGCCATTGATTTATTCTGACTGAAGACAAGGGAAAATTCATCCAAAAAATGTTAAAATTTAGCTAGCTTCAGAAGATGAGTAAGATTTTGACAGATGAAAATGTGTGGAAAAGCCTCCTAGATATTCTGATATTTTAAAAAATTGACAGTGCAACATTTTTGGCAGCTTCTCTTTATTAGCTTTTTTTTTTACCCCAAGCTCTAGGCAGACATTTAGCAATTAATCTTCTGCAGCTACAGTGAAATAGGCAAGTGTGATGGGAAGCATGAATAGCTCAGTGCAAGGATAAAAGATAAAAAAGACAGAAGTGACAAGTCTAAGATCATAAAAGCAATCACTCATCAGAGATTAGGATTCCTGAATTTTAGCCTTCACTATGTAGCCTTTAGTCCAATAGTAGATATCACTGGCATTCTTCCATTTACTTGCCATGATGATGTGTCAGGAAAAAAGAAAACTCTAGGATTTTGGTCCTTTACCAACTATACTACAGTCTAGAAATAATCTGTTTCTCTAAGAGAGGTATAATAATTATTTCAATGTTCAATGGAAAAAAAATGGCTTCCTAAAATGTACTTATAGATCCACTTGCTTTCTGAAGAATGAATTCATCTTGGCTCAGATTTGCATCAATGTTAATGATATATTTTATCACCATTGTCATCATCATTTTCATTTTACTCTCCACATCATGAATCCCACCCATTCACTTACTTTCATGACAATATGTCAGTTTTAATTTTGTCACATTTTCTGTTGGTATCAATGTACATTCAGAATATACATAGATTGTTTAAATCTATCTTCAGAAAAAAAAACTATTCCTTCAATATAGCAGATTTTCTTCCTGTCTTTAATATTTAGGAGGTGTGTAGGCTAATAATTAAGAGATTTCCCAGGAATGAAATGCATTCTTGATAAAAGTCAAAATATCAGGCATTTGTTAGAACCAGCACAATATTCTCTAGAATTAATTAAACCATAAAATTATATATATACAAAGCATGGAATGGTTTTTACTCGCCTTTACTAAAGGATCAAAATGCTATACACGTTTTGAAATAAGAACTTGAAAGAGAGCTCCAGTTTTGAAAACTGGAAGAAAATGACACAGTATGGAGAGTAAGTAAAAGATAGTGTTTCACATTCAGGCTGCATAGATATTATATGTATGCATATATTTGTAACAACTTGGAATAAAGGACATGACTACTCTGTAAGTTATAATAAGTAATTATTATTTTTCATTATTTTCATACCTAACAAATCCTATTATAAGTCCAGGTCAAGAAGCTGAACTTCACTAAAGAGTACAAATATGATTCATAAATTGTAACAAATATGATTCATAAATTTTAAACGAACTAACAAATATGATTCATAAATCTTAAATGGGAACATAAGAAGTAGATCAGAAGAGATATAGGAGGGGTTTCAGAGTCACAGAAAACTTTAGTTATGAAGTAAACAAAGTTACAGTGGAAGGTCATGGGCTAAATTCTGGAATCGTTGATATAAAATAAGAAAGTGTCTTTACTGACCATGAGTCAAAATGGACTGTCCTAGCTCCCATATTCAGGCCCAAGTATAGGAAGCAGAAAGTAAATGTCAAATGGGTAGTACTGATTGTTATAATGGAGAGTTGAAGGATAGTATATGAGTTAGTGTAAGTAAAACATGCTAATTTAGTAAATTCAGAGAGAAGTGCACTATCAGAAGTACTTTGTAATGAAACCAACAAATGAGACAAAGAAAATCTTCAGAATGGTTTCTTACTTGCTAACAGAAGAGTGAAGTGAGTTGGGATCACAGTTTAAGTTTGATTAGATGCAGTAAGAATCCACTTGATATTGGTGTGTGCACAGTTCATCCTGGTTGTCACAAATCTTATTTTGATAATTATAAAATTTTAAAAAAGTTCACATTTAAAGGACATATAAAGACTCCCATTTTGAGGCAGACTGGTAGAATATTACAGAATGTATTTTTGCCGTGGACAAAGAATGAGATAATGGGGGGGGGCAGTGGGAGAGAAGAATCTGGATCTTTTATAAGCTGTAAAATTGGTCTCTATGATCTGAAATTTTCTGGGAATTGTATAATGTTTAGCTCTCTTTGACTATGTATGTGGTTTGCTGCTTAATAAACTAAATAATAAACTAAATAAATAACTAAATAAAATAAAATAACTAAATAAACTAAATAATAATAAACTAAATAAACTAAAATAACTAAATAAAATAAAATAACTAAAATAAAAATAAAAAACTAAATAATAAACTAAATAAACTAAATAAACTTAATAAACTAAATTTATAGTTCCACATTATATCACTTTTCATATCTGATTCCATTACCTCATGGAAGAAAATTTAGAGGGAATAGAGTGATTGAGTTAAAAATAAGTATTATAATACCTACAGAAAATAGTAACATATAGCATTTATCTTTGTTTAGGACAATACTTACCTTTATTTAGTCATTGATATTCAGTTGGAAGATGGGTGGAGGTTACACTGTACATACAAAAAACATATGAGAAGATTTCTACAATATAAACATCTAATATTTTCTGCCACATTAAAATAATTTCTCTTAAATGTATGTCTGTTGTATTGGTGAACATATCACTATAAAACTTAGTGCTTTAAAATAATCCATTTATTTGCATGGTGCAAGTAGAAATTATTATTATTAAAAGCAGGGCTCAGTGATTGCGTTAATTAGCATTTAGAGCTTCCAGAGAGGGAGCTGAAGAAGGGAATACTGAAAAGAAGAAAGCCATATGGACATGATTACAAAATATATATATACAAACTACACAAAATCATTAGCTGGTGCTTAAACTCCAATTCTCCAAGGAACTCCCATAAAAACCATAGCTATAAGGCTGAAAGACAGGATAAAATTTTTCAGTAGTCACTTAGGACTAAGAAGACAAATTTTGGAGTTTAATCCTGCTAAGTAAGAGGGACTTCAGAAGTATTTTGTGCTTTATATTCAAACCCCAGAAAGGCTAGGTCTTAAGATTAGGACTACATTCTAGAACCTAAGGGGTTTGTCCAAGATATAACATCAAAATAGAAATAGACTCACTTTAACAAACTCTAAAATCAAAACTCCACAAAACTCAACATAATCACCAATAGTTTAATTGCCTTCTAGATCAAAATTTAAAAATCCTTTAAAAAAGATAAACATCAGAGTCTATAAGTATATCATCCACAATGTCCAGTATGCAATAAAAAATAATAACAGACATATTTAAAAAAAAAGAAAAAATACAGGAAAATGTGATATTGAGTCAAGAGAGAAACCCATCAATAGAAACAGACCAATTTTGGAATTATCAGATAAAGGATATAAACAAACTATCATTGATATGTTAATGAATCTTCAGAAAACTATGGGACTACTGGGTAAAGAGATTTGGACTATCAGAAGAGATGTTAAAACTCTAAAATATAGAAATTGAAGATATAGAATGAAAAATAAAACATCTCAAATAATGAATAAGCATTATTGTATCAGAGGAAATCTGTAAGAATATAGGTGATTCAAAAAACATAATTAACAATTTGGTCTTAAAAGATGATTATAAAATTATGTATGCCACGACTGTAGAGTGCACCTGGTTTCAAATACACAAGTAATATTATAAAAATTAACTAAATTCTGGGCATAAAGTAACTCTTAAAAAAAGTTAAACTAAAACTGTATTTTTTTGCCACAATGCAATCATTTAGACAGCAAAAATGATATGTAAATAACCCATAGTTTAAGACAAAATTAAAAGAGAAATTTAAAACTTTTGATGAATCATACAACTGGTGGGTTGTATCTTAAAGTGTTTTAAGTGAAATTTTTAACCCAAACTGAAAATATTGGAGAAAGGGAAATACTTTTTTAAAAAATCAATAGCTAAATATCCATCTCAATATTACAGTTCCCCACTGAACTAGATATTCCTCTCGTATTATTTATCTATTGCTACATAACAATGTTACCACAAACAATAGTTTAAAACAATGCACATTTATTACCTCACAGTTTCTTCAATTCTGGACTCTGGACTAAGCAGGATGCTCTGTTGCAGAATCCACAGGCTGCAGTCGAGGTGTTGGCTCAGGCTGCAGTCTCATCTCAGTTGGGGAAGGATCTGCTTCCAAACTCACATGGTTGTTAAGACTCAGTTGCATGCAGCCTGTTGAACTGAGGACCTCAGTTTCTTGCTAGCTTTTAACCATAGGCCACCCTGAGTTCCCAGCTGACTGTTGGCTAGAGGACAGTTCTCAGTTCTTTGCCACACAGACCTTCCCGACATGTCCACCTATTTTATCTAAACTAACAAGGGAGAGAGTCTTCTAACAAGGTGGACTTGAGTGTTATGCAATATAACCACCCAGCCCACACTCAAGGAGGTGAGAATACCCAAGGTTATGAGTACTGAGAGGCAGGAATAAGCAGGATCCATTTCAGAATCTGCTCACCACACTTCGTTGGTCTCTCTGGATCCACTTGCCATTTTTCTTCACCAAATTAAATGCTGTATAGCTTATGGTTAGTTATGGCCATGGGAAGCATAAGAGTAGGCAACTGGAAGACAGGAAAAACATGATGTTGGAGTATGCGTTCTACTGGCTCCCTCCCTTCCTAGGGATGGTAGGTCAAGGGATGTTCTGTGCTACTAAGACTTAGAGCTTAGGCTTGTGGGCTCTCACCTACAGAATCAACATTTGTCCAAATTCTGGGAATTGTATTGATACTTATCTCTTCACAACTTGAAGTTGTATTGGATCTTAGCTGTTGTTAGTCCATAGTGATGCAGCATCTCTTGTAGGGTTCCCTAAACTGAACCCAGTCTATTGGAAATAATCTCTTCTTTAAACTCTTCTCAACTACCCTGGGTGAGCATGCCATCAGTTTTCTGAGAGACTCTGACCAGTAAAACCACATGGGAAGATAATCTAGAAAATCATATAGCTTCAGTGGATAAGAAAAAGCATTTAATAATGTTCAACATCCAAAATTAACAATTTTAAAGAGAAATATTTTTAAACTAGGAATATAGGGACACTAATATAATCTGATAAAGGATATCCTTCAAAATACCAAGCAAACATCATGTCAAATGGTGAACTATTCAAAATGTTCCTTAAAGATCGAGAATGATTCAAGGATGTTTCCTACGTTGTTATTCAGTATTAAATAAGAGGCATGTAAGGCAAGAACCATTGATTGGGGAACATTTCTTATTAAAAATTGATATAACAGAAATCAGGATTGTGTATTTAAAAATCCAAAATTATCTACCAAAAATTATCAGCATTTATAAGATAGTTTAGCAAGTTTGATAAATTAAAAACCAAGGGCTTCCCTGGTGGCGCAGTGGTTGAGAGTCCGCCTGCCGATGCAAGGGACACGGGTTTGTGCCCCGGTCCGGGAAGATCCCACATGCCGTGGAGCGGCTGGGCCCGTGAGCCACGGCCGCTGAACCTGTGCATCCGGAGACTGTGCTCTGCAACGGGAGAGGCCACTACAGTGAGAGGCCCACATACTGCAAAAAAATAAAAAATACACAATAATAATTTGAAGTTCTATAACCCAATTAAGAACTCTGAGACTATGAAATTTATCAGCCTTAAGATAGAAAATCTATGGACTTAGTGCAATTATAATAAAAATCCCAGTTATGTGTGTGTTTATAGGTGTGTGTGTAACAAGGAGAGACAGAAAGTGAGAGACAGAGAGAACAGGAATATGACATGAAAAGCTAACCTTACTGGAAACACAGAGGACCATGAATAGCCAAGGAAATTTTGAAGAAGAATGCCAAGGTATGAGAAGTTGTTCTGCCATATATTAGTATTTATTATAAGTCTGGAGAAATTAAGACAGTGTTGTAGTAGATAGATACACGGGCAAAAAAACAGGTATCTAGATATAGCAGAAGCAGACACACAGATACATGGACACCTGATTTAGGACAAAAGAATTCAAAGAAAACTAGAGATATATTATTTTCCACAAAAGGTCTGAGTCAGCTGGATATCATATGGGGGAAGATGAATTTAGCCTCAAACACATGATATATGGAATATGCTCAGTATAAAATGCAGTTATATTTTAATATAAAAGGTGAAATATTAAAATTTCTAGAAGATAAAATAAAATATGATTATCACTTTGGAATAGGCAAAGACTGAAGAACAAAACATTGGCCATAAATGAAAGACCACATTAAATTTAAAATGTCCTCAAAGTTTTTGAAAGGTTCCCCAAAGTCATCATTATTGAAGGCAGAATTGCAAGTGTTAAAATGAGAACAGTTGTCTGCAACACACATAACTAACAAAAAGTTCATATCTAAAATATAGTTTAATATTGGGCATGCTAATAAGTAAAAGAAAGATAACACAAAAGAAAAGTGGGCAAGAAAAGTAAACAGACTTGAAAATATAGCTAATTCAAAATAGCAAATACATCTAACCAAAAGCAATTCCTCTCACTAATAATTAAGGAAACACACATTAAAAACCGCAGTGGCGTACAGATGCACTCACTAGAATGGCTAAAAAAAAATGACAGTCAACACCAAGTGTTGGTGTGGATATTGCACAAGAGCTCCATACTCTGCAGATGAGAGGGCAACTAGGTATAATCATTTTGGAAAAACAAAACAACATTGGCAGTATCTACTAAAGCCAAACATGCATATCTTATGTCCCATCACTCCTATGTATAACTCAACAGAAATGCACATATTTGTTCAACAAAAAACACATACAAGAATGTTCAAGCATCACAAATTGTAACAGCTAAAATTGGAAATGACTCGGTTGTTCATCTGGTGTTCAGTAGAATGGCTATATAGTGGGATATTTATTCAATAGGACATTATTCCAATCATACTTTATGTTACAAAATATGAAAATGTGCACAAGGAGGCATACTAACAAGTTCAGAGCATCATTTCTACCATAGGACCAACAAGAACAAAACAAGATATCCATAAAAATAAAATGGAAAATGTGCAGTATACATATACCATAAGATATTATATAGCCACAATTATGAATGAATCAAAGCTACAGGAAACAACCTGGATGAACTGTAAAAGCCTATGGTTGAGTAAAAAATTTAAATACTATATGCTTCCACTTGTAAAATTCTATAATAGTTCAAATGGAATCCTATTGTAAAGTATAGAGGAAAACAAAGTGGTTTCTATAGAAAGTTTCTATAGAAGTCAAACAGTTCCTGTGAAAAATACTTAGGAATATAACCCCAAAACTTAACACATGATCACAGAAAAAAACTCCACAAACTTTGACTAATGCTTAAATAACAGCATCTTTATCAATAATACTACAGACAATGGTAAGGTTTCTAGTAGGTAGAGTTCTAGTTGAAAGAGAATCCTGGCATAGAGTAATAACTAACATTCTAGAATGCTTTAGAATGAACCAGGTTACAGGTTCATTACTGAAAAATTTGTTTAACTTGTTAGTACTAGTACAAGAGGGATTAAATTATTACACTTCTCACCTTAAATCTTGAGCTTTCATGGTCTCTTGATTTGAAATCTGAAGTCCTTTAACTGTAACGGCTAACTGGGACAAGACTTTTCAATTCCCTAGGAATTCTGGCCTTTTTTGGTTTAAAATGGAGATATTCCACTAAGTGACCACAACATAAATTTTAGTTTTAAAATTCTATTTCTATAACAAATACATCATATATTTAATTTTCTTTTTTTGAAATTAATATGGCATATTTGCTCAGTGACAAGTCAAGTTAGATGAAATTTATAATTGTCAAAAACGATAGGTTGAGAAAAAGTGATTTTATATTTTTATTAAATAACTTAAAATAATAAACTATGATGATTCACCAGGAAGCTTCTTTTCCTATTCTAAGGATTTTTTTTAAGGGAAGATAATGCTTGAAGAGGATTTCTGAAATCTAAGAGGATGCAAAAGAAGAATGAAAATCAAATATATAGTGATTTTTAAACATCATTCAGAACCTAGGACTCATATGCAGTGCCTGCAGTAAGACTGATTGGGAACATTACTCTTCATTTAAAGGTCACTCTGTATATGCAGCTTCATGCAAATCTTTGCTCCACTCTTAGTTTTACCTCTCCAGAAGCAAATGACTCCATCTTCTTCTTTGCCAATTAGTCAGAGAGAGAAAGAGAGAGAGAGAGAGTTAGCTCCTGCTTTATTTTTGGAATATGTCATTTTATGCCAGTTGCTTCTGGAGATTTGTACCGCAAACATCTGAAATTTAATTAGAACGTTCATCCTTTAGATCATATCACTGTGATTTGCCCCCTTGTTCATTTCAGATGCTATGTATCTGACACATGAAAAGGAAAAATTCATTTCAGTAGTGCAAATACAATTCTGTTGCCTTTTAGAGGTATGGAATGAGACAACAGGGGCATAATTGGCTGAACAAATACTTCACTTTAGAGGGTAAGCAGTCAGACTATTGGAAGTGAAGTGTCGCCTCACCAGACTCTAAATTTTCTTACAGTTAGCTGGTGATTACAGCATATGTAGTCCTGATTCATTACAACATGGCAGTCTTAGGGAAATTGTTGTTCATATCTCTCAGTGACTTGAACGTAATTGTTAGAGAAGAAAATAACAACTCAAAAACGTCTTTGAATAATTAAAAGAGATCTTAATAATTCACATCACAGAAGCAACCTGTTTTATGCTCAAGACTCCTTGATATCTGTTTAATGAATACTTTAAGTCTCTGTAGTCTTGTGAAGTCTGATCACAATTGAAGCCTTAGAGCTATGGAAAAAACTGTTATTGTTAAACTCGACCCAGTGTAAATATTCATGTGATGTAATCTGTGCCCAAATTACCTACCTGCCCCTCACAACCTCAGTAATCACCTACCTAGATAAAGGTTCTTACCTTCATAGCTGAATGAAAGATTTAGGAGAGCCAACTAGAAGAAAATGGCTATTTATAGTCCGTTGGGCTACAAGGAAGTCAGACAAAAGAGAGTGACTCCCAAGGCTATTGAGATTGACTTTTACGAAGTAGCCATAGAAGCAAAACACTGAGATGACTTGTTATCAGGGTCAGAAACTACTGAAAATGTTTAGAAGGGTTATACTTCTGAAATGGCAATGAGAAACCTTGTTCTAAATAGATACACCAAAGCTACCCCATCTCATTTTCTTGGGGGGGATTACATGTCATATTAAGTGGAATATCTTGGACTACTCTGGTTATTTGATTTATGAGACTATTGTGTGCTGGAATAATTGGGAGAATTTCAAAGAATATATGGAGGCTTTGGGTAAAACAAATAAAGGAATTCTCCCCTCCTAAGTTATGAACATTAGAGTGAACATTCATCATTGTGGGCATCTGCAGATAAATTTCTGAATCATAGACCTTCTGCTGTCTTAGGAGACCTGTTGCCAGGAAAAATTGCGAATTTTGTTTCCATTAGAGTAAAATTCTAAGAATCCTAGGAGTTTTTATTATTATTAGGTTTGAGAAATACAAATATATGAAGATATACCTGTTAGCTTGTTCTCTTACACTTGAAGAAAAGAGTATTAGTACTAAAAGCAAAGAAGGTACCAACTGAGGGTCAGCATAATGTTTTAGGTGCTTGGCAGAATGACACTCACAGCCCATTTCTGAAAAAATGTTAATAAAATTAAATATTAACTTCTGGAATTGCAAAATGATGCAAATTTTCATATTTTTATTTTCAGTCTTCTAAGCTTTAAATTGCACAATTAGAATATAAACATACAGATAAATATTCACTATGACTAGTGTTATATTTTTTGTAAAGGCATTATGCTTATACTATTACTATGACTATATTCTGTACTGTGAGAAGCATTAGAGATCCAAGTCCTCAAAAAATGTAGCAATTTCTTTTATCAGAATTAACCAGTATACCACAAAAAGCAACTATGTCATTTAAGAAAGACTTCCAACATAAATTTTTAGGGGAAAAGATTTTTCGTTATTTTGTTTCCCCCAAAATCTAATAAGGAAGGTCTAGGCTATTGCATGGTTCAATATATGGTGACCTATATGATAAGCATGACAAGACAAGCCTCTTTCTGTCCCCAGCAACATCCTTATCTCATGATACTCCAGCACTGGCACTGGCAGCACCTACCATTTGATCAGAAATTCCCATCCCAAGTGTTGTTTGGGTGGCTTAATAAGGTTGGAGAACAGAGACTGCAATATCATAGTCAAAAATGTCTATGTTATAGGTTGAAGAAGAAAAGTTTTAGTTATCAATCTTTTTCATTCCTTTTCCAGTGGAAAAATCCATTAGATTACTCTATTTTCACTTTCAAAGATCAACACAGAGAGACTCCAAGAAGATGAGAGCTTAAAAATTTTATTTCTCAGGATAGGTGGTAAAAGTGATACCATTTTCATTACATGCTTTTGACTAATATTTTAAATAATAAAATAGTCTAATTCTTTTCTCAGCTTTATTGAGCTATAATTGACAAATAAAATTATAATATATTTAAAGTATACAAAGTGTATTTGATATACATATATATATATAGTGAAGGATCTCCACCAATGAGTTAACACATCCGTCACCTTACATATATATCTTCCCCCCACCCCTTTTTTTGTTTTTTTGGTGAGAACACAAGTTCTACTCTCTTAGCAAATTTCAGTTATACAATATGTTATTACCACCTGTAGCCACCATGTTATACATTAGATCCTCAAACATTATTCACCTTATAACTGAAAGTTTGTACCGTTTTTATTAGCTTCTCCCTGTTTCCCCCACACCTCAGCATCTTGCAAATACCATTCTACTGTTTCTATAACTTTGGCTTTTTCAGAATCCACGTATAAGTAATATCATACAGTATTTGTGGTTCTCTGTCTCACTTATTCCACTTAGCATAATATCTTTAAGGTTCATCCATACCTTGACTATTGTGAATAATGATGCAATAAACATGAAAGTACAAATATCTCTTTGAGGTAATGATTTTGTTTTCTTTGGATATATACCCAGAAGTGGTATAGTTTGCTCATATGGTAGTTTTATTTTTAATTTCTTGGGGTACCTTTATACTGTATCCATAGTAACTTTACCATTCATTCCCACTAACAGTGTACAAGGGTTCTCTTTTCTGCACATCCTCACCAGCATTTGCTAATAGATATCCTAAAAGGTGTGAGGTGATATTTCATTTTGGTTTTGATTTGCATTTCCCTGATGATTAGTGACGTTGAACATTTTTTCATGTACCTCATGGCTATTCATATATCTTCTTTGGAAAATTATCTATTCAAGTCCTCTGCCCATTTATAAATTAGGTTATTTGTTATTTTGTTATTAACTTGTTTGAGTTCCTTGTATATCTTGGATATTAACACCTCATCAGATACTTGGTTTTCAAATATTATCTCTCATTCTATACATTACCTTTTCATTTTGTTGACGGTTTTCTTTGTTGTGCAGAAACTT
Source organism: Delphinus delphis (assembly GCF_949987515.2). Classification (NCBI taxonomy): domain Eukaryota; kingdom Metazoa; phylum Chordata; class Mammalia; order Artiodactyla; family Delphinidae; genus Delphinus; species Delphinus delphis. Next base: position 161,912,636 of record NC_082685.1, on the reverse strand, counting down.
TTGAGCTTGACATAATCCGACTTGTTTATTCCTGCTTTGTTACTTTTGCTTTTGATGTCTAATCCAAAAATTCATTGCCAAGACTGATGTTAAAGAAATTACCCACTCTGTTCTTTTAGGAGTTTTATGTTTTCAGGTTTTACATTCAAGTCTTTAATCCATTTTGAGTTGATTTTTGTGTGTGGTGTATGATAGGGGTCTAGTTTCATTGCTTTGCATGTGGATATCTTGTTTATCCAACACTCTTTATTGAAGACACTATCCTTTCCCCATCGTATATTTTGTCTCCTTTGTCAAAAATTGTCAATTTCATTTTTATTCCCCAAAACATAACCTTGGAACAGATGTAGAATGGGGGTTCGAGCATGGAGCATTCTCTATATTTCCAGTAGTTGAATCATGGAATAAACTAATAGTTCATTTAAGTTTCCAGCCCTTCCCTTTGGGTCTGATCTTTGCCTTATGATATATACAGCCATTACCTACATCATCTTAGAAATAATCAAGGAAATTAAAACGTGTGCCCAGAGCATGCATATTGAAAACGAATCACATTGACATTTTGCTCTTCCTCAGCCTTCTTCTGTCACCTGCTGTGTTAACCTTTTCCTCACAATCCACCAGTGACCCTTGGGTCAAAGCCTTTTTAGGGTAAAGTAGTCATAAATATTGGGGAATCTACATCTAGCACAACATTTATACATAACGATAGCACAATACAACAAAAGCAACATAATTCAACAATAGCAAACATAGAATAATACACCTAATCTTGTAGAAACCAATGAGAAATGGGGATACATCTAAAGAGACAACCAATGTTTAAGACCATTACATATATCTTCATATTGTTATACGAATTATTTGCATCCCCTCTTGATCTATAACTATTCAACTTTTATAATAAAGTTTTTCAAACCCTTTTATATAGTAACACTCTTGTTCAATATTGTGACCTAAATTTCCCAGAAACTTACTATAACCCATCTACAAATTATCCATATCCAACCCAGATTCTCCCTAAACACTTGGTGATATTATAATACAAAAGAAGAGAGTTCCACAATGAGAAGGTCCCACAATGATAAAAACCTGAATAGTTTTTAAAAAGTACCTTGTAGCTCCAAAGTAAAAAAGAAGTGGAATTATAAATGAAAATAACAAACAGCTCACGGACAGGTACTTCGGGGGCACGTATCCAGGTATGAGGCTCTTGATGTGCAGTGCCAGTCCTCTTGCCAAAATTAATACCAACACCAGCCCACCATACACACACAGCCTCTCGCTGTGTATTAGATTTTTATTTGCATTAAATATACTTTAATATGTTTCTAGAAGGTTAGAGATCTAATTCAATCAGCTGCTTTTTCTCCTTATGCCAATTGAGTTAGTTTACAACAACGTAAGCAAGATTCATGGGATGGAAAGAAAGGGAATAACTTTAAAAGCAAGAAATACTCTGCAGTTTTAGGGCAAACTTGAAAACTCTTGCAATGGAATGTTTAAGGTAACAGAAAGTTTCAAGTGTCCTGGAGACCTGGGGATGAGAAACAGTTTTAAGAGAGCAGAAAAAGACATATGTTAAGTTATCAATAACAAATTTATCTAGTTTGAAATTATACCTGGGATGAACTTGATAGCTCAAAAAGTAGTGGAAAATCTTTTTTATCATCCATGTGCGATGGGGAGTAAGATTCCAAAAATGTGTTTGGATTATTCATAACATATTTAGCAACTTTGGTTAAATAAGTACTTAAGGACTTTCTGGAACCAAGTCACCATGCATTGTATTGACTTTCTGTGTTCCTGGTTCCTTCAAAAGGATCACTGAATGGAATTCTGGAACACCAGTTATTCATAAGCTGGGAAAATCTTGGTTTTTGTCCCTAATAATTTTACTATTATCCATTGTTCAAGAGGTCAACCAAGGCAGAGACTGCTAAAATTCCTAGCAATTCAGCTCTAACCAATGTCTTCATGCCAATTTCAGATTTTATATATTTAATAATCATGTATATGTCACTTATTATGTGCCAAACTTTATGAATATTAATTTATTCAATATGTAAATGTAATCCTTTCAGGAAAGCACTGTTATAGAACACAGTATTGGTATTAGGAAAATGAAATTCAAAGAACAAAGAAACGGTAGTAAGAAGTAAAGCTAATGTTCAAATTATTTCAATATGTTAATAATATAAAAAGTCATATAAATTAATGTAGTTCTTTAAACTCATTAAAAGTTATTTATAAATTTCAGAAGAAATATGGGAACACTAGTCATGTGTCAATTATAGGGCTGACACATATTATAACAGATTTATTTTTAAATACCCAGTCTTATTAAAGAAGAGGTTTCCATAAGCACTGCTAAAATGTAAATGAATAATTAGGTATACTGTTATATAATAAATATGTAGAGGTGCTATGTTATATTTCCTTAACCATTATTTTTATTTTGATTAATTTCTATGTCTATTTTCTAAGATTCAAAGAACTTTAGGTTTCAAAGGGCCCTAGTACTAAGAGAGTCATACTTAGTTATCTACTAGGCATTTTGAGCTATGAGGAAATATTGTGATATGGGTCCTCGTCTCAAGGGATTTACAATTTCCTTGGGGAGGTATAGATCCTGGAATAATTAAAAAAAAAAAAAGAAACAAAGAAACAGAGCACAGCAGTATTTTTTTGAAGTACAACCTTCAGATCACCTATACAGGATCACCTGTGGTGCTTACTAAAAATGTGGTCTTCTGGACTATATCCTGAGTCCACCTAAAGTTCCTGATCCTCACGTGAACTATATATTGACAATCAGCATAAAATAGACTAATAAAGATGTAAGAGAGATGTTGCATAAAATGAGAGGTCATCCTGGGGAAGAGATTAAAGTATGTTGCATAAGCAAGTATTCAATATGATTGAATACAGAGCATATGATTCTTTCCTAACAAGAATACATAGCATTTGCATAAAGAGCATTGTCTTTCCATTTGTAAAGACTAAAATACAGAAATATGAATTTCCTGATTATTAGAACAAGCATGTTTGGATATAAAGACTGGAGATTAAAGTCAGTGTGTTCTGGGACATAGATAATGCTCAATAAATATTCGTTGGTTGAATAAATTAACAAGAACTTAAGTGGAGGACTGAGGAGCTCAAAGATGTTCTCTGAAATAAACAATAGCAATCAATGTCATTTATTTCAAATACCTCCTATAAAAACACTTGAATTTTTCTTTCCCTTGATGCTCAAAACAACTTTCCGTATGAAAAATCTCGTAAATAACAAAATAGAAAATTCAGGTTCAGAAAGATTAAAGTAACTTGCTTGACTTCCTGTAGCTACTCAGTGAACCCAGATGTTCTTTCCTCCATTGGATATTGCCTCTTAACATCATAAAAAAAATCCCGGCAGTGGGACAACACCCTGTGCAAAATAAGTTTAATGCTGTAGTAGTCCACACTCTCTATCTGGTTCTTTGTGAATCTTATTTCCTAAGTGAAATTGCTCATGTTCCTTTAGAATGCATATTGTTCTATATGAATTATTTTCTACTATTTTCTGGGGGAAAAGGTCTAGTTATTTCAATAAAGGCTGTATTTATTTTGTTACATATATATAGCATATACTATTTGGTGTTTTTTGTAAGTTTATACTGTACATTTCAAGTCTCTACTTATAAACACGACATTGTTTTTTTAAAAGTGAAAAACTTATTTTATCTTTCCAAAGATCAGCCCATTGATCCTAATCCTGCATTAAACAGCAAACTATAATTATTTTCATGATTGGTTTGCTCAGAAGCCTAGAAATAACTCTGGGGTGAGGATAGTTAATGAGTACAACACATTAACCTATATTTAATGCTTCTTTTCAGAAATGAGTTGTGATTTCAGTTTAGATTACAATCACCAGGTCTGCACATCACTGAATCATCATCAATATAATCTACACTGATAGCCTTAATGGTATTACAATAACAACAATTCTAAACTGAGACCTAAGAATCAGGAATAAAGTCAAAAATTCTCAAGTCTCAAAACTGTGCAATTTTAAGAAATGAGAGGGGTTTAAAGATTATTGTCAAGCTGTAACTCTGTAATTTAATTAGTCTGCATTGTGTTGGTTCTAAAAGTTTGTCCCATCATTTTTACATGATTCTCAAAATTTTCTCCAAGTTAGCTATTGATGAGAGTCCAGTAGTTCTTATTACAAAGTAGAAGGAAGGAAGGAAGGAAGAGAAGGAGGGAGGGAGGGAGGGAGGGAGGGAGAAATACTAATGAATTTTTTACAATATTCAAGAGGCTGAATCATCTGGACAATTAATTTAATAGCCCCTTACTATCAATTCCTCTCTACAACTTAGATGGGTCGTAAAGAATTCACATCTCAAAAAATAAACAGAATTAGATTTTAAAGAAACTAATTCCTCAAAACACAGTAAAAGATCATGTTTCTAATTACTGAAATATCTTACAGATTGTCATCTACTTTTTCTGTAAATGTATATGGAATTAAATTTGGAACCATAGCTTAATTACCTGAAAGATGTTACCTCATGTATCAAGGGCAAGGAAATATGCGCATATTGTTTTATCTCTTGGTTTTCATCATGACACACACAAAAAATCAAACTACCTCAAGGTTTCAGGATATTGATTAATTTGGAATATATCTATATAAAGTATGTTCCAAGAATGTAGTGATTTCCTGAATAATAAAAATAATAAACAAAACTTAAGACATACACACAAATTTTCAATTTAAAGTCAAACATCTGTAATATTTTAGTGAGAGTATGGCTTCAAATCTTCATTTCAGTTTTCATGTGTAGATAACATACAAATTGAATTTCTTCTGAGTCATGATTGTATATGTGAATAGGTATTCAGGCATTGGTATGCAAAATCTGTGCCCATAACCAGGAAAGAGGGTAGAAATTGAAGTATTTCAGTAATCAAATGAAGTATTACATACAAATGATTTCCTTAGATTATGTGACTAAGGTATATCAAAACACTTAATAATCTATAAAAATGATATTTTAATAATAGTGAAAATGGAAAGATATAAATTGTTGAAGGCAGAGAAATGGTGAGATTTGCTTATAGACTAAACATTTAATTTATACTGACACAAGTCTGCTTAAAATATTTTATATTCTTTGTCTATTAAATTGAATAATATGCAAACATTACAATCTATGACAATATTTCAAATGTCAAATTACAGGATTATGTTTATTTCATACACCTTAATAATCTATATGAGTATGAGACCCGTTCAAATAAGAACAAAATAATCTATGTATTGTCAGTGCCTAGAAAGAAAAAAGGCCTCAACCAACATTTGCTGACAAGGATGTTTAGAATAGAACCCCAAGATGAGATAAACTCAGACTGACCCTTGGCTACGTCATTCAGGACACGCAGTTCATCTTTACTGCCTTTCCTCCCTTCATTTTTTTTTTTTTTTATTATTGTGTAAAGATGTATGTAACATAAAATTTACCATTGTATATATTTTTAATTATAAAATTCAGTGGCAGTGATGATATTCACAGTATTGTGCCACCATCATCACTATTTCTAGAAATTTTATCTCCTAAACAGAAAGTTTGTACTCACTAGGCAATAACTCTTCATTTCCTGTACTCCTAGCCCCTGATAACCTCTAATCTAATTTCTATCTCTTTTAGGTTCCTGGATCCAATTTCAAATGCGGGGAGGAGTTTCCAAACATATAACAAGCAATTCTCTGGACACCAGCTGGGCATCCTACAATTCAACTCAATTATCTTGTTGTCTATCTGGGGATGGTATCAGGCTCCATAGGCTAAGGGTTCAGTCCCTCAAGACTGCCCATCCCCACCACTTCAGATGCCAGTGTTACCTGTGCCTCTGACTGACTGGCTCCAGATCAGAGGTTCTAACAGCCTGCTCTTTGGATTTCAGACTCCAGTTGCCAGTCCAGGTTGTCACCTGTACTAACCAACAAGCTATAAATCAAAAGTTCCCATAAGCTCTCCCTTGGGTTTGATTAATGTGCTAGAGCACATTACAGAACTCAGAGACACATTTTACTTACTGGATTACTAGTTTTTTATAAAAGAATATAACACAGGAACAGCCAGCTGGAAGAGATACATAGGGCAAGGGAAGTGGGAAGGGGCATGGAAATTCTGTGGCCTGTCCAGATGCTCCACTTTCCCCAAATCTTCACCTGTTCACCAACCTGGAAGCTCTCCGAGCTCTGTCCTTTGGGTTTTTATGGAGGCTTCATTACATAAGCATAATTGATTAAATCATTAGCCATTGGCTCTGGATCCAAACTCCAACTCCTCTCCCCTCTTGGGAGGTCAGGAGTATGGGACTGAAAGTTCCAACTGTCTAACCCCAGGGTTGACTCCTCTGGTAATCAGTTTCCATCTTTAGGTGAGGTCCAAAAGTCACCTCATTAACATAACAAAAGACACCTCTGCTACTCTCCTCATGTAGGAAATTCCAAGGGTTTTAGGAGCTCTGTGCCCTAATGGAAGACCAAATATGTATTTCTTATTAGAAATCACAATCATACAATGAATTCGCTATTCTAGATATTTCATATAAATAGAAAATATATACTTTAAAATTTTCTATTTCCCTTCCTTCAGCCACTTAGGTCCACGTTTGATAATAGTTGATAAAATCTCCTCATGCATAGTGCCCATCCCATCCCATTGCCCAAAGCTCCAGATCAAGTCATCATTTAACTCGTATACTTGCCACAAGAAAATCTGTCTTCACCCAAGTTTTGTAGAAGACGGACTGGGCATTCGCTTAAACTAGTGTCCACTGAATTGAAAAGAAAATTAAATGTATTGTTTCTTCCAAAATTTTTAATTTGTTCAAAAAAAAAAACTTGTATAGATCCTTCTAGATGTGCCTCAATTCAAGAAATAAATTACTTTCTGTTTTGTTTTGTTGGTTGGTCTAGTCAGTGGCTTAATGGCCCCATTCCCACTGAGTTTCTGCCCTTTTAGGTATAAGCATTATTCTTATTGGAAGAGCTTATCAGCAGGAACAATAGTGATCTTATTAGCTACGTCATCTCCCATTTCAGTGAATATTGCCCTGTTTTCTCTAAAGCTTCATCTTAACATCCTATCAACTAGAACCTAAAGTTAATGGTCCATGTCTCATTCTTTTTATGTAGTGACCAATGATGCATAAACTAGAAAAAAAAAAAGATCTTCCTTTTCAACAAGGGAAATGTTTCAGCTTCTTCATCTTGTTTGACAGATTTCCAACGATACATTTCCTTGACAATCATTATTCCTGGACTTTTTTGCACATAGTCTTCAAATACCTACCTGCCACTTTAATTAGTGGTTTCTGTTCACACTACAAAAATTCAGAATGCAGGTGTTGACTTCATGCAGTTAATTAATACTAGCTATGATTTGGGGAAAGCAAAATAATTTGAAACACAAGCTTAGGAGGTACTGGTAAACAGTGGAACTAATACGGCACTGTTGTATAGCTGCCATAAAGAGGTTAATTTCTGTGGAAATTATTTCAATCTGTTTAAGTTTCAAGATCTCAAATACTCTTACTACATTACATGAAGACTTAGAATAAAGCCTTGCCCCATGATTACTAAATCTTTAAGTATTACCAATGAATCTTGTCCTTTGATATTATTTTTAAAGATTTGTATTCATCCATAATACAACATGAAGAAAAGAAAATGCCATTTAACAATTTTGCACTTTTTTTCCTCTATACATATAGCCCTGAATTGGATTCAGTTACCTGAAGATTATTGAATTATTTTCTGAGGGATAAAAGCATTTTCTCAGGATATATTACTTTTGAGATATAATAAAAATATCTGGATACTGTAACTACAATCTAAATTTTATATATATATGTCTATATATATTAATGTTTTGTATACTAATATATAGTAATATATTAGATATAGTATTAATATTGTAATTATTACCAATACAATAACATTATTATTATTATTAACAATATATATTTTTAAATTAGTGAAATTCCAAAGTTTTCAAAGGAAATTTTTACAAATATTGGCTCTATGAGATGAAATGTCAGATCTGAGCTCACCTTTGTCAATTAAGTTTAATTCTGTTATATATGTTACTTTATTTGCCTATGTATAGAAAATTATCATGGTCTAGTTGAGATATAAAATAAAATAATATTATAACAGCTAGGTAAAGGAAAATGTATACCGTTTTTTGTAAAACTTAGTGGAAAAGGCTTTTCTTTCTTTTTTTTTTTTAGCTGCTAAAGTTTTCTATTTCTTCTTTTTTTTTTTTTACATCTTTATTGGAGTATGATTGCTTTACAATGGTGTGTTAGTTTCTGCTTTATAACAAAGTGAATCAGTTATACATATACATATGTTCCTATATCTCTTCCCTCTTGCATCTCCCTCCCTCCCTCCTTCCCTATCCCACCCCTCTAGGTGGTCACAATGCACCAAGCTGATCTCCCTGTGCTATGCGGCTGCTTCACACTAGCTATCTATTTTACGTTTGGAAGTGTATATATGCCCAATGACACTCTCTTGCTTTGTCACAGCTTACCCTTCCCCCTCGCCATATCCTCAAGTCCGTTCTCCAGTAGATCTGCGTCTTTATTCCTGTCTTACCCCTAGGTTCTTCATAACATTTTTTTTCTGAAATTCCATGTATATATGTTAGCGCACAGTATTTGTCTTTCTCTTTCTGACTTACTTCACTCTGTATGACAGACTCTAGGTCAATCCACCTCATTACAAATAGTTCAATTTTGTTTCTTTTTATGGCTGAGTAATATTCCATTGTATATATGTGTCACATCTTCTTTATCCATTCATCCAATGATGGACACTTAGGTTGTTTCCATCTCCTGGTTATTGTAAATAGAGCTGCAATGAATATTTTGGTACATGACTCTTTTTGAATTATGGTTTTCTCAGGGTATATGCCCAGTATTGGTATTGCTGGGTCATATGGTAGTTCTATTTGTAGTTTTTTAAGGAACCTCCATACTGTTCTCCATAGTGGCTGTACCAATTCACATTCCCACCAGCAGTGAAAGAGTGTTCCCTTTTCTCCACACCCTCTCCAGCATTTATTATTTCTAGATTTTTTTTTTTTTTTTTTTTGGTGGTACACGGGCCTCTCACTGTTGTGGCATCTCCCGTTGCGGAGCACAGGCTCCGGACGCGCAGGCTCAGCGGCCATGGCTCACGGGCCCAGCCGCTCCGCGGCACATGGGATCTTCCCGGACCAGGGAACGAATACGTGTCCCCTGCATCGGCAGGCAGACTCTCAACCACTGGGCCACCAGGGAAGCCCGAGGAAGTGATTTTTGAAACTGAACTTAAATCTCCCAACAAATGTTACATGCACGTGTACTATTACATATGTTGCTTAACTGGTCTCATATATGACTTGCAGAAAGCAGAGTATGTGTTTTACTCACCTTTGCATTACTTATGCCAGCTTCCATCCTCCAAAAATATTGCTAAATTGAAATCCCCATATGACTGCAGCTATCTGCACACTTGTTTCCAAATATTATAGAAAGGCTATATTCTTTAAGAAAGGGTAGAAAAACAAGAAGTCATTAAAATTTCAGTGGCCTGTAAGAGACTTTCGACATCATGAAGCCCAGGCTCTTCATTAGAGAGATGAGAAAACTTGACCAGAAGTCAAACTGCAGGTCAGAATCTCTAGTTAGTGAAAGCTTACACCGAATGTTTGCACTGAGACTACAACCCAAGTTTGTTAACTCCTTCATCAAACTAACACTGGGGATCAGGAGAACTTTTAATCCCCATGTGTACAGGATATCACCTTATAACATTTATAATAGTAGCCTTCTCTCTACTGTTGAAAATGCCTAATAAAGGGATAAATATCCAACCACTTGCCTTGCTGTGCTGATAGCAAATGACACTCTTATTGTCTCTGAGGTTATGATCTTTTCAAAAAGGAGAATCAATGCAAACCTTACTTGCAGAGGAAGTGTCATCAAATTATACTTCATCATTTTAAGTTTCATGGATACAGGAAACCAAGTAAAAGCCATGAAATTTCTATTAAAATAAAGAAAAGCTAACTCTAAGCATTATTAAGTTACGAGTCAAGTGACTAGAAATGCAATATTATTTTTTTTTCAGTAACAGCAATTGCATCTTGGCAAGGATCCAATTAGGGTTGGCCATGATGATAAATATGTTTGCTTGAAATCTCACATCTCTATGATGCAAAGTAGATTTTACTTTAGAGGCAACTTACATTTCTAAAACAATTTACTTCATTTTAGCGCAGGTCATCACCTCTCAGACAAAAAAGGAAACATCTTTCTTATGACTCATTTTGATATAAATATGCCCTGTTTTCAAAACAGGAAAAATAACTTCTATAGTTTATAAAATAAATGTTTGGTACAAAGCCAATCAAATTAACACATATCTGAAAGCTTTGAAATATAGTCCACATACACAGTGAAATTTCTATTCTGCTTGTATCCATTTTCTTAAAATAAAAACAATATACATTCATGCAACCCTTAGCAGTCTCTCCTGAGAGACCATCTCTCTGGGGACTTATTGGACGATGTCATACTGACAGCATAAAGCCTCTAGTTCCTCAGTATATTTCCAACTCAGTACAATGTTGAAAAATGGTGAGTATTCACAAGCGTTGGATAAATGAATGAATGAATGAAAAGGTCTATGGAGATTCTCTTGATGATGAATAATTTGCAACTACTGTGCTTAAAACAAGGTTCTTAAATAAAAGGCTGATCTCAACTCAGTGGAAAGCCCCCCCCCCACACACACACATTTAAACATAGGGAATGAGCTTCAAGATTTATTTGAAAGAAAAAAAATCAAAAAGAAAAATAATATGCATAATATACAATAATTGTATTTAGAGAAAGAAATGGAAGCAGTTATAGTTGATATTTATTCATAAAACATTTAGAATTATTTCTAAGAATTTTTATAAATTTTGAGTTAAAGATTAATTTACAATAATAGTTTTATAAATGTAAATAAGTGTTACCTGCATGTGTTAAGTGAGGGAGAGGAGGGATGTCTGTAGAAACACACAAGGAAGAGTTATTCTACACAGCATTTAAATTACTCAAATTTGAACTTTGTAAGAGAAATGTCTATTCAAATAAATTTTACAAATGAACTCCTCAATTAGGATATATTGAGTTTGATTAAATTTAAGTGTGTTTCTAAGAGGGACACCTTTATAGATAAATTTAAGCTACGCTCTATTATTTGGTGACTCTCATGTACTCAGATTACCCCCAAGGCTCTCGCCCACTGCTCCCAGACACCATTCATCAATAGGTTTATTTTTTTGTTCTGATAAAAATACTTTCCCTCTGCTAAATTTTACCTAATTTCTGTCTTGTGGATTTCTACCAAAAAGTATCCAGCAGTCATCATATCTTTCTGATAGCTACAGACACATGCCAAGAATCATTGATTTTACTTTCCACACTGGAATCCTGAAATTTGAGTCGGAGAGTTTTGCATTACAGACCACAAAGTAGACCAGAAAATCAGATGGGAGTACCTACAGATTTCATATTTTAGGTAACAGAATTAAGAGTTTTTACAAACTTCACTGAACCGCTGTTTGATAAATTACCTCTTTATGAATCCAAGTAGTACTTTTAACTGAGAAAAAAATTTGTTCAACTTGATTTACCATAATTTCAGAAGATGGCACGATTTAATGCAGGGTTTCAATTACATCAGGTCTTACAAGATCTCATTTGTGCAACTTCATTGACATTGTAAAGCATTTAGCATCCCTTGGGCCTGGAAGAAAAGAGACTTGAAGATATGCTCTTACATGAACCATAATTTCTTTTTTCTATTTTAAAGAAATTTTATAAGGAAAAGATAAACAATACTTATTGCTCACAATTTACTGCTCTTTGAAACAAATGAATTCACTTTATATTGATCCAAACAAAAATTTATTTATTCTTTCTTCTCTGGGTCTCCACTCCCAGGAGGAATCACATTTAAATAGATTTTTGAGAAAACAAAACTTTTATATATGTTTTAAAAAACATTAATTTTAAAATAATCTAACAATATAGAAATGCTACTTACCTGTCTAGATCATCTGATCTAAAACACATTTTTTGACTTCAGGAACACTATATAATTAAAACATATTGAGGTTAAGAACCAAAAAGGACTTTTGTTTATGTGATCATATATGTTATTATCTACCATCTTAGAAATCAAAACTGAGACATTTAAAGACATTTATTCATTAATTCATTTTAAATTACAATAAAATATATTTCATGTCAATGTAAATAATATACCTTTATTAAAAAGTACAATGTTTTACTATACACTCTCAAAAAATAAAAAGAAGCAGGGAATCAATTTTACAATATTGCACATGTGTTTACTATCTGGCTTAGACAACAACAGCGTTATCATATCTGCTTGTACATTCCATCTGTTGCCTCCCACTTATATGTACATGGAAAGAGGAGGAGTATTTTAAAAGGATTTTTAGATAATTGTGGATACTCTGTTTTGCTTTTACAACAAAGTTTGACAAGTTGTGGTTTCTTAAAGTTTAACTGCAATGTAGAATCTGAATTTGATCAATGTACTTTTTTTACTCTATTACATTAAAGTTCATTTTCTTGAATTCTGAATGGATCATTTACCCATGTATGATTTTGTAACATCATTTATTGGTCATTTGAGATATATTGGTTCACTGAATGATGCAGATAATCAAAATGTTGACACATTTTGTTATATAATATCAAGACATCACATTTGTTAATATCACCAGTGATCTCATCAGAAAAGTATTTGAGACTCAGGAATCTCTCAAGCTCATGATGACAGATACAGGTTCTGGGAAATTCTAATTTTCACTTGAGATGTCCAATATAATCATCGGCAACAAATACTATCAGTTGTGGTCCTTGAAGTGACAATCTCACTTTGTTGATAATTTCAAGAAAATACCTTTCAAATACACAAGTCTGAATAACTGGTATGTCAGTCCTTGTTTAAAATAAAACTTGTGTTCATATCAGTCATTGTTTGAAATAAAAGTATTTTTTCATGAAAAAGCAGCTAGTGTACCTCACATCTCAAACAGTTGCATAAATACTTCTACTCAAGACAAGCATCATATTTCATTTTGTAGTAAATGTGCTTAGTTTGTACTTCCCATTTTGTCACATAGAATTTTGAAAAGAGATGTACTCAGAGGTCACCCAAGAGTTACTCTCAAGAATAGTAAAGGAAATAAAAGGAAACTTCTAACTAAAGCAGAGTTATAAAATGGTAAAACGTTTCATAAAGTGAAGTTTCGTTTACATCTCACTTCATTACTTTACGTGGTACTTTTACTTCCTATTTTGTCAAAATAGGTTTCCAAAACCTAGTTCCATATAGGAATATTTAAATTTTGGATTTTTCTCAGAATTGCTCAATCTTCTATCATGTTGATGGAATGAATACTCCATCTCTTAAGGTGATTTGATTCTTCTTTACTTGGACTATAGAATGCACATCTGATTTTGATATTAGCAATTTATCACAAGCATTATCATTTAGTCCTCTGGGTCATATTATACATATGTACATTGTCTCTACATATTTTTAAGACTTTCATGGTTGAGATTAAATGTTGAAAATGAGCAAAAGTTTCTAATTAACATTACTTTTCTAGTTACCTTCAATTATAGCCAAAATTTACTAAATTTCATCAGTATTCAAAAAATTATTGTGTGGATATCTTCACAATGCTTTCACAATATATTTGATTTGTTGCTTAATAAAATAAATAATAAAATGTATAGAAGTGTATAGATGTGTTCAGATTTATGCTGAGATAAGCTGAGTAAAATAAATGAATACAAATAAATATAAGATCATAATCCACTGGGTTAATTGGGTGGAACATGGGGCAATAGAGATTTATTATAACTTTGTGAATTGGTTCAAAATATCTGTTTATTTCATACAATGGTCAATGTTTCAGTTCAGAGAAAATTTGTAAGAAAATTGCTAAATTATGCTCTTGAGTAAAAGGAGAGAGTTGAGGTCAGGTAATGACTTAGAGAAAAGTTTACAGATAAATTTTCCCAGGTAAGAAGTGTAGGTGGAAGGGAGCTAAGATCTGTACAATTCCAATTCTGGACTGAAAGAAAAAAAGAAAGAAATGTCTACTACCATATTAGGGTCAATAGAAACAAAATAGGTGGAAAGTATTTTTTAAAAATGGAATAAAAAAATAATTTGATATTTTTCCTTAAACGACAAATCACACCACGTTAAATACAGAATACATTTCTTTGGAGACATTGCAGCAAGGGCGAACAGCTGCAGAGGTTATTTTAAGCTAATAGTTTTAAATCATTTATTATTTTGCTGAATGGTTGGCTGGGGAGTTAATTTAGAATAGTATTTGTCTATATGTGCAGTGTTGGTGAGAATCCCTGTGGATGAATTTAATATAACAGGGTCTCACTGGAAGGAAATGACTATACATTCTCCAGCCAATCAGAACACTTCCAACAGCTTGAGTTCTGCACAGTGCTTACCAGGAAGAAAAATAACAGTGGCATAGAATGCTGAACCTTCCTTTTGAAGCGATAATTAGTGATAAAATTCACACTGGAGGAAAAGTAATTAATGATCAGGAATTGTTACTTATAGGCTGCTTCATTTGGAAAGGGGAAACCAGAGCAAGATGCTGGATTTAGAATCTGTTTGCCAAGAGGCAGTCAGCCAATACCCAGCCCGCATTTGTCTTGAAAGACTTCTGATCATATGCGCCTTTAGCATTCTCTAGTCCTCAGGACTCCCCTTATGTCATAGTAATTGCATTTCTTCCTCTGTCTCCAAGGTAGGCTCCTGAGAACTCCAGAAAGTTACCTAAAAGACAATCATCTCACAAAGTCTATTTTATAAAAACAAACAGCCTAAGGACCAGGAAATTTTTTTTTGAAATTCTTATCAAGAAAACATAACTAAGTCTACATTGCACTGGCTTTATTAAATGAAAAGAACATGAACTCAAATTATAAAAAATACAAATAACAATAATAATAATATGTTGCATCATGTATATTATATATATATATATATATATTTATACTATATTTCTTCCTTGTTAAGGAAAAAATGCACACCTGGGGCATCTTAAGATTTTTGTTAAATAGAATTTTTGTTTCAATACACAACTTCTGTTGCACAATATCTAATTTTGTGCTGCTTAGATCATAAGTGACCAGTAAGACCATCAGGAAACATAGGTACAATAGAGTCGTTTATGTCCATATAATAGTTACAAGTGTGTATATGTGTGTGTAAAATATATTATTGAAATATTTTTTTAAAACTTCACAACTTATGTTCCTTTATGGGTAAGCTAAGTCTTTGACACCAGGCCTGTCTTTTGCCAAAGGCAGACTTCAGCCCCAGAATCTAAAAGAGTACAGGAATCCCATCAATTCTCCTTTAAATACCAGCAAAAATCTAGAAAACTCTCTGAGGACTCAAAGACCTAACTCCCTCTAAATGCCACAAGGTTCCTTAGGTTACCTCCTTTCTCCAAAATCCTGGATACCATTTTAGGAACAAAAAAAGCAAAGAAAATAATCTTAAAGAGTGAGGCACTAAATCTATAAAAACTAATGATTTACTTAACTGGTCTGATTAAAATACTCTTTGAAGCATCTAAATTTATTGGAATGGACTATGTTTACTTATTTTCCCTCTATTACTTATCAGGTAGGTGACTGACAAAACAGATAGACACAGTTTCTTTACACATTCAAGTTGTAGTGCTATCAATTGTGTGATCATAATGCATTTATAAGATAAATAAAACAAGAAGCCAGAGATGAAAAGAAGGAAAAGGACAAAGAATAATGAATTGCGTGGGTTTGGAGGTCTCTCACAATTCCCTTAGCTGACTCCCATCTCATCTCCTACAAATGTCTCTCTGCTTCTGTCCCACAGTTTGTGTTCTAGTGCTTATGTTCATCTTCTTGTTACCTTGAAAGCCATCCTCTACTGACCTCAGATTTCTCATTACTTTGTCACCATTGGGTCTCAACACATTCTAGAAGTTCTCCCCATTATGGTGTTCTTTTTGGCTTCCTTTCAGCAGCTCGGCTCTTCCCAAGTTCTGTCTCCAGTGTTGGTGGTCATTGATCAGGAAGCCTGTGTGGTGACTTCAAGTTGATTATGTTCCCGAGAAAACAAGTAGCAAGCTTTCTTGAAAGTAATTATGGCAACTTATGAGTCTGAGATCAAAATATGCATATAAAATATGAATTAATATAAATTAATTTTGAGTTACTTTTGATAATGCTTTTTCTCCAAGTGCATTTGACTAGGGAATAGACACTATAGGAAAAGGAACAAAATGCCTTAATTGTCCATGTCCAATGTGCAGTTAGGTAATTCCAAAATCCAGAAGTTGAGAGACCACCATGAGTTTCTTTATTTCTTTTTGAAAGTTCTTTTCAATAATTGGCTAGCAACTTATATAAGAAAACTTTGCACTCTTCAGTGGCCTTTGACACTACCCTTCACCCAAGACAGAAAATGGCAGATGATCGGCAAAGAGGAGCGTGGAGTAAACCTGGAGAGATGAAAACGGCCAGGCTATTATTTTAGTTGTGGGACTTTATTATAGACAAAAAGGGGATAGTGAAAGTATTTTAAGGGAGAGAAAGATATGATGATTTCACTTAAAAAAGAACACTTGAGAACCAATGAGGAGGAGAAATTGGAGGAATTACCTTTTATAGGTGGGAGACTAGGAGATTATTTTTAAATTACCTAAAATCATTTAATTTAACAGAAGGTTAAGATCTGAGCCAAGGCAGAAAAAGTGAGGATGAAGAGAAGGCTATCACCATGAAAGATGTCAATGTCTTCTATTTGCATTTAAAGGATTGGACTCAATTTTGTTAGTACTATCCTACATTTCTGCCTGTGCTTCTTTCTGATCATACTGATCATCATAGAAAATACAGGAGGAGAAACGTACTTATCAAAATAATCATGTGGGGTCAGTTCTATAAAATTTGAAATGGACATGGACATATTCTGTATGCAATTAGTCATGTTTGTATAAAACTTGGCTACAAAATTCAATTTATAAAATGTCATGTTTGAAAAGTCATGGGGATGTAATGTACAGCGACTAGAGGTAATAATACTGTATTGTGTACTTGAAAGTTGCTAAAAGAGTGGATCTTACAAATTCTCATCACAAGAAAAAAATTTCTATGTATGGTTATGGATGTCAATTAGACTTGTGTTCATTATTTTGCAATATATACAGATACTGAATCATTATGTTGTACATCCAAACCATTATAATGTTACATAGCAATTATAATTCAATACAAATTTTATTTTAAAGACAAACAAACAAACTTGACAGAATGATTTGTGAGCCACCAGAATGGAGTTCACAGTTGAAGTGGTTGGAGTTGAGAATATATGAGCAAAGGGTCCAGAAAAAAAGAACCATTTAAAAATCTGAATAACACTGAATTACACTAGTGCTAAGTAGTGATTTGCAAATTACAGTGCATTTTTGATGTGCTAGACACTGGGAGTAACATTAGCCAACACTTAGGGACAAATATCTATGTTTCAGACACTCTTCTAAATACTTTACATATAGTTTTTCATTTAATCATCATGACATCATGCTTAATTCATAAGTATTATCATTTTCCCTTTTTTACTTATAAGGAAATTTTAAAATGTTTTAATTATTTTTTTCTTCCAGTTTTATTGAGTTATAATTTACATATCACACTGCATATGGTTAAGGTGTACAACATAATGACTTGACACACATATATGTTGCAATACAATTACCACAATAAGTTTAGATAATGTCCATCACCTCAAATAGTTACAAATTTTTTCCTTGTGTTGAGAATTTTCAGTATCTATTCTTTTAGCAACTTTAAAATATATCATACAGAATTGTTAACTATTGTTAACATTGTTGACTAGTCATCATGTTTGTATATTATAACCCCAGTCCTTATTTATCTTACAATTAGAAGTTTGACCATCTTTACCTAGTTCCTCCTTCCGCCACATCCTGTCTCTAGCAACCATAAATCTGGTCTTTGTTTCTGAGTTTTTTGTTTTGTTTTTTAAAATTCCACATATAAGTGAGACCATACAGTATTTTTCTTTCTCTGTCTGATTTATTTCATTCAGCATAATACCCTCAAGGTCAATCATGCCATTGTTGGAAATGCCATTGTTGGAAACTTCCTTCAATTTTATGGCTGAATAGTATTCCATTGTGTGTGTGTGTGTTTGTGAGTGTATCACACTTTATTTACCCATTTATCTGTGAATGGACATTTAGAAAATCGAGGGAGAGAGAATTTAGTAAATTATATGAAATGTGATGATGCTAAGAAGTGGTAAAGCAAGCTTTAGACCCAGGCAGTCTAGCATAAGAATCCATGCTTTCTGCTTGTATGATTCTTGGCCAAGGATTAGTCTCTCAGTGCTGATAAGATAAGCAGAAGATCCAGAAATAGAGCAATAAAGACATTTTGAGGAGGATGTAGCCAACTGTGTCATGTACACAGTAAAATGGTAAAAAAAAAAAAAAAAATTGGTAGGATTTGGCAATTAGAACGCTTTTGGTGACCCAGGAGCAGAAAATAGCCATTGGGAGAACTTCTGCTGATAAATGTATCGGGGAGGACTGTGCATAAACCACTGCTCTACTTAGGATGCAAGCCTACAGAAAGTCATGCACTTACATCACTACACGCGTCAAAGGCTGAGGGAGATATGTTATGCTTAGGTGTAAATTGTAGTTTTCCTAGGATTTTCAGTAATATTCTGTGCTGGTTGCTTTGGAATTTGAGCTTTATCTGGTTTCCTAATGCAACATGATGCTGACTTTCATAATAGTAAGATTTCAGTTTTGAAATATAAATCAGCATGATTGCATAATGTGTATGCATGTGGGCACACATGTTGTGCATGTGTGCACATTTGTGGAGTGTTTGTATATATGTTCATGTGTGTGTAGTGTGTATTTGTGTATGTATATATGGTGTGTGTGTGTGTGTGTGTGTGTGTGTGTGTGTGTGTGGGAAGGGAATGGTAGACCATCTATCTGGAAATCTACCTATGAAATCTTCAATGAAGAGATTTCACTAGGTTTCTAGGTAGGGAATCAAACTAGTAAATATGTGACTTGACTCAAAGATAGCCAAGCTTTCTGTGTTGAGCATGTTTCTTGTTAAAATTTGACACATGCTTTGTGCTTTCTACAGTACACTAACCATTACCTTCAGCCTGCGTGGAGAAGACAAGGGAAGGTTACCTTATTCTGTCCATGCAATTCTGCACTTTAGTCTGGCCAAATTGGTTCTCAGCAGAAACCATTCAACAACACAGCCAAACAGAGGCTCTCTCAAAACTCAAGGCTTGACTTCAAGTACATTAGTGAGCATGTGATTTCTTTGGTACAATTTCTCTTTATACTATGTTTGATAGTTAATGCTGTGATCCACATTCATGAGCTCTTAACCTTATGCTCCAACAGCAATAGCCTTCTCTTGTTACAGGCATGTGTACAAACTTTCCTAGAAAATAGTTGAACCCACAAGAAGAAGAAGAAAGAATGTTATGGATCTTTCTGCTGAGAGATGGTACAGAGAAGTCTCTTCTACAGTTCCTTTTGGGAAGAGACTATTAATGCTTCCAGGTGAAAAAAAAAAGAAAAAGTAGTTGATAAAGAATTCTTCAACCCAAATAATGTGTTCTAAAATATTACACATTACAATGACAATAAGAAATGTCTAGTTCTGAAGTTTGGACTTGGGGAAATATAAATGCTCCCAGAATGACAATTTTAAAACATGATCCAAAAATGAATGTAATTCACAACTTAGAGACAGTGGTGAGTATTGAGTGGTAAGGGAAGGGAGAGTGAAGTGCAGGTAGAATATCCTTTCACACCCACATTAAAATTACTTTTCACTTTTCTTCTAATCAACACAAAAGAAAGAATAAAAATAAAACATTTTCTTCAAGTAGTTTTTGGCATAAATGAAGCCTGTTCTTATGGAAACATCACCTCTGTTCTGAATGTTCATATTAGTATCAGAAACTCTGCTTTCAACTTGAGATTTATGCTTAATTTTCTGCATTGAGAACTCGACATGTTTCTGAACAAAGTTTGATAAAGACCAAGTAAGTTCTTGTGAACTTTGTTTGCAATGCATCATCACATATAAGTTGCTTGCAAATAAGAATTCTGGATTCCTATGTCCCCATTTTCTTCTTTATTTGAACCCTTGATTTCTCAGTGCATTTGCTCCCAAGGTCTCCAAATACTACTGACCATACTAGGTCTTACCCAAATACTGCCTAGTGCCCATATACTTCATTCAACTATTCCAATGGGAAAAAATAATGTTTACTTCTTCCTTTATAAGTGGTAACTCAACATTGACCTGTGACAATATTCACCATCATCTGCCTTTTGTAAACCACTTGCATCCATCAGTAAATCTCTTTGGGATGAATCCTTACTGAACTAGAATATCACAAATACCTAAAATTCTATGTCTACTATGTTTGTCACACATTTCTCATCCCAGGCTTTACAGTTTACATTTATTCATGATTACTGTATTTCTATTAGTACTAATAGAAAAAATATACCATTTCTTAGTGGTTCACTAGAGAAAACCATAAAATGTAGAATGTGAAATGTTGTCATATTCAAATTCTGTCCAAATACAAATCCCCAATGGTTCGCAGGTCCTGTGATGATTTTACTTGGTGACCCTAACTTAGAGACATTTTGTCTTTTCTCCAAGTGCAGTTTGCATTTATGGCTCCCAGAATAAACTTAATTACATATATTTAAATTCCATAGCTGCTCTCTGTGTAAATTATTTCCCCAGCAGTGCTTAATCTCCTTGTCAGTAGGACCTATATTATTTTTCCTCTGTATCCCATGAAGTGTCTAGAATACTACTCAGTAGTTCCTTGAAAATGTGAATAGATTTGATTTAGTAATGTCAAAAAAGGGAAATTATAAAGAATATTTAATCTCCTCAACTGTTAGTTTTCTAGACTTGAGTTCTAACTTGTAAATGTAAATTCCTGGAAATCAGAGAATCCATCCTGTTGCCACATCCCCCCTCAGCATCCATCTTAGTGCCCTCGAAGTTAGAATGTAAGCTGCATAAATCCAGGGATGCTGACTCTTTCAGTCACCTCTACAGCCTGAGGCACAGAATGGACCCTAGATAAATGCTTGTTGAATGAAGAAAGTGAGTTGTATAAGATAATTTCTGGAATGTCTTTCTAGTCCAAATTCCTTTTTTCTGTGAATCCTTCCTCCCTAACCAAAGGTGAGTCCCATAGGCAGTAATGCCCCTTCCATTTTTTGCCATAACCGATTGGACCTATACACACTTTGTACACAACTTGCCATCCAGATTCCCCTGTATTCTTGCTGAAATGTTCGTTGGACATTACAACGGCAAAGCTTGTGGGTGTAGTGAATTGCAGGGCTGAGACAGCCACATGCTGCCATGGTTACAGATGGAATAACTCAAGCATAATGGCTCTGGGGAGCAAAGAAATCAGTCTGTGGAGAGAGACAAATGCCAAGAGGAGGAGAGTTAAGAGGCAAGGATGGAGAAGATTTGCCCCAGGGCCCTTTTCTGGCTCTGCTTCTGATCCCTTGAGAAGTTGGCTCATTTCCTACCCTGTTTCCATGAGTCTTTCCTAGGAATTAATAAGTTAGCCCACAGGGTTTCCTATTATTATGTCACCAAAAATAATTTACCAATTTAAAATATTCAACAAAAACTGTGCAATAGAGGTTGAATTGAGAAGACATTGAGGGTATTTTAACGGATAGTTAGGGACCTTGGACCCCAGTTGCAGTTCTACCATAGGCTAAGGGTGTCATCTTTGTTTCTCCATTGGTGAGTTAAGGATGCTGGACCAGATGATATCCATCAATGCTCCTATCCCCTAACTTTTGTGATCCTGCCATGACACCTTTCACTTTGATAAAAACTATAATGCTCAATTAACCTAGAATTTTCAAATACCCAGACATTTTATCACATGCAAGGGACCTATCTAGATATTTACAGCATTCTTTAGCTTTCACTTAGATAATTTAAGTTATATTGGTGCAGTCCCCTTTCAAATTCACTTTTTAGCTCTTCACATTCATACAGCACCAGACTTTATTTCTTTCATTCTGAGATCTTTCCAAATAACATTCATGAAATCAAAATTAAGCTTGAATAGGCTTTTCTAATTCCTGTGCATGGAACACCTGTCTTTTTTTATATTTACAGAAGGCTCTCTCTCATTAAAAATTTAGTATCACAATTTTATGTTCTTTTGTTATGAATATATTAAAGTAGCTCTCCCCAACAAATTTACAAAATTTCCTGGGCATATGTAAATATAGAAGACTCGGTACAGGCCTTGTACCAATCAATATAGACCCAAGGGACAGAAAGAGAAAAGATAGCACATTGCAAAGAATCCAGTAAACATTTATCATTACATCTTAAAAACCCTTTCACACTGGCTTCTATGTAGTTGCAAAATCGTTTTTAGATTAAAGTTGTTATAGTTTGAAAAAAAACACGTTTTGAACTCTTAACTCATTCTGTTCTTTTCCTTCTCCCATTGAGCAACTGCAGAATACACCTCCTGACTCAAATCAAATAGTATGCATAAAATCATATTTATGTGACACAGCAACATTAGCTGCCCAAAAATGCTTCAAACAACCTCTCATAGCTTATTCCAAAATACTAATTTTGTGCATGCAGTTATCTATCATATGTTTTTCCAGGAAAACTCATGTTAAAAAGTTGGAAGAATTATCTTCCTGACCCTGAGCTCATCACTAGAACCACAGCATTAGCTCAGTGATCTAATCCATAGCATGCTACCATCCAGCTCTGTGCCTAGACATATACAGTCAGTTAACAAGCCTAGGCAAATCATAAGCCAATTTCTACCTATTGAGAGAACTGGTCTGAGCACCCATACTGATTTTAGTGCAGCAGAATAAGTTGCATGGGTAGCTGACAGGAAGGGTGTGAGAAGAGCCAGCTGACTACCATGTATGAGGAGGAAAACCAAGAGATAATGTTAAAATGAGGATTCAAAGAAATCATAGCAAACATGTACAAAGAACACCAAAATAGTTTAGTTTGACTGAGTTGATACTGCATGAAGTAGGAAATAAATCTGGAAATTCAGATTGGAACCAGATTATAAATGGCATTGATTACCAGGCTAAGGAAACCAAAACTCAAACTATTCATAAGATACCACTAATGATTCTCAAGCAGAGAACTGACTTAGAGCAATAGAAACAGAGTGACAATACTAACTTCAATTAATATGTCATAATCACATGGTACTGCATGGAAAATAAAGACTGAGGCATAGTACCTGCCTTTAAGAGAAAAAAATACACACACATACAAAGTAAAATAATCAATAAAATATACCTATACTCTAAAGCAGAAAAGGTTAACTCCTATAAGTAAGGATCAAAATGCTTTGGTAATCTTATCAGCCCCATACATTCTTTGCCTCTGTATCTTTTTTCTTCTAGTCACTGATTCCATTTGGTTCACTACCAATTCAGAAACAAATATGATTTTAGGTAAAAAATTATCAAATTAACCCAATATTTAACCCAATATTCTGAGACTTAGCAAAAATTAACTTTACTACTCATGTTTAATAATAGCTAACATCTATTGAACATACTGTAGATACCAGGCATATTCCTAATCATTTTACAAGACTTATATCATCTAATCTTTCCAAAAACACTGCATGTTAAATTTTATTTTCAATTTCTGAGGCTGAGAGATATTAAAAAATTTGGCTAAGGCTACATAATTTATGCTTTTAGCTCTTAGCCAAGACATATACTGCATACTATGTAATTTAAAATTTAACCTCAGACCTAAAATCAAGAGCCCTAATATTGTCCATAGTTCCTACCTTTTCACTGAGTTCCCATCTCTCCCTTGGGCTCAGGTTCCTTACACAGGCTCTGTCTTCTCTTTCCTGCTTTAGTCCCTGTAGGATGCTGAATCACTGCTCACCAATCTCCAATACCCCACTTCAAGGCACCACTCCCCAAGGGACCACCACGGTGTAGAACTCAGGCATGGTCACGTGACAAGTTTTGGACAATGATATTTGAATGCAAGTAACAGATACTTATTTGGGGAAGGATCTTGAAGAGCAAGTAACAGTTCTCCATCACCTCTTTTTTTGCAAGATGGCCAATACCTGATAAAGATAGTTCCCACAGCCTGGGTCTCAGAATAAGAATTGATAGAGCAAAAATAATACTGACCTGAAATAGAAACTTCTCCAAGAAGAGCCAGATTCAGATGCCTTCTTCTCCTGTTCTAGATGCACTTCTTGCCCTTTATCAGCCCCTGAGGTTTACACTCCCCTCACAGCACTGATTTCCACTATTAATGTTGCTGTAGGTCATGTTCCACAGGAAAAGGAGCCCAAGACACTGAGATTTGTGTGCTGGAGGTTTGTTGAGAAGTAATCTATGGAAAAGCACCTGTGACAGGTAAAGGAAGCAGGACTGAGCAGTTTGAAGAATTGAATTGTGATGCATTTGCAGTGAAGTCTTCAGGTGATGTATGTGGAGATCTGGATCTGTAAAATCCTTCAGAATTTTCCCAGTTGAAGCAAGATGGCTGCAGTTTCACATGTTCCTCCCACCCCTGTATTGACCAGCCTTAGAATACAGGCTGCACCCTTGAAAAAGGCAGCTTCTTTGGCCTATTTCTGGACAGGGACTTAACCATGAACAGTCAGAATTGACACTCCCCACCTGGGACAATGTTTGCACCATTCTACAGAGGTCTCTTCAGCATACCACAGTACCCACTCTAGCCAGCCACAGTGAGTTCCACCCATCTGAAAATAGCTTCCCCGAGATTCTGATTGGTTTCTTTTTCCTAGGAAAACTTACACAAGGAAGGTCGGTGAGTCAACTACAGCCACTACCACTGCAGCTGGTCTTAAGGCCACAATAGGTACTCATCATCTCTCCCCAACTCCCTATGTCCTACCTCCCACATCCTTCTATAGGGCCTCGAATGGCCTTGGGGACTTATCAAGTGTGGTGAACCAGAGCCTCATCTCCAAGGGCTCTGTGTACCTGTCCACATGTCCTTCTCAGGGTGTAAGCCAGTAACATAGCCCAGGATAAGACCATAAATGTAAACCCTTACCAACCCCATGTAAAGGTAAACTGCTTCTGACTCTCCTTTAGGGAGGTGAAAAGCAAGCATTCACCATATCAATGGTTACATAGCGGGTAACTGCAGCTCTACTAATAGGCTTTATAGTATTGCCATATTTGCCACTGTTAGCACTATGACTTGATTGAATTACATTGGTACATGTTTTCCTCCAGGATCCATCTGGCTTTTTAGTGCCAGCTTGGTAAATTAAATGGAGATATCATGGGAGCCATCATCCCTGCATCTTTTGTGTCTTTAAGACTGACAATACTCTCTGATAGTCCCCCCAAATGCAATATCACTTGTATTTTATCAACTTACCCAAGAGACTGGCAGTTCAGAGACTCTCCTGATATTTTCTAATTGGATAGCTCTTATCAATAGTCCCAGTGATTCTTCATTCCATTCAGACACACAGGAAAGGAGAAATGACCACTGGGTAAGTCTGTGAGCCCAGTGGATCCTCTATAAAACAGAACTAGGTCGGGGTTCTATTTATTATCTCTGTTATGTTCCCTCCCTAAACGGGAATCCATGATGAATCTCAGGGTTCCCAAATAAAAAGTTCAAGATGGACTTTTGCTTAATAGTTCTCAAAATATCTGGGTATTCTCCCTTTCCCTAGTGTAAGGTTATATAAGTAAAATCTGTAGGTCACTTTGAGGAAAGACTGGGAGATTCATTACTACATTTTCCTCATTTTGATCCAGATTTTCTTTCGGCCTAAAAGTTCAATATCTGAGAACTATCTTAGGTCCAGAAATTTTGCAAGGAATCATGGCTTTTCATTGACGTGCCTGCCCTCTGCTTCCTGATCATCTAGCCATTATTTACTTTGGTTATAGACTGAATATTATCTTTGTGATTTGCCCATACATTATACTTTTGTTCCTGAGAATGTTGTTTTCTATTAAGCACATCCAGAGCTCTTTTGGGTCAAGTCTCCCAGATGCCATTCTTACCTAGCTATTCATTATGAATATCATGTCCTTCTTAAAACTGGTGAATAAGCACTGTGATATGGCCTCTATCATTTCAGTATCCTATCACCTCCATCTCTATCAGGGAGCCCAGCATTTGCTATTATCAGAATGTTTAATCTTATTTGACTGCTATTCCTTATGCAACTTTATTGTCTATCCTTCTTGATCCAGCACTTTCACTATCTGAGTCCAAATCCATTCTCTCTTCTCCTGCTGGAGCATATTGCTTAGGCCTTGCAACAATTTGGTATATAGTCCCTTTCTGTCCTTTATAGGTCCAGCTCTTTCCCAGTTGGGTCAGGAAAGAACGTGGAATTAGATCTTGCTGTGATCTTGCAAGGTAGAGGCCTCTGCAATGTCTTGAAGATAGGGAAGAGTGTTAACCTCTCACAGGGAGGAGAGATATTTCTGCAGAAGTTTCAGGGAAATCTAGGGACTCAAACCTATGAAGACATCAATCCAGATGTTCTCATTCCAAATATAATGGTCTCATTCCTCCACAATCAAGGTCCTGACTTTGGCGTACCAGATCTACAAATGTTGAAGATTCAACCAACTCTGGAGTTCCGCCACTCTCATCAATAAGACCTGAGCCATATCCCCATCTTTTTATGCCTTCTGACTGCAGGAGTTAAGAGTAAATGGCTCTCTGTTCTCCATGTTTTGTCTTATGTAGGAGTTATTCACCTTCAGCCTTTGTCTTTCTTTAATGCATTGATGATCTTCAGCAATAGCCACCCTATTTCATACAATTACTACTTCCTCCAAGCCCATCACACACCTGCAACCAGCACATTCTCTTCCACTACTATTCCATCCCAATGAGAGTTGAATGTTCGTACCACAATCACATGCCATGACACGTCAGTGTTCCATCTTCCCCAAGGAATGAGATTTCCACTGCCAGCCAATCATTGGGTAATCCAGCTTGAAAACCCTATTATAAAATTCATCTTCCTATGCCAATAACTGGCACCAACTGCCTTAATAAGGCCCAGGAAACAGATGCTGAGTCTCTAAAGTTTACATGCAAGTGGTTTATAAAGGAGAAAGCAGTTAGGGCGGTAGGACTGGGCAGATAGGTTGAACTGTGAAAAACTTTCAGCAGAGGACTCAACTGGATATTATGGGAAACTGTAGCTGGGAAGGCCCATGCCTTGTTTCAGCTGAGGCAAAGATGCCATGAATTTCTGCTGCTATATCAAGTCGTTGGATACAGGCTGCCTTCAGGAAGTGAGCATAACTTGGGCAATGCAGCCTCCTTCAGCTAAGGGAAGCTCCTGGAGAAGAACTGAGCTCTGAGCAGTCAGTAGACAAGACTACCAGCAGCTATGAGAATGCATTCCTAGTTCCTAAAGAAAACCATGTACTGGGATAACGTCCTCAGCTAACTTCCAGGAAACTTCCTCTAAATTTGGTATTGATTAGTCATTTTGCTAATGGTTAAGCTCATTCAGCCCCTTTAAAACCTCTTATGTATAACTCATATCACTCTTTTGCCCCAAAGCTGTATTGACAGAATTAAATACAAGTTTTTGATCCCCTCCTGCCCTCTCTTAGCAAAACTGGACAAATAGAATGTCAAGAAAATACCAAATTTAGTCCCTATGATAGCTCCAATAAAGGACATTAACTGGTTACAGATTTAAGGGACTTCTATTACTTGAAGTTTTGTGTTTTAAGGACAATCTCATAGTGTTATAAGCCTTGAATTTCAAGTTTATTATTCATATCTGACAAGGAAA
The DNA here is from genome assembly GCF_949987515.2 of Delphinus delphis. NCBI lineage: Eukaryota > Metazoa > Chordata > Mammalia > Artiodactyla > Delphinidae > Delphinus > Delphinus delphis. The sequence goes on along the minus strand of NC_082685.1, from coordinate 161,884,522 downwards.
ACATATTTTGGAGGAAAGAACTTACTTCTCAAAAGCAGAAATTAATGACCGCTCATTTAGAAAGCCAGATCACTGTAAAGTTTCCCAGTTTGAGTCATTAGATATTTACCTATTGGCCACAATGCACAGGATACTACGGGGATACAGATACCACATAACAGGACACTAGGTCTTTGCTTTAACAAACTTCATTACACAGAAACAAACCTCATTATATAGAAGAAAAACAGTAATTTATCCATTCAACCTTTGTTGATAAATGCCTAAATGCCAGTCACTGTCTAGGCAATTTAAGGATACAGAAATAAACAACGTTTGACCCCTGAGTCTAAGTTTGCAACTTAATTGGGATAGCCAGAAAAATATAAAACTAACTACACGAAATGAGAGAAGGAAGTAGGTAGTATAGAAAATGTGCAAGCAAAGTATTGGGCAGAGGTGAGAGAACCAAATTCATTTGAACTTTGAAATCTCTGGGGCATATTTCACAGCTCTTATCAGCACCCTTCAGAGAAATTCCTAGATAATAGTTATTCATATAGAAGCGTACAGAGAACTAGGAATGCAACAGCTAATGAAGCTGATCATACAGACATATGGGTAAGCTGCTCATAAAGGCTGTAATCAATAACAGAAATTGAAGTAAATATGCTTAGAAAAGAATCCATCGAGGAGTAATGGGAAAATAATGCTTCTTCCAAAGAGAAAGGAAGCTATTATCTTTAATATTTGTGCATGTATCTGCTTGTTTTGTTTTTACTGATAAATGTGTGGCAGTTTTCAAATGGGTAAAGATACCAACCATCTGAAATATTGGCCACTGACAGTGGGTGAACCAGAAAATCAATACCCTACATCCAAGGAAGTATTGATTTGTTTAACAAAAAGGGGAAAATACAATGCACCCAAAAGTTTAATAGAAAATAAACCTTAGACTGCACCCCAAAGATGGCAAAATATGAACTCTGAAACCACAAAGAAAACCTAACACCAGAGAAATTTTAGGCATGTCAAAGTCTCAGAAATTCATATCCAGAGACTGATAATGAGTGAATTATGTTGGAATTCATTTGCTTATTGGCTAATTGTTACATTCCATCTTCACAAATATTTATTAGTGCGAGAGAGCATAGATTACTCTGCTGACTATAGTATTGTTACAAATAATGAAGTGTGAATTTTAAAGGATAAAATAGATATATCTGTGAAAAATATGCATATTCTTAACATCTTTAAAATGGTGCTTTCATGGCTAGACGTCCTTCAAATGACAAATATAGATGTGTGTTCTTATCTGTTGACGTAATAGTATTAATTTTGCCTAGAAAGTCAGTCAACATTTCTTTTTTTTTGTTTGTTTTCTGAGCCTTTATTTAGTTTCCTTTTACTTAAAAGCTTCAGTCTTGTCTGGCCTGAATAATCAAGACCTCCTTCAAACACTGGGAATATTTTAGTTCTTGGTATAGATGGAGGGCTCATGAGTATCCAACATGTTGCTAATCTAAAACCAGGATTTCATATATGTATTTCCCTTCTGAATCAAAAATATTGGAAAATACAATAAAAAAGGAATAATTTTAAAAGAAACAGTCATGAAACAAATTGAGTCTGCTTCTGTTTCTTTTGGTCTTCTAACCAAATTTACCCATATCCAAATGTTCCTGGTCACATGTTTCTCTCCTAACTTATTAAAACATCCAGAGATTCCATTTTGGTGCAAAACTTGAAAGACAATACCTGAGCGGGCAGCCCAGCTGGAAAATACAACAGAGTACAAACTGTACGTCTCACTGAGAGTACCTCAATTACTCAGAAAACTTTTAAACATATGTATAAGAGTGTTTATTCAAGGTTAAATGCCAAGGAAGAAGAGAAGTTAGCATGGAAATCACTCATCTCACATTTGACATTTCTCTAGTAAAGGAGGATTATCCTTGACTTTATTTATTTATTTATTTATTTTTTAACATCTTTACTGGAGTATAATTGCTTTACAATGGTGTGTTACTTTCTGCTTTATAACAAAGTGAATCAGCTATACATATATCCCCAGATATCTTTGACTTTAGATTTTGTATCTTGATTATAACTTTCATAATGTGACTGTTTAAAAAGTTCTCCAAATTAGCAAGTCTTCTCAAACTAATCCAAAACTTGAGTACTGTACTGACTTCATTTGAATGTTCTGATTATAGTCAGTGAATCTCAAATTGGGACCTCACTTCCAATTTGAAGGTAACATAAGTTTTACAATAATTGTAACTGTAATACAAGAGCTGAGTTAAAAAGACAAACAAAATGTAGATCTCATTAAGTTTTAATTGAATTTTTTGTTTATCCTTCCCTATACCCACTCACACTTGCTGAGTTCTGAGGAATGCATTCACTCCAATATAGTCTAATGGGGAACCGAATTTCACGTACACAGTTTTGCTTTAAATATGTATTTTAGAAATCTAAATGTTATGGTAGTTGATTTTCACTGTTCTTTTTCATCAAAAAGAAATAACTCCATTCCAAAGCTGATCTAGACTCTCTGGGAGAAGGGTCTGCTCTACAAAGCCACCTTTTTATGAACAATGCATAAATGTGGTTGTTATTATTAAAGAGTGATAAAAAAATAAAAGGAATCTAAAATAGTCAAACAAATAGAGAGTAGAATGGTAGTTGCCAGGGGCTGGGAAGAGGGGGAAACTGAGAGCTGTTCAACATGTATAAAGTTTCAGTTATGCAAAACTGAACAAGTTCTAGAGGTCTGCCATAAACCTAATGCCTATAATTAACAACCCAGTATTTTGCACTTAAGAATTTGTTAAGAGGGTAGATCTCATGTTAAGCATTCTTACCACAAGAAGAAAGGACAGCAATATATATATATATATATATATATATATATATATATATATATATATATATATATGTAATTAATCTTATCATCATATTAAATAATATAATGTATGTATTTTTAAAAAGAGAATGAAAATTATAAAATCCACCAGAGAAAAAAAGACTTATTTCCTGCTGATTATTGGCAGACTTTTTGTTAGCAACAAAGAAAAATATGTAATATTGTCTTCAAAATTCTGAGGGAAATAGTCTCTTAACCTAGAATTTTGTATGAAAACAAACTGTGATTTAATAGTGAGGGCATAGGGCTTCCCTGGTGATGCAGTAGTTGAGAATCTGCCTGCTAATTCAGGGGACACAGATTCGAGCCCTGGTCGGGGAAGATCCCACATGCCGTGGAGCAACTAAGTCCGTGAGCCACAGCTACTGAGCCTGCGCATCTGGAGCCTATGCTCCGCAACAAGAGAGGCCGCGACAGTGAGAGGTCCGCGCATCGCAATGAAGAGTGGCCCCCACTCGCTGCAACTAGAGAAAGCCCTCTCACAGAAACGAGGACACAACGCAGCCAAAAATAAAATAAATAAATAAATTTATTTAAAAAAAATATGTTAAGTACATAGACTCTGCATTTCTTTAAAAAGTCCAGGCCAAGAGTTTTACCTATTTTAACAGAAAAAAATGTTTCCCAAAATCTTCTCTATACATCATTGTTGTTTGATAGAGAGAAGAAAAATTTAAAACATATGTAAAGAAAGAAACAGATATAAAAGACTACACAGAACAAGATATCAACAGAAAGAAATCCTGGTCACTGATGGTTTTCAGGTTCTCCGAACCAGCCTGTCATGTGGTCTGGCTTCACTCTCTGCCCCTGTGCTCTAGGGAGATACTCATGTAGCCAGTTTCATGGGTAAATAGAGATAATTCATTGGAGAAAAATTGCTCTGGGTATAGTCAAGCAATGGCACAGTAACTGAAGGAATAAATGAAGATCAAGAGACTTTTGTCAAAGTTAGAAACAAGGTGTTTATGATATGAAAGATCCTGTAGAAAAGGAGAGGCTGACCGTGCAAAAAAAATGCTAATAGCCAAAGGAGCAAAGTCCTTGAAAAAGCCAGAAGGCAAGAGACTTGGTCTTTCAGGGAAGGACTTGCTTCCATAAGAGAAGACACCCAGGCTGAAAAGAGAAGATGGGTGAGAAGGTAGGACATACAGATATATTTTGATCTGACCAAGGGAAGAGGAGAGACCTATTTCCTGGTAGCATCTATATTCAACAAAACATCATATAAGTAATTGGCTGCAATATGGCAGCAGTAGGTGAGATGAATGGGATGTTAGGGGAGACAGAAATAGATATAACCATCATGTTACAAGGTGAATTAGTAAGTTTACTATAAAAACATAGACGGCTTCTGTCCTATCTAAGGTAAGGTATTATAAAGACATAGTAATAAAAATCAATACACTTACTATCATTTTCTCTGGAAATTCTTAACTACAGTTTTAAGTATGAAGCAGACAATCAACTGTATTGATCTAGTTTTGTGCAGTGGTAAGGGAAAAACGGGCGAGAAATTGAGGAACATATTCAAAAGCATAACTCTGATGAGGGACTATGGAATCTGAGCTGAATAAGAAGAGGCAGGAAGATTAAAACTCAGACACCTATGGATCAATAGAGTGATGAGCCCAATGAGATGAAGCGGTTTGCATGGGGTTGTTAGAAAAAGGAAGGAGAAACAATATTATTGGTGTGGACAGAAAGCAGAGCTACAAGTACATATCTAGGGGCTTCATCTGTCCCTCCTGACTATAAGCTCACTTTGAACTTGCTCTCAGTGCTTTGGACTGTGGTCCAGAATTTGATTCCCAACTTTTCTTTTCAACTTTCCAAATATTTTATTTTTTTTACTGAAGTATAGTTGATTTATAATGTGTTAATTACTGTGTACAGCAAAGTGATTCAGTTATACATATATATACATTCTTTTTTCGTATTCTTTTCCATTACAATTTATCATAGGCTAATTTTTTAACATCTTTATTGTAGTGTAGCTGCTTTACAATATTGTGTTAGTTTCTGCTGTATAACAAAGTGAATCAGCTATATGCATATCTATATCTCCTTATCCCCTCCCTCTTGCGTCTCCCTCCCACCGTCCCTATCCCACTCCTCTAGGTGATCACAAGGGTGATCTCCCAGAGCAGTGCTATGCAGCTGCTTCCCTATCATAAGATATTGAATATAGTTCTCTGTGCTATACAGTAAGACCTTGTGGTTTATCTATTCTATATATAAAATCTTACATCTGCTAAACCCGATCTCCCACTCCATCCCTTTCCAAACCCCTCCCCCTTGGCAACCACCAGTCTGTTCTCTATGTCTGTGATTCTGTTTCTGTTTCATGGATAGATGCATTTGTGTCATATTTTAGATTCTGTATATAAGCGATATCATACAAGATTTGTCTTTCTCTGTCTGACTTACTTCACTTAGTATGATAATCTCTAGTTGCATCCATGTTGCTGCAAATGGCATTATTTCATTCTTTTTTACTGGCTGAGTAATATTCCCTTGTATATATGTACCACATCTTCTTTATCCAATCCTCTGTTGATGGATGTTTAGGTTGTTTCCACGTTTTGGCTATTGTGAATAGTGTTGCTATGAACATAAGGGTGCATGTATCTTTTCGAATTATAGTTTTGTCTGAATATATGCCCAGGAGTGGGATTGCTGGATCATATGGTAATTCTATTTTTAGTTCTCTGAGGACCTTTCACACTGCTTTGATTCCCAACTTTTAATTAGTTTTTTATTTGGGAGTGCTAAGCCTTCCCTATACACATGCATACAGAACTCACTCAAATTAGTTCTGAAAGGAATAGATTTAATAAGAGATACTGAGAACGCACAGAGCTGATGGATGGCTGAGAAAAATGTTCTGGGCAGACAAACATATTGCCATGCTACAAAACCCAAAATAATGCCACCGCCAGTCAGCTGCCACCACCACCCCGAACACCTGGTCCAGCACATTGGATGTATCCCACACTACTTCCTGTTTCCTCAGGTAATCACACTTGATTTGTGGAAAATAAGTTGCCTGTTTGCCCTCTACAGACCTGGAAAGCTAAAAAGTGTACTACTTTGTGATTCCATGTTGGGATTGACAATGCATGGGGAAACTACCAAAATGCGAGAAGGATGTGCTAGTCTTTGGATGGACTCAAGAGGGACCAATGGGAACGACCTGGGTTACCTCCCCTAATACTAAAATTTCTTATTTTCTATGTTGTTTAAAGAATTTGATCTATAAATAATTGTATAATTATATATACAGTACAGAAGAGTGTTTAATAGAAGTTTTTGGTGGTGAAGTTACAAGAGAGAAAGGAGAGACTAATATATGTTATTTTGAACTTCCATCCACTCTGACTAGGTATACAGATTATTATTATTATTTTTTTTTTGTCTGTGTTGGGTCTTCGTTTCTGTGCAAGGGCTTACTCTAGTTGGGGCAAGCGGGGGCCACTCTTCATCACAGTGCGCGGGCCTCTCACTATGGAGGCCTCTCTTGTTGCGGAGCACAGGCTCCAGACGTGCAGGCTCAGTAGTTATGGCTCACGGGCCTAGTTGCTCCACGGCATGTGGGATCTTCCCGGACCGGGGCACGAACCCGTGTCCCCTGCATTAGCAGGCAGATTCTCAACCACTGCACCACCAGGGAAGCCCTATACAGATTATTTTTTAAAACTCATTACTTTGCCAGAAAACTTCTAGAAACTAGTTTCCTACTGTCGATTGCCTAGTTATTTCATAATTTCAGTAGTTTAAAATATTTCAGTTTGAAATTTGTGGAAGTGTCATGGCATGCTCACTATGACGGTCACTAGACTTCAGAAAGAATGATATCAATTCCTCATACTAACCTGGAAAAAACAATTTCATATTCTAAAGCCAGGCCACCAAGTGAAAAAGGGATCTGAAGTCTTTAAATTTTACACATTTCTTTTTCCATACTTAACCAAATACCTGAGGGGAATGTGTATTTTTAGCCTAAATTTACACCATCATTATTTCAATTCTGTATCACAGCATCACTGTATAACTGTTAATATACTACCAAAGAGAAGTTGGAAAAACATTTCTTTACAGAAGATGGAGAAACCCTATAATTTTCAGTGAGATGATTACATAAAGTCCTACCTATAATTTTAGTTAATTGCAATTTTTTACTTCATTTTCTCAGCCAGAATTCCCTTTCATTTATTTCACCCTTGTCTTAAAAGGAAGACATTGAAACTATCTTCAGCAAAATGTTCATGGATATTTACATAGTAACTATTCTCTATTTGTGTCAGATTACAGTATTTTCAAACTATTAGCAAAGAAGTTAAAACTCATTCTAGCAACTATTTTCCATAGTTACAGGTATAGACAGGACCTCTTTTTTAAACATAGACCATAAAAGTATGTCATGGGCTACATATAAGTAAAATTAATAAGGAGAATATATAATAATAAAAATAATATGCTATATGGCAACAAATATAACCTTACATTATCACATACAGTTGGCAATAATAATGGACTTATGCATTAAAATTCCACTAGGAAACTTTTTATTGCTGTTGCTACATAGATGGTGTGTGAGAGTTAAGAACGTGGATTCTGGAGCAATATTTCCTGAGTTCAGATCCAGCTCTGCCAATACTATGTGAATATCCCCAAGGTCTATACTTTCTCGAACCTCTGCCTCCTCTTGTGTAAAGGATAACACTAGTACTACCTGATAGGACCGGTCAGGTGCTTAAATTAAAAAGTACAGATTAAGGGTATAAATCAGTGGTTGGCTATTGTAGTGAGCTGTGAGTTCCCTCTAAGGTTAGCTTTTTAAATTAAAAGCCTATATTATAGAAATATTATTGATTGTCTAGATGAAATGAATCAGTGATTCACAGACTTTTCCAATTATGTCTTCTAGTCCAAATAAAGATGAAACGATATCTTCAATCTATATTCAGTTAAAAACCTGAATATTCTATTCATACTACTCAAAAAGTCTGAGATTTTGCTGAAGTTTAATTAATCATCTGGTTCAGGAGTGGTGCACTTTTTCTGCAGCCAGCCAACTAGGTAATACTTCAGTCTTTGTAGGCGGTATACTTTCTATCCCAACTCCTGAACTCTGTTATTGTAGCATGAAAGCACCCAAGGACAACACAAACAAATAGGCATAGCTGTAATCACATGAAATTTTATTAACAAAAACACACAGAGAGCCAGATTTGTCCCAAGGGTGTAGTTTGCTGACCCCTGCTCTAGATATTTGATAAAATGAACACAGAGTTCTCAAATAGTTTAACACTACTTAAACTTTCCTGAGGGAAATAAACTTGATTGAGCTACTTGAGTATCATGGTTCCACCATCTGTGAGTATATGTATCCAAACCCTGAATTCTCTTTCAAATAAAAAGAACATAAACAGCAGAGTCAGAAAGTCCAATGTTTCTTGTTAGCAAGTACAAAGAGGAGATATGACAGTTGACAAGACTTAAGAACTATGCTGCACTCACCAGTCGAATAAGGTTCAAGTAATTAGAGGAGTAATGTGCATGTATTAATTCTTCTGCTTACCACGTGTAGATGAAACACCATATATGTGATAAAAGTACTATTCATGTACAGTTGATCCTTGAACAACAAGGATTTGAACTGCCCAGGTCCACTTGTTCGAGGATTTTTTTTTTTTTTTTTTTTTGTGGTACGCGGGCCTCTCACTGCTGTGGCCTCTCCCGTTGCGGAGCACAGGCTCCGGACGTGCAGGCTCAGCAGCCATGGCTCACAGGCCCAGCCGCTCCGCGACATGTGGGATCTTCCCGGACCGGAGCACGAACCCGTGTCCCCTGCATCGGCAGGCGGACTCTCAACCACTGCGCCACCAGGGAAGCCCTATTCGGGGATTTTTGAATCTGTGGATGTGGAGCCTTGTAATAGGAAGAGCCAATGTAAGAAGAACGGACTATAAATTATACTGGGATCTTCCACTGCTGGGAGGGTGGGTGACCAGAACCCCCGTGTTGTGCAAGGCTCACCTGCATTATTAACTTGAGAAGATTCTAAATTCTAAGATAAAGGTATGATAAAAACTCTTAATAATCAAGTATAATATTTTCTAAAATAAAAAGTAGGTGAATCTATCCAATCAGAGTCTGAGTGAGAACCCATGATCAGTGGAATTGTGAGCTCACCCAAGAGTGCACTGCCTTAATCGTGTCCCTCAAGCAGTATGATTACAACTTAGTACCATCTTTAAAACTAAAAACTAAAAAGGAAATTGATGACATTCTAGAGAAATCAGAATATTGGCAACAGAAGCTGAAATAGGGTCTTTATCAAATGTTCTAAGTTTGTATGTTTTGTTTTAGGTTACCTAGATCGGGGCAATCTAGGTAATTGCCCCAATTTTCCCTGCTTCATTTCACAGAGTGGGTCACGGTCTAAGCGTGTGAGGAAAATAAATAACTGGAAGGCTGGCTGTGGGTTTGTCTTGGTTTTCACTTTTTGAGGCACAGCACCTTTCCTGATTTTCCACGTGTAGAAGACGCCAACTTTGTGTGATGGTGGCATGGGGTGTAGAATAGACAGTACATCCTCAAGCAGCTTCACTCTGCTACCCTCCATAGGCTGGTTCTGCACAGTGGAGCCCAAAGCCCTGAAAACAGCGGTGATGTAGCCTCAAAGGACTCAGTCCTCTGGTGTGTCCATCAGCAAATACCCAGGCCTGTCAATATTTGAGGAAGAGAGCAGATTCCTAAGCCTCTTCTGTCCACACCAGAAAGGCTGATTATTATGCCACGTGAGGACAGATAGCCACGGGTCTGGATGGACAGGTCCACTAGCTTCACCCACAGAGGACTGACATTAGTATCCATCAGGGATTCTCTTCTCCCAAGGTAAACACATTCTCTCGCATATTTCTTTCTGTTTATCCAGTATTCCAAGCCCCAACACGTCTATGCATTCAGGACTAGTGCTTACCTCCCCCTGCTCTCTACATTCCAGTGACGGTTCCAGAGGATAATACCTTCTGATTGTTGAAGGCCAGCTATTGGACCCCTGCCTAAGTCTTCCACTTTGATAGGATAGAACCAATAGCCGGTTACAGCTCCTTGCTCCCAGCAACTCTGTGTCTTTCACCTCATCCGTGACCTTTAGTGGCTTCTCTGCACTCTTCTAGTTTTCCCTCAATCTGAGCCGGGTCTAGAGCTAGAAGCACCTGGTATTTCTGCCTCCTGTCCAAGTGACAGAACACTAAGTCCCAGATATAATATATGTGTGTGTATATACAGAGGGAAAGACAGAGGAGAGAGACACAGGCATTTATGAAACACAGTACAAGACTGAAAACAAAAAGAGGAAGATAATTAATTACTCAATTTCAGACACTATTAGTGAAAATCCAAGGAAATTTGTCTACAATTCCACATCAAGTTGAATGAACGGTGGTTTTCCCCTCACTCATTCTCTAGTCATTATCCAGGAACATATTTAATGAGGACATATTATACTGACACCTAGAGATATTCGAGCCTACATTGTTGTATATTTTCCAGTTGACTATTGCTTCTTTTTGTCTTAAAGCAAGTAGTGTCTAACCCTTTTCTCTCACCTCCACTGCTCAGAATTAACTGCTGGTTCTGGATCCCTCACTCTGCTTTCTGTTTATCTACAATATTTGCAGCAAAGACACATGTAAAAGAATGCTTTGTCATTTGCATTTAAAAATTGGGGCCTTGTGGTTTACATTTCTCTGGTTCTTGGATTTCTCACCTGTAAATGCAACAAGACACTACTTTGTGGTCATTTACAATATTTTAATGCCAAATGCCAATTGACCTATGTGAAACGAAATCTAAAAAAAAAAAGAAAAAAAGAAAACCTTTCCACTTAAGAAATCAAAATATAACTCAAGTCCCTACCACCATTACACACACATAAAATTATTACATTTTAAGGAATGTCTTCCTTATTATTACATATTCATAGTTGAGCAAAATAGACATATAAAGCTAATTAAATTACGACTCACTTTATGGATAAAATGTGGCCCATGGACCATGGCTGGTCCACAAATTGTTACGGATTTCCAATGAGTTAAGTATAAAAATTGAAAATTTGGAAACATTTATAGTAATTTGGAGATTAATTTTATCTCTGTTGAGTCTATTGAGAAAAATATGGGCTTGTATATATATGCTATTTTAAATTTTATTTCTCATGTGCAATAGATTGGGAAAAAAAAAAAACTTATCTTGCACCAGAGAAAGTATGAGGAGCACCATTGCACAGCAATAGTCATTGTATCCTCACATATATACTACCTTTCACTCTTTTAAAACCTCTGTTGTACTCATAAAACAGTTGATTATGAGATATTTATTAAGTGTGTACTATATGTTGGGCACCATGGAAAAGCACAAAATGTGATAAGGCAAGCCTAAAATCTGGTTGGAAAAGTCGAACAAAGATCAAGGATGTAGTTAGAAAAATCAGATAGTTTGTAATGAAGCCCGAATCGTGGGCTGTGGCTGAACCAGAATCACCAGAAGCTGTTAAAAGTTTTCCCAACATCTTGCTTTAACTACCTCTAGCCAACAAAGGGCCCAGAAAATTCATTGCTTTGATGTTCATTTGCCATGCCCTTTACTTAATCTAAGAAACTGTTCAAGCAGACATCAAGACTGGACATTTTATGAAAATCCTTAATACTTGTGAATCCTGCTTTTTCTTCCCTCTTTACCAACAGATCTCTTACTGCAGCAGTCACAGAAAAGCTGAGCTGAGGAGAACCAAATCATTTGCAATGTTCAGATCAAAAAAATGCACTTTTGGAACCTTTTATGACACCTCATAATAGACTTCACTTCACCTCATCAAATAATGAAAACAGAAAATGAAACCCTCTCCTTGACAACAACTTGGACTCAGTGAGAATGTATTAAATCAACTGCCCTAGGACAAAAAGATATTTGTCATCCCTCAATAGATGGGAACTGACAGATCTTAGAGGATTAAGTAGAGCCCTTTTATTGTTTATGCTTCATACCTCACATCTTTGTCCTGAGGCCAAAGCCACCTGGAGTCCTTTGCTGTACACACACAAGACTGACATTTGTTTTAATCTATGGAAAAGCATAGACACCATAGTGGCAATGAAGTCCCAATGGTCCTTTAGCTACTTTGAGGCTTTTCTGACATTACCAGATAGTAGCAGATATATAGAGATGTTCAAAGTCAATTTCACATTTTGAAACATTCCCATCTGTCAGCATTCTTCATGTTACAGTGATAATCACAGAACCACATGTAAGCAACATAAGATTTGAGAGTCTTTTTTAAATATGTGTGAAATTATTTTAATCATTTTACCGGCACTCTTTCACTAAAGTATCTTCCCAGTAAATTTTGAAGGGTGCTTTTCAGCAACAGAGGAAAAGGTATAATTGTACATCATTTGTGCCATTTATCATGGATTTGGGTCTATACAACTGATTTTCCAGTACCCGTTGTTCTTCACTGAGTTATTTATTTTCAACAGTAGAGTTGGGAATTTAAAATTGAAATGACCTAAGTATTAACTCATAAGTTCTGTATAGACTTTGGCATTCATCCAAATGCTATAACCCTAAATGTGGTGAAATAAATTGGAATGTCACAGAAGAGGGGCGGGAGATCAAGGATGAAGAAATAATAATGTGATGAGTGTTTTTGACATGGATCATGGTGAAGACAGTATAACTGGAAGCATGGATTTATGTAAAATTTGCAAGAAATGCCAATGTTATTCCTGAAAATTTTTAAAGCTAAGTTATTCCTATCACACTAATTCCAGAATTTCATTATCACAGCACCTTAATCATTAATTGGAGAATAGTATACTCTAGCATAAGATCCATAACTGATTTAACTTGACATCATATGTTTACAAAGTAGTATGCCAGGATCTTCCTTTGACACTTAGGTATCTTTCAGAACAAGAAGAATCAAATACATAAAAGGAATTGACTAACAAAGTAATTTGACCATTTATATAAATAGTATCCTAGTCAGAGAAAATCTTCCTAAGCCATCCTTGATCCCCCGCCCCTATTCTGTGACATTCCAATCATGAGCCTAGCTGTCATCATCAGTAGGCTGTAAAAGTCCCTATTTATTTCTCTGTGTGTTCCTAATACTGTGTACAAAGCCTCACTGGTATACAGTAGACATTTCATAAGTGTTTGAATGAGTGAATAAACTCAAGTTTTCTGTTTTAAATTGAATAGAAAAAAATAAAACTTTCTAACTGGCAAAGAAATAAGAAAACACAACCCACTGTACTTTGGGGATTTAGCTGAGATCAGTAAAATAATTTTTTTTTTTTTTTTTTTTTTTGCAGTACGCGGGCGTCTTACTGTTGTGGCATCTCCCGTTGCGGAGCACAGGCTCCGGACGTGCAGGCTCAGCGGCCATGGCTCACAGGCCCAGCCGCTCCACGGCATGGGGGATCTTCCCGGACGAGGGCACGAGCCCTCATCCCTTGCATCGGCAGGCAGACTCTCAACCACTGCGCCACCAGGGAAGCCCAATTTGGTTTTTTTTAACTGATTTTTATTGGAGTATAGTAGCTTTACAATGTTGTGTTAGTTTCTACTGTACAGCAAAGTGAATCAGCTATACGTATAGATATATCCGTTTGTTTTTGGATTTCCTTCCCGTTTAGGTCATCACAGAGCACTGAGTAGAGTTCCCTGAGCTATACAGTAGGTTCTCATTAGTTATCTATTTTATACATAGTATCAATAATGTATATATGTCAATCTCAATCTCCCAATTCATCCCACCTCCCCTTCCCCGCTTGATGTCCATACATTTGTTCTCTGCGTCTGTGTCTCTATTTCTGCTTTGCAAATAAGCTCATCTATACCATTTTTCTAGATTCCACATTGAGTTAATATATGATATTCGTTTTTCTCTTTCCAACTTACTTCACTCTGTATGACAGTCTCTATGTCCATCCACATTTCAATCCACATACAAATGACCCAATTTTCTTCCTTTTTATGGCTGAGTAATATTCCATTGTCTATATGTACCACATCTTCTTTATCCATTCCTCTGTTGATGGACATTTAGTTTGCATCCATGTCCTGGCTATTGTAAATAGTGCTGCAATGAACATTATGGTACATGACTCTTTTTGAATTATGGTATTCTCTGGGTAGATGCTCTGTAGTGGGATTGCTGGGTCATATGGTGGTTCTATTTTTAGTTTTTTAAGGAACCTCCATACTGTTCTATGTCAATTTACATTCCCACCAAGAGTGCAAGAGGGTTCCCTTTTCTCCACACTCTCTCCACATCTATTGCTTGTAGATTTTTTAATGATGGCCATTCTGACAGGTGTGAGGTGATACCTCATTGTAGTTTTGATTTGCATTTCTCTAATAATTAGTGATGTTGAACAAAATTTGGGACTAAAGACTTAGAGACAAAACTAAGGATGCAAGTACTGGCAAGAATAGATAGAGACAAAACTAGAGAAATTTTATTAGAAAGACAACCAGTCTAGAAATATAACTGTTTCCAAATATCTCAGTTACAAATCAATGCGAGCTATTTTCTAGTAAATCTATTAACACTTACAGAGGCAAAGCGTTAGAGGCACTCTATAATGACCTACTTTAAGGAAGAGTTTGTGAACTGTCATTTAAAGGGCAGGAATTTGCCAGGATTTTATCCCTAATGAGCGCAACCTGCCGCCTGGTGGTGACTTCCCTGAATTGCAGATGTTTGACCTGGGCTGTCTTTAAGGAACTGTGCCGCAAATCCCACCAATATATAGCAGTGGAGGTGATAGTGGTCCATAGGAACACACCACTACCACCACCATCATCACAAAACCACACAAAAAAAGAAAAGATTAAAAACCAAGCAAACAAACAAACAAACCAAACCTGTTTTCATTATCCATCCCCAAAAAGAAGTCTAGGCTAAAATGAACTTTTGGAACAAATGTAGATTGAGTTCGGCACGTGGCCCATTCTCGTCCTGTGCCACTTTTCTACATCTACCAGTAAAATCATTGCCCTTGTCCAGCCCAATAGCCCTTCTGACACCAGCTAACCTGAGCACATCCCCTGTGTGCTTGAAATCTTTCCTTCTACTCTAGCATAGCTACCACTAGTTGGAAAACTCACATGTCCAGAATTCCAGAAAAGTGATACAAGGTGCGTCGTTTGTCAAAGTGCCAAGGCCTAGATAAGGCCTATCTCAATGAAAGTGTACACAATAAGTGAATTAGTTACTGTAAACTATTTTGCCTCTTTGTGTACGATGCTAAGCATTTTAGTAAAGGAGTCTCATTTTTCACAAATGTGTTTCAAAATACTAATTGATGATGTGATGATTATGATGAGTTATGTTTAGTAAATATTATATGGAATATAAGCAGAAATACATTCATTACTATAAGCAGAAATACTTTCCTTACTATTTGTGATTTATGCCCTAGAAATATTTAAAAGAAAAAGACATTTATAAACTACCAGAATATAAGCACTATTCTCCATATTCAAGGGTCCATAACCCAGGAAATTAAGCAATTGTTCAGTAGATGTGAAAAACGTGGTTCAAGAGAAAAAGAATGACACTTTTTATTAAAGAAAAGGAGTCTTTCAGAAATAAGTCTATATCCATCTACTGTCTCTGAGTTATAGTTTAGTCTCTGAATGTCTTTTAGTGGGAGATGTTAGGTTCTGGGCACTTGATCACTTTGAGGCATCCCAGACCTTCCATGGAAATAGTATGTGCTCTCCTAAGATCATTGCCATTAGAAGAGATACCACTTTGCATTCTCTAATTTTAGTCTAGCTATTACTCTCAAGAATTATAATGACGTGAATTATAGCCATAATTTATTTACACTACTTAAACAATTATGATTTGTGACAAATCCAGGTTCTGCAGCATTTGATGGAATCATCAAGTGTCTTTATCTATATGGAATTAGAATTGGGCAACCCTTAGAATAGATTCAAGGTAATTTGACAGTTAAAAATTCTGGAAAAGAACAGAGAGAGATGATCATTATGCCCAATTAATAAAATCACTCAGCTGGAAGAGATCTAAAATAATAATAATAAGTCTAATTTACCAAGAAGTCAATCAAGTATCTATGGCATTTAGTTCTTATAAACAGTCCCTACACATCTTGCCTCAACTGGGCAAGAACAACTTAATTGCTTTGCCATTTCTCAGTGCAAAGCCAAAGTCAGCATTTTAAGGTCAAACTCTAGGACTTTTATTCAGTTACCAAGATTGAGAGTTCCTTGAGGAGTCCAGAGGTATGTCTCAAAATGAGATTGAGATTTTGAACAAGTCTTTGCCCTCACTTTCTATAGCATATTCAATCAAAAGTTTAGTGTCATCGTATTTGTTATAAAATTAAATAAGGTATATCATGCCTGGATACCTAAAGATAAGAAAAAACATTGCATGTATCAGAGAATGGAAAAAATGGAGAAATAGAAAGAGAGAGATCAAGGGAGAGAGAGATACAATTTTATAGATTAAATCACTACAATGTTTAGGATTTTAAGCTGTATAAAATTAATGTGGGTAGACTTTTTAAATTCCTTTACAGTAAAAAGAAGCAAAAGCACTTATCTTAAATTCAACATCAAATTCCTCTTTTTAGCTTTCAATACCATACTGACACATCAGAAGAAATGAAGCTCTGTGTCAAAACTCCAAAGGAACAAAGAGGAAGTAGCCTCTTTCAAACCAAAACATGTCTTTCTCTGAAGAAAAATGGGAAAATTGAGTTAATATGCCATGACAGTCATCAGGGCTGATCACATAATATTCTTACTCTCCTTCCAGGTATATGGAAAGATTATAGTTTCAAAATAACATGAAGTTCAGTGAGATCATAGACTTATGTGGGCCAATGAAATGTGACAAGTAACACAGCTACGACATTTGCACTTTCTGGATGGAAATTTAAGAGCCAGTGTGTGAGCTTTAACTCTGTGTGTGTTTTTTCCTTCTATATCAGTAACAAGTGATAGCACATAGAAAATAAGAGAGAACAGCTGGGTCCTGGAGTGAGGAAACAGTGGAGAAGATCTCCCTAGCCAACCCAGACTGATATGTAGCATGAATAATAAATAAATATTACTATTTTAAGCCATTAAAGTTCTGGGCTTATTTGTTACAAAGCCTAGTCTATCTATCCTGCCCAATACATACAAATAGAATGTCAGGTTCAAGGCTGACAAAGGCACAGAATGCAATGGCCATAGAAAAGAGTTAGTTCCAGGTAATTGAAGATTTATTAGAAGACAGTATGTTGTAAATGATACAGACTTTGCTCTTCTACTTCCTGCCTTTAAGATCTTGGATAGTTTATTCTCCCTAACATAGTTTTTCTGATGATCTGATGATCTCTTTAGTAAACATCAGGCATAAAATAGACAGTCAACATATTTTAATATTTTTTCTTTCCTTTCATATAATCATACAAGTCACCAAGGACTTAGACCTAAAATGAATAATTATTAATTATAATATTAAAACCCCATGCTATCTGCAGTGTGGATGAAGTATAACCTATCTTTGGGAGAGCAATAAGACTGAGATTTCTGAACTACTATATTCCAAGTATAGATTTCCTAATATGGCTGCTACACAAACCAACAAGAGCAATAAAACAGATAATTATTCACAGTGAAATTGAGGGCCCAATAGTTTAAATACTAGCCAAGTTGCCAGAAATAACTTCCTGAAAATAGAAACTCTTTAAGTTTGTGGATAGTTCAGGTTTGTTTTGTTTTTTTTTTTTTGCTTTTGTTTTAATTCATTCCTGCTGGTTATACGTGCTATTAGACTAGTGTGGAAAACTCACACTAGTGACTTGGACACTTAATAGGTTCTCCTCCATGTGCTGTAGCCACTCTATGTGTATATTAGTCACAATAGATTAGGCTATGCCTTGGTCAAAAAAACAACCTCTAAATCTTAGTGGCATAAAACAAAGATTCTTTGTGACAAATGTGCTACCACAGGCAACATACAGTGGGTCTATATATTAGTGATATGGCAATATTAAAGATGCTAATATTATATAACATTTAACATCATATTTAGGATATTTGATATTATATGGACAGTAAAGCTTCATAACAACATAGCATGAAAGACTATAGAAATTTGAGTCTTTTCAATCACACTGTTGTTATATAGATTATCTTCAATTTCTGCCAGTTCTGCTAACATGCGTAAACTAATGTATATAAACACATCCTAAACTAGAGTTCTAATTGGAATGATCTCATGATTCTTACATTAGTTTCTTCACATTAAATCTGCAACAAACATGTTCTAGGCTATAACACACTGAGTATTGGAATAAAATCAAAGACTAGGCTCACTAGAGTCATCAGATGAGCTCTTCGGACTAAATTTGTCAGTCATTTGGTCAAATATTTGGCTTGGTGGATAATTAGGTTGATAAACCTTTTCATTGAGTAGTGGTTAAATGAACTAAATTTACCAGCTACTTTGACAACATGATGTGGAAAATATTCCAAACTCATTATTCATTTGAACTCTTTCCAGACCAAATGTAAAGTGTAGCACATTATTATGGCTTCCTTGAACTGATAATGTCTTTTGAGACGTTTATTTTCTAGGAAGACTTTGAGAAATACATTATTAAGTTTGGCCCTATCTATTAAAAATAAGCACTGTTCTTAGATCAAAGTGAGCAAGGTGGATTTAAAGTATGATTTAAGTGCAGTGCATAGTTTATTCTCTCAGCTGTTGCCAGGTACCTGAACAGATATCCGCGCAGAATGCTGAGGAATGTATTTTCGTATAAATGATACCACAGTCTTAAAAGGAACCCAAGCAGATCCGTACACATCATCACATCTTCCTTACCCTTTCCTCACTCAAGCAGGACCACATGCAGCCTGGATCCAACAATATGGTGAACATTAAGGTTGCCATATTTAGGACACGTGTATCAATATGTTAAAAAAGCACTTGTTTGTTATTTATCTGAAATTTAAATTTAACAAGCTGGTTTGTATTTTATCTGGAAATCCTGGTGACAGCACAGTTCCTTGAGATACAGTAGTGGTCAGGTTAAATAATTGTTAATATTTCTTCTGTTTTCTCTGCATTGGGATGAATTATTCATCTGTGTTGAGTAGTGTGCAAATGATAATAAAGCCAAATCCACATTTTTGTAACACTCCTGACAAACTGCTGCAATATTAAAGAATTAAATTACAAGTCCTGTATTGCTTACCTGCATGGCCCTCATCCCTATTTTTAAGGCATTTCAATCAACGTTGCAATATTCACCAAGTTGCAAGATATTAAACATATATTTTATCTGTCCTGAAGTAGCATTGATTTTGAAACTGTAAGATCTTCTGGTTTTTGTTTTTGTTTTTGTTTTTGTTTCCAGATTATTGGTGGTCAAACTGACCATTTGGGTTTTAAATTAGGTTTTCCATGGCTAACATACTTCACTTCGGCACTTACTATACAAGCAACAATTATGTCATCACAAGGCTCTGGTACAACATGAAGAGAGTGTAAATGTCAGGATTGATGACTATGGCTCAGAGCCAACTCATTAAAAGCAATGGTGTGAATAGTACAACTGTATTGCCTTTGAAAGAACCGAGTATGTATTATCCACCTATCAGTGCACCAAAGCAGCATCATAAACATAGCTCTCTAACTGCAGCCCATTTAAATGAGGAAAGGGTGGATATTAATCTATGAAATTGATTTTACCCAGGGGGAAAAATTGTTCTCTGTATTTATGAAAGTTAAAGCATTCAGTGCACAGAGAAGCACTTATCAAATGAGCATCCATGGTATGTAGATGCATTTTACTAATGATTCCTGCTAAGATAAATAGGCAATGCTCATAAAAGATGCTACTATAATTTGCTAGAAATAAAAGAACTAAAATAGAGCAACATGTATACAGCTTTTTGGAAAGCATAGAGAGGAAATTTTCTAAATTACTGAGCCTCTATATTTGATATATTTAATTTGAAATTCATTAATAAAACATGACAGTAATTTTATACACACACACACACACACACACACACACACACACACACACACAAATAACTCAGTATTTTTTATATTTAATATTCCCTACAGGTAAGTTAATAAATTGTTTGGTGATAATTGTATGCTTCAGATCCTCCTTTATTTTCAGAATTATAGGATCCCAATAAAAATTTTTAGATTGGAAAAATTATTTAAATGTTGAATATTCCCTATTCTCTACATTTGCAAAAAGATCAGGAAATTTCAACTTACACGCATAACTTCAAAACTAAGCAAGATAGCTCAGCAGGACTTTTTTCCACGATGCTTACCGTTCGGATATCTTTGAAGCCATATCATCTCGTCTTTAAACAGCATTAGCTAAGCCCGAAGGTACAATATTTTTTTCCCAGTAGCCTCTTAGCAGATGTATCTGGACACATCTTCTACATGCTAATACCCAATTTACAGATTCCAGGGAAAACTGAAATTTCACATAGTATGAGGAAGTGAAGTAAGAAATACCTACTTAAATTTCTGGGGAATGGGGAGCAGATGGTTTTAAGTATTCTCATGCACACATTGAGTCTCTGAATCCACACATGACCTTGCAAGATTAACGTACTTATCCTCATTTTTCAGACTGAGACACTGAAAAATGCAAAAGATAAAGGTCCCAACACTAACAAATGGAAAATATTTGAACCTCGGACTTCCCATTTTTAGGTCAGTACTTTTCCACAGGACCCCTGCTGCCCCTTGGAGTGGGAGGAGGGCAATGTGGAGGAGGCTGCTTGACTTGTGGCTAAGCCTGACCTTTTGTCACATTATCTTCTTCCTAAAAATATATATATATATATATATGTATATATACATATATATACATATATATATATACACATATATATATATACAATATCTCCTTGTTCCCCAACTTTGTTGGTTGAAATCATCCATGTAACACTTGGTATGAAATCCAGATGTCAGCTTTAATTCCAACCCCTCTCCACCAGGTAATCAGCAAATTCTGTCAATTCACCTTCAGATGCAGTTCTTTGTCTCTGCCTTCAAGTGCCACTGCTTCTGTTCAGGTCTTCATTGTTAGCCCACCTGGACTGCTACTCTACCACCTTCAGTAGTCTTCCTAGTAACAATTTTTTCTTCTGTCACTTCCGATCCAGTCTCCACCTTTAACTCTTGCTAAAATTCAAATAGAATCATGCACGCCATTCCCCTGCTTTACTTATTTCCATGTCACCCAAACTGTCCACGAATTAGATTCAGACAACTTTGCATGGCATAACTAAGTCTGTTGAAGATCCAGCCATCCTCTTCTCTTTTAGCTTTATTTCCCACTCCTGACCCAAATGAACTGTTTTGAAGTATCACCAGTTTTGTGATCACCTATCTATCCTTTTAATTTTTTAACTCTTGTCCTCTATAACGCTGTCCCCTTTCCCTAGAACAAGCTTGATCTCTAGTTCTAGCAAATAAAATTTTGTTCACTGCTACAGTCTGAATGTTTGTGCCCCCATCCTCAATTCGTTGGTTGAAACTTAATGCCTAACGGGATGGTATTAGAAGGTGGGGTCTTTGAGAGGTGCTTAGATCATGAAGGTGAAGCCCTCGTGAATGGCGTTAGTGCTGTTATAAAAGAGTCCTCACGGAGCTCCCTTGTTCCTACTATCATAAGGACACAGTGAGAAATTGGCAGTCTATGAGTCAGGAAGTGGACTCTCACCAGAACTCAACCAGGCTGGACTCCAGCGTCCAGAACTGTGAGAAGTAAGTGTCTGTTGTTTATAAGCTAACAAGTCTAGGGCATTTTGTTACAGCAGCTGAAATGAACTAAGACACTCATTTTCAAATGGGTTCATATAACATTTCCTCAAAGAACTGCAGCCTTCAGTGAGAACCATTCTCCCTTCCTCTCTCTATCTGTCTCTCTCTCTCTTTCTCTCTCTGTGTGTGTGTGTGTGTGTGTGTGTGTGTGTGTGTGTGTATTTTCCCAAAGCATTTTGAGTAGTGGCACCGTAGAAGATTTCCAAAAATAAAAAAAAAATTGTGCCTTTGTTTAAAACTCTTTACTAGTTACTTATTTGCTTGAGGTTAAACATGCTAACTTTTTAGAATAGCATGCAAGGCCTGACTATTGTTTTTCTAGTCAGGGTAATTCCTCATTAATTATTTCCTTTCATTTAGATTTCACCAAAACCCATCTTTTTCTCCAAATATATCACCATTATCAGTACCTCCTTGGATTTTCTCAAGCTGTTTTTTTTTCATTTATAATTATATTAAAGAATTTTTAATAATACAGGTATTTGCAATAATGTGCTATGCAATTAAAAATCAGGCCACAAAACAGTTTGCATGACATGGATTCTGTTTTAAACAGATACTCAATTTAGTTTGGTGGATAAAATCATATTCCAAAATGAGCATCAGCAGTAGGAAAAATTACTATAGTTGTGATGGAAAATTTAGTAAGATGTGAAGCTGACAGTCTGAAAGGAAGAGAAGTTGAACAAGAAAGTTGAAGATGGGATTAATGACAAAGTCAGGCAGTTTTCATGCAAACTGCCAATGTCTATACCAATTATAGATATAATAAAAATTAATTTATTTGTCACCATTGAGGGGGAGGGTTTTTTTAACATCTTTATTAGAGTATAATTGCTTTACAATGGTGTGTTAGTTTCTGCTTTATAACAAAGTGAATCAGTTATACATATACATATATCTCCATATCTCTTCCCTCTTGCGTCTCCCTCCCTCCCACCCTCCCTATCCCACCCCTCTAGGTGGTCACAAAGCACTGAGCTGATCTCCCTGTGCTATGCAGCTGCTTCCCACTAGCTATCTACTTTACATATGGTAGTGTATATATGTCCATGCCTCTCTCTCGCTTTGTCACAGCTTACCCTTCCCCCTCCTCGTATCCTCAAGTCCATTCTCTAGTAGGTCTGCGTCTTTATGGGGAGGGAGGTTCTGAAGAAGGTCTCAGAATACCCAAGATTTACCTTCTTTTAGTATCATCATAAAAAATAATCATTTTTGGAGGAATATTTTCAAAACATATTCAGCAATTCCATATTTTCTTTAAGAAGGATACAAAAATGCATTTGTCCTGATGAATCAACATTACTATGATTAGTTTCCATTTATATACCAAATACTGACTTGCTTATTTTTTTTAAATCTGTTCATTATAATATTTTGTTGTTTATTTTCCTCTTATGAAATACACTCTCCATAAATGTTTTAATTGCTACTTGTTATCAGCTGTAACTGATAAAAAATAAAATTTTGATTGTAAAATTTCTATACATATTGAGTCAACAGGCAGGGAATAAAAGTCATACATACGAAGTGAAATTCAAGCACTATAGCATACAGCCTTTGTAATTGTTTTCTGCTGATCAGTGTTTTCCTTCATTTTCCTCACATTTTTTCCTTTTGTCAGTTAAGCTTGCCAAAAAAATTAGGACAAGTTGTATGCTGAAGTAGATGTACAGGTAAATGAAACAAAATATACTTTTCAGAAAATCTAGAACATTGTTTATTGTAAGATATACCATTATTTTATCACCTTCTAAAAAAGAAAAATACTTTTTTAAGAAAAATACTTTTAATTAAACTTTTCTTATCATATAAAATTGTTTCATTATAAATTCAATAGATGATCACTTAAAGACTTATTTACAAATTTTTTTTTTTACCTTCACAGTAAAAAAAAAGGAAGAAAATATACATGGAACAAGTTGATTATGATACTACTCAAACTTCTTGAGCAACTTCATTTTTGTGTGAATCTATTTCCTATCATTCTGGCCTTCACCATGGGATATAATTTTCCTCAACTTGATTATGTAGTTACAACATTTTCCCTCCCATAATTTTCATCAGTCATTTTATCAGTTTTCACTATTAACCAACTGAAACTCACCTATAAAATCTGAAAAGGTGTAGTACCATGCTTATTTTTCTGGTTTAATTGGGAGAAAATAAGACTTCTGTGTGACCAGACTTTCACTGTGATTTCTCTCTAAAAACTTACAAATTTTCTTCTGATATATACCTCCTGTTTCCTTTATAGCATCATAAAACACAACACACACACACACTTCTAAACAGAAGCTCTTTTTCCCTGGAATCTGAAGTTAAATGTTATAATATATCAATGTAGTTTAAAACTCATAGTAGAGGGTATTTTTAAAATTTTATTATTAATGCTGTTGAGTACATTCCCATATGCCTGGGCCTCTGTGATCTGCCAGAGCCATTTTGCCTCAGTTGATTTACTAGATTTGCTATTTGCTTTCATGAACAAAAATACTTCCTTCTAGTACAAAAGAATATCCAGTTACTACATTTCCTGGGAAACTCATCTTATACCAAGATGGTAGACAGGACATCAGTCTTCTGGGTTCTCAAAAATCCCTTCCAGCTTACTTTCATCTTCACTCTAGTATGACCTCAGGTGTCCTCCACAATAACCATTGTGTGTTCAGCTAACACCTGTCTGTTTCAATTATAAAAATGCTTAGAGCAATTAACCTTGAAAGAAACAGTTTCAAGGATCCATCCCTCAGATTGACCCATCTTGAACACAGTTTATTCCTGTCATTCCTTTGTTAATGTCACTTAATGTGTCTCTAAAACACAATTTTATCTATTTTCATTAGGTGAAAGAGGTTCAATTAATCTCAGAATATGGTGCCTTGCAAACATTGTGGTCGGAAATTCACCTGCCTCATTAACAAGGATAAACTCAGCAACCAAAAGGAAAAACAAAACGCAAATTCAAGTGCTCCAGTCCATGAGCATTCCCAAGACCCACCATAGCTCGTGTTTTGAGTAAGACTCCAGCTGTGCATCTAACAGCCCTTGGAATTGACAGCACTGGTGGTTTTACGCCAAGCCAGGGCAGATGGGACACTCTTTTTTTAGCTACAGTGGGCATAATGTTGGCAAAGAACTTCAGTAACAATCCTGCCTGTCAATAGGTCTGCCCTCTCTCAGAAAAGAACTAAGGCACAGGCATGAACTAAAGATGGTGGATAATGTGATAGTGTCTGTGGGGAAAAGAAACTCTCTGTTTAATAGACAGTATTATAAATATTATAATAGAGTTATTAGTGAGAGCAGACTGAAAACCAGCTGCATCGTAGCAGTCAAAAATGCTATAGCCTCAGGTTTGAATATGAGAGAGCACAGCTGAAGAAATTTTGCATCAAATGTTCCATTCTGTAGAATCGATGAAGCTGGAGAAAAAGAACAGTGTATTCTGCTAATGACTCCAGGAAGAAGGGCATATCATTATTCAGAAGGCCTTATCCACTATTTGCTTCTGATGAACAGTAGTGATGAAGTCTGAGTGACTCTTTTGACAAGTGCATCTCTAGTTGAAATATTAGGAACTGCAGGGCACGTCTCTCAAGGGGAAAAGGGAACCTGAGAAATCTTAACAGTGCTTTCTGGGATAGAAAAATTCCCCAGGTCTCTCAGGACATAGTCGTGAGAGGATGAGTGAGAGACAATGTGGCATGATTTTGCATGTATGTTAGACTCACCAGCTTATATACACACACATGTCATCATTGAGGAGTACTATCATGGAGAGGTCAACTGGTCTTGTTCACCTGAAGAAAGTTCTGCAGGAAAACTGTAGAAACTAAGTGCTATTCAAAACCATACTTACACTACAGGTTACTCAGCAACTTCAGACAAATTTTCTACCTTAATCCCTCTTAAGTTTTTTAGGGGTAATGGACATCCACATTAACTCCAGACCTTGAAAACGAGTGGGACAGATAAGTCAACTGGGGCCTTCAGGGTTGAGAAGAAGCCATTATAATGAATAGACAGAGCCATGGAAAATATTTTCTGCTAATGAATAGCCCTTAATCTGTGACCTACATATAATAGTACACTGTCACTCTGGTTGCTATAACACATACATAGTAGGGAAGGATATAAAGGCTGATGAATTATGATACAAAATCTTTTCTTCTGTAATAGCAGTGTTTGAATTAAAGTGAAAGTATTGGTCTATTAAATATAACCATTTAGGCCATAGTGCTAAGGCTGAGGAAAAAAAATATAATTTTGAAAGCAAAATTTTAGGAAAGGCCACAGGAAAAGAAGCCTGTTGTTCCTTGGGAAGCAGTCTTAGAAACAACTGATACTGAAGCCATTCTTTTCCACTCAAAATGATATCCCCAATCACAGTGACCTTCTCAGGAAGCTAAACTGATGACATCTGAGTTACAGCAGATTTAAGAATTGAATAATGAGGGCTTCCCTGGTGGCGCAGTGGTTGAGAGTCTGCCTGCCGATGCAGGGGACACGGGTTCGTGCCCCTGTCCGGGAAGATCCCACGTGCCGCGGAGTGGCTGGGCCCGTGAGTCACGGCCGCTAAGCCTGCGCGTCTGGAGCCCGTTGCAGAAAGAATTGAATAATGAGAGGGAGGAAACTGATCAGTGAGGTTCCTGGTCAGTGGACTAAAGTGGCTAAAAAGATCAGAAATATTTGAGCAGCAGTCATGTGTTTAAGTAGGAGTTCCTGGGACTTCCCTGGTGGTCCAGTGGTTAAGACTTCATGCTCCCACTGCCGGGGTGCAGGTTCGATGTGGCAACATGCCGCATAAAGGAGCTCCCTGACACAGCCTTCTGCAACAGATGAATTTCATAGCTTTGCCCAGCCAGTGGCAGCCTGGGCAAGGAGAAAGTACAACCATGAAATACAGATTTAAAGAGCAGCTCAGGAAGACACCACAAGTTAGTTTTGCAAACTGGTTAATATTGAATGAAACACTAAAAACAGATTTCTTTTTTAATTCTAGAAGGATAGTCCACTGACCCATGAACTCTCTTCTCACCAGTCTGGATCTAGAGGCAGAGTTAAGAGTAATGTGCTAGATAACTGTAGCTGATGCTGACAGTCACCAGGTCTCACCTCCGGGGCCCCCTCAGTACCCGTTCCCACTGAGCTCTCCACAGTGGCAGAGGCCATCTCAACTTCGCTGCAGGACAAGCCAGAGCACTTCAGAGCGAAGAGATCTGAGGCCGCTCACAACCAATAACAAACAGGAAGTGGTGGGCAAGCAAAATTATCTCTCACTCCTCTAGAGGGACAATTCTGAGGCTTGTGCTACCCAGAGCCCCGATTTCCAACAACAATAACAGACTCATAAATGCAACACATGCTGGGCTATATGGGAACAAACAGAAGTTGTACTGGATAAAAATACATGGTGAAACAAACGAACTGGAAAACAGAAATGCAGAGATAAGAGGGGAGCTATGTCTTAGGTCCAGGATGGGTAGCGGTGTTTGCTATGTTCAGGGAGAGGCTGAGTGCCCACCCTCGCCTTTCTGCCCCTCCCGTCCCCTCAGAAACCCTTTGTGGCTGAGCCATAACTCTGTGATGTGCATCTACGTCCAGAGGTCACTTTCTCACGGGCCACCTACCTGAGGCAGCAAGGCTCTTCAAATGATGGAGAAGTATCTCTCCTTTTGAACTTCCATTTTTATGTTTTGTGTGGTGTGTGGTTCCTCATTGTACTTTTCTACCTTCTAAGGAATAATCCATCTTCACCAATACTTTGGAAAATTAGAGACAGTGATCAGGTGAAGAAATGCGTGGCCCAGACCACAGAGCAGCTGTACTCTGGTTTCTCCTGTTCTTCTCCTCACCACACTACATCAGCTACATTGGCAAAGAGAGAAGTATGAGATCTCAGGACCAATTAGAATACCATCCTTTCAGGAAACAAGACAAATCTTTGTGCGTGTTGGATGGCTCCATGGTATAACTTCAAACACAGTGATTCAGTGACCCTGGGTTTGGTTATAAGGAGAGTTCCAGATACCTGCAGGAGAACCTTGAACATTGTACCCCAATCCTTGAACATCAGTCCCCTCCCCTTACCAGGTGAGGCAGACAAGTCTTTGTGATCAGTGTTCGGGAGAGCAGAAGGGAGTCCCTGAGAGCCTCTGATCAGGGGCAAGAGCCTTAGCTCTACCCTGTAGGATTGCAATGCTGTGTCCTTCTTAATCGGAGGAATACTGACTAAAACATCAATCGAGGATCATGTAGAGAAGGAAACTCTGCGAGTTTTCCAAGGAAGAAATATAAGAAAATATTGTGCTCTTATAAAAGAACAGGTAAGTAACACAGAGCTCCATTTATCCAATGTAGAAAGTCATGAGTATTGAGTGCCTGCACCTTTACAAGGGAGGAGAGAGTTGGGTCTTAACTTTTTCTTTTTAGTGTCTTATTCTTGTCTTTCAGAATCAAGGCAGAGACAGGACAGGTGGGGGGAAAGGGGGCAGCATTACAAGGTTGGTTTTGACTCATTTATTCCTGAGCTCTCCACAGGTTACTTACAATCTCCTCTTCCATGGGTTCCTATGTCCACAATCTCAGAGGACTTTGGTTGGTAATATTGAATACAAGTCTTTCAATAAACAAAATGAAGCCCACAGCAAGGAGGATTCATAGGAAGAGAATCAGAGCCTGAGATACATCTCAGATTCTCTGCTCTGCCTGCCCATGGGAATGAATGATGAACTCGGGAAATGGGTGTTGCCCAAAAGGTGAATGTGTAAGATGTAATGGAAGGACTGTCAGCTGGTTTTGGAGGCAGACTTCTGGGTAATGTCTTTGGACAAGTTGCATCATCCTCCCAGGTCTCACATTCCTCTGTGCGACAACACCTGGGGGGTGTAACCAGCTCAGTAATTGTGAGACTCACAGGGGATAGACTTTGGAATCCAATGAGTCAATTACAAATTACTACACACACTTGAGCTCTACTGTTATTCTCATTGATCATTTTGCCTCGTACTGTAATTTCTGGGGCTATCTCAGAGTCTAAAGTAGGCAGGGATCTGCAGAAGACACTACAGTTCCTGCCAAGAGGGTACAGCTTATCTCAAAAGCCAATTTACAACTAGGGTCCAGAGTTGGTTTCACTGACTTTTGCCCTAGAAGAAAGGCAAAGGTCCAGAAGGTCTCCTTCCACATGTCACTTCAGGGTCAATCTCTAAGCACGGTCCAGGTTCAGGTGAAAGCAGGGATGTCTCTATGGGCAGAAGAGATGCCAAATTTGAGAGAACAAGAAACCCACTGGGCTGATGATAGACAGAGAAGAAAGTGGAACTTATCCACTAACATCAAGCTTAGTCTGCCAATCAGCAGAGCCCAAGTGAAGGCAGATCGTTTAGATTGCTGCAGCTTCAAAAGGTGTGAATTTTCAAGACAGGAATTTCAGACACGAAGACAGACAACCCAGAAACCTTCTGAAATCCCAGGACCAATAACTATGGCCAGGGCATCCTCCTTCTATGTCCCCCAGGAAGCCTGTGTCCACAGCCAACACCACCAGTTTGCACCAAGGGTCCCAGGAATCTCAGTCCACTGTCACTATCTCTAGGGATATGTGCTTCATTGACAAACACAAAATGCTCCTCCAACCCTTCTTTTCTTTTAAATTTTTAAAAATTTTTGTTCATTTGTTTTTTTAATTTTTATTGGCGTATAGTTGATTTACAATGTTGTGTTAGTTTCAGGTGTACAGCAAAGTGGATCAGTTATACATATACATATATCCAGTCTTTTTTAGATTCTTTTCCCATATAGGCCATTACAGAGTACTGAGTAGTGTTCCCTGTGCTATACTGTAGGTCCTTATTAGTTATCTATTTTATATATAATAGTGTGTATATGTCAATTCCAATCTCCCAATTTATCCCTCCCTCCCTTACCCCCTGGTAACCATAAGTTTATTTTCTACACCCGTAACTCTATTTAAGTTTTGTAGATAAGTTCATTTGTATATCTTTTTTATATTCCACACATAAGCGATAGCATATGATATTTGTCTTTCTCTGGCTGATGTACTTCACTCAGTATGACAATCTCTAGGTCCATCAATGTTGCTGTAAATGGCATTCTTTTATTCTTTTGTATGGCTGAATAATATTCCATTGTATATATGTACCACATTTTCTTTATCCATTCCTCTGTTGATGGACATTTAGGTTGCTTCCATGTCCTAGCTATTGTAAATAGTGCTGCAATGAACATTAGGGTGCATGTATCTTTTCAAATTATGGTTTTCTCCAGACATATGCCCAAGAGTGCAATTGCTGAATCATGGTAGCTCTATTTTTAGTTTTTTGAGGGACCTCCATACTGTTCTCCATAGTGGCTGTACCAATTTACATTCCCACCAACAGTGTAGGAGGGTTCCCTTTTCTCCACACCCTCTCCAGCATTTATTCTTTGTAGATTTTTTGATGATGGCCATTCTGACTGGTGTGAGGTGACACCTCAACCCTCTTGAGAAGAAAATTTTACTAAAAATGACTGTCTCTGTCCAGTCAGTAACTTCATTAATTCTCATGGGGACATATGCTCTGATAGGAGAGTGGTGCCCTCGGTCTGTGCTATGATTTGTGTTGAGATTTGAGGCATCCCAGCAGCTTGAGTTGTGAGAAGGAAGGTGTCAACTTCAGCTTTAACTGAGTACATTTTTAGGCTTTTAAAGGGTGGACAGGTGCCTGGGGGAAAGTTGAAAGGGGTTTTCCATATCTACCACCACTCAGAGTACATTCAATCTGCTTATATAACATAATTTTGAAATATATAATTATCCAGTATAACAGTCATTAGGAAAATAAAAAGGAAAATTAGTATAAAAACAGGGCTTTTGAAAATGAGAAAAACCAAGTAAAGACCCAGCCCTAGGACCTGGTTTAGCCAGTTCTTCCATTTCGTTAATGACCTACCTTCTTTCCATCTCAACAACAGTGAGCCTGCAAACAGCTCTGAGTGAGTAATACAGGTGTGTTAGTACATGTGTAGTAACTTTGGCTATTTCCTGGTGGGTGTTGTAGACCCAGGTGAGGTTAGGGGGTAAAGTAGTCTGGTAAAGTAGTCTCCTTGCTCTCACTTTCCCAGCAGAAAGAAGCCAAAGGGTAAGGAGAGCAGAGGAAAGAACTTGGCTGAGCTGGGAGAAGAAGGAAGGTATTCCATTTTTTAGTTTGGACAAGAAATCTTTATTTATTTCCAAGTAGAACTCAGGTCACACTCCAGACTCTGGATGACTATAGGATTCAAAGCCAGGGACAAGTTAAAATTGCCTCCTGACCTGATCCAGCTTGTCCAACCTTCCACCATGACAACCATGACAACAATGGCTCTGAAGGGGCTCAAGGGTGAGAACTTTTCCCTGAAAACAGTTCGTGTTTTGTAGAAAATATAGGAAATACAGCCAATGTGATTGACTGACTTCACATAGTATGATAATCTCTAGGTCCATCCATGTTGCTGCAAATGGCAATATTTCATTCTTTTTTATGGCTGAATAACAGTCCATTGCATGTGTGTGTGTGTATGTGTGTGTGTGTATATCACATCTTCTTTATCCATTCATCTGTCAATGTCTTGGCTTCCATGTCTTGGCTATTGTGAATAGTGCTGCTGTGAACATTGGGGTGCACATATCTTTTTGAATTAGAGTTTTCTCCAGATATATGCCCAGGACTGGGATTGCTGCATCATATAGTAACTCTATTTTTAGTTTTTTAAGGACCCTCCATACTGTGGAAAACATTTTGAATGGTAGTGCTCACAATCAGAGCTCACAATTAGGGGCCATCATTCATCTTATACAGAGCTTTGCTTCAGGGGGTGCTGCTGATACTGAATGCAATGGGCAGTGGGGCTCCCCGAAGTTATGCAACACTAAGCCCTACAACTCACACCTAATATCAGGATAACCGAAATGCATGAATGTTTAGACATCTGTTACATATTCTCTCCAGGATCTCACATGGAAGGAAATTTAGCCAGTTATTCCTGAGATGAAGCTGACAGGGGCTAAGATGAATGCTGGATTGAAAGAGGAAGAATTGTCCAAGGTTAGCAAGGACCCTGGGTACTTAAGGTAAAGAATGTGGAGATGGTTCAATCAGTGCCATTTTCCAGTGTGGATGTGCCCACGGATGCAGCTGCACTTATTGAAGTGTATACCATGATAGACAAGAAATGTTGCCCCCAATATTGACTGGTATTGGGTGTCATCTCACCCTAGTTAAGAGGAATATCAAACCTGATACAACTTAATGTTGAAAAATTAACTCACAGGATGCTTCTTTCACCTGAGCATTGTGAAGCATATTCATCCTTTTCTATTTATTATATCGTTCAATATTCACAACTCTTTGAATCAGTAAATACTATTTGTCTTGTTTTAACAGAAGAGGAATTAAAGGCACAGAGAAGTAAATGCATACTTAGCATAATGTAGACTAGCATCAAAGAAGGAGCCAGGGATGGGGAACTCTCTTTTATTGTGAGAAATCTCTTTTGACATAAAGTGGCAGAGAATATAAGGTAACTGTCTTAAGCAACACAAGGGACTGACTCAGGAAATTGACAAGTCTAAGATTAGAGCTGCATTCAGACACCAGGGTGGTTGCAAGATCTTAACTGATGTCCTCAGGATTCAGGGTCCCTCTATTTCTTGGTTTTATTCTTTTGTGCTTCTTCATTTTCAGGCTTTATGTGGTGGAAACATGCTTGCCAGCAAGTTCAAACTGAAACCCTCCCTGGTTCAAATACAGCAGGAAAGGTGGTGTGTCACCCATAAGTGTTCCTACCAGAGTTTCACTGTTTCTTGTAGGCTCTGTTGGGTCACCTATTCACTCCTGAACCAATCACTTGGGATAGGATGCTTTTTTCAGCTGGGTCTATGTCACATGCCCACCCTTGGACTAGGGGTGAGGGTGGAAGACAACCCCACCTACATGTGGACATAAACTGAAGAACAGAGGTAGTTCTCATGCATGAATGTTGGTACTTGTTCTCATGTATCAAACAAGTGTAAAACAAGGAGAGATTTTTTTCACTGTATCACAATGAGCTGTATTCCTTTAGAGTGATCACAAAATTCTAATTGAATTAAGTTCAAAATAGACATAATGACAAATGACTGACAATCCAGATTCTCTGTATCCTCTCATCCAACCAAAAATAAATCTCTGTAATTCATTAATCCTTTTATAGAGATCACCAAATATTCAGACTATAAAACCAATTTCTAATCATTGCTGTCACCAATTGAGAATAACTTTCCCTCTATAAACAAGCCAATAATAGAAACACAATCCAAAATTAGTAGAGGGGGGAAAATCTAGAGTAATAATTTGAGCAAAATTAAAGGTCTGCCATTCATGTTCACATCTGCAAGCCAAAGGAAGATGTGTCTGGACTCAGGTTGCCTATGAAGTACAGATTTTTGGCAATGCAGCTAAACTGGTTCTGTCAGGAGAATTTGTGCATCTCAGGAAATGACCTCCAAAACTGATAAGATTGTGAACAAGGTCATAATCATGACTCTCAAACAGATACAAAATGAACATTGTCAAAGTTTTATTTAACTCATTAATTAATGTGGTAACCAGTAAATGTTTCAAGTGATTCAAAGGAGACTTCAAAGCACAACACATATATAGGCAAACAAGAAATATTGAAATAAATGTATAGATACATGTAAAATAAGTCTATCCATAGGGTAATAACCCTATTAACTGGATACAACTAATTTACATATCTATGGACAAGAATCATTTGCATTACCGGTTTTATACAACTTACAGAGGTTGTAAAATAGCTCAAAGCTATAAAAGGCAGAGATAACATAAAAGGGATCTTCTAATCCAGAGTGAGTACTGTTTTGGTTTTGTTTTGTTTTGATTTCGTTTTTTTAAATTTTTTTAAAATTTTTTGTTTGTTTGTCTATTTGTTTTTGTGATTTCAGACTCTTTCACAATATCCCATGACACAATATGTCCCAACAGGCATTCCAAGAGACATGTAATTCTATTACATTGAGAACCAAAGAAGGGATTTCTCTCAACCTCCAAGCCTTACGCATTTCTTAGTGAGATGGCTTTCCTAGTTTTTGTTGAATCTCCCCTCCCTAGAACTGAACTACAAGTCCATGTAGATTAGACCAAAATAATGTGTCTACTGTAATATACTCAAAGCCCTTTCTCCTCACTACAATGTAAGTATCTAAATTACATACATCTTTAATTATATTCTGCTTAATAGTTTCTTGTGTTGCAGAATTTATTTATAAAAGTCCTTTCAGTTACACTTTATATTCCATTTACATTGTACAGTGGCCACATGCAACTTATTCCATTCTTTTGCCCATTGAACATTTTTAAATTAATTTTTATTGGAGTATAGTTGATTTGCAATGTTGTGTTAGTTTCTGCTGTACAGCAAAGTGAATCCATTATATATATATATATATATATATATATATATATATATATATATATACATACATATATCCACTCATTTTAGAGTCTTTTCCCATATAGGTCATTACAGAGTATTGAGTAGAGTTCCTTGTGCTATACAGTAAGTTATTAGTTATTTACTTTATACATAGTATTGTGTATGTATCAGTCCCGATCTTCCAATTTATCGCTCCCCCTTCCCTTTCCCCCTTGGTAACTGTAAGTTTGTTTTCTACACCTGTGACTCTATTTCTGTTTTGTAAATAATTTCATTTGTACCATTGTTTTAGATTCCACATATAAGCGATATCATATGATATTTGTCTTTTTCTGTCTGACTTGCTTCACTCAGTATGACAATCTCTAGGTCCATCCATGTTGCTGTAAATGACATTATTTCATTCTTTCTTATGGCTGAGTAATATTCCATTGTCTATATGTACCATATCTTCTTTATCGATTCCTCTGTTGATGGACATTTAGGTCGCTTCCATGTCCTGGCTATTGTAAATAGTGCTGCAATGAACATTGGGGTACATGTATCTTTCTGAATTACGGTTTTCTTACCATTGAAATTTCACTAATGAAAAACACACTCACTCAATATTAACATTATGAGCTGGTACACTGAACTTGTATAGGCATAAAGTTAACAACTCAGAGTATCTTCTCAAGTTTGATCTGTTGAAACACGTAATTCCATCTTTCATGACATAACTTGCTTTTTTATTTTTTAAAACTGCATTGAATCTCTTGACCAACGATTTTAAAAAATGCTATCCATTGACAACAAAACAAACAAACAAACAAGCATTAGTATCAATTTTTTAATCCCTTTTTCCTCAGTGCTACACATGAGGATACCACTGGTCCCCATGCTGGTAGAGTGTTTAGTAACATCAATATAAAAGAATTAGATTCTTCAGGACTTCCCTGGTGATGCAGTTGTTAAGAATCCGCCTGCCAATGCAGGGGACTCGGGTTCGATCCCTGGTCCAGGAAGATCTTACATGCTGCGGAGCAACTAAGTCCGTGTGCCACAACTACTGAGCCTGCTCTCTGGAGCCCGCGAGCCACAACTACTGAGCCCGCATGCTGCAACCACTGAAGCCCACGTACCTAGAGCCTGTGCTCCACAACAAGAGAAGCCACCACGATGAGAAGCCTCTGCACCACAATGAAGAGTAGCTCTCACTAGCTGCAACTAGAAAGAAAAACACGTGAGCAGCAAAGACCCAACACAGCCAAAAATTTTAATTAATTAATTAATTAATTTTAAAAAAAGAATTAGATTCTTCAAGGAATGAAATCTATTTCAAATTATGGTCATGACAGTTGTCTTCAACTCAGAATGTCTTGTTCATTATAATGTACATTTTAAGAACAGCCTTGACACTGAAAGGGATAAAGTTTTGTCATTTTTCTCTTTAACACATTCAACAATTTCCCTGAAGCAATGAAGTTCAATATAACACTGTTTGCATTTCTTTCAATTTGCATAATTCTGTAGCTAACGAGATGCTGAACATTATGAGCAAGAGATAAATAGGTTTCCCTTAAATTATTTAAAAAGTCAACAAAATTTTTGCTATCTTTTGTTCTGAATTAAAATATGATTTCAAAGCTTCGAATAAACTGAGAATTTTCAGCTCCATTTGTTAAAGACACCAATGTTTTTTGAATGTGAAATAATTGGAAAATGTTGAACTTCAATTATTTTATAGTTGTTTTACCAAATTTTAAAGAAAAAGCTAATCTTATGCAAGTTGTCTCATAAAACTTGCTACCCAGCTCATGTCATAGGCTAAAATAACAATTTCAAAACTAAATAAAGGCAATACCAAAAAATCATTTATAAACATAGACGCAAGTATGCAAATAAAATATTAGGTAAGACAATCAAGAAATGAATTTTGAAACCAATGTTCTATTATTAGAGTATATGTCAGGAATGCAAGAATGGTTCCATAAGCAAGACTTGAAAATACACATTCCAAGAGATTATTGTTGCATATGTAATTAAATCTTCCATGGCTATTTTCATAAAATGACATATGACTACTCTCAAAAAACATCAGAATTCTGCAAGACATTTTGAATTAAACTCCGCTGTGAGAACATGTGACATCATCATTTGGTTGGCTAAATGACCACTGGGAACAGTGCTGCAAAAGTTGGCCAGTTGGAAACTGCAAGACTGAGCTCATATGAAGTAACTGAGAGTTGGTAATAGTTATAAGCATAAGTGATATTTTGTGATATCTACAACAGGTATAATATATAGAAAAATATACATGATTTCTGTTGATACCAGTACTACAGGTAATGTTTAATAGTATTGAGTTTTTGCCTATATTTTCAGTGAAAGAAAATGCTAAATTTCTCATAAGAAAATTAGCCTTGCAGATTAGTGAAAATAAAGTCTGGCTATTTTTCCTTACAATTTACAAATATCCTAAATTTTGCCCTTAACCCCTTCGCAGACCATGGACCAAGGTTAAGAATCACTGTGTCTTGACCCAGATAATATTGTACCCCAGGGTTTTAATAGAACTTACACATGTAATAATACTACTAACCACAACAGTAATAGAAAACATTTGAGTATATTACATTTGTTTATTAATCCACTAGCATTATGAGATACATATAGGCGTTACTTTCATTTCACATTGAAGAAAGTGAAATTTACGTGGAACAACTTAGCTTAAATTACACATAAATTTAGTGGAAGTCAGAGCCAAAACTGAACCTTACATTTAATATCAATGTCAGTATCAATACTTTGCATGATGATGAAAATGTGAAAGACTATACAAACATACAGATGTTAGGCGTCTGTGTGTGTGGCGTGTATTTGTGTGTCTTGCAATAGAACCTCACACTCAGGCTATACTGGATGATTAGATAAACTGTAGAAAAGTTTAGCTGGAGACCTCAGAGTAAGGAATCAGATATTATATGAAGACACAGGAGAATTAAGCAATTGAACAAAAGAGGGAGAAAGTTGGTTCTTGAGTCAGGAGTATAGATAAGCGTTGTGGGATAAGGACAACAACTAAATACCAGTTGACCCTAAAAGTGGGTAAGAGAAGTACCCAGATGCTCTAACAGCAAGGCTAACATTTTCCACACTTAACTGTGGGTCACTCCTTTCCTAGATGAAGAACATAGGTTCAATCATTATGAAAATAAGAGACTGCATTTCCCTGTCACATGGTAGCACAGTGCTAATGAGCTGCCCTGAAAACTTCAGATCAACGTCGCAAGCTTCGGATGAAAGCTTTTTTGTGTTCAGTTTCACATAATGGTATTTATCAAAATAAGATAAATATGTAAGACCCTTCCTAGGTTTTTCCTACCTGTCTATTATTTATGTGTTTAATGATATTTATTACCAAGGTGCTAGATAGTTAGGTATGTGCTAGAGGTCTTTCACATTTCACCACCTGCAAAAGATGTTCAATAAATTAAACTTTGGTGGTGTCACTTGGCAGGTTTCCTAATTGAGCAGTAATCTAAAAAATAATTTCTTTGTAACCATCACTTAAGCTGTAAATGTAAGGCAATATTATTTGTTAGGGAAAAGCAAGAATAATTTAACTATAATTATTGTGAAAACAGACAGTACACCAATCTTAACAGCATACAAATGATATACCTCTCTAGTTAAAACACCTGAGCTTGTTTACAGCTCTCTCATTATTGAATCTCCAAAGACCAAACAAAAATAGTGATGTTTTTAATTATCCTGACTGCAACTCACATTAAATTAAAATGTGCCCCAGAAGGGTATGCAGAATTTGTGATTTTTGAAACCATGTAGAATATCCATTTTATATTCAGAGACCTGTAGCTTTTCTAGGAAAAAAAAACAGAATCAAAAATATGTAAACTTTATATATCCTGTAAAATACTGACTTTTGTTTCTTTTGTATTATTAATCTATTATCTGTATATAAAACAATGCAAGTTAAAATACAAAGGAAAGGGTATATATTTTATATATGATTTGTTATAATTTTCTGTGTACAACTATATTTAATAAATTTGAGGCATATTAGAAATAAAAATATTAGGCCTGCATTTTTCACAGCTAATTTCTAGACCTAAAAATTTCTGCAAATAAAAGTTTAATGCTTAAAAAATTCCAGATAGTTAAGAGACTAGAAAATGGAATTATCTAGCACAATTATCCTCCACAGAAGATGAGTTGATAAGTTTCTGGATAAACATATTATTTAGTGATGTGGACATAATCAGCAAAATAATTAAAATTTAAAAAATTTTAAATTTAAACGTTTCAGTCTGGGAATAGGATGAGTGTGGAAAAATGAAACTGAAAGGACATTTTTTTTTAATTCATTTATTTTTATTTATTTATTTTTGGCTGCATTGTGTCTTCATTACTGCACGCGGCTTTCTCTGGTTGCAGTGAGCGGGGGCTACTCTCCATTGCGGTGCATGGGTTTCTCATTGCAATGGCTTCTCTTTTGCACAGCACAGGCTCTAGGCACTCAGGCTTCAGTAGTTGCAGCACGCAGGCTCCGTAGTTGTGGTCCGTGGGCTCTAGAGTCCAGGCTCAGTAGTTGTGGCCCACGGGCTTAGTTGCTCCGCAGAATGCGGGATCCTCCCGGAGCAGGGCTCGAACCCGTGTCCCCTGTGTTGGCAGGCAGATTCCCAACCACTGCACCACCAAGGAAGCCCTGAAAGGACATTTAAACCCATTTGAACACTTAAAAATGTATAGCCATGTGCATTTATTACTTCCAATATTATAAATTAAAAAATAATTATAAATGTACTAAGTTACTCTTCTTAAGATTTCTGTCCCAAGATTTCTGGCTTTTCTGGTGATATGCACTGATTAATAGTGTTAGCACAAATTATTATTTTCTTATGCATAAATACCGATAGCTACAGTTAAGGAATATAAGATTTCTTTAATTGTCAAAGGCATAAGTTTTGACATCTTATACCAGGATAGTGGCAGTGGGGTAGTGGTTAGTAAATGTATTATGAATATATTTTGAAGGTATAGCTGACAGGATTTTCTGAGATGGACTATGGCAATGGGAATAGTGAAGGATGCCTCCAATATTTTTGACCATGATGACTGGAAGAATGATTTCCTGTGGAAGAAAAGACTATAGAAGGAGAAGACTTATAGGATAGGAAATCACAGCAAATTAAAGGCAACCCAAAATTCTTTAGCACTTATACCATTGAGAGGCAGGTCCATGCCTTTGCCCTTAAAACTGAGTGGGCTCTGTGACTGTTTTAACTCATGAATTATTGTGCATGTGACACTGTGCCAGTTTCTGAGCCCATGCCCAAGAGATTGGCAACTTTACTTTGTTTCTTGGAACACTTTCTCTTGGAATCTGAAGCTCCATGTAAGAAGTATGACTACTCTGGTCTACTACTGCACTGTAAGAAAACCCAAGCCATGTGGAGGGATCATGAAGGATGAAGCCATATGAACTGTAATGGAGATAGAGAGAGAGAGGTGACACAGAGAGACACAGAAAGAAAACCATGTATGAAAGAGCAGAAGCCATCTTGGGAATAGATCATTCAACCCAGACACCCCAGTTGATGGTACTTGCCTCTCTCTGACTTTTTTCTCCTGTTCATCCTTTCTCCATTCCTATTTTTCCCTTTTTTATCATCTTTTCAGTTCCTTTTCCCTTATTTCTCTCCCTGTTTTTTTACTTCCAAGATACTAAGAGTAGAAGTAAGTAACAGGGCTTGAGGGAAGGAGTTGAGAGGGAAAGAAAAGTACACAGGTATTTTTTTTTCACTTCCCCTTTGGAGGTGTTTGGTGAGGAATATGGCGCATTTTTCTCTTTCTGGGGATTGGAGCATCTCTCCACCCTCAGCCCCTCCGATTTTCTCAGCAATGATGTCTAAAACAGGGATTCTTAACCTTGAAAAACAGTTTCTATTTTTATTGGTTTCTTTATGATTTTGTAGGTGAGAGAAAACCTTGCCATCCCTACAAAGTCAGTTCACTGTGTGATATTTTTCCATTAGAATGTTTAAGATAATCACTTTTGAGAACCATCTATCTGATCCCTTCCCAAATTCCTAAACCACAAGATCCTGAGCAAGATAAAATGGCTGTTTTAAGACATTAAGTTTAGGAGTAGTTCACTACACAGCAATAGATTATCAAATCAGGATCGAGTTGTTTTATACATGCTAATTTTGAGATGCCCATAAATAGTCATAGTTTCAACATATTCCAGCTTTGGGATATTCGATGAAATTTTTTCTGAGGATTAAATGAAATAATATCTGCAGAGAGGTCTAGTTTAGTTCTTTCCT
Organism: Delphinus delphis; assembly: GCF_949987515.2. Lineage (NCBI taxonomy): Eukaryota > Metazoa > Chordata > Mammalia > Artiodactyla > Delphinidae > Delphinus > Delphinus delphis. Next base: position 161,843,883 of record NC_082685.1, on the reverse strand, counting down.
GTTATAAATTACTCAACAAGTGTTAAATGGTTTTCAATTTTTAAAGTCACCTGATAGTTAAAAAACAGAGGAAATTAAATATGTTATGAATCAGAATGCTGTACAAGTTTTATGGCAACTAAATCACACAGATAGGTAGAGGGAACAAGAAGAAATGAAATCAAGGATACATACATTAGTATCATCCTATTTTATAGTGGATATTCAATAGATATTCTTTAAATGTAATATTTAATTTTTTTAAGTTTATATAATTTAAGGCTTAAAAGTTAACAACTAGAATAACCTGAAAAAATGTTTCTAGAATAAGGAGGGAAAAGCAGACCAAATTGGTGCTCTATTAAAAGCATGATAATTTGTTCTTTTTAAGCAGAAAATCATATGTTTGTAGCAGTTTTCTACAAAGTGTGTGTGTTGGAAGGGGTGTGTGTATAATGGAAAACAATATGGATTATATAATTCACTTATAGAGATAATATTGAATATATATTTCATATGCCAGAAATAACTTTTTAAAGATATGCAATAAATTCTGGATTGTAGGAGAAGGAAAAACTTCTCATTTTTTACTTTCATAATTTTGCAATTTCAAATGAAGACTACAAAATACAATGAAAGTAAATTTCCAATTATTACTCAACACATTTTTAAAGCATATGACACTTCTCATCTAACAAATAAAAATGAAAATGCCCACATTTTACTTAAAACTTGAAGTATCTATATAGTCATTAATGTGCTTTTTAAAGTAATCCCCTCTGTGATAACTAGAAGCTTTTATTCTTCTGTCCTCTAAGTCTTTCTGATTCCAGTTTATCCAGTTATTTTAAGTCAGCATAAGATGAATTCTTCTCAATTAAAAAATAAAGAATATATTATGCTATACTTCAGAATTCTGAGTAGACTGGACTCAGAATGTCCAGTAGACTGGACACCTCAAATCTGTCAGGACTAGAGATTCAGAGAGCTGTGGTTACTGTCTTCATTTTCTCCTTTCCCTTCCAATTCAACTCAAAAATTTAGCCATGAGCAACACATCATCAATCATACTTTTAAAAAGAGAAAGCTTTCTACAGGCTGTATTACTTTACCAAAACCAAGTCTCTACTAGTATGATGAAAGAGAGAACTACTTTGATCATTCAAATCATGTGGGTCCCAAAGCACAATACTTTTCACTAAAATATTTAAATAACTGTGTCAAAAGTGATATTTTTCTTTAAAATGCCTGAAAATGGCACACATTCTCTGATTCTCCTGCTAATAGAAGCTGTTCTGTCTTACCCCACATCTTAGTTCTATATAAGAATTAACCTCATGTCATAGTCTTCATTTTGCCTATGCAAACCTCTATTTCATAATATCATTATTCATTTATTTTTGTTATAACTATTATTACTGATTATTTGGCTTATGTTTTCTAAACAGAAAGGACTAGAAACAAACAAACAGGCAAGTAGATGAATCTGTAGTCTTTATGGTGAAATACCCTGAGAGAAGAATCATTCAATAGTCCTTTTGTGGCACTGTCAGAATTATTTTTCAAAGAACTGAACCATAGAGAATTCTGTCACTAGCTCATAGTTTAAATATATTTTATGAAAAAAAATAGATTTAAGCAAAAGAAGGCTAAGGAATTATATTGTGCTTAAAAATAAAAGTTTAGTTTAAGAAACTAATGCAACACCATAAATATTTTATTAAAATTCCTTCAAGTCCCCATTTTCTTTTTCTGCTTTGCCTTCTTTATCTTTGCAGCATATGCATTATAACCTACTGTGTATAAAATGTACTCCACCTGTCAGAGGCCTTGGGAAGCTTTCACAGTCTAATGTTTGAGACATTCTAATTTATCACCATGCAAGAAACTATGACACATTTAGTGCATCATTTCCCTGGGGACTGTATTGTGAGTTGGCAATGGGGTAGAGAGAGTGACTTGAAAGGTCATTTCTATGTCTTGCTTTTATGTTAAAACATTGAGAATGGGTTGTGTTTGCTTTCTCAGGATTATCAGGCATTTTAAAAGGTAGACATGCAGCCATTTGGGTATAAAAAGAGGTGATAACCGACAACTCAATATATAGAGTAAAATATGAAAGCAGTATGAGATTCCGATAATAGATATCATCCACTTCAAGAATATTTGAGCATGACAGAGGTTCCATGACTTGAACCCTCAAGTTCAATTGTTGTACAAGTTAGGAAGACTAAGTACTAGGAAGGAAAAATAACCAGAGAGTTTGAATGGCTTTCATAATTCCTGCCATTTCAAAACAAACCAAAGAACAATCGCCACAAATTTACTAGTTTGAGCATTCTGATGGGAGCTCTAAAGGGAAATTCTGACAAGGAAGAAGAATCACACGTAGAATCATAGAGCAATTGCAGGCATGACTAACTTGAAATAGAAAAATTGAGCCCAGCTGCTTTGTACAGACCACTGGGGAAAGATCTGGGTTTCTGTTGTCTACTGCAATTCTTGGCAAACCTCATCACAATCTAGTACATGTTTCTATGCCTAGTAATTAAAAACCAAAACGTTCCAAGCAGTTGCACAGAGGCTGAGGTCAAAAGACCATGTTAGGACAGCTGAACTAGCTCAGCTGCCTTTCTAGAGGAAAATTGCTTTGCATAATTAAACTTTCAAGGGTGTAATTAGAAGAGGAACCACTCCCACCTCCTAAGGCCCATTCTGATACAGTCAAAATTTCTTCTAATGGTATGTTCTTGGAATGGAGACAGAGTATCAGCGTATGACCTGGAAGCCATATTGGAAAGGAAGTTACATTGGAAAATCTTTTGTTGATTTCTCTTTTACATATCTTCCTTCCTCTCTCTCCTCTCATTTACTGCCAATCTTTATCTTGTAAGTAAAATTTAGGACAAGCATTCGTTACCACCCTTATTTCCACCAAGCACCCACATCTCTTTTGTTACCTAATGTAGTAAATCAATCAACAGCTACACTTCTGTTGTATTCACCACATGTCACACACTAGTAATACAAATGGTAAGAAGGGCATGATCCTTACAGATAGAACTGAGTACTCCCAGTGAGAGAGACAGAGAAGTCAGCAAAAAATTACAATATCATACATTTGGTACAGATGTGTCATGGTGCATACAGGGATAAGGGCTCACACATTTTGAAGGTCAGAAACGGTTGTCAGGGAGAAATACAACCAACTCTGAGATCAGAAAGAAATTAGTTGGAATTATCTGGGTGAAGCAAAGGTGGATCTTTTCTCAAGCATTTGGAACAGCGTGGGCAAAATGCCGAAGGTGAGCAAGAATTGTCATGTTCCAGGACTTCCCACGGTAAAGCTTTTACCCAGATAACTCTGTCTATTCTCTCTATCTTCACTCCTTTTAAAACACACCACTTCCCCAAGCTTCATCCATTGATATTGTCTGTATCCTTTATCTTCTAGCTTTTTCAAGGATTTCTCTCTTGCAGTTAGCCCTTCTCCTTCTGTTTTCTTCTGTCCCTCTCATGGGTATCATTTAACCCTTTACACGTACATGTATTAACAATCAAAAAAATGAGGAAAAAACATTTCTTGACCCCCATGCTAAGGATTTTGGTGTTTTATCTGAAGCTACTGGACAACCAGTGAAGGGTATTAAGAGGAAATATCATAAAGGTTGACCCCTGGCTTTTTTGTAGTATCTATTGGAGGGGGCAAGGCAGGAAATAAGAAGACCTATCAGGAGGCTTGCTAGTGCCTCATCTAGACAGTGACAGTGGGGAGAGACATTAGATGGATACAGAGAGAGTGACGAGAAGCACAAGAGAAGGTGTGGCTGGATCAGATGATTGGCTCAACCTGTTGAATTTGGGGGTCTGATGAACTTTCAGGTACAATTATTAGACATAGTTATCCAAGAAATAAACTGGTAGGAAGTTTGAAATCTTTGGTCTATGAGGTCTGAAATCAATTTTTCTCAATTCTTATTCTGACTTGTTGCTAACTACTTCCTACCACTGGCTTCCCTGCAATACAATATCCTTGAGTATAAAATAATCGGATTTCAATACAGAATTATAAGATCTCTATCACTTTCCAGCTCTAAAATTCTAAGTGTCTGATTCTTAGACCAATTTTTAATCCTGGAGAAAAAATCCTGTATTTAATTCAAGTAATGTCTGAGCTCCTCAACATGAATCATCTGGCAATCCTTTGATTTAAAATTCCAGGCAAAACTGGGCCTTTCTTCTTAGGCAGAGAAGAGATTGAATTCACCTTCATGGATCTTTTTTTTTTTTTTTTTTGCGGTATGCGGGCCTCTCACTGTTGTGGCCTCTCCCGTGCGGAGCACAGGCTCTGGACGCGCAGGCTCAGCGGCCATGGCTCACGGGCCCAGCTGCTCCGCGGCATGTGGGATCTTCCCGGACTGGGGCACGAATCCGCGTCACCTGCATCGGCAAGCGGACTCTCAACCACTGTGCCACCAGGGAAGCGCCCATGGATCTTTTTAAATTCACCCAAAAGCAGTACCTGAGACAAAGTTTTGACCACATGTCAGCTTTTTGAAAAGTAAGAAAAACGCCAGTGTGGGGAGAAGCAAATCAGAGAAGCAAGGAAAGAGCCAATAAAGGGTATGTTTTAAAGCCAGCTCCCACAGTGGGTTACTGGAACTTAATCCCACTGAGAAAACTTGGGGCAGGGTGAGAGTGCCGAGGGAGTTACACTACCTTCTGTCAGTCACTGCTCCTGGGCTGTGACTATGGCACATCCAGCCAGATGCATGCAAGCCAAAGGGCTCTTCTACAGCCATAGTCACTATTCAGACAGAAAGAGCAGGTGCTGGAAGTCAGGCGGCAGCAGACTATAGGGTGAGGGGATACAATTAAGGCCCGGTTGTTGTCTGCTCTACTCCCTCAGCAGAAAAAGTCTAAAACAAAATCTTCACTAGCCCAGAACCTCAAGAACCCCATGCCCTGAATAAACTGCAGGTTGGTTCCTGTAAATTGAAGACACTAGGACTGGCTAAGATGTTCCCAAGACTTTTCAGAGCCATTGCATAGTCTTGTGAGTTACATATCTTTCCGGGCATTTACCTTTATCTCATATAAATAGGAATGTAGAGATCTGAATAATCATTGAGGTAAGAAAGAGTTATTATGACCAATATCTAAAAAAGAAAATAAGACTTTTTTGAATGACTCAAAAATTTTATGGATATTTCATCAGCTATGCGTTTTATTTCCTGGGAACTTATTGATATAAATACATTTATTTCAAATTTACCTAATTTATAAACCTAGTTTTAGAAGAGAAACCTGACACAATAATTAGAAATGTCACTTTTACTTCCCAAAATAGTGACGTTAATTTAGTCATTAAGAGTTTTTAAAGAAAATTCTTGCTGGTCTATCAAAAAGAAAAAGGTAACAAGTCCAAGTTCTTTAGTAATTTTACTGTAATTAGTAAAAACTTTTCCTTGTATATTCAAGATAGAGTAAAAATTTTCTAATTTATTTCCTCTGATCTCTTAGAGTCTTCTCAGGATAAATTATACTTGGTCATTTTTCAGAAATAGGAAATAAATGATAGGCATATTTCATTTTGAACTTTCCTGCTATATTTTTTTTCTTTTTTAAAAAAATATAGGTACATGACAGGGCATCTCTCTAAGAATTCTTTCAAATATGTAAGGAAGGGATAAATTCTCACTTTTATCTATGTCCTAGGTGCTTAGCCTAGTGCTTTCTGAATGACACTCAAAAGGTTTATTAAAATAACATTATTAATACTCTCAATTTCTTTCTCAGTTTGGACTTTTAAAGGCTTATGTCTGTATAGTGTCTTATACAAACATATGATAGGCAGTGACAATTCAGCTCTGGGAGGTCAATAATCATTTGTCCAAGTATAATTGAGGATGGGCAAATTTGCTATATAAGTCTTATTTAAGACAAGGACTGGCAAGCTAACACATCTGTCCAGTGTATGAGATGACTGTAATTGATGACATGTCCTATAGATGACCAATGTCCTTGAAACATTGTTTAAAAGACCTTAGTTCTGTAACTACAGTGGATTAAATGGTGCCACCCCCACCTCCCCAAAAAGATTTGTCCACTCAAAATCTGTGAATGTGACCTTATTGGGGACAAGGTTCTTTGTGGATATAATTAAATTAAGGATCTCCAGATGAGATCATTCAGGATTATCTGGGTAGGTCCTTATTCCAATACGTGCTCTTCTACGAGACAGAAGAGAGAAGAGATACACACTGAGGAGGGGCCATGTGAAGATAGAGGTAGAGTTACGCAGCCACAAGCCAAGGAACGCTGGAGCTCCCAGAGCTACGAGGGACGAGGAAAGATTCTCCCCCAAAGTGTTTGGAAGAAATATGACCCTCCAATTGCTGGATTTCAGACATCTGGCCTCCAGAACTCTGAGAGAATAAATGCCTGTTGTGTTGAGCCACCGAGTTTATGGTTATTTGTTACAGCAGTCCCAAGAAACTAATACCATACAGGCATTATCTTTTCAACAAAAGCTATTTTCAGTCTTACAAGTGACCTTTTGACAGTAGTTTCCATTTTCATACCACCTGAAAACTACAAAAGGTTGTTATTGTGATCCTAGCTTCGACATTTTCAGTTTGAGCAAATATGGCAACATGACCCGTGTTCCCTGTATATCTGTTTTCCTTGAATTCTCAGCACATGGAATGTGTCCACTTTTGGCAAGGCATGACTATTTGGCTAGTTCTACTCAAAGAAATACAAAACAGAAAGGAAGTACCAATATATGATTCCTCGTGCTCTTTTTCACCACTCCAATGACCAAGAGTCTTAGCTGGCTTGACTAAAAGAGAATATCACAGACTGGGTGGCTTAAACAAATATTTACTGCTCGCAGTTCTGGAAGCTGTGAGTCCAAGATCAGGGAACTATCATGGTCACATTCTTGGTTAGGGTGCTCTTCCTAGCTTGAAGATGGTCACCTTCTTCCTGTGTCTTCACATGGCAGAGTGAAGGAGCTCTGCTCTCTCTCCCTCTTGCTATAAGGGCACAAACCCCATTACGGGACCCCACCCTCATGACCTCATCTAAACCTAATTACCTCCCAAAGGCTTTACCTCCAAATACTATCACATTGCGGGGTAGGGCTTCCACATGAATCGGGGTGGACACACACATTCAGCCTATAACATCAAGGAAGCAAATATTGGAATGGAGGTGCCTCTAGATCAACACAGCAGATAGATGTCCTAGAGAATTTCCAGACCATAATGGACTTGACAAAAACAAGGAATAAATTTCTACTGTGTTAAACTATACAGAGTACCGTGATGTTTATTACCATGGTATAAACTAGATTACTCTAAGAACATTTATAAAGCTAGAATTAAGAAAGTATTATATTTTAGTAAGAATTCTGCTTATCATCCAAGGGATAATGCTGTCAGATAAATTTCCTGGGTTACAACTGTGTGATTTCATAGATTAAAATTCCATTGGGTGTAAAGCAACTGAGTGAATGTGCATTATCATAGGATTTGGCCCATTATACACACAAATTTCCAAAAAACCTCATATTACTAATTAATGCATAATGTGTAACATGTAGAAACATAAAATACGGAAACATTTAAATAATAGCAAATAATTGGATACTATCTGGACCCTGGAAATTTTCTATTTCTTAAAAATATTTTTATTATCTGATTTAGTTTTTGGTTAACATATAATGTTTTAGAGAAAACATGAGTATTTCAACATTCTAATCCCTGGAACCTGTGAATATGTTACTTTATGTGGAAAAAGGGACTTTGCAGATGTGATTAAGAATCCTGAGATGAGGAGATTATCCTGGATTATCTGGCTGGGCCCAATGTAATCTCAACAATGCTCATGAGGGGGGTACAGGAGGTCCAAGAGGAGAGAAGATGCTACCTATGGTGCTGGCTCTGAAGATGGATGAAGGGGCCAAGGAATGGCTATGGTTTCTAGAAGTTGGAAAAGGCAAGAAAATGTCTTTCTTTACTAGAGCTTCTGGGAAGTCTACCAACGTCTTGATTTTAGTTCAGTGAAACTCATTTTGGATTTCTGACCTCCAAAACCGAAGATAATAAAAGTGTATTGTTTTAAGCCTCTAAATTTGTGGGCATTTTTGAGAGTAGCAATAAGGGAACCAATACGACTTTTATCTAATTTTTTTTTTAGCTACATCGATTTCTGTCTTAGGAAGTTCTAAATTGTTGCCTACCCTCACCTTCTCAGAAATCTGGCATTTCAGTTTGCTCCGTGGGCTTAAAATGTTTTAGGAATTTTCATTTTAAAATCCTTCAACTGACAACGCATTGTGTAATATGCAAACATTAGTTTTAGGGTAATCTAAATTCCACATACATTACGATAGGAAGAAGAACTGGATCTCTGCTAATATCACCCTGTCCTACATACATAGAGTTCATAATTTTCCCATTCAAAGCAGAAAACAAGGGGTTGGTGGAGAAATACGAGGTTATACTTTCAAGGGGGATTAAGATAATTTGATATAGCAAAAGATATTCCACTCACAACCATCCTTTATTTTATACCACGTTCTCCATCTTTATAAGAAAAGCATAAACTAAAAAGGAATGAGCTCTTCTTGTGAGTTTTGATATTTGATTATCATTTTTAAGCACTGCTGTTTTTTTAAAAATGGCCCCTGACAGAGACAAATTTCAATTCCTGCAAGGAGTGATGCATTGGACCACTTTTTTAAAATGTTTGAATACAATGTCTTCTTTGGGGTGGGATAGGGAGGGTGGGAGGGAGATGCAAGAGGGAGGGGATATGGGGATATATGTATATGTATAGCTGATTCACTTTGTTATACAGCAGAATCTAACACAACGTTGTAAAGCAATTATACTCCAATAAAGATGTTAAAAAAAAAAGTTGTATTTTTCAGGCTGGGAAGCTACAGCCACTACTGTTGCCACCTTTGCCACTAGAGGCACCACTGGCGACCCTGCAGGTCACAATGTGGGGGCACTGCTTCTGACAATGCTAATGGCACCGCCAGAAGCAAGATCAAATGTCCTCCTGCTTCCTCTCTTTCCTTTGTTTCGCTTTCCATTGGCAGACACTCTCAGGAAGCCAACTTGCAAGGCAGTCACTTTTTTCCCCAGAATTGAGAAGAAGTAAGGCATAACAAGTATCCTGCTACTGCACTTGAAGAAGAGCATAAAGTGTTTGGGTTATGAAAGCTAATTTATTTATATATATAGTTTGATTTACTGAGACACCAGGATAATCCGATTGTTTAAACCTAAGTATAGAAATCACAAATAAAAGCACAAATCAGTTCAATAACTGCCAAATCATTCATTATTTTTTCTTTTCCAATACAAGTAATACTCATAAAAAGGAATAAAATAGTGTAATTTGCAGAGATGTGGATGGACCTAGAGATTATCATACAGAGTGAAGTAAGTCAGAAAGAGAAAAACAAATATCGTATGATATCATTTATATGTGGAACCTAGAAAAATGGTAGAGATGAACTTATTTGAAAAGCAGAAATAGAGTCACAGATGTAGAGAAAAAACTTATCGTTACCAAGGGGGAAAGAGCGGGTAGGGTGAATTGGGAGATTGGGACTGACATATATACACTACTAAGTGTAAAATAGATAACTAATGAGGACCTACTGTATAGCACAGGGACAGGGAACTCTACTCAAAGCTCTATGGTGACCTAAATGGGAAGGAAATCTAAAAAAGAGTGGATATATGTATACCTATGACTGATTCACTTTGCTGTACAACAAGAACCTAATACAACATTGTAAAGCAACTATACTCCAATAAAAAATTAAGAAAACAAATAATAAATAAGTAAACACCTAATCTCTGTTCAGTCATAATAAAAATTGCCTCTATCTCATACATCTTCTTTGTTCCCTCCTTAACAAAATCATATTCTGGATCCTAAATTTAATACAAAGTGCCTAATGTACCTCACCTGCCATTCAGCATGAAACAACTAGGTAGCATTAGCCTGAGAGACTTTTCTCTGGGAAATATTATTCAGTGATACTGAGGAGAAAGGGGCATAGACTTTACACTGCAGGCTCACCCAATTATGCCCTCTAGTAAAAGGGGGCTTTTCTTATGAAGGCATTTTAAAATACCCTTCTTATTTCCACAGTCCACAGAAAACACTAATTCAGTGGAAGGAACACAGCTGCCAAAGAGAATGAAAACATAGCTCACCAATATCACTGAAACAAAGAGTGACTGGGTCTGGAAGTTGTTCTGGAGTTAACCAGAAAGTAAAACAATCTGTGATTAGTAAAGAGAGTCCTGTGGCTAGAATCTGGCATCCTATTACAGAAATCTTGAGGCAAAATAATGTAGGACACCCGAGAGTATTTTAGAGACTAGAAAACCAACTTTTATTTCAGACAAGAACGCTTTGCCTAGCTAGTTAAAGAGAAGAACAGGAGAATGATTTTTAAAAACCTGAACATTATATCTAGGATTGTTTCTCAACACTTTCATCTACCTTCTTTGTGATAAATTAAACATCTCAGCTCCCCTCTAACAATGCCTTGATATTCTGACAATTATAATGAAGATGCCAGTTACAAATTATTGCTTTGTGTCTCCCAACCAGACAAGAATGTCTATCAAGCTTTACTTTCTGTTATTTGTATTAGGAAAACAATTTAAGTTTTCCATACACAAAATTATAATATTAAAATGCTTTTAGAAATTTCAAATATCCCTCTTTACCACGGCTCAATAAAGGTTGCATTTCCTAGATACAATTTCTTACCCAAACTTTTATCCTCAGCATATAGTGTTATAATACCTGGTCCTCAAAAAAGTTTGATCAGAGAAAAAAAGCACAAAGAATAGAAAGAACAGGTCAGAATACACGTGTTTTACTCCCAGCTTTGCTATTCATTATCTGCATGAAATTGTCCTGTTTACCCTTTGAAAAATACACGGATTGTACCATGTGCAATCTTACAGAAATCTGTAAGACCTCTTTGACCACTAACAGTCTATGAGCTTGTGATCATTATTTATGTTTTTGATTCTGTGTAATGCATGCCTCTTTAGAGATGGGAAAATGTATACCTTGATAAATGTATAGAAGAAAATCTATAAAAATTAAAGAAAAATTTCTAGTTAAACACAGCAGATAGTGGACACACGTATCTTCTGACTCTAAAAACTTCTAAAATGATAGTTTAAAAACTACAATATATAAGTCCTCAAAAGTGAAAAGAATGGAGCAAAAACATCAGTGAACAAAATATGTTGGCAAATATTTGAAAGGCAGAAAGCTGATAAAATGGTGAACTTTTCAGAGATAACTTACTTAAAGTACATTTGAGGCCAGTACTAGAGGCCTTTGGAAGCGGTCAGTTCCAAGGAATGTGTAGATGAGCTATGCACCTAAAAATAGAGGAAGTGATAGAAAATTCTCATATAGATATATTGGACTGCCCAGTCCCTTCTGGAAATTGCTGCCTTGAAAGTTGAGAAAATAATAAAGACTTAACAATTCAAAAATGCAAACTATTTACTTTCCATGCATGTCATATTACAAATCAATTGAAGAGAAGCAGAAAAGGAAATGGAAGATTGATAATCTAGCAACAAAAGATTTAACAAAGCAAAGTGGCAAAAAAGAGATCTAGGATAACAACTTGACAGCATTCCTCAAGAGAAACCAGTCTAGATGTAATTAGGAGACTAGAGTGTTCCAGGAGAAGTTCTCCAAGGGGGAAAAGGATTTAAAATTTTATCTGCTATGTTTGACTATCTGGAGGAAAAAGTATAAACTGGAACATGACAGATTTTATATAAGATAGATATAAGATAGATATAAGATAGATATATAAGATAGATAAGAATAGGTACATAAAAAATGATGTAAGTTAGAAAAAGAAATTTTATGTCAAAAAAAGAAAATATTGAAAAAGAAAGTAAATAAAATCATAGCATACCCTTCCGTCTACATTGAACACTGACATGATCCCAAAATAAATACTAATTAGTTATTTGATTAAAAATTCTACAAAATATTTTGAAAGACATAAGTTATTACGAACAGAACCTCCTTCTAGAGAGAGATAATGGAGTAGAGTTTGGAAAGGATCCTTTTAAAACATTTGCATGTTTTCCATGTGCATGTCAGAGTCCCAAACAGGATGCCTCAGTTTTCTGTGACCCTATTAACAATTTTAGGGCATGATGTATATCCTAGTTTTTCCTTGCTTCAAGGAAAAATACTAACGCTTCTCATATTTCAATTTATAATAAATTAAATACTTGAATAGTAATAAATAGATTGTATGGTTTGGAAGCACGAAAAAAACAACTTCCCTGAAAGTTGCCTTAAAAGAATGCTACACATTTAAGCTTGGTGCCAGGACAGGGGGAGGATGACAAATTCTCGCTAGGCTGGCATCTATTTCCTTTATACTGTAAGGAAGGAAGAAAAGAAAGAAAGAAGGGAAGGAAGGAGGTATAATGAATTCTGTACCAGTGAATCAGTCCCTTTGTAAGCCTTGTATAGTGGTGCAGGTAGAGGCCTTACAGGCAGAAAAAGCAAACTGGTAGCTGGAAATGTGTTATTTCCGGCAAAGATCAATGGCTGCTGCTTCCAAGATAGAAGAAGCACAGCAACACGGTGTAATCAATTTACCAGCAAGCAGCTGGTAGTGCAATGTCACGTTTCAGCATTGGCCTCTGTTGCTAGTAGGTTACCTAGGTTAGGAAGCAGTAGTTGGGCCTGGGATTCTTAGGGAGATAAGAAATGTTTTGACAACAAAAGGCATACTATGAATTTAACATATAATGTTAATTATCTTACATCTAGGCAGTAATGATTCAGAACCTAGTAAGTCAATGTACTGAAGATGGGTATCCAGGGTTTCCAGAAATCCTGCTTTGCTATGCAGAAAAGAGGTTTATTGATAAAGCCCGTGAGGCATATGTGCTGTGATGCTCGTAGTAGCCCCTCCAGATTAACTTGCATCCTTCTCCACCTTGGTTTCTGAAGCTTGCCTCTATCAAATGCCTTAACGGACTTCTTTGGCCACATTGGCTTTGGCTAATAGAGATTCCTGGAAGAAGACTGGAGAAGGGGAGTGAGCTTGGGATTTTTATCCTCACAGATCCCTACCCGCAAGCTTTGTGTCCTTTCAGTTTTCAGGAAGAACTATCTCACTCCTTCAGCTTAGAGGAGCAAGGTATTTCTAGCATTAAGTTCTGTACATTACCAAACCTATGTAGCGGGTCCGTTTATTAAACCCTCTCCAAAGTATACTAACTTGTGTGTGTCATCTTTTTCCTGTTGGGACTCTGATGCAGTGTGTGAAAAAAATGGGGGTAGGGAACTTTAATGAAAGTGAAAAAATGGAAACCAAGAGATTCTTTTCAATTAACAAGAAAACGGATAAATGGTTTCTGGTAAAAGTGTTTTATTGGTACTGAAGTGAGAACCTGGGCAAAGGGTAAATCCCAACAGAAGTAATTAAGTGATAATATGCAATTTCTTGTAAGAAAGACTTTAAGATTTGAAACTCCAGGAACACTAAGTTAAAGTTAGATGGAATCTATTTTCCCTGATGTTGTTACTAAACTAGCTAATTGTGTATATTTATACCAGAGGAGTGATACAATTAATTTTTAAGTATAAATCCATACTTTCCTCTACTCGACCTCAAATAGGCAAATATTTTCACTGTTGTCCTATTGTAATCCCCATCCATCTTATGGTTTATTTGTTATGTATTACTACAATAGTAATAGATAACCAACAATACAAAACATCACTAGTTTAAACAGTAACTGTTCATTGCTCATATGTATGGAGTCAGCTGTGACTAGCCCAAGTAGCTCTGCTGATCTTGGCTGGGTTTGCACACGTGATGGCTGGCTGGCTCTTGGGTGACTTAGCTCTGCCCCACATGGTCTCTCCTCCAGTAAGCCAGTCATGGCAACTTCTCATGGCAGTGGAAGAACTGCAAGGGCAAAATTGGAAATACAAGAGGACTCTTGAGACTCTGATGTGGAATCTTACAATCCCTTCAATCATATTCTACTTAGCACAACAATGTATAGGACCAGCCCAGATTCAAGAGATGGGGAAATGGTCTTCACCCCTGTAGTGAGAGAAAGAGCAAGATCACCTGGTAAATGAACTGAATGTGGAGAGGGAAAAGTATTGGGGACCTTAATTCACTTGATCTACCCTGTATGCCTTTTTTCACACCTAACCCTGACTATGAGGACCAGCTGCGCAGCTCTTTCCATTATCCAGTACTCATGTCTTCAAACTAGTCATTCCCATTTTAGACAATTGAGACTATAGTTTCTTTGGATTGCAAGGAACAGAGATGTAAGGAATGGAAGTTTACACTAACCAGGGAGTGGGAAAAAATGAGTAATTAGCCTCAGGAAAAGCAGGGCCCGTATACCAGGCACTGATGGCAGGCAGACATTAGGACTATGAGCTTTGGATTCAGGGAGCTGATTGCCTGATCAATCTCCATCTCTTTGCTTCCTGCTCAGATCCATGATTAACCTGCTCCTCTTTGCAGTCAATTAAATATGCTTCCCACGGGTCCAACAAGTCCCCACCTCCCTGCACTACTCAGTAGACTTGATGGAGCAGAGACCAGCTGGGAGGAGCTCTCCTGAGCAGGGTGGAAAGAGTGGGCCCCTGTGAGACTGCCAGCAGTCAGGTCTGGCAGGAGTCCTAAAACAATCTCCGGTTATAGAACAGGTGCTTTCCCCATTACTACTATCATTATCATAAAGACTGCTTTTCCCTTTTTATGACTCAAAAACTGTGCATGAAATGAGCCAAAGAGGAAATATAAATTCCTGATGCATCTGTACACATGAGGAAATGTCCTCCCTTTACTAAATTGTTACTTACAATAACAATAGCAGCTGTTATGATAACAATTTCATTTCCTCAGTGATTTACAATTTTTTAGAACATTGCCCCATATTTGTCTTATTTTTCATCACTGTTTCTAGCCATAGCCCTCTATTGCCCGTCTGTGTAAACCTGGGCAACTTTCTGCCCTTCTCTGGGCCCAGCTCCCAGCCATGGGCCACATACCGGTCAGAGCAACTCCAGTCTGGAGGGCTCCAGTGGCAATCAGGCCTATGTCCTCCATCTCAAAAGGAGAGAGCCCCAGGGTAGATTTAGGGAGGCTTGAGGCTGAGGCAGAGAATATTTTATTTTTGTATTCATTATGAACCTCAAATGTTATTGTTTATTAAAATGAGTAGGGTATTTGTTAAAAATTAATATTTCAGCACCTCCTCTCAAGTCTGAGTGTGAAGGCCAGGAAATCTGAAATTTAGACAGTTTCCCAGGTGATTCTGATGACTATTCCTATTCTATTTGACTCAGTGATTAGATCTGTGTACAGCAAATAAAGGCAAAGTTTTTTTCCAGACCACTACATACTTGATGGTGTAACTAGCCACAAAGTATATTCACTACTAATATAGGTCTTAGTAAGTACATCAAATTAGGGGTTTGGGATTAAAATATATACACTACTACATATAAAATAGATAACCAACAAAGATCCACTGTAAAGCAAAGGGAACTATACTCAGTATCTTGTAATAGCATATAATGGAAGAGAATGTAAAAAAAAGAACATGTATATTTACATATATATGTATAACTGAATCACTTTGCTGTATACCTGAAACTAACACAACATTGTAAATCAACTATATTTCAATTTAAAAAATTTTAATGCAAAAAAAAACTTCTGAAACAAAAATTGACCTCTGTTACTTGTTTCTCAAAGCACACTAAATTTTGTTTTACAAATGAAACAAGATAATCTAGTAAAATATAAATCATTATCTCACATTTAACTATAAAGTTTAATACACCTTTTTTTCAGCTTATTATTTCTCTTCAGAAACTTTGGGGGTGGAATCTACAAACTCGAATTTAGTAGAAATGCTTACCTCATGAAGTTCTTCAGAAAGGAAAGGAACTGAACATCCACTTGACATCTAGTCTATGGGAGGTACTTTGACAAACATCATCTCACTTATAAAAACGGCCTGAATGTAGTGGTTGGGGAGTTGGGCTTGGTGGTCCTTTACCTGGGTTCATGTCTTACCTCTGCCACTTTGGGCATGTTAATTTCTCTGCTTCTGTCTTCTTATCTATAAAGGAGGGCAATAATGTGACCAACCTCATAGGATACCTATATAGATGAAGGGAATTCAGATAAGCAAAACCTATAGAGCTAACATACAGTAAATGCAAAGGAAATACAAGCTATTATTGTCATTGTATAATTACAATCTCTATTCATTATTACTCAACAGGATATTTTAAGGTTTCTTAAAATTAAATTTACCTATTACTTGGCTTAATTAAGGTTGGCAAAAAAAATACAGTACTAGTATATGGTAAATTGGCTTAAGACCGTATTTTTATTGTTATTGCCTTTTTTTCATCTATCTTTTACCTGAGTGGAAAGTATGATACTTCCATCATGCTACCATCGCCAGACCCTCCTTCATGCTATAGACTCCTCAAAGACCAAGTCATAAATCCTGAAAAAAATTAATTCTGCTACTCTCTATTATAAAGAGGAAAATCAAGGATTCTCTCTTACCTTCTGATGAAAGATTTTTAAGATTAACCTCTTCATGACTTGGTTTCAATCTCTTTACCATGGAATACCTCCGGGGTAATAGCTATTTTGCATTTTAACTAGCAGCCTCCTTAACCTTCTGTCTGGCATTTGAAGATCTCTGGCTGTGACTCTAATAAAGGGCAAACACTAGGGGAAGTGAAGGGCAGTCCTTCCTTTGTCTGTATTTGTTACAGCCTTTTAGGAGAAGAACAGGGAAAAGGTTTTGCTTAATTGTGTACCTTCAAGTTTCAGCAATCCCATGACATATTGGAGTGCTTTTCTTTTATGATTTCAGCTTTGCTCTTGCATTTCCTTTACACATTCCTCCAATGGAAAGCGATTTTGTATGCTTTTATAGACTGATCCAGCTCAGAGTCAAAGCAAAGTTGACAATCAAAGGCTAGGATGGCATTTGAAAAGAAGATCATACCTATGGGGTTCACAGTAGGAGTTCTCTGAAGCCCTTGAAGGTCTCTTTTGAAACCAGCCTTCTCTGCATATCATTTGTTACTAAAATGCTAATACTGTACTGTTAGTGCTCAAATTGTATTCCAATTCTCCGTGGGCTTTATGTACCCTGTCCTTTGCATTGTTCCCAGACCTAATATTCAGATTGTTGGACAAAGTACTGAGCCTTTGTTCTGATCTGATAGCCACTCAATCTCCTTTAGGGCCATTTTACTGACTGATGTGTATTATGCAGCCAGAATGGGATTACCCATAATGCCTCTTCTTGCTTAAACATATTGGCAGTGAGATTAGATATTATAACGCATGCATTCTGCTTTCTCTGTGGAGATGAGGCTGCTAATTCCTTACCTCTAGGGCTTTTAGATATACGGGAAAGTTTTGGTTTCTTTGAATTTTTATTCACCTATCTCGTCTCCTCTCTGACTTATTCCCTTTGCCTTTAGAGGCATGTGAGTATGAAGCCATAGTATTCAACATTCCTTTTATTAGCTCCATGTGCTACAAGTTCTAAACAGTTGCAAGCCTCTTTTTTGGAGGGGTCAGGAGGTGGGGGGCATAGGAAGAGGATATAAGACAAAAGTTGGAAGGTGCTTATAGGAGGGCAAAATTTTCTTTCTCTTTCACTCCTTATACAGAAAGCGTGTTTGATGATGACAGAGTAAAAAAGAGAGTGTCTTTGGTAGCTTAAAAGTATATCAGCTTTATGCTCCTGGAGTGGATATCACTGCCATTGCCTATGCTCCACAGTGAAAAAATATGAATGACTAAAAGCTTTAAGGAGATAAAGAGCTTCTAGTCCCAGCCTCCCCAGTGGAATCAGGGAGAGGACAGGCTTGCATGCTTTCTCACAAAAATTAAGCCTAAACAGGTTGCTGAAGGTAAGGTAAAGAAGAAGAAAAATATCTAGCAAATCTAATATGAGGAGATAAAACACCCACCTAAAAAAAAAAAAGAAAATCAGGATAGAAAATGACTCTGATTGAGACAAATACAGAAATATTTGGTACCATTGTGGGAATTTTAGTGTATGTAAGATTAACTAATAAAGACTTTCTTTTATTATAACGGATTGTATCCACATGGCCAAAATACACTATGGACCTAATAAAGGTGATGTTTAGAAACTAGGAAGCAAAGTATAGTTGGACAGACACTGGCCTCTACGTTAGGAGACTGAGATGTCTTGTTTGTTTGTTTGTTTTTGTTTTCCTTTCCACTTATAAATTCTGTGAGTTTGCACAACCCATATATGAAATGCTGAGAATAATCTCTTTCCTGTGTTCTGGGAAAATAAAACAAGTAATAACTTATTCAAAATGTTTTTTTTAATCTAACAGACCTCTACCAACTTACAGTAATATCAATATCATTAGGAAATTAATCCTAGCCTTCAGCAGACTGACTCATGCTACAAGCTGCCCTCCATCTAATTGCCATCAATAATTTATCTTCATTTCATCTGTAGCTCAGTATATTTCAAACTGGGAACCATGTAACTTTAGCTCTAATTCTTTCAGCCTATGGAGGTTGAGCACTAGAGAATAAATTTTGCTTGTCACCATTTTGCTGATAGTCTCCCTGGGAATAATTCTCTTTCCTATCCCAGACCTTAACATACCAGGACTGAGAATGACCTCTCACTAAATTCCCTAGAACAGTCCCTTTATCGAACCAGGACTTAGGCAAACATAATTGCTGCACATTCTTTTGAAAAGCAGAAAACCAGAGTCAGTCAGATCCCTGCGTCTAGTTGATCGAGGCTGGCTTCTCAGCTTTTGCTAGGTGTAATCCAAGTTACATTTGAGAATTTGAGACTGGACTAAAGGAATTGTGCTTGGTGCTCTGAGTTTGTTCTGTAAACCCTGACATTTAAATAGAATGACCTCGGAAACTTCACAGCTGGGGCATGCAATCAGGCAGAACTTAAGGGGAAAGAATATTTACGATTATTTAATTTTGTCAATATGGAGGTTGAGTATTTAGACACTGTAATTGAAACATAAATAAAAAATAGTAATTATGTGACATGATGGAGGTGTTGGCTAAACCTATGGTGGTAGTAATTTTGCAATATATAAGTGTATCAAATCAACACATTTTACACCTTAAACTTACACAATGTCATATGTTAATTATATCTTGATAAAGTTGGAAAAAACATAAATAAAAAACAAATCTGATTTTCATTGTTACCTGACCTCTGTACCAATTAAAATGGATTATGAGACCTGAGAAATAGAAAGCAATGTAAAGAAACAAGATCTACAAATTTATGCTAATACTAATTTAAAATCTGGCTTTTAAAAAAGTTACAATGATATTTACTGCAAAACACACACACACACACACACACACACACACACACACACACCATAACTTCATGAAAATAAAGACTCAGACCATCATTTGGTAGCTTGCAGGATCACTCACAATAAAGCTTTTACTCTATTCTCTCCACTCTTTTAAAGACATGATTTGGAATTATAGCTATAGTCATTCCTTTCAAATGCATATACAATTTCTTAAGAGAAAACTTTTATTTTCATTGATGAATTATCAGTTGTTTATGCTTAACACTGTTAAATCTTTTGGATTTTGACAAGGTTTTAAGACAACATTACCAATCAACCACTAACAGTTACATTGTGTTTGGACTCTGAATATAAATACTAAATGCATAGGTATTTTCTTTATGTTTTTATTTAAAAGGTGTCTTTTGGGCCAAATAATTTTTTAAATTTTCTTAAAAATTTGAAGTGGGGAAGACCTCTGACATTCCTACAGCTCTGCAATTCAAATCAATTTTTTCCATGTAAAAAAGCACCATTGTTGGTTTGAAGCCTTGAGAGTTTCCTGGGTGAAATCTGAAACAGGGAGGGCAAGGAAAGAACAAAGAAAGAGGTAGACCACCCTAAGTTGATAGGTGGCAGATTTAACAAGGAAACTTACAAATGAGGATTGTCTTGGGCATCACAAGAGTAGATCTCTGCATCCACGACCAGAATCTTAAAAGTTTTGTATGTATAGAGACCTTAGACTGGGTTCAGTTACATATATCATTCAGATGGTCTCAGCAGCACTTTACTCTCTCAAGGCTACATCCTTGGAACAGCTTTGGCTGTGGGTACGATGGGCTGAGTGTACATTCCAAGGACCAGGGAAGGGGTGAGGAACCTCCAGTGCCCAGATCCAATTCACAGGTCAACCAGCATTCACATCCTCTTGATGACCTCATCCAACAATCATTTAGCATTTTTTTCCTTTATTTAAAAAATTTATTGAAGTATAGTTGATTTACAATATTGCATTCACTTCAGGTGTACAGCATAGTGACTCAAAGACACTACAAAAAAACTACAGGCCAATGTCTTTGATGAATGTTGATGCAAAAATTCTCAACAAAATATTAGCAAACTGAATCCAAAAAACTGAATCATTTAGCATTTTTTAACAGTGCATCCATGTAAGCTATTGCAAATCCTCTTTGAAGAAGAAGTGGGATCGGAATAAAATTAAAAAGATTAAGTTAATCTGCTATATCACTAGAGAGAAAGTATATCAGTAAGATGCTGTTTTGAAGTAAATATGAGATATTTACTAGTCGGAATAGGCTAGGTATGTGCAGTAATAAACAACCCCAAATTTCAGCAGCTTAAGCACAACCGTGGTTCCTTTCTGCTTCATGTTTCATGGCTGTCAGGTTAATTAGAGAATCTACTCATCTTAGTGCCTCAGGATCCAGGCTAATGAGGCAGCCACTATCCTGAACTCTGGGGGTCATTCTGCAGAGGCAAAGAAGTTGGTCTTGAGAGCCTTGGCTCAAAATTAAAATGCAGAGCCCAAAAATGATTCACAGCATTCCCACTCTCAACTCATTGCTCAGAAATGTACTTATAGCTCTGTCAACCAAAAGAAGTCAGAGAATGAACCAACCTTGTGGCCAAAAACTGGAGAAGAAAAAGATGTGCATAGTAAGTAAACCTAAAGACCAGTACAGTCTACCCTTCTGTTCAACAGAATCTTCGTTCCAATCTTCGTTTCACGAGCAAAATATACTTACAGCCTCCCTGAGTAAGAAAACCTAAAAGCTGTCCAGCCAGTCATGGCATGAAGACCCAAGGCTTGGATCTGAGAGATGGACAGTAAGATCTGTATCAGGGGATGTGCCCATTATTAAACTACAATCTCTCACCTTGAATTCCACCTTTCTATATTCCCCTGGATGATACGGAGATTCTGCAGACCATATTTTCTCTTTTACCAGCTGACTCCTGGTTAGGCTTTGCAGTCAGAGTTCTGGAAGAAGAATGGAAAACTAGAGGAAGGAAAAAAAAAAAAAACCATGATGCTTGCTTTATGATTCTGTAAAATCACTCCAGTAATATTGCTTAAGTGACAGTTATTCCAGTCACAGCAGCTGATAATAGCTTGTAATTTTTCAACACTCGCAAAGAGCCTCCCTTTGCCCCATTGGAGACAGCAGAACCAGCTAACTGGAGGTAAGTGCCACTCCATCGAGGTCTGCATGCCATCTCTAGAGAGCTCCCCCTCCAAGTTCACCAGTCACAGGGCTGAATCCCAGCTCAGAACCCAGCTCTATAATAGTTCTAACTTTTCCTTTCAATTTCCAACCCCTGGGAGTACTAGTTGCTTCCATTAGACACTCTCCATGTGATATTTTTAGTGTTCCCTTCCTGCCTTTTCAAGTAAGAATATTTTGTATTGAATTCTCTGTTAAAATAGCTGGTGTGGTTTTTATCCCCTGACTGATGTAGTGTCTGTTTCAGGTTGGAACCAGCTCCGCTTAATCCAGAGAACTGTATACTCAAAAGACAAGGTATTTATCAGCACCCTACTCTATAAAAAAATTGGGGGTCAGGGACAGGTATCTGCAATAAACACTCCTACTTAGAAAGTGGAAAGAATATGGGATACTAAGATTCAATTTTCTGAGGCTGGGTAGAAATTTCTAAGGGAAGGGAAATATTCATGATTCTGTCCTGGTTTTGCTCCCTCGTCATGGGAAGGGGGTCCTCAGTCCATTGTTTTCTTTGGCCTTTTGTTTCCAAGGGCCAAAGTGAAGTCCTTCATTTTCCATTATCCTCTTAGGCCACCTCTAAAGAAGGTATTTGAGAACATGACTTCAGTGACAGTCTGAGTCCTGTGAGAAGCAGATGCCAAGAAAATATTAAATATGCAAGAAATTTATTAGGAGACATATCTGTGGGAGAAGGTGCCAGGGAGGCTGGAGAAACTTCCGTTCATAATGCAAGGAGAGGAGAAAAGGAAGGAAGTGAGGAAAGACAAAAGGAAGGGCTGACTGCGCATGTTAAAATGCAGGGCAAGTCTAAGGAAATTTTGGCAAGGGCGTTAGTGAGTCCTTGAGCCAAAGTCACTCATCAGAGGGGTCCTGCATCTCCCAGGAACGAGCCTGCCCATGTTCGCTCATTATCTGGCAGCAGCCTGCGGGAAGTGTAGCCCCAGCACACATGTGGGGAGGGTTTCAGAGGAGTCACTGGAGCCATTGGTCATGATCTCTGCTGTTGATGATCTGAGTAACACATCCTCACAGCCACCACGCTCTCTTTTGGAATTGAACATCTTAAATTTTTTTCCTCCCATATAAATGTGAGAGTTTAAGGTTATTCAGTGTTCAAAACAGTGCAACTTAAACCAGAGTCTTGTTTTATTTTGTTTTGTTCATTGTTTTGCCAGGATAGCTTTCTCAATAACTTTGTCTTATTCTAGTATGTGGCATGTCTCAAGAGCGACACCTATAGTTTTTCCCAATATTTTATTCCCTCTCTGGATATAATTCCTGCTTCCTGGAGCCTATCAAGTTCCCAGGAGAAAGCCACACTCCTGTCTCTTTCCCCTAAGTCAATTGTCCAACTAAAAGGCCTAATGGGCTGTACCTAAGCCATTCAAAGTTTGAACAATGGACTTGAAAGCAGTACCCGTAATTTGATTCTTGCATTTAGACAGCGTTTAATCTGATTTTGTTGCTCAAAGGATTTCTCTTGTTGTATTTTACTGTTTGGGGTTGAAAAGCTTTTATTTTTTCCAAACTTACAAGTAGCTGAGTATCTACACTCTCTATTTTCTATATTCCTGCTTGCCAACCAGTTCTCTTTCTTTTACTGCCTTTTCAAGAGGAGTGGCAAACATACCTAATATCAATCTGCATTCCAGACTCTTTCATTAATGCTTCGTGTTCATTAGGTACATCATGTGCTTTCCAAGTTTATTCAGGCAACAGTTTCACCAAATAATTTGCCACTACATAACAATGATGATTTTTTTTCTGAATAATCATGCATTGGCAATTAGATACTTGTCCTAGAAGGACACATCATAGATCAGAACTATTTACATGTCTCCAACAAACCACAAGGAGTCAGAAAGTTCATTCCCGATAGGTACCTGAGGAAAAGAATAAGAATAAGGACTTTCATAATGGTTTATAAAAAATATAGATGCATCAGTACCAGGTGCACAAAATTTTGCTCTTTTTATCCACTCAAATTTCTTTTGCCATTAATATAAATGGAACTAATGACCTGAGGATGATTAAACCAGATTTCCAAGATACGATAGTATCACTACTAGTGACTCTGAAGAGTCTGAAGAGTCTGTGCAAAGACAGCACAGGGTATGATCTTCTGGGTGTCTGTGGTTTAGGAGTGTGGCCAGTGACAGAAAACTGAGAAAATACCAATCAAGAAAGAAACGTTTCCATTAATGAGTCCGTCATCCTATTTGGGATAATGTAAACTTTTGGACATGTAAGGAAGAATAACATTTAAGGTACACTTTAAATATAGGTTTTGCCAGTCAGCTGTTTACTAACCCATTCTCTGACTATATGTCTTTATATGTTGGGGAAGATTTTTGCTCCACTTCTCCAAAATTCCTCCTTAAACTACAGAGAAGGAAACTTCTGCTGATAGTGTCATCCAGTGTGGGAATATTGAGAGGGCAGTTTCTGTCCCTTTCTCCCCTTTATGTGCACCTACAGAGAAGTGGTAAAGTGACTAACTAGACGAGAGGGATTGACTTTATTAAGGTATAAGCAACACAGTTTAATCGAGAGCATCATGGTTTTAACCTGTATCCTGACATTAGTTATTAATAGCATATCCTTTCACTGATAAAAGTGTCCCAGCATTGACAGAAAATTGTGTGGTTAAAAATTCCCCATGATACATGGTATGTTTTTCACCTCTTGCTTCCTCTTGAATGTCTGCCTATGATCTCAGGCAGCAGATTTGGAGCTTCCTCTCTCTATGCAGTAATTTCTTTTGAGTGAGCCCTCTTTGTTTGCAGAAGGACTGTGTCATGGTTAAATTTTTGTGTCAACTTGGTTGGGCTATGGGCCCAGGTGTTTGGTCAGACACTAGTCTAGATGTTGCTATGAAGGTATTTTGTAGACATGATTAACATCTACAGTCAATTGCCTTTAAGTAAAAGAGATTGCCCTGGATAATGTGGGTGGGGCTCTTTCAATCAGTGAAAGGCATTAAGAGCAAAAACCGAGGTTCGCTGGAAAGGAATTCTGCTTCTAGATTGTAATACAGAAATCCTGCATGTGTTTCCTGCCGGCCGACCTGCCCTACAAATTTTGTGCTTGCCAGCCCTCACAATCACGTGAACCAATTCCTTAAAATCTCTGTCTGTATGTAAATGTGTATATATACACATACACACACATAAAAAATCAGATTATATATATGTATATATATACACACATATATACACAAATACACATGATATATATATATATAATTTATATATGTGTGTATATATATGTGTGTGTGTGTGTGTATATATACATATATATATATATATATATATATATATATATATATATATATATATATATATATATATATATATATATATATAAATTATATTGGTTCTGTTTCTCTGGAAAATACTGACTGATACAGCCTGCTGTTCTGCAACTTTTCTACCTGACCTTGGATCTAGCTCTAAGACAAGGTCAGATTCTTTTGATAAATACCAATTGTCTTCAGCAATTACAGTTAAATGAAGGCTTTAAGCCTCATCTTCTACTACCTGGTTATCAGGTTAGCAAGTGATTTGCTACAATGCAAATATGTTTTAGACAAAATAAACAATTATTTTTTAGCAAGAAGGCACAGAAAACTGTGTTACAATCTATTCTTTAAAAATTACCAAAGACTGCACTGTTCATCTCAGACACTCCAACAACTTCCAGGATTGAAATGTTCATTCTAAGATGGATGAAACAATATTTTGAAGGCAGAATCATTCAGGCTTCCTGGGAGGTCAGGTGACAGTGTCCTCAGGAAGCCAGAGGCTATAGACCTAAAGTAATGCTACTCATTGGTTCCTGCCAGATCCTATCAGTTTACTCATAAAAGGGTGAGGTACACACCCCATCTCTCTAGCCACCCTCACCAGTTGAACATCACTCAACTCTCTAGCTAGAAAGTATTTTCAATAATCCATATTGCTAGATTTTACTAATAATCCTGATTTTTTGAACCCTTAATGCTAATTCCTGAGCTGTATCTTCAAGATTAAGGTGTTTGAAACGATAGCCACCCCTAGGGTACAAGTTATACTTATCTAGACATGAATTCAACTGATTATAATAAATTATAGTTAAAATAATTGATCACACAGAAATTTAACAATCACAGCGTCATTGAGTCTAGGTTATCACTTATCCTAATACAAAGTCAATAATAGACTAGAATGCAAGGCATTGGCTCTAGAGAGAGATATAAAATCTTACTGTATTAATTAAACAGGTGGAAAATAAGTATATTAGATAAAGTAAAATTACAGAAATACAAGTAATAAAGGAACAGCTTACGTAGTTGAAATACCATTTCTTTACGTTGTTGGTTTAAGCAGAGCTATCTCATAAGGTAGTCCCATTTTAACAATGTCAAACAAATTTTTGAGTGCCTACTGTTCAAGGTACTAGAAGTCCAGCAAAAAAATAAATTTATAAAGTCCCTGGACATTCTATATTCAATATAAATATAACTATATATTTCATATTATATGAATTAATAAATATTTATATTTTATATTTATATTTATAAATATAGAAATGCCCTGCTTGGCATTCTATTGGGAAAAGTAGGTGAAAATGAAAACAAACAAAACAAATAGTATAGTATAATATGCTAATATAATAAATATATTCTAATATATTACAGTGATAAATGTTGTAAAGAAATATAAATCAATGTGACAGTAGAGAAATGGGCAAGGCTTCTGTTTTAGAAAGAGTAATAATTTCAAGGGTTTGTGAATGACAGACTGTCTTGGTCTTTTCGATTCTGAAATGCCTGGTGTGCCCTTCTGTTGAATGCTAGTTTAACTGGTATAAATGTCTAATATCTTTTGAATACTTTGGAGATATTATGCTACCACCTGTTAACATCCTTTTTGTTGATGAAAATTTTGTCCTCAGTGTAATTAGGAAATAATCTTTTTTCCTAAGGTAAATCTTCACTTGGATGTTTTGAAATTTTAATATAATTTGTCCAGGGCAGATTTCTTTTTATAACCATGTGATATTTGAAATTCATTCCTAGCTAACCTCTCATTTCTTTTAAAATTATAAACAATTGTTAAATTTGAACAATTATTGATTCTATGCCATTTCTCCTCTTCTTTAGGAATTTGAATTATGTAAATATTGAAATGTTTCTATTTCTGTTTTCTCTGTTGCTTAATATTAGCTTTTCTAATGTATGCATGTACTTGTGTGTGTGTATTTATGTGTATGATGTGTATTGTGTGTTTTTCTTACTATATGCTTAATTAATTCCTAAATATGATTTTATTCATTTATTCTATCATTGGTTTTATCCTGCTTGGAGTTTATCAACCTGTTAAATTTTATTTGAATGAATATATTTTCCCATTCTAGTATTTCATGTTAATCTTTTTATTTTGACCTACTGTCTTGTTTGCCTCTGCTGTATTTTGCCTTATATTTTACAGATTTTTTTTTGTAGATTTAAGATTCATGTTGAATGAGAGGAGATCTCTCTCTCTCTCAGTCTCCTCTCTCTCTCTCTCTTTCTCTCCCTTCCTTTTTTCTCCACTTCCCATGACCCTGGTTCAGAATTAAATCTATTTTGGATAGCTGAGGACTCTTGTACTCTGGTGATACTGAACATATAGGCATCAAGCCACTAAGCCAGAGAGTAGCTTTACTCAAAGCTTTGCTATTTGGTTAATTCCCTTCTCCCTCATGTCATAGATTATATAACCTCAGTATTGAGAAAGCCCGTACTCCAGCTACTGGTTCCAAGCAATGAGACTTGATCAAATGGAGCTCTTATTCTCATTTACCCAACAGGACCAAATTTTCAGCTGCTCAATTGTTGTTGTAATTCTAATCCCAGTAGCCTCAGAGCATTAGCTTTGCACAAAGTTTTCCATTTATTTTTTAAATTATGTTACACAAAGATGTTTGTATTAATTTTATAGTATACATATGTTTTCTTTAATGTTCTCTTTTAAATTTCAACCATCATCATTATGCATTGGGAGTAGGAAGATATCCGAAATGTGTAGCATCATTGCCATTTTGGCTTGAATGCAGTAGCACATTCTTAGCAGTTTATGGCTCAGGGCATTTTCAGTGTTGTTGTGGCTTTCTTTTTACTTTTATGTATTTCCATACTTTTCTTCAATCATCATATTTCTTTGGCAAGAGAAAAGAAAAAATGGATTTAAGACCTGGAAAGGGAAGGTAGTTTGTAAATGTTTAATCTATACATATCCTGGTGATTTTTCTAATAAATATTCGTTGGACTACTTCAGTCTAGAAACAAGAGAAAATTCTCAAGTATATTAGGACATAAAGCCAGCAGGGGAAAAAAAGGATATTAAGATAAAGAAGCCAACTACATTTTCTTACTTCATTAGGTTGAAATATTTCCATATAATTAGCAATTTTTACTTCCGAAAAATTTTCCCTTTCACTTTCTTGAGGTTGCAAATGCTTTCTCTCTGTGCTTAAACCATCTGTGCTTGCTAACTGGCACCCACGGAAGTTAAGTTCCTGTCCTCCCTCCCCGCCCCCCCCAAAAAAAACCTGGGGAATAGAGCACTATATTCCTTGATGATGACATTTAAAAAGGATGGTTCCCAGGTTTCTGAGGAACTATAAATCTAGGATATAAAACTGGCTAGAAGCTTTTTAAAAGATTTACATCTCAAAGGGACACAGAAAGAATTTACAATTATAAGTTTTCCAAAGTAAATGCTTTAAGAAAAGGGAGGTCAAGCCTGTCTGAACTGCAGTCAAGCTGAGAGCAACTCTAAGTCCCTCCTGGTCAGTTCTCTCAGCAGTGTTTGGCACAGTTGATCATCCCCTCCTCCAAATACTGTTTTCACTTGGCTTAAGGGACACCACCATGGCCAGTTTTCCCTCTACCTCATCGGAGGTTGTTTCTGTGTCACTCGTCTGGGACGGAGGACTCTCTTAATTTACTAGTTTGCTAGGGTTGCCATAACAAAATACCACATACTGGTTGACTTAAACAACAGAAATGCATCTCTCATAGTCATAGAGATTGGAAGTGCAAGTTCAAGGTGTTGCCAGATTTGGTTTCCCCTGAGCCCTCTCTTCCTGGCTTGTAGATGGCTGCCTTCTTCACTGTGTCCTTATATGGACTTTTCTCTGCGTATGCATGCCTGGAGCCTTTTCCTTTTCTCATTTGGACACCAATCCTATTCGATTAGAGCCCCACCCTTATTTTAAGGTAACACTTCTCGAGTTTTCTCTATCTCAGGAAATAACTCCACTGTTCAGTTGCTCAAGGTAAAAAGTCTTCGTGTCATTTTTCACCTTCCTCATTCTTTCATATTCCCAAACCAATTCTTCTGCCAATTCTTTCAACTCCACTTTCAAAATATACCTTAAATCTTACCTGAATCCAAAGGAGAAGGGGTTTGGCTCTGGTTCTGTGTTTACTAATTGTGTGAATTTGGGTAATTGCATTAACCATTATGCCTCAATTTCATCTTATCTAAAATAGATTTTTAAAATATCTACCTCACAGATATTTGTTGTGTTAGCACAAAGAGTGCTCAGCATGTAGTAATTGCTTAATCAATAAATGGCAAGCGTAATCACACTGTGTACTTTAAGAAGTTTCTTCCAGTTGGGACAGAGTCTCAATTTTACCAATAATACAATAGCTTCATCTCTTTCTTTTTTTCCTCCCTATTTCCCACAGGAAATCTTGGTCAGCAGTTAAGTATAATCAGAACTTAAAATGCTTGAGCATAAATTGCGTTTATCGTAGGACATTCCAACAATTCCTACTCTTACCACTGCCTTCCTGAAGTTGACAGATTATTCATTTTGACTGAGACAAGGCAACTGCCAAATTTAAATACATATGCAGCAGTAGACTTCACAAATGACCACAACCATAGAACTTATCTTCTGCCAAACTAAAAGTTATAATCTCTACTGCATCTAATATTTTGCTCAACTGTCTCCTTCTGGAACTTCCTTGTATAGAATACATATACAACGTATGAGTAAATGCAGGTTGTGAAAAAGCACAGATCATCTATATCAGCAATTCCTCAAGGGATATCATGCTCAATTATCATCCTTCTCTCTTTTTTTTTTTTCCTACCTGCCAAACTTTTCAGGATTCTGATCTCAGGGACAACTTCTTATTTAGGGATTTTAGTTGATAAGTGTTTTTGTAAAAGAGAAAGTGTGTGAAGTTAATAACATAAACCCAAAGACATCAATTTCTAACTGTGGAATTGTGTAGATAGAGGTATTAAAAAATAAAACTCTTTGGAAAATACTTTATAAACTATAAATCCTGATGAAATGTCAGATACCACTATTTTTAATGGAGTCAGCCTATTGCTTTGAGGTTCATGACATTGACTTATTCCAGAGCAGGTTAACTCCTAAGGTCTTTGGTGTCACTCTGGTAAGCTTGATGCTCTTGGGGCCTCATTCATTCATTAAAGGGAATGTGACATTTCACCAAGTCACTGAACTGAGATGAAGGAGTGAATGTGTCCTGAACTCCTCTCAAACACTCATCTTCTAACTGAGAATGAGGTAGGTACACTAATAATAGTGTTAACTAGTGAAAATGGTCCTGCTGTTTGTGGATACAAAACGTGGTATCACTGGAGGTTAGCTAGTTAGAGATGGATGGTTTCTCTCCTCTTAGTTGTCCCTCAGAGACTTTGAAATTGAACATTAATTTACTCTTAATTGGGGAGAGTTGGAGTCACCATGGCCTTGTCAGTGGCAGCTCCTTCAACGTAAGAGAATCTCACAGTCTCTTCTCTCTCTGAAGCCTTAATAGATGTCTTCATACTCCTCTCTCTTTTCCTAATGTTCCCAAGCCAAGCTTAAGTTTCTCATCCTCCTTGATGCTTCCTGCATCTTTCTAGTCCACGAGGATCCCAAAGCCTTTAATACAATCTTACACCTTAATCTATTTCTATACACTTCTGTGTCATGTTGGTTAATTTTTCACATGTGAATACCTCACCATCCATATTTCTTAACAATTTAAGGTAGAATATGATAGCAACTCATTGGAGATTACTTACATTTATATAAATAAAGATAATTATAAGAAAATAGGAGAAACTGTTTTCTTAAAAGCAATATTCAGATAAACCACATGATCGAAGAAAGTTTTGCAGGAACCACATCGTAGGAACTGAAATGGGGAGTCACTGCCAACAAATGCCTGTATGAATAATCTGACACCCAGTCATCTTGGATGGTAGCCTTGAAAGATCTTCTCATGTCACAGTTTTATGTCATTCCTTGTATGCCTTCAAATGGACAGAAATCTCCTGAAGCATATCCTTTTATTAAAGTTCTTGCTAATGATGATAAATACTACCTAAGCACTCCAACACCCTGGGTAATTTTAAGGCAAATCCAGTAAAGCTTCAACTTTGGAGATTATATTTTCTGAGTTGCAAGATTTGAGTAACTGTTTAACTTTCCTAACATTTTGCAAAGATAGCCAATAACCCCCACCGCATAGAGATTCTCCATGGCAGCAATATTTAAAGAGCTTTGCATTAGTGTATTACACTTATAACACATCACTTCCAGTTCCAGTGTTTAAATTCGTTAAGACTATTTTATTTTTAGGTATAAGAACCTATATAGCTTAAGTTAAAAGATTAGTTCACACCTTTGAGATGAATACTTGAGGAACTAAAGTAAACATGGCTTCAGGAACTGGAAGTAGAATTCAACACCATTGGGACTCGCTCTCTCTTCTTCTGTTTCTTAGCTCTTCTAAAATTACTTCTGAATGTACACTATCTTCAGGGAGTAATAGAGATGCTTCAGAGGCTCTCATTCACATTCTCTCATCTTAGCAGTCTCAGATGAAGGAGAGATAGAATATCTCCTTATTTTCTTATCAAAGAATGACTTAGATTCACATTACCTGAGTCATGTGCCTACTCTTTCATTGATTACTGTTCTCAGAAGTTTGGGGGCTTCTGACTAACAAGGTTGGAATCATATTCCCTTTCTTGTGAACTAGATGAGGGGTATCCAGCTATGATGTCAAGACCCTAGATGTTTAGAGCCATATAAAAGAAAGGAAAGCAATAGTTTCTAAAAGAAGAGATATTAACTCTTATTCTTTACTTGAATTTTCACATATTAAAGTAAATAATAAAAGAGTACACTTATAGAGTCCTTCCTATGTACAGTTACAATACAGATTATGAGTTAACTTATACAAACAATAACTCTGTAAGGTAGGAGCTATAATTATTACCACTTTTCAGATGATGAATCTTTGTCTTTGTAAAATAGAGTAAATTGTCTAAGGCTTCAAGTCTAAGAAATAGCAGGAGTTGCATGAAACTCAGATTTCTCTGACCCTTCAGCATCATGATTAACCAAACCAGGTGGTATGGCTTAGGGACTGAGATTTCATGCTTGGACATCAAGTGGGCCAGAATTTGTTTTATACAAGTTACTGGCTGCATGATTTTTGGAGTAGCCCACCACACTGCACAGAATAACCACAGAAATGTTTATTTAATAAAGGAATGATTTTGTATATTATGATTTGCTATGTTGACACATGCTTAGAAATTGAATTATAGCTTCCAAAATCCAAATAAGAGTGAACATAAAAGAGTTAGGTGTCTATCTCTAAAGGTGATAAGTAAAATGGAATCTTAAAATAGCTAGCAAATTTCAAAACTCTCTGATTATCTTTTCAGAGTGAATATACCACTTATAATCTGTTTATTTTTTTATTTCAAATTGCTTCTCCAATTATATCTTTTGGCAAGACAAATATGCTCTTTCTTTTTTGTCATTGTTCTATTAAATGAGAGAGAAGGAAGATATTTGTTTACAAATTAGGAGGAGGATGATTCTGGCATGTCGAGAATTTGGCCTGGAAGCAGAAAGCATGGGGAAAAAAACCAATTGGAACTAGTGCTATAATTTTGCTTCTCTTTACGTGGGTTAAAAATGGTCATAAAAAATGGGATGAACTTGAATAAGAATTAACACACCTGAACTCGTCTTCTTATACCTCTTTATTTCCCATACACATCTTACAGACCTGCTATCAAATTGCAGTCTTCCACCTTATTTCTGCCAAAATGTAATCTTGTTGAAATGTAGACATAGCCTTGTAGTGACTTTACTTCAGTATCCAAATCACTGAGGAGTGTGTAATTATCACTCTCAACCTATCTCTGGCCAAATTACTGACAAGACAAACAGGTATTACAATGTACACATGTATCTAGTACCCATGTGTCTATTATTCTCCTTCTCTATTTACCTGCTTTACTAAAAGAAAAAGAAAACTATGAAAAGCAGAAAGTCTTACCAAACTACTGTTCTTACTCATTTTTTTTTTTTTTGTTTCTCTCAATATGTATCAATATAACTGATGTTTCCTCTGAATTGACAAATTTTTGGAACAATGTAAAGGATAACTGTTATCTTCTTAGCAATCATCAATATATAAATAGGTGAAATTTCATGAATTATCTGTATATAATATTTTCATTCTAAGAGTTCATCCTTAATCCAAATTGAACCAGCATCATTGGTTGACTTCTTTGTTTTATCATTTCAAACAGGGAATATTTTTACTTTTTCCTGTCTTTTATAGGTATCTAAAATGCTTTCACTTTTCTTGAGAGAGCATATTCTAGCAATAGTTTTTAAAAGACATAATACATTAAATAAGAAATAACTTATCCTTAATTTCTCTTTCTGATCATTCATTGTTAGTGTATAAGAATGCAAGAGATTTCTGTGCATTAATTTTGTATCCTGTAACTTTACCAAATTCGTTGACTAACTAGTAGTTTTCAGGTGGCATCTTTAGGATTTTCTGTGTGTAGTATCAGTATCATGTCATCTGCAAACAGTGACAGTTTTTCTTCTTTTACAAATTGGATTCATTTTATCTCTTTTTCTTCTCTGATTGCTGTGGCTAGGACTTCCAAAACTATGTTGAATAATAATGGTGAGAGTGGACATCCTTGTCTCGTTCCTGATCTCAGAGGAAATGCTTTCAGGTTTTTACCATTGAGAATGATGTTTGCTGTGGATTTGTCATATATGGCCTTTATTGTGTTGAGGTAGTTTCCCTCTATGCCCACTTTATGGAGAGTTTTTATCATAAATGGATGTTGAATTTTATGATTGCTGCAAAAAAATAAAAAAAATTACCTAGGAATAAACCTACCTAAGGAGGCAAAAGACCTATACTAAGAAAACTATAAGATACTGATGAAAGAAATCAAAGACAACACAAACAGATGCAGAGATATACCATGTTCTTGGACTGGAAGAATCAATATTGTGAAAATGCCTATACTACCCAAAGTAATCTACAGATTCAATGCAATCCCTGTCAAATTACCAATGGCATTTTTCACAGAACTAGAACAAAAAATATCACAATTTGCATGGAAACACAAAAGACCCCAAATAGACAAAACAATCTTGAAAAGAAAAACGGAGCTGCAGGAATCAGGCTCCCTGACTTCAGACTATACTACAAAGCTACAGTAATCAAGACAGTATGGTACTGGCACAAAAACAGAAATATAGATCAATGGTACAGGATACAAAGCCCAAGATAAACCCACGAATCTATGGTCACCTAATCTATGACAAAGGACACAAGAATATGCAGTGGAGAAAAGATAGCCTCTCCAATAAGTGGTGCTGGGAAAACTGGACAGCTACATGTAAAAGAAAGAAATTAGAAGACTTCCTAACATCATACACAAAAATAAACTCAAAATGGATTAAAGACCTAAATATAAGGCCAGACACTATAAAACTCTTAGAGAAAATATAGGCAGAACACCCTTTGACATAAATTGCAGCAATATCTTTCTTGATCAGCCTCCTAGAGTAATGATAATAAAAACAAAAATGAACAAATGGGACCTAATGAAACTTAAAAGTTTTTGCACTGCAAAGGAAACCATAAACAAGATGAAAAGACAACCCTCAGAATGGCAGAAAATACTTGCAAACTAATCAAATGACAAAGGATTAATCTCCAAAATATGTAAACAGCTCATGCAGCTCAATATCAAAAAACAGAAAACCCAATCAAAAAATGGGCAGAAGACTTAAATAGACATTTTCCAAAGAAGACATACAGATGGCCAAGAGGCACATGAAAAGATGCTCAGCATCACTAATTATTAGAGAAATGCAAATCAAAATTACAATAAAATATCACCTCACACCGGTCAGAATGGTCATGATTAAAAAATTTACAAACAATAAATGCTGAAGAGGATATGGAGAAAAGGGAACCCTCTTGTACTGTTGGTGGGAATGTAAGTTGATACAGCCACTATAGAGAACAATATGGAGGTTCTTTAGAAACTAAAAATAGAACTACTGTATGACCAGCAATCCCACTGGGCCTATACCCTGAGAAAACCATAATTCAAAAGGACTCATACACCCCAATGTTCATTGCAGCACTATTTACAATAGCCAGGACATGGAAGCAACCTAAATGTCCATCAGTGGATGAATGGATAAAGAAGATGTGGTGCATGTACACAATGGACTATTACTCAACCATAAAAAGGAACAAAATTGGGTCATTTGTAGAGACATGGGTGGACCTAGAGACTGTCATAAAGAGTGAAGTAAGTCAGAAAGAGGAAAACAAATATTGTATATTAACGCATATATGTGGAATCTAGAAAAATGGTACAGATGAACCTATTTGCAAAGCAGAAATAGAGACGCAGACATAAAGAACAAACATACAGATGCCAAAGGGGGAATGGGGATGGTGGGATGAATTGAAAGATTGGGACTGACGTGTATAGACTGCTATGTATGGAATAGATAACTAGTGAGAGCCTGTTGTATAGCACGGGGAACTCTACTTCATGCTCTGTGGTGACCTAGATGGAAGGGAAATCCAGAAGCAGGGAGATACATGTATGCATATGGCTGATTCACTTCTCTGTACAGAAGAAACTAGCACAACATTGTGAAGCAACTATACTCCAATAAATTTTTTTAAAAAAGAAATACATCAAACCCAGTAACACAGGTAAAAATCAGATACTGCTAGCCCGTAAACTTCAATGAGGAAATTTAAATTAGATTGAAGGGGAAATTTTCACCTACAGATATCAATTAGAGTTAGCGTGGCATAAAATGAACTAGTGCCCTACCTCATAGAATTTCACTATCTTGGATGAAGGAAAAGTTAATAAATTTAACAAGTAGTTTTGTTAAAAAAAAAGAAAGAAAGAATGTATCATGTTATGGACTATGTTACAAGAGGGCTGATTCATTCAAAAGTGTTCTGTAGACTAGCACTGTCCAATAGAACTTAGTGTGATGATGAAAATTTCTATATCTGTCATGTCCAATATGATAGACATTAGCCACATAAGACTATGAGAGTTTGAAGTTGTCTAGTGTGACTGTGGAGTAGAATTTAAAATTAAATTAAATTAAATTAAATTAAAATTTTAAAACGCCTTGTGCAGTCAGTAGCTACCATATTTAACACAATTTTAGACAAAGACATTTTCTGTATTTCACTATGTCTTTCCTCTTCAAAACATGTCTTGAGTGTTGTATGAATTGTTCTCAATTTCTATGTCCACCACCTTAATCTGTCTCCTACATAATCATTAGAATATTCTTCATTTGTTCAGCATTCAACAAATTTTAATTGAGAGGCTATTATGTAACAGGTCTCACGATATACAATAGGCATAGATCTATAAGCAAAAGTAGCGTAGTCCCTGTACTCATTCAACTAAAACCCCACTGGTTAAGGAATGCACAAAGCGCTGTGAGCTGTTTTAATCAAAAGACTCCCTTCTCCAGAATGACCTGTGATTCTCAATCCCATGAAAACCAGATCTGAACACAGAACTCAACTTTAATATGGTTCTTTTCTATTTTTATACTTCTCAGCCAGACTGAATAATAAGTAATTTCATAAATTTTCCCACCTTCTTCACTACTGAGACATTTTCTAATATTTGACCCTTGAAATAGTCTTCATATTCTACCTTTCACAGTTCTTATAAAAAGTTACCTTTTTCAGGGACAAATGTCTTATTTACTTAATAATAAGTTAGGATTAGCCTCTGTAGTGCTTATACATCATATAGATGTAGATTTTCATTCTCAACTTGGATCCATGATAGTCCTGAACTAGTTTTGTCCTAATTTGGAATTGATATAGAAAATTCAGAACATAATTCTAAGAGCAAGTCATTTTTAAAATCAAACTGACAGAGATGAACAAAAAAAAAAATGATGGTCAGTTGTTTAAGTTGTGTAGTTTCACAACAGAGAGCTGTGATTTTTTTTAAAAAACGACCAATTTACTAAGTTGATCTATATGTCATATATGTTAAAGTAGGAAAGTGAAAACTAATGGATAATAAACTTGATTCTCCAACACAGTCTTTCTACTTCCCATTCAGAAAGTAAGTCCTGACAAAGTGGAGAGTCTAGGAGAAATGACAACATGCCTTTTCTCCCTACATAGTCAGAAAATAAGACATTTTGTTGATTGGGTATAATTTCTGATATCTTATACTCATAAGTGACATTTCTATTTTACGTCAAAAGTAAATACGGCTAATTGATCCTTGTCCAATTACCCAATTTGAGCTTTTTCATTAATTCCTAGAGAATTGTACAGTTGTTACAAGCTAATTTTTGCATAGTGTTTTAGTATTAACATACTTCCATAAATCACATCTTACATGAGTCCCACAACTCAGGTACATTTTACAGAGAAGAAAATGTGACTTAAAAATGTGTTGTGGGGCTTTGGTGGCGCAGTGGTTGAGAGTCCGCCTGCCGATGCAGGGGACACGGGTCCGTGCCCCGGTCCGGGAGGATCCCACATGCCGCGAAGCGGCTGCGCCCGTGAGCCATGGCCACTGAGCCTGCGCGTCCGGAACCTGTGCTCCGCAACGGGAGAGGCCACAACAGTGAGAGGCCTGCGTACCGAAAAAAAAAAAAAAAATGTGTTGTGCAAGGTCAAAAAGCATACTAATGAGGAATTACATGTCATTATATTCACTATTTCAGTCTATTGTTTAGTCTGTTCCTCTCATCCACGCTCTTTTTCTCTTCTCCTCCTCTCTTACTCTCTTTCTATATATAAATAACTAGATAGAGACAGACAGAGATAGAGATGAAGAATCGATATATGCACGTGTTCTTTGCTAGGGTAATTTTTCAATTACAATAGATAAGTAAAGTTGCTGTTTTAAGGAAAGAATATATGAATTTTTTTTTTAGTATTAGATGAATTTTTAAAAGGAAAATTTTTGTATAGTGTCATACAGATAAAATCCCACTTTCATACTCTACTTTTGAATTTGGACACATAAGCATGATGGTTTTTCTGTAAAATATATAGTAATTATTGTAGGAGATAACTTTAACAAAATTCTAAACCCCTACTGTAGCAATAATCGTGACTCCTATTTAAAATTTTTTAAATTAATAACTTTTTGGCAGTGAAGTTCAAGCCATGCAGTTTTGCTCTCTCATGAAAAAGGAAAATGACATTCCAAAATCTAATTCTTTTTTCAGATACCTGGCACATCACTCCACTATGGGTACATATATATACATATACATATACATTTGCTGTCTACAGAATTCTTCGGTATTATAATTTCATTTCAATGCTTCTCAAATTCATCCATTTTCCTCTGTATACTTGTTACCTTCTCATTCTGCACAGTAAACTTTTTTTCCTTTTCCAAAAGTTTTCAGCATGGGAATAGAATTTTAAAGCTACAACTCTGGGAATGTAATTTTGTAAAGAAGTTTAATCAAAGAATATTTTCCTGACCTGGTTGAAACCTTTTCCAGGTTTCAAGATGATTCAGTGGCCCTAGATCTTAGAAGGCAGTAACAGTGAGTAAAATACTATGGTCGTCATTAGTATTGCAAATATTTCATCTCTCTCCTTTCAGGCACATGGGGGCATTTCAATTCCTGGTTCCTCTCTTGTTCGTTGACCAGAGCCATGTGACCAATTTTGTTCAAGAAGTCGTGAGGGAAAACACATATAACTTTTGAGTCAAGCATTTTGTTGCATTATGCTCAGGCCTGACTTTCCTTGTGCTGCAGAATCTGGTCGTGGTCTGGACGGTGAAGGGTCCATCACCTTGATCCTGAAGTGAGAACGTGGATGATGCAGAACATCATAGTGGACATGTAAAACAAGAGGAACACAACGTGGTTCTTTCAGGTCACTGATATTTTGAGGTTGTATGTTACAACACAATGTAGCCCAGCCATACTAATACAGATGCTGTGACTGATAAAAATTCTGTATGGGTATCTCCTTTAAAGCAGAACTATGAGACACATGTATTCTCTCATCATTACAAAAGTACACCTACAAAATGGGTTAGATAGGATCTAATACCTGTCCTCACTTTCTGCTTCCTTTATGTTAATACCCAGGATATACTCCTACTTACCCCAGTTTTCCCCATATCCTCCAACCTAAAACATTATCTCTTTTTCTGTCAAATATATTCCATATAGAAACACATCACAGCCTATATTTAGTACAGAGGCAAACTGAATTAGTTTTGAAAATATCTGTCAAACCCAATAGACTTTGTAAAGCAGTTCATGAGATAACTGTGTTTGATCTTTGCATAACTGTAGTTTTGCTTAGTAATACTAAGTCATCCAGAAAGAAAACCAAACAGCTAATAAAATCTACTGGCTCATTCTAAAACTATAGCGTAATTTGTTTATTTAAAATACTTTATAATATTTTCCATTTCTCAGTTACAAAAAAAAGAGTATCATGGTGAGAAAACAATATTTAATATTAGTTGTGAATCCCAATGAAAACACTGAAAATGCCTAATTTATTAGTTCATGTATTTGAGCAATATTGTACAATTATTTCTAGTTACTTGAGTTCAGAAGTACACATTCTACATATATAAATTATATAAATATATATTATATTAATTATATAGCTACATATATTGGTATTTATCCATTACACAGAATATGCATCATTGTTGCCATTATAATTATCAAGAAATTATGTATAAAATACACAACTAATGAGAACATACTCTGTAGCACAGGGGACTCTACTTAATGCACTGTGGTGACCTAAATGGGAAGGAAATCCAAAAAAGAGGGGATATATGTATATGTATAGCTGACTCATTTTGCTGTACAGTAGAAACTAACACAACATTGTAAAACAACTATACTCCAATAAAAATTACTTTAAAAAAATAAATTAAAAAGTATAATTCATTCCAGAAACCACTTAGGTTCATGTGAATAGCTGTCAGTAAACTAAGAGTCCACTTTTACTTTCTGCATTTAAACTCCTCTTCCTTTGTATGGAAGAATCCATGAATTTCTTATAAAATTGCTTACAAGAAAAATATCCTGTGGTGCCTGCATGCTTTTCCTTAGAAGCAGGAAGAGAATTTATCACCTAGCTCAGACAGCAGATGTGAGTGAGTGTCTTGCAGACAACAGGGTCTGTGCTGGGGCAAAACACAAAACTTGGCTTTGATGTGTGCCCACTGCCTGGTTTGGTTTCCTACCTCTATGAAGCATCCCTTTTCCCCTCCCCGCATTTACTTTCAGGCTGCATGCTGTCCAACCAAGTCATAGCCCACTTGTCCTGTGATATATTTGCTGTGATGCTCCAGACTGGCAGATCACTCACGGCACTGCAGGAGTGGACATATTTTTTTAAAATACTGAATCACAGAGTTCTGCACTTTCAAACACTCCACAAGCAAATCTTATGTAAGAATAGACAGATTTGGAATAAAACCTTCAAGAGTAGCAGCAACAATGAGAAGAAGAAGAAGAAGAAGGGGGGTGGGAAGGAGAGGGGGAGAAGAAGAAGAAGGAGAAGAAGAAGGAGAAAATAACTCTCAAGTGTGGAGATTTTACTACTCTGCTGGCCAGAGAAGAAGATATTTTGGTATGTTTAAATATATTTAAATATATTTTGAAAATATTTTGTGGTCTTTTAAATATCACCTAGAAGGTGCTCACCTAGCCCTCTGTGAGACTGCACCAACCATACACAAGTGTTATATGAGTATCAGTATTTGTACTAGTGTTAGTGATATTTATTCCAGAGACAAGGAGAGTCTGCCTCACCCACTCAACCACATTCTCACATTCCA
The DNA here is from genome assembly GCF_949987515.2 of Delphinus delphis. NCBI lineage: Eukaryota > Metazoa > Chordata > Mammalia > Artiodactyla > Delphinidae > Delphinus > Delphinus delphis. The sequence goes on along the minus strand of NC_082685.1, from coordinate 161,802,998 downwards.
TACAAAAGTGGTTCTTAAACTTATCTTCATAAGTATTACTTGGGAATCTTGTTCAACATGCAGAGTCAAGCCCAAAGGTACAAAAACTTGGATTCAGAGGGCTGGTGTGCAGACAAGAAATTTGGTGATTATCCCTTTTCTTTGAGGAAGAATGGATCTGGGAGTTATAGGACGTCATATTTCTCTCTGTTGTTATTTTGGCATCCTGGAGGATCTATAATATGTGAAATAGGATAAATAGCCTCGATGCATTGGGAGAATGAAAACCATATAATTGGGCGTCAAAGAGATCTGAATGTAAAACCCAGCTCAGCCACATTCTTAAGGTGGGAATTTAGGCGATTTTATTTCACCTTCTGAGACAGTTTCCTCATTTATAAAATAAGTTTTTTAAAAAGCCAAACAAAACAAAACTATCTTGTAGATTTGTTGTGATAATTAAAGAAAAGAGTCAGAGAGACAATAACAGTGCCAGCCCATGGTAGGCATTTTTAAAGTTTATTTAAATGCCTGCCCATTTCTCTTGTTACTTTAAGGCTTTCCATTTTAAACCTACAGTGTTGGCTTAATTCTGATAAAACTTGCTTTCCACTTAATTCTCTTCTGAAGCAGTTCTGGAAAGATTAAAATTGGCATTTTTCCTTGCTGCATGCAATGTTGACTGTCCAGTCAATTAGCAGCCAGACTCAATAGTGCATAAATTGCTCACAGTTATGTGTTGAGTTTTCTAACCCCAAAGGTTGACTATAACTCTTCTTTTAAAATGCAACAAGAATTCTTTATGTGATGAGGTATCGGTGCTCTGTTTTTTTTCCAATGAGTGGAACTGTGATTTCCCTTCATGGATGAAACATTTTACAGAGTTATATTCTGCTTTCAGGGTGTTGTTGGAAAATAAACTATTTAAATTTTCTTTGGAGTCAGGCCCCTGACGGGTGAAGGAAGGCTAATAATCGTGGTTATATAGGATAGTGTTTGGCTCAAGGGGATAATTGGTGTGCGAAAAGCAAGCCTTTCAGCTCCAGCTCACGAATTCTAACATACACAAGGTCAGCGGTGATCAAAGATGTGAGAGACTTTATACATTCTTTTCTGGTTTCTGCTAGATGGAGGGTTTATGTCAGAAAAGCATCTCCAGAAATGACAGCCTCAGCACAGAAGACACAATTTAATTGACATGGAAGAACAGCCATCACTTCATCATTATAGGCTGCCAGCCACAATCAGGGGGAAGACAATTCCATACAAATCTCTCTGCCTTCCCAAGGACACATACCATGGAATGACCAGAGTGGCACTTGATAAAAGGGAGCAAGTGTGTGTGATCCAGCAAGTGGACAGTGAAGACTGTCTACTTAACGAAGACATCGCTTAGATAATTAACACTTAATGTTAAATCATCCAACCGTGGGTCAACAGCTGTCCAGGATTTGAAGATACTTAGGTACAATTTCTTCTTCCCTCCATGCCCACCACTGTTAGGCACTTTTCTAGTCTTTGCTACCTAATTTTCTAAGAAAAGAAAATTGCTATCTAATTTCTCTTATAATGTTCTCCCCACAAATTTGGAGGACTTGTGTAATTTTGGCATTCCTGTGATTATTTTTTTTTAACATCTTTATAGGGGTATAATTGCTTTACAATGGTGTGTTAGTTTCTGCTTTATAACAAAGTGAATCAGTCATACATAAACATATGTTCCCATATGTCTTCCCTCTTGCGTCTCCCTCCCTCCCACCCTCCCTATCCCACCCCTCCAGGCTGTCACAAAGCACCGAGCCAATATCCCTGTGCCATGCGGCTGCTTCCCACTAGCTATCTACCTTACTACGTTTGTTAGTGTGTATATGCCCATGACTCTCTCTCGCCCTGTCACAGCTCACCCTTCCCCCTCCCCATAACCTCAAGTCCGTTCTCTAGGAGGTCTGCGTCTTTATTCCTGCCTTACCCCTAGGTTCTTCATGACATTTTTTTTTCTGAAATTCCATATATATGTGTTAGCATACGGTATTTGTCTTTTTCTTTCTGACTTACTTCACTCTGTATGACAGACTCTAGGTCTATCCACCTCATTACAAATAGCTCAATTTCGTTTCTTTTTATGGCTGAGTAATATTCCATTGTATATATGTGCCACATCTTCTTTATCCATTCATCCGATGATGGGCACTTAGGTTGTTTCCATCTCCGGGCTATTGTAAATAGAGCTGCAATGAACATTTTGGTACATGACTCTTTTTGAATTTTGGTTTTCTCAGGGTATATGCCCAGTAGTGGGATTGCTGGGTCATATGGTAGTTCTATTTGTAGTTTTTTAAGGAACCTCCATACTGTTCTCCATAGTGGCTGAACCAATTCACATTCCCACCAGCAGTGCAAGAGTGTTCCCTTTTCTCCACACCCTCTCCAGCACTTATTGTTTCTAGATTTTTTGATGATGGCCATTCTGACTGGTGTGAGATGATATCTCATTGTAGTTTTGATTTGCATTTCTCTAATGATTAATGATGTTGAGCACTCTTTCATGTGTTTGTTGGCAGTCTGTATATCTTCTTTGGAGAAATGTCTATTTAGGTCTTCTGCCCATTTTTGGATTGGGTTGTTTGTTTTTTTGTTATTGAGCTGCATGTGCTGCTTGTAAATTTTGGAGATTAATCCTTTGTCGGTTGCTTCATTTGTAAATATTTTCTCCCATTCTGAGGGTTGTCTTTTGGTCTTGTTTATGGTTTCCTTTGCTGTGCAAAAGCTTTGAAGTTTCATTAGGTCCCATTTGTTTATTTTTGTTTTTATTTCCATTACTCTAGGGGGTGGGTCAGAAAGAATCTTGCTGTGATTTATGTCATAGAGTGTTCTGCCTATGTTTTCCTCTAAGAGTTTCATAGTTTCTGGCCTTACATTTAGGTCTTTAATCCATTTTGAGCTTATTTTTGTGTATGGTGTTAGGGAGTGATCTAATCTCATATTTTTACATGTACCTGTCCAGTTTTCCCAGCACCACTTATTGAAGAGGCTGTCCTTTCTCCACTGTACATTACTGCCACCTTTATCAAAGATAAGGTGTCCATATGTGCATGGGTTTATCTCTGGGCTTTCTATCCTGTTCCATTGATCTATCTTTCTGTTTTTGTGCCAGTACCATACCATCTTGATAACTGTAGCTTTGTAGTATAGCCTGAAGTCAGGGAGCCTGATTCTTCCAGTTCCTTCTTTTGTTCTCAAGATTGCTTTGGCTATTCGGGGTCTTTTGTGTTTCCATACAAATTGCAAAATTTTTTGTTCTAGTTCTGTGAAAAATACCAGTGGTAGTTTGATAGGGATTGCATTGAATCTATAGATTGCTTTGGGTAGTAGAGTCATTTTCACACATTGATTCTTCCAATCCAAGAACATGGTATATCTCTCCATCTATTTGTATCATCTTTAATTTCTTTCATCAGTGTCTTATAATTTTCTGCATACAGGTCTTTTGTCTCCTTAGGTAGGTTTATTCCTAGATATTTTATTCTTTTTGTTGCAATGGTAAATGGGAGTGTTTTCTTGATTTTACTTTCAGATTTTTCATCATTAGTTTATAGGAATGCAAGAGATTTCTGTGCATTAATTTTGTATCCTGCCACTTTACCAAATTCATTGATTAGCTCTAGTAGTTTCCTGGTAGCATCTTTAGGATTCTCTATGTATAGGATCATGTCATCTGCAAACAGTGACAGCTTTACTTCTTCTTTTCCGATTTGGATTCCTTTTATTTCCTTTTCTTCTCTGATTGCTGTGGCTAAAACTTCCAAAACTATGTTGAATAAGAGTGGTGAGAGTGGGCAACCTTGTCTTGTTCCTGATCTTAGTGAAAATGCTTTCAGTTTTTCACCATTGAGGATGATGTTTGCTGTGGGCTTGTCATATATGGCCTTTATTATGTTGAGGAAAGTTCCCTCTATGCCTACTTTCTGCAGGGTTTTTATCATAAATGGGTGTTGAATTTTGTCAAAAGCTTTCTCTGAATCTATTGAGATGATCATATGGTTTTTCTCCTTCAATTTTTTAGTATGGTTTATCACATTGATAGATTTGCATATATTGAAGAATCCTTGCATTCCTGGAATAAACCCCACTTAATCATGGTGTAGGATTCTTTTAATGTGCTGTTGGATTCTGTTTGCTAGTATTTTGTTGAGGATTTTTGCATCTATGTTCATCAGTTCCTGTGATTATTGATCTTAGACAACAATACCCTTGATGACAATATATCAGATAGAGCTCTTCTCCAATTGGAAATATTTTAATATTAAATATTTTAGTGTTAATATTTTAGTGTTATTTTAGTGTTAATAAGTGGTTATTATTTCATGGAAAAGACATTACAGACCCACAGGCCTGGATTTGAATCTCTACTCAATATTGTGTCTAATATATGTAGAAACTTATGCAAACTACTCAACTTTTCCATACCTGTACTTTCTTCACTTGTCAAATGGTCATAATCCTACAGGGCCATTGTAAGAATTTGTAGTATCTTAAAAGACATATTTCATAAAAGATACCCAGTAAATGTCAGTTTCTTTTCTTCCATTAGTATTGATAAATGTAGAATTACAAAAATATTTTTGCAGCTTTATCATGTAGGGATTCATTTAAATGTGTAAGACATTGCACCAGTGACTCTGAGGTTTCCTTCTTTGTAGGGATTGCAAGCCTGTCCCAAAAGAGCAGTTTCTATCAGGTGAAGGAAACTGTCTTGTCGTTGGAGAACCACAGAATACAGAGTTTGAATGAAGCACGGTTAGAAAACATGGGAAAGCAGTTTGCTGGGTTAGTCAAGACTGACATTTTGTGAATGATAGGCAAAATTATAATAAGCTCTTATATTTCACAGTATATACATGTGCCATATTGGTCATTTTCTCAATAATCAAGTACATAAAAGGAACAAATTCAAATAATGATCAGTTAATTCTCTAGACAGAGTCAGGAATAAATACCTCAGGGTTGTGGGTATCTTGTAGATACCATGCTGGTACATGGTACCATGGTACCCTGTCGCGTGGCCTTAGTGAACCATTTAAATTATCTGTGACTAACACGTTAGATTAAATAAAGAATATTCTAAATCCTTTCTAGCTATAAATCTATCTGAATATTTGCTATTATTGATGGGAAATATACAATTAATTACAATTTTGTAACTTGCTCTATCATATTTCTTTTGCTGTGGTTGACTTAAAATTAATTTATTTCATACTCTAAGCAGAAATTTACTCAATCAGAGGTATTATAGTCAAATTGTCTTATGCTGCATTATTTACCTTGCTACTAACATTGTCTAATGATTTTCAATTTCAAAAATGCATACTATCAATAATGACAGTAGTAGAAGAACACAGCATGGTGTACCGATGCCAGGTTGATTTTAGAGCACAGTCAATAAGATTAGTGATCAACTGACAAGTAAGCCCAATAAATTTTGACAAGAAACTTATTAAGAATAAATATATTCCCCCATATTTATTCTATTCTGACTATAAGTATGTTTTTAAAGAATATAGAACATTTTCCTTGACAACATCCTTGACATTTTAGCTACTAGTTTATAAATCATATAGGAATTTGACAGTTACAATACTGAAGTGTCTGTGTAGCACATAGAAATGGACCATCCAAACCAAACTTGAAACTAAAGAAAGGTAATAGTTATATGAAATAGCATTATTTTTACTTATTGGAACTTTTTTCCAGTGTATAGGAAACTTCCAGAATCAATCAGGAGAGAAACAGAACATGTTCTCTCTCAGTGACTTAGATATATTTTTCCCTTCCTTTGTGTTACATTGTTTAGGCATTTCAATTAATTGAACACAACTTATTAATTTTAGAAACAGGATGCTATTGGCTAACATATATTCATTCTTTAAATCAACCTGTATTAAGCCTCTATATGTAAAAGAGTCTATACTAAGCTCTAAGTATATTCTAATATAAATTAGACACAATTCCTTGACCTGAAGGAATTTTGTATCCTTATTGATGAACACATACACTGTTAATGGATTTTTAGGTTTACATTATATGGCAGATTCACCATCCATTGCCCACGCGTTGCCCATACTCATGTACACAAATACTTCTTAAAAAATATCTCTCTAGAGTGGGGTAGAAGAGAGAGTGCTACCCCAAGACCAAGAGATTCTATGATTGTGATAAACTAGTTGTATAATCTCATTCTTGTTTGCCATTCGTTTGTCTAAGTTAACCGCTGCTTCTGTTCTAATAAACTATAAGAGAATATTTGCTGAGGAAACATGTTCCTGTTAAGTCAGAAACTATGGAGAGTCTGAGATTTTGCCTACTTTCAAGCTAAAAACTTATCTTGCCCCATTTTGATATACATTTTCTGACAGAAAAATGCAAGACCTCTGGGTCAGAGAAATAATTCATTTAATACTCATGTCAAAATGAAGCAGCCAGAAAAATACCTTGCACCAGTTCCCCACATCCCAGGTCCCACAGGGCAATACCATGAGGACCAGATGTTTACATGTATATGTGGCTGGTTGCACCACAAGAGAGGAACTCTACAATTTGAAACTTGAAATTTACATAAGGTAGGCAATGTGCCCATGATCCAATCAGGAAATAGAGAGAGAGAAGCCTTATCTTTACTCTGGAATGTGAACAGATTCTGTCTGGGAAGATAGGGGAAGGTCTCTAGGTTAATATCTTGGAATACAAACAAATGTGTCCAGATGAGAGGGAGAAGGAAGATGGCTTCCATGAGTCTCTAGTGTTCAAGGCCTTTGCTAGTCAAACATGCCCTTTGTTTAGAAGGTCCAGACATTGCAAACATGAAATATTTATGGAGATTTATCTCTCAACACCATCCCATCTTGCATAAAAAAACAAAGCCTTCCAAAATGAAGGTCTCTTCTTTCTATCTTTTTTCTGTGTAGCAATTGCACATAATCCCTGGATATTCAAACACCATTTGGTGACCATGAAGCGACAAGCATGTTGGCAAAAGTCAACACACTAGGAATGACAGAAGAGAAATATAAAAACAGTTTGAACACTTCACTGCATTGCTAAGCAGTTGAATTAATGTGAGGTACCGTCTGCCTCTGCATTTAATGTTACATGAGTAAAACAAACTCTTATTTGTTTAAGGTATATGTTATTGATAATTTGAGTTTCCTGTTACTTGCAGCTGCATGCACTTCTAAATAATGTGCAGCTTGTGAAGAGATTCATGAATGAACAACCACCTCCTTTACCCTGAGTAAACCTATAGTAAAGCATAAGGAAATTCTGACTATAGTACATTTATGGAACACTTGTGATTCACATGAATTCTGTCATTCAATCCTTATAACCCTTGGAGGTATATAATTTCCCTGGTTTCACAACTGAGGCAATTTCAACTTAGCAAGAGTAGGTAAGGGGACTTGGAGGAAGAGAAAACATGTAAAGATGTGAAGTCCGTGTTTTTACCCACTCTACTATATGCAAGCATCTCCTGCCTCTGTCATAATTTACAAAAGATGTGAGTGCATCCTTCTCAAGCAGCAACCCATTCTCCAGGCTTTGTCATAACACCCCTCACTCTTAAAAAATACCTTTCTCTTTGGTATTGCCTCTACACTCACTTCTTCTCTTCTGAGTAGCATTTTAGTTACTTTGATTCACTTAGACCTTTTGAATATTTATCACCTCCAGATAATATGTACAAAAAATATGGTCATCTTGAGGCAATGCCATAACCCAGAGGAGTTTACCATTGGTTGGAATATCAAGCTGTGGTGGATAGATGCTTTGGGTGCATCTAAATTCACAGGACACAGGCGGTCATTCTTTGACTTTGCACAGAGAAATCTATTGGTTCTTATGCACTGAGTGGAGCATTGAATAACCAAAAGGGTCAACTTGTCTCTAAATAATTTGATTTCCTACAGGAAAAAAATCTTATTACAATAAGCACCTAATCTTTATATTGTATGAAAACTTTCCAAATCCCACTGGGCCAATGGCTCATAGATTTCAAATATTTCTCAACATAACAGAATGTCAGTGAAACAAGAGAATTAATCCCCCCAAGTTATACATTGGTTAAACCAATAGAGCAGAAGATGAAGTGGATGCTGGGAATATCTTAGTTTGCTGAAATATATGATGATTGAGGGGACACAAATGAGTAACAGAGTCAGATACCAGTGATGTTACCTGATGGCTGTCCTGGTTATCCAGCCAAATGCCATGAATCAGTTGTGTCTGGCACATTCAACTAGAACAGTGTTTGTTTTAAGGACCCTTGATACTTGTCTGTTTTGTTTTGTTTTTAATTTCCATTAAGAACCAATGGTTTTATAAAATGCAATAAATATGATGTACTAACAAATTAAAATTTTAAAAAATAAGACTGTACATCCCAAATTTTTAATACTAGTGTTAGTAGACAAATAATAAATGTAGAACAAATATACAATAGAGAAAAAAAATAATTTAAATACCATTAGCCTTGTTTATTTAAAGTGTGCATAAAGAAAATTAATAGATAAAAAATGCTGTTACACATAACTTTTTTTTGTTCTACAACCATAATTAATCAGAAGTCATGAATGAAGTACTAATTTCCCTCAATTAAATACACACACACATATATATATATACATATACACTTTGAATGAACACTATATATATCAATATTTCATGTGACAAATAAACTTGCTTATTGCCTTTAGCCTAAATATTCTAAGTTAGATTGACAACAAAACTATTTTTGTGATAATGTTTATAAGCTCCAATTTTTGTTTCAATTTAAAAAAAAACACTCATTCTAGAGAATTCAGTCTCACAGCAGCATATTGATGGGAGCTAGGAAAAGATTTTTAAAGCAATTTCAGTAAGCTCAAGATATTCATATTTAACTCTCATAGAACATAAAGCAAGTGATTCTGTGTTTTAAAAACTTGTTTTTATTTCTGTATCAGCAGCCATTTCCAGTAATTTATTCTGTAAAGTTTGGGTTAAACTTAAATTATCTTTTAATGAAAAAAAATGGATTCTGGTTTTCATATACTTGTTAGCTATAGTTGATAAACTCATCTGAAAATATCACACACAGTAATGAGCTCCTACTGTATGCAACCACTACAGAGTTTGTGCTCTAAGCATCCTACAAGGAAAGAGCTACAACACCTGCAATTGTCTATGTTTGTTCAAGGAACGAATCCACTGATCATATGTTAGTTAGTAATATCAAATTCCTATAAAAGTTTCTAAACTCTTTTGTTAAGGCTTCTATTTATATTTTCAGGAGACCACTGCCAGCTCCACATCCACACTGAGAAGCACTGATCTAGAGAGATGCAATGGTCTAGCCAGAACTGACATTTCACAGAAGTGCATAATATTTAGGCTATTACATACAGCAACAATAGTCTGTATTTTCTGCAATCAGCACCTCATTTTTCCATGAGAAATGTCTCTCCTTTCTTCTTACTTCAGTTCCACCTTATCTCTGTCTTACCCCAATTTAAACCATCTATTTTATTTGTACTAGTATCTTAAAATCTAAACTTTTAATAAGGGACCATGCATTTCAGCAGGAGAATGGGAGATTAGATCTAAAGAAGTAGCTCTTATTTACAGACCATGAGGTGGCAGCAGACAAGATAGGCATGATGAAGACCAGCCATTCTTTCCAACTGTGTAAAGCCATCTTCGCTTTGATGGTTGCTGCCGGGGAATGGTCCCTTTACAGTCACCCTGTAGAAGATTTAGTTTTCTAGGTGTAAGATAAGGAAACTACTTTTTCATTGTTGTTTCTTTTTCTTGGTCTATTATTCTCCCTTCCATTAACGTTGTCCTTCTAAATGCTCTAGGTGAGATGTGAGACAACTACCTATTGCAGAATTTGAGACCTTTACATCCATGACCTTTAATACAAGCTGGCTAATTGAATTCGCTGAAAGCTCCACTAAACTGGCTGCGCAAAATGAGTAGGTTCTTTTTTTATTTCTTTACCTTCACAGTAATGGAATAAAATGGCCCACATCACCACAAGGTTTATAACACCCATGTCTTGCTCTTTTAACTACTAACAGTAACTCTGAGCTACTCATAGCTTAACTCAAGGCAAATAGATGTACAACTCCTTGATTTTGATACAAGTTTTATTTTGTTGTATATTTAACTCTTTGAAATAAATATTCAACCATTGTAGTGCTGGAGTACAATGTTGAGGGTCCTGGCAAATTGAAAAAGCCATATTGTCATGTACAACATTGAGACAAAGCCAAATACTCTGGCAATGATTTGGTGTCTCCATGACCTCACACTGACAAACACAGAGTTTAACCCTTTGTAATCTTTTGTCTGACTATTGTTTTATGTCAAGTGGTATGGGCTGAAGATGATATAATTAATCCTAATTAACCTTGGCTTCAGAAATTAATCCCATTGGAAAGGAAGGTAGGCCAGGTTTATAGTCTCTCATAATTATTCCTTTCAGATTCCTTACATTCTGCAGCAGCTCTGTAAGCCCAACCTTTTTCTTCCCTCATTTTCTGTGTTGCAAAAGTGTTCTCATAGTGTTTAAAAGTTAGTCTCATTATTTGACAGAACAAACATTGCTAAAGCTAGCAAATTCTATGGCTCATGAGGAACCAGAGTGTTTTATTTCTTTTGTTCCAAGGTTAAAAATGCACTGTGAAGTAGATATTTGCATTTATTTTCAAAAACACAATCCTGGAATAAATAACTGCATATCTGTGAAGTACAGATGGGACTCCTGGCTTCAAATGTTTCTTAGAATCCTTCTCTGGAAGCAAACAAATTGTACTTATTTTACATATTATTATTTCACACAGAGCATTGAATGAAAATACAAAGGTATTATAGTTTAATCTTTCTATATTTATTGTGTATATAATTTTAATCTTCATAAGAACAGTTGATAACTATATCAAGTAAATACTAATTTCTGCATATTATTTATATTATTTTGTTTTAATCATAACAGGTTTACTTCATGAAAGGCTATCAGTGTCAGATATTAGAGGGCAAGTATATAGCTACTAAATTATAAAAGTAAATGAAGCATTCAAAGGACAAGTATTTCTCTTTTATGTATCAGCAAACCTACTAATCCAATGCTCATATTAAGTTCTCCATTTATCCAGAATTTCCCACCTCTAAAATACTGAGCCATATAGAAAGTAAAGCCACCTTCCTAGTATAAGAAAATGAGTGTTAAAATGAAAGAATGGCTCTCATTAGAGTAGGTCAAAAGAAGTAAACAGGAAAATTCATGGATGTTCAATATTAAATCCCCCCGAGCTACAAATATATACTTTGGGACTTCAATTAAAATTATTTTATCACTATGATTCTTTAACTTTCTTCAGTCAATCCCTAGTAACCATTAGCCCTAGGGAAGTTTAATCAATGTTAATGGGAGGAAAAAATGGGAACTTTAAAATAGAAATTTTATCCTTCTTCCCTCATAATTATGAAGCCAAAAATGTACTGTGGCCAAGGTGAGTAAGGGAATCCTGCATGTAGAAACATGTACAAAACTTGGTAAGATGTAATAACATGTGATAAAGGGAAATTCATCAGAAGAGGATTCCAGTAAGCTTATGTACCAGACATCAACTCCTCCATGAAATAAAACAAGTAGAATTAACAGTTATAACAGATATGTGCAAAGGAATGAAACTGTACTACTTTCTTACAGGATATACAAAAATAAACTCAAAATGGATTAAAGGCTTAAATGTAACACTTGAAATCATAGAACTCCTGGAAGAAAACATAGGCATTACACTCTGAAATCAGACTTAGTATTTTATTTTATTTTATTTTTGGATCTGACTCAAAGCAAAGGCAACAAAAGCAAAAATAAATAAATGGGACTACACCAAAATAAAAGTTTTTGCATGGTAAAGAAAACCAACAACAAAATGAAAAGGCAAGCTACTGAATGGGAGAATATAGTTGCAAATGATATATTTGATAGGGGGTTAATATCCACAATATATAAAGCACTCACACAACTCAATATCAAAAAAAAATACAGTCTAATTAAAAAATGGGCAGAAGACCTGAATAGTCATTTTTCCAAAGAAGACATACAGATGACCAAAAGACACATGAAAAGTTGCTCAACATCACTAATCATCAGGGAAATGGCAATCAAAACCACAATATCAACTCACACCTGTTAGAAAGGTTATTAGGAAAAAGATAAAAAAACAAGAGTTGGAAAGGATGTGGAGAAAAGGGAGCTCTTACATATTTTTGTTGGGAAGGTAAACTGGCACAGCCACTATGGAAAACAGTATGGCGTTTCCTCAAAAAATTAAAAATAGAACTACCTTATGATCCAGTGATTTCACTTCCAGGTATTTACCCAAAGCAAACAAAAACACTAATTGAAAAAGATGCATGCACCCTTATGTTCATAGCAACATTATTTACAATAGTCATGATAAGGAAACAACCTTAGTGTCTACCAATAGATGATTAATAGATAAAGAAGATGTGAGATATATATACAATGGAATATTACTCCACCATAAAAAAAGAATGAAATCCTGCCATTTGTGACAACATGGATGGATCTCGAAGATATTACTGTAACTGAAATAAGTCAGAGAAAGAAAAATATCTAATGATTTCATTTATATGTGGAATATAAAAAACAAAACAAATAAACCAACAAAACAAAACAGAGACAGACTCAGATACAGAGAACAAACTGGTGGTCACCAAAGAGGAGAGAACTTGGGCAAAAATAAGTGAAGGGGATTAAGAGGTATAAACTTCCATTTGTAAAATAAATAAATCACAGGGATGTAATGTACAGCATAAAGAATATAGTCAATAATATTACAATAACTTTGCATGCTGACACATGGTTACTAGATTTATTGTGGTGATCAATGCATAATATATATAAATGTTGAATCATTATATTTTACACCTGAAACTAATATAATATTATATGCCAATTATAGTTCAATAAAAATTATATATTTTTAAATAAATTATATATATTATAAATAATAAGAAATTTTATCCACTGACTCATTATTTTACAAATATCTTTTTAAATTACACCAAATGGTCCAGTAAAACAATTAATAACAGGGTAATTCACTAGTTAACTAAAAATGAAAAATGCAGGTCAAGTTAAACGTATGCTTTTATTTTGCAAATAACTTGGTGAAAGACAAAAGATATTCAGGTTGGATGATAACTTTGTGAATATTAATTTGAGCACTGTCATACAGATAAGGATATTCAGGAGGTATGATAGCTAAATTTCTATGTAAGAGCTGAGGCAGACCTAGATCACAGATCTATAACTAACTCTTCTAGTCCTATTTTTTTTTCTGTCTTGCCTTCTCTTTAAATCTCTGTTCTCCAATAAATTTGAAACAATGACTAACTTATGAGCTTCCCTTTCAATCACCTCTGCTGCCTCTCAACCATGATTTAGATGCAAAAGTGAAGGAGAAAAGGAGTCAGTAAGCACTTACTGCATGCAGATATTGCACTACATTCATTCACATACTTTACATCATAAAATAATTACACCATCCTGTAAGTTATGTATATTCCAATTTTGTTTATTACTAGGGAAAATTAGACTATGTTAAATTAACATTGCCCAAAATTATAAGGGTAGTAAGTATCGCACCTAGGATTCAATTTAAGGTCTGATTGACTACAAAATGAATCAGCTTTCCACCAAAAAAAAAAAAAAAAGAAAGAAAGAAAAAAAATAGAAAAAGGAGCTCATACATGGATCAGGCTTTGTAAATTGATCTGGAATCTGAAAAACAATTTCATGGTACTTCCAAAGACAAATGTTGTCAGTTATAAAGTAGAATTAGAGTATACTGCAATCTGACTTTATCCCATACCCCCTGTTCATAAGACCAAAAACGTCTCAGGTTGGAGGAAAGGTAGAAATTATTTGGTAAAAATTCCTAACCCAACATATATTAAAAATCATGCAAACAATTACATTTATGTCCTGTGTCTGTCTAAACTGAGTCTATGATGACTCTGTATCAATAGGAGACCCCTGGTATTTTTGCCACTTGGACACCATCATTACCCCCATCAGATTAAATCATTATATAAAAGTAATTGTCATCATATGTTTAAAACAGTGAAAAGCATAATAGCATTTGAGGCAACTGGAAAGTCATGCATGGGTGTTTCCTCTCATTGTCTCTAAGTCAAACTAGAGCAGACCACAGAGGAACTATGCTGAGATCACCAACTCTAATCTACCACAGTTTGATTCTCTTTTGGAAGTAATTTTTGAGTCTTAAAAGTTATTCAGTGATTTCAAGTGCCAGTAGGTAACAATGTAAAAATTATATCTCCAGGGCATAGAAATATCCTTCAGGTGGGTCAGATGGCTGAAGTGTGTGGTTTAAGTGCTCTTATTTTCAAAGTACATAGCAGAGAAAAATAATAAATTGACTATAAATAATAAATGGAAAAGTAATTGGCTACAATCATTTCCTAGGATTTCTACATTAAAAGTTCTAAGATTGTTAGTGTTCTGTTTATATTTTTTAGTAAGATGTTTCATCCAATAAATTTGAAGACTGAGAAGGATACAATTAAAGACTAAAAACTGTGCAGAACATGGAAGAAGTGAAGAAGAAGCAAGTACCCCCAGTGCTTAACAAATGCAGTGGAAGATCAAGACAAAAGTTCTATTTTATTTATAAAATCACTGACACTTTTAAAATTTATTGTGTCTTATGGAGGTATGGGCTGAATGTAAAGACAGGATCTAGTAATGTTGAAGTAAATTTATGCTTTATAGATAAATATTATTTTAAACAGAAAAAAAAAGTGAGCTCCAGAGTTATGGTCTTAAATTTTGATACAAACAAGGCCATATTTTGTCAAACTGTGATCTTCATATTTCTACCAAAGGTAAAATTTGGGAATAAGTGGAAAATGAATTTGACCTAGGATAGTATTTTAATGCATCTATTAAAATACATTTTTCATTAGAATGATAAAAGATATACCTCAAATGTAATTTAATTAGCTGACATATGTTTAAAGCAATATCTCAGACTTGTTATTGCAGTTTTTGTTCTAACAGAAAGATTTCTGTTTTAATGGCATCTGCAGTAATAAGACTTGGATGCTAAAGATAATCTCTTAGCTTTCAAATCTTTATCTTAGCTATTTATTTTACAATTGTTACCATATTCAGTTCACAAAGTTGGTAGAGATATGCACTTTGTGTCACAAATGATTCATAAATGTTGGAGCATCTGTTACAAGAGAATGTCATTAAAATAGCCAGGAGGATAGCCCATTTTATGGGAAATGCTCTAATTTTTCAAAATTACCACTACAAGTTGTAAGGACAATATTAATTTTCATAAGGACATTGTAGGACTACTAAATTGAAGTCAAAATGTGTTGACTTTGTAGTTTTGAAGAGCATCTAAAATAAGGCTGGAAAGAGACATACTCTTTATCTGAGCGATTTTCTGCAAACATAGGCAAAATCTATTACTCGTCCTTCCATGAAATAGTAATGGCACCCCAAAACAAGGCTGACTCATCATTAGGAGTCTGAGTTTGTATACACAGATGTGAATCTCATCTTTTGTGCCCCAAAGTTATGAGTACATACCCATTCCCTGTAAGCAACCATATACTAGTTTTAAGATTTAGTTAGTGCTTATGGTTTTTGTTGTTTTTGTTTTGTTTTGTTTTTTAGTGGATAAATAGAAATGGGAGCAGAGAAAGTTTAAAAGACTGTGTTTCAAAATTATTCACAATTAAACCAAACTAATCATAATACATTCTAAACTTTTACTTTCTTCAGTTCAATTCAATCAATTCAAATCAAACTTATAATAATTGACTAGTGAGATATTGTACTAGGTCCTTTATTTCAGAAGAATAAACTAACTTTATATTCAGTCAAGAGGAATAATTCTCCCAAGAAAGAAAGAAAAATAAATAAATAAATAAAAATCTTCCTTAAAAAACCACACTATACCAATTTTTATGCTTTTTATATTGTGATAAAAACAGCATAAAATTTGCCATCTTAATCATTTTCAAGTGTTCAGCACAATTTTGTTAACTGTAGTGCAACAGATCTCTAGAACTTTTTCATCATGCAAAACTGAAACTTTATACCCATTAAATGACTCCCTATTCCTTTTTCCCTCAGTCCCAGGTAACCACAATTCTGCTTTTGTTTCTGAGAGTTTGACTATTTTAGAAACCTTATGTAAGTAGAGTCATGCAATATCTGTCTTGTCTTCATTACTTTATAATGTCCTCAAGGTTCATCCATGTTGTAGCATATGAAAGGATTTCCTTCTTTTTTAAGACTGAATAATATTTCATTATATATATATATATATATATAATTTGCCTTATCCATTAATCTGTTGAGGATTATTTAGGTTTCTTCCATCTCTTGGCTATTGTGAATAAAGTAGCAATGAACACGAATGTGCAAATACCTCTTCAATATCCTGTTTTCATTCTTTTTGATATATACCCAGAAGTGGGATTACTGGATCAGAGTTCTATTTTTAGTTTTTTGGTGAACTCCCATACTGGTTTCCATAGTGGTTGCACCATTTTACATTTCCCGAAAAGAATATGATTCATCTTTTCCAAAACTTGTTATTTTCTCCTTTTTTGAGAGTGGCTATCCTAACGGTATGAGGTGATATCTCATTGTGGCTTTAATTTTCATTTCCCTGAAAATTAGTGATGTTGTACATCTTTTTTCATGCTTGTTGATCATTTGCATATCTCCTTTGGAGAAATGCAGAGTCATTTTCCCATTTTTTTAATTAATTGTTTTTTGTTAATAATTTGTAGGAATTCTTTTTATACTCTGGATATTAACTTTTTATCAGATATATGGATTGAAATATTTTCTTCCATTCCTTCGGTTGCCTTTTCACCTTGCTGAGTGTTTCATTTGCTACACAGAAATAGTTAAGTTTGATGCAGTCTCAGTTGTTTCTTTTTGTTTTTATTGCTTGTGCTTTTGGTTTCATATTCAAGAAATAATTGCCAAATACAATGTCATAAAGTTTTCCCCTATGGTTTCTTCTGGAAGTTTTATACTTTCAAGTCTTACATTTACAGCTTTAATCCATTCTGAGTTAATTTTTGTATAGGATGTAAAGTATGAGTCCAACTTTATTCTTTTGCGTTTGGATGTCAAGTTTTCCAGTACCATTTGTTGAAGAGACTATTCTTTCTCCATTGTGTAGTCTTGACACCTTAGTTGAAAATCAGTTGACCATATATGTGTGGGTTAATATTCTGTTCCACTAGTCAACATACATCTTTATGCCATTAATATTGTATTTTGATTACCATAGCATTGTAATATTGGTACTATACTTTAATGTTGATTACTATAGCTTTGTAACATTAATCAGGATAACTTTGTGATATTTAATTACTACAGCTTTGAAATCAAGATGTGTAAGGTAAAAAAAAAATGCCATTGAGATTTTGATAAGGATTACATTCAATCTTTAGATCACTCGGGATGGAATGGATATTTTAACAATATGATCTTCCAATTCATGACCACAGGATGTCTTTCCATTTACTTCTGCCTTCTTTAGCTTTTATCAGCAGTATTTTTAAAATTTTCAGTGTAAACTTTTGTCTCTTTGGTTAGCTTTTTTGTCTTTTTTGCTGCATTCCATAAGATTTGGTACACACTATATTAGCTTCATTCACCTCAACATATTTTCTAATTTCCCTATGTGTTCTTCTTTCACCCATTGCTTGTTCAAGAGTGTGTTGTTCAATTTCCACATACTTGCAAATTTTCCAGTTTTCCTTTTACAATACCAATTAATTTCTAGTTTCATTCCATTGTGATCAGGAGAGATATTTGATATGACTTTAATCTTCATAAATAGGTTGAGACTTGTTGTGTAGTCTAATATCTAATCTATTTTGTGCCCTTGAGAAAAATGCTTATTCTGCTACAGTAGAGTGGCATGTTCTGTAAATATCTTTTAGGTCCAGTGGGTCTATGGTGTTGTTCAAGTTCTCTGTTTCCTTACTGATCTTCTGTTATGATCTGAATGTTTGTGTTCATCACCTCCCCCAAAAAATTCATATATTGAAACCCAATGCCCAGTGTGATAGTATTTGAGAGTGAGGTCTTTGGGAGGTGATTAGGTAATGAGGGTAGAGCCCTCATGAATGGAACTAGTGCTCTTATAAAAAAGACCCCATAGGGATCCTTAGTCCTTTCCACCATGTGAGGACACAGTGAGAAATTGGCAGTCTGCAACCTGGAAGAGGGCCTTCACCAGAACTCGACCATAGTGGTATCTTGATCTTGGAGTCCCAGCCCTCCAGAACTCTAAGAAATAAATTTCTGTTTCTTACAAACTTACCTGGTTTGTGGTATTTTTAAATAGCAGTTGAAATGGACTAAGATAGAAATTTGACACTGAGAAACAAGAATGCTGTTCTAGCATGTACAAAAAAAATGTGGAAGTGGCTTTGGAATTGGGTAACGCATAGAAGCTGGAAAGGTTTTGAGGTGCATGTTAGAAAAAGCCTACATTGCCATGAACAGACCAGTAATAGTAATTCTAGTGAGGGTTCAGAAGGAGAAAAGGAGAGTTGTAGTGAAACCCTTTACAGAAGTAGATTCTCTAGGTAGTCATGAGTAGAAAATTGGTAGAGATATGAACAATAAAGGCCATTCTGATGAGGTCTCAGGTGGAAGTGAGAAACATATTATTGGAAACTGAAGAAAAGGTGATTCTTGTAAAGTGGCAAAGAATTTGGCTGAATTGTGTTTCTGTCCTAGTGTTTTTGGAAGGTAATAATTACAAGCAATGTATATTTGGACACTTTGCTTAGGAAATTTCTAGGCAAAGTATAGAAAAAGCTGCCTGATTACTCTTGAATGTATATACTAAAACATAGGGGAAAATAAATGAAGAGTAAGACGTGGAGATCACCTACTTCCCCACAAATATATCAGAAATACATCTACATGTGGAACAACTCCAACAGAACACCTACTGAATGCTGGCAGAAAACCTCAGACTTCCCAAAAGGCAAAAAACTCCCCATATACCTGGGTAGGGCAAAAGGAAAAAGAGACAAAAGAATAGGGACAGGACCAGCACCTCGGGGAAGGAGTTGTGAAGGAGGAAAAGTTTCCACAAACTAGGAAGCCCCTCCACTTGTGGAGACTGTGGGGGTGGCAAGGGGGAAGGATCGGAGCCACGGAGGACAGTGCAGCAATAGGACTGCAGAGAGCAAAGCAGAGAGATCCCCACACAGAGGATGGGTGCCGACCAACACTCATCAGCCCAAGAGGCTTGTCTGTTCACCCGCTGACCGGGATGGTTGGGGGCTGTGAGCTGAGGCTCAAGCTTTGAAGTTCAGATGCCAGGGAGAGGACTGGGGTTGGCTGCATGAACACTTCCTGAAGGGTCTAGTGTGCCATAGCTAGACGGGAGGGAGTCCAGGAAAAAGTCTGGAACTGCCTAAGAACCAAGAGACCATTGTTTTGGGGTGAGTGAGGAGAGTGAATTCAGAAAACCACCTAAACGAGCTCCAGAGACAGGCACGAACCGCGCCTCTCAGCACAGGCACCACAGGCGGGCATGAGACAATAAGGCTACTGCTGCTGTCACCAAGAAGCCTGTGTGCAAGCACAGGTCACTATTCACACTTCCCTTCCCAGGAGCCTATGAAGCCTGCCACTGCCAGGATTCTGTGATCCAGGGGCAACTTCCCCAGGAGAACACACAGCATGCCTCAGGCTGGTGTAACATCATTCTGGCCTCTGCCGCTGCAGGCTCGCCCTGCATCCATACCCTTCCACCCCCCAGCCTGAGTGAGCCAGGGCCCCCGAATCAGCTGCTCCTTTAACCCCGTCCTGTCTGAGCGAAGAACAGACGCCCTCAGGCGACCTACAAGGAGGTGGGGCCAAATCCAAAGATGAACGCCAGGAGCTGTGCAAACAAAGAAGAGAAAGGGAAATCTCTCCCAGCAGCCTCGGGAGCAGCGGATTAAATCTCCACAATCAACTTGATGTACCCTGCATCTGTGGAATACCTGAATAGACAATGAATCATTCCAAAATTAAGATGGTGGACTTTGTAAGCAACTGTAGACTTGGGGTTTGCTTTCTGCATCTAATTGGTTTCTGGTTTGATGTTTATCTTAACTTAATATTTAGAGCTTAATATCATTGGTAGATTTGTTTATTGACTTAGTTGCTCTCTTCCTTTTCTTTTTAATATATATATATTTTTTTCCTTTCTCTCTGTTTGTGAATGTGTATGTGTATGCTTCTTTGTGTGATTTTGTCTGTACAGCTTTGCATTTGTCATTTGTCCTAGGGTTCTGTCCATTTCTTTTAGTTATTATTTTTGGGGTTTTTTTTAGTATAGTTTTTAGCACTTGTTATCATTGGTGGATTTGTTTTTTGGTTTGGATGCTCTCTTCTTTCTTTCTTTCTTTTTTCTTTATTACTTTTGAATTTTTTTATATTTAATAATTCTTTAATTTTTCATTTTAATAACTATATTTATTTTTTTTCCTTCTTTCTTTCTTGTTTTCCTCCCTTTTCTTCTGAGCCATGTATCTGACAGGGTCTGGTTGCTCTGGCCCTGTGTCAGTCCTGAGCATCTGAGGTGGGAGAGCCAAGTTCAGGACATTGGTCCACTAGAGATCTCCCGGCTCCATGTATTATCAAATGGTGAAAGCTTTCTCAGAGATGTCCATCTCAATGCCAAGATCCAGCTCCACTCAATGACCAGTAAGCTACAGTGCTCATCACCCTATGAAAAACAACTAGCAAGACAGGAACACAACCCCATCCATTAGCAGAGAGGCTGCCTAAAATCATAATAAGCTCACAGACACCACAAAACACACAACTGGAGGTGATCCTGCCTGTCAGAGAGACAAGATCCAGTCTCATCCACCAGAACACAGGCACCAGTCACCTCCACCAGGAAGCCTACACAACACACTGAACCAACATTACCCAATGGGGACAGACACCAAAAACAACAGGAATTATGAACCTGCAACCAGCAAAATGGAGACCCCAAACACAGTAAGATAAGCAAAATGGGAAGAAAGAGAAACATGCAGCAGATGAAGGAGCAAGGTAAAAACCCACCAGACCAAACACACGAACAGGAAATAGGCAGTCTCTCTGAAAAGGAATTCAGAGTAATGATAGTAAAGATGATCCGAACTCTAGGAAATAGAATGGATAAAATAAAATAAAATGTTTAACAAGGACCTAAAAGAACTAAAGAGCAAACAAACAATGATGAACAATCCAATAAATGAAATTTAAAAATCTGTAGAAAGAAGCAATAGCAGAATAACTGAAGCAGAAGAACAGTTAAGTGACCTGGAAGATAAAAGAGTGGATATAACTACTGCAGAGCAGAATAAAGAAAAAAGAAAGAAAAGAATTGAGGAGAGTCTCAGAGACCTCTGGGACAACATTGAACACACCAACATTCAAATTATAGGGGTCCCAGAGGAAAAAGAGAAAAAGAAAGGGACTGAGAAAATATTTGAAGAGATTATAGTTGAAAACTTCCCTAATATGAGAAAGGAAAGAGTTAATCAAGTCCAGAAAGCTCAGGAAGTCCCATACAGAATAAATCCAAGGAGAAACACTCCAAGACACATAGTAATCAAACTATCAAAAATTAAATACAAAGAAAAAATTATAAAGAAGCAAGGGAAAACCAATAAATAACATACAAGGGAGTCCCCATAAGGTTAAGAGCTGATCTTTCAGCAGAACTCTGCAATCCAGAAGGGGATGGCAGGACATATATAAAGTGATGAAAGGGAAAAACCTACAACCAAGATTATTCTACCCAACAAGGATCTCACTCAGATTTGATGGAGAAATTAAAAACTTTACAGACAAGCAAAAGCTAAGAGAATTCAGCCCCACCAAATGAGCTTTACAACAAATGATAAAGGAACTTCTCTAGGCAGGAAACACAAGAGAAGGAAAAGACCTACAATAACAAACCAAAAACAATTAAGAAAATGGTAATAGGAACATACATATCAATAACTACCTAAAATGTAAATGTAAATGCTCCAACCAAAAGACATAGACTGGATGAATATACACAAAAGCAAGACCCATATACATGCTGTCTACAAGAGACCCACTTCAGACCTAGGGACACATACAGACTGAAAGTGAGAGGATGGAAAAAGATATTCCATGCAAACGGAAATCAAAAGAAAGCTGGAGTAGCAATTCTCGTATGAGACAAAATAGGCTTTAAAATCAAGACTATACAAGAGATAAAGAAGGTCACTACATAATGATCAAGGGATAAATCCAAGAAGAAGATATAACAATTGTAAATATTTATGCACCCAGCATAGGAGCACCTTAATACATAAGGCAAATGGTAACAGCCATAAAATGGGAAATTGACAATAACACAATCATAGTAGGGCACTTTAACACTCCACTTTCACCAATGGACAGAACATCCAAAATGAAAATAAATAAGGAAACACAAGCTTTAAATGATACATTAAACAAGATGGACTTAATTGATATTTATAGGACATTCCATGCAAAAACAACAGAATACACTTTTTTCTAAAGTGCTCATGGAACATTCTCCAGGACAGAGCATATCTTGGGTCACAAATCAAGCCTTCATAAATTTAAGAAAATTGAAATCGTATCAAGTATCTTTTCCCACCACAATGCTAAGAGAATATATATCAATTACAGGAAAAAAATCTGTAAAGAAAAACCAAACACATGGAGGCTAAATGATACACTAGTAAATCACCAAGAGATCACTGAAGAAATCAAAGAGGAAATTTAAAAAATACCTAGAACCAAATGACAATGAAAACACAACAACCCAAAACCTATGGGATGCAGCAAAAGCAGTTCTAAGAGGAAAGTTTATAGCAATACAATCCTACCTCAAGAAACAAGAAACATCTCAAGTAAACAATCTAACCTTACACCTAAAGCAATTAGAGAAAGAAGAACAAAAAAACCCCAAAATTCACAGAAAGAAAGAAATCATAAAGATCAGATTAGAAATAAATGAAAAAGAAATGAAGGAAATGATAGCAAAGATCAATAAAACTAAAAGCTGGTTCTTTGAGAAGATAAACAAAATTGGTAAACCTTTAGCCAGACTCATCAAAAGAAGAAGAGAGAAGACTCAGATCAATAAAATTAGAAATGAAAGATGAGAAGTAACAACTGACACTGCAGAAACACAAAGGATCATGGGAGATTACTACTAGCAACTATATGTCAATAACATGGACAACCTGGAAGAAATGGGCAAATTCTTAGAAAAGCACAACCTTCCCAGACTTAATCAGGAAGAAATAGAAAATATAAAGAGATCAATCACAAGCACTGGAATTGGAACTGTGATTAAAAATCTTCCAACAAACAAAAGCCCAGGACCAGATGGCTTCACAGGCGAATTCTATCAAACATTTAGAGAAGAGCTAACACCTATCCTTCTCAAACTCTTCCAAAATATAGCAGAAGGAAGAACACCCCCAAGCTCATTGTACAAGGTAACCATAACTCTGATAACAAAACCAGACAAAGATGTCACAAAATCCTCAATAAAATACTAGCAAACAGAATCCAGCAGCACATTAAAAGGATCATACACTGTGATCAAGTGGGGTTTGTCCCAGGAATGTAAGGATTCTTTAGTATACACTAATCAATCAATGTGATATACCATATTAACAAAATTGAAGGAGAAAAACAATATAATCATTTCAAAAGATGCAGAAAAAACTTTGAAAAAATTCAATGCCCATTTATGATAAAAACCCTCTAGAAAACTGGCCTAGAGGGAACTTACTTCAACATAATAAAGGCAACATATGACAAACCCATAGCCTAACCATTGTTCACAATGGTAAAAAACTGAAACCGTTTCCACTAAGATCAGGAACAAGACAAGGTTGTCCACTCTTACCACAGTTATTCAACATAGTTTTAGAAGTTTTACCCACAGCAATCAGAGAAGAAAAAGAAATAAAAGGAATACAAATCAGAAAAGAAGTAAAGTTGTCACTGTTTGCAGATGACATGATACTATACATAGAGAATCCTAACGATGCTACCAGAAAACTGCTAGAGCTAATCAATGAATTTGGTAAAGTAGCAATATACAAAATTAATGCACAAGAATCTCTTACATTCCTATAAACTAATGATGAAAAATCTGAAAGAGAAATTAAGGAAACACTCCCCTTCACCACTGCAAAACAAAGAATAAAATACCTAAGTACAAACCTACCTAAGGAGACAAAAGAACTGTATGCAGAAAACTATAAGACACTGATGAAAGAAATTAAAGATGATAAAAACAGATGGAGAGATATACAATGTTCTTGGAATGGAAGAATCAACATTGTGAAAACGACTATACTACCCAAAGCAATCTACAGATTCAATACAATCCCTATCAAATTACCAATGGCATTTTTCACAAGACTAGAACAAAGAATTTTACAATTTGTGTAGAAACACAAAAGACCCCAAATAGCAAAAGCAACCTTGAGAAAGAAAAATGGAGCTGGAGGAATCAGACTCCCTGACTTCAGACTATACTACAAACCTATAACAATCAAGAAAGTGTGGTACTGGCACAAAAATAGAAATATAGATCAATGGAACCAAAAAGAAATTCCAGAGATAAACCCATACACATATGGTCACCTTATCTTTGATATGGGAGGCAAGAATATACAATGGAGAAAATACAACCTCTTCAATAAGTGGTGCTGGGAAAACTGGACAGTTACATGTAAAAGAATGAAATTAGAACACTCCCTAACACCATACACAAAAATAAGCTCAAAATGGATTAAAGACCTAAATGTAAGGGCAGACACTATAAAACTCTTAGAGGAAAACATAGGTTGAACACTCTGACATACATCACAGCAAGATGCTTTTTGACCCACCTCCCAGAGAAATGGTAATAAAAACAAAAGTAAACAATAGGACCTAATGAAACTTAAAAGCTTTTGCACAGCAATGGAAACCATAAACAAGTTGAAAAGACAGCCCTCAAAATGGGAGATAATATTTGTAAACGAAGCAACTTACAATGGATTAATCTCCAATATTTACCAGCAGCCCATGCAGCTCAATATCAAAAAAACAAACAACCCAATCCAAAAATGGGAAGAAGACCTAAATAGAGATTTCTCCAAAGATATACAGATTGCCAACAAGCACATGAAAGGATGCTCAACATCACTATTCATTAGAGAAATGCAAGTCAAAACCACAATGAGGTATCACCTCACACTGGTCAGAATGGCCATCATCAAAAAATCTACAAACAGTAAATGTTGGAGAAGGTGTGGAGAAAAGTGAACCCTCTTGCACTGTTGGTGGGAATGTAAATTGCTACCACCACTATGGACAACTGTATGGAGGTTCCTTAAAAATCTAAAATAGAACTACCATATGACCCAGCAATCCCACTACTGGGCATATACCCTGAGAAAACTATAATTCAGAAAACCTCAATGTTCATTGCAGCTCTATTTACAATAACCAGGACATGGAAGCAACCTAAGTGTCCATCAACAGATGAATGGATAAAGAAGATGTGGCACATATATACAATGGAATATTACTCAGCCATAAAAAGAAACCAAATTGAGTTATTTGTAGTGAGGTGGGTGGACATAGAGACTGTCATACAGAGTGAAGTAAGTCAGAAAGAAAAAAACAAATACTGTATGCTAACACATATATATGGAATCTTAAAAAAAAAATGGTTCTGAAGAACCTAGGAGAAGGACAGGAATGAAGAGGCAGATGTAGAGAATGGACTTAAGGACATGAGGAGGGGGAAGGTTAAGCTGAGACAAAGTAAGAGAGTGGCACGGACATATATACACTACCAAATGTAAAACAGATAGCTAGTGGGAAGCAGCTGCATAGCACAGGGAGATCAGCTCGGTGCTCTGTGTCCTCCTAGAGGGCTGGGATAGGGAGGGTGAGAGGGAGACACAAGAGGGAGGGCATATAGAAATATTTGTATATGTATAGCTGATTCATTTTGTTATAAAGCAGAAAATAAAACACCATTGTAAAGCAATTATACAGGCCAATAAAGATGTTAAAAAAAATTATTAAGTTGAGTGGATGAGTCAGCTAAAATTTTAACAAAAAAATCAATAGCTTTCTTATGTAGCAACAATAATAGTTTAGAAAATATAAAAGAGGAAATAATTTAGTACAGTAGCAAAAAAATGTTAAAGTAGCTGGAAAAATAAATGCTTAAATTTAAAGCAATTTTCATGAAAATTCCAGAGGTTTTTGAAATTGGAAAATTTTATAAAGTTATCTGGAAGAATAAATATTCAAATAGAGATTAAAAATTCTGAGAAAGTAAGACTAACAAAAAAGGACTTGTCCTATGACATATTAAAATATATTATAAAATTGCATAAAAATGTAGTGATTTTGCTTCCAGAATGATTAGACTGATCAATGAAATAGAAGCAAAAGATCAGAAATGGATCCAACTTTATATAAGAATTTAATATATGATATACATGTTGGGAAACCAGTGTGGCAAGTATGAATTGTTCAATAAATTGTATTGTGGCAGGTAACTTTTTGAAAACATTATAATCCTATGTCACATTTTAGGCTAGAATAAATTCCATTTGGAGCTAAATGAAATAATCACTTGTATTGTTAAGAACTCTTAGTAAATTATAAATACAAGTAATTAAAGAAGTTCTAAAACTTATAGTTAAATATTAGTATTATTTAGGCTAATCAACCCATTTTAGGCTTAACATCAAAGGCAGAAATCATGAAGAAAATTTTGATAGATTGTCCATTTAAAAATTATAGCAAAACAAGAAATCGTTACCCCTCTCTTCCCCCAATAACTGATCAACTGTGGGAAAAATTGGAAAATATATGAGACAAAGGTATGTTTTCTTTATAATGAAAAGAGTTCATAAATCAAGAAGGAAAAAGACAGATATTTTCCCTGACAAACATTTTCTCTCACCTCAGGGAAAAATGGTCTAAGGAGATAAAAAGACTATTCACATTAGAAATCAGTTAGTCATCTGAAAAACATTCAACCTTCTAATAATCAAAGACATGCACATTTACAAAAAAAGGATGCCACTTTTAATTTTTGGATAGGCAGATTCTAAAAAGAACAAATCCACTCCCATGAGTGCATAGGAACTACATACTGTGAACACCACTAGGGAGAGATACTTTCCCATAGGTAATAAGCGTCTATGTATAAAAATTATAGCCAGAAATTCTACTTCAAATACTTTATCCTAAGCAAATCATAGGATAAGTGAACAAAGATGTTTGCACAATATTATTGCGTGGTTTATAATAGTGAAAAATCCAATACAACTTAAGTGCTATCAGTGAGTAACTGGTTGAATAAAAGTTGGAAAGTTCATGAAATGGAATTGTAGGCAGTCATCAAAAATAAGCATGTGGACCTATATTTAGCTGTATGAAAGATGTCCACAAAATATTCATACCAAAAGAGTAGAGTTCAAAGAAATAAAATAAACAATATGTTGTTTTATGTCTGTACATAGAAAAACTCTATTATACACCAAAATTTTAATAACAGTTATTTTCAGGTAGATTATGGGTAATATTCTTCTACTTATTTTTACAGTTCTGCATTATCTGAATCTTTTGCAATGATCATTATAACCGGAAAAAAGAAAAAACAACTGTGAAGAAGGAGAGAATGAGAAGAATGAGGAGAAGAAAAGGGAGGAATTGTGAAAGGGAGGGAAAGCCATTTTCTGGGAGTTTTACCCTTGCTTCAGTTGCTTTTTTTGTCTTCTGAGACTATGTTGTAAAAGCATTCTTCTCCTTCAGTTTTCTACTTTCCTCGTAATCCAACTGGAGAGGCTGTTAAACCATGTATATTTAAACCAAAATCTTGTGATTTAAGGGAAAAATGATAAATCAACTCATGATATTGATTTTGCCTAAAGAGAAAATGCAGTTCGATGGGATTACCAGCCACACAAAACACCTGTAAATCAAAATATGCCAGAATATTTATTATCTCAACTGTTTGATGTTCTACTTTAGCAAAACCTTTCCTAATGGGAAGGTTAAGATGGACATAGAGGCCACTTACTTCTTCTTCTAGATACCATATGTAATGCTTTTTTGTGCCCCTTGAAGAATTGTTTTCATTTGGTTGAGATTTAGTGTAATGCCTTCAGCTAAAAGTTGGAGACCTTTTTCATTCATTCATTCAACAAATATTTATTGAAACCTCTCCTGTGCCAGGCACTGTTCTGGAAAATTGGGACCTATCAGTGTCCAGCTTTCCTGGAACTTGCTTTCTATCCTTCTAAGAAACAGCCATATAAACATAGCTATTGGTGAGGCTATCTGCTACTTTATTCAGTATCCCATAGAGAAGTTTCTTTAAGACATGAGAACTGGAAAAGTAGTTGAGGAATTCATATATACTTTACTCATAAGCAAATAAAGTTTGTTTATTTGTTTGGGTTACCAGGAAGCTTAGTTTAGTCTATTGTTAGCTCAACTTGAGGAATTGCGTAAGAGTTTACGTCCATCCTATTCTAATTGAAACTTTTCCTCCTTTTAGAACTCCTTATCTTCCTATTTCATCTGTATTTTCACTGGCCTTGCTTTATAAAAATTTGAGTTGTTTCACTGTATTCTAATGTATTTGTGAACTGCTTCAAATCTGAAATACCTTGTGGAACTAGAGGAACAAGATAACACCATGAGGAAACAGACAAATCCAAAATGTGGTACATTTTTCAAAACAACTGACTGTCTATTCAAAAAGCCAACATTAAGAAAAACTAAAACGTGGAAGGGACTATTCTAGTTTGACAAATGAGGGAAAAAACATAATAATCAAATGCAATAAGTGAGCCTTGATTGGATCCTGGCTCAAAAGAACGTATCTGCTATAAAAGATGATTTTTGAGGAAAGCTGAGCAAATTTGAATATGGTATGGGTAATAGATATTAGCAAGATTGTTAATTCTCTCAACCTGATAATAGTATTATGATTATGAAAGAGAATGTTCTTATTTTTAGAGGTGCATACTGCAACATGTTTGGGTGGTGTGTCTTGTCTACAACTTTGGGATGATTCTGTCAAAAAAAAGTGTTTTACAAACATATATATACAGATAAAGCATATATGGCAAAATGTGAATTGTTGAATTAGAGTGAATACTGTAATATTCTTTCACATATTCTGTATATTTGGAAATTTTTATAATAAAAACTTGGAAAATTTTTTAAAAATTAAAAAATAAATTAATACACTATTATAATAGTTGTATTCATTCTAACCACTTTGATGTCAGTTGACAAACAAAATCTTTGGAAAAAAATCAGTACATTGAAGTGTATTATTATTAAAGATAATAAATTTGCATTTGAGCTATTTTTCAGTAATTCCATAAATCCTATAATTTACATGTTTTAATTCACATTAACATAATATACAATCTTCAAATAAATAGTGCCATCAATTTGAAATTTCCCATTGTGTCTTGGATACTGACAACCCAGGAGGCTTACATATAGTAGATATTATTTGGCCAGTAGTAATGAGTTTACACTTCATGTCCTACATATCTTAAGCCAGTAAATATTCCAGAGTGTACAATAACATTTTGGTAGATTCTTTTTTATTTATTTTCACTTTCTTTTACATCAAAACATATTTTTTAAAAAGTATCCACAACTTGTAAAGAAAAGGTAGCCACCATGAAGTATTTTAAGATTCACCCAAGGATAATTGACTTGCTAAGGGACTATTTCTTTGTGTGACTTGTTATCTACTAGTGATTAATAAAGTCCTATATATATGAAGTTAGTTATTAACTTGTAGATTTTTTCATTAAAAATGAATGTTATCTCTGAACAAAAAAGAAAACTACTAAGGTTATGTTTTTATTGTCTTTGGGGATGTTAACCTATAAATTGTAGGAATGTCCTATAGAATAACAACATTAACACTCCTTTTCCTTTTTAAATGCCTGTGCATACACAGCTCCTCAAGTATTCTTTGAACCAGCTTTGAACATTCCTGTTAACTCTCTTATTTATGAATAAAATAATTTTGGACACATTCATTTTCTACTTCTATAAGAGTCACGTTCACTTTTTAACTTTCGAAAATTAAACTTTGACTCATCATTTGAAAAACAAAAAATAATTTTAGAGAAAAAAAACTAATTCCTTAGCCACCAGCCAGAGAAGGTGATTTGAAACTAGCTTTTTCAAAGAGAGAGTGTTTAATATTCCAAGGTGGTCATAAAATCTCAAAAGGCCATCCACAATTTCTAGAATTTAAATGTAATAGTCCATGGCTGGGTATTATCTAATGTAAGGGGCTAAGTTCCATCATTTCTATAACCATAAAAATATATTTTTCGATGAATTCATGGTATTTGACAAATAATTTCATTTAGCTGCCTGTGCTAGAGAGATTTAACTTTCAGATCATAATGCCAGTATTTTATAATAGAGACCTCTTATGCTTCTTTTCCTTTAGCAAATTTTCTGAAAGAATTTTAGCCTCACAAATAGATCCCATATATCAATCTAGGCCATGGCAGAATCAGACAGGTAATAGTGGTAGGTAATAAACTAAAGAAGATAATAATCTGAGATAGGTAATACCATGGAGCTGGTGGACATTGTGTCACACATAAGTCACCTCTGCTATGTATATTATTAGATCTTCCCTTTGATGGGACCAGCCACACACATACTCGGGCTCTCAGTCAATCTACGCCAAAACAACTTTTGTAAAAACAAACAGGGCCTCATCTGAGTATCATATTGATTTAAATCAGTATTTTGTTAGTTCTCCGGACCATTTTTAAAACTTGCTTAATGTGTTGAAATGAAATGTTTGTTTTTCTCATTAAATGCAGTTGGGAGTAAATAAATCATCTGTGAAAGTTTCAGAAGTTCAGGTATTTACAAAGTTGATAATCACACACTCTGCCTATGTACCCTATTTCTCATCTTTTATCCCATTCCAACCTGCTTTTCCCTAGAAGGTGATTTTGAGATTTAAGTTGAGGTCTGTACCTAATTCCATATTTATAAAAATTTAATTATGGTCCTTCATGCTTGACTGCTAATAAACTTTTTTTGTACTGAGGCTGCCAAATAATCATTTCCTTATCAATTTTATTCTAAAATAAATCACATGTATTATTACAAGGTTATTGGGATATCTTAAATCCATATGAGATGGGGTGGATTTGGGAATCGAGACTTTTCATGACTTTCTGCTTCCCACTTGCCTACAATGATTTTTAAACTAATTCTTAGGGCTCTCTCTATTTACAGCATTCAATAGCCACCATTTCATTAAACCATTCATTGGATACATGAGGATGGGCATTAAATAGATGTCTTGTTTTTCTATTTTTCATGTACTTTTTCTGTGAGAAATTCTTCCAATTAAAAAATGTTAAGGAAGGGAAAATATTCTGGGATGTAAAATTATAAAGGATCGATTGATGTATAAAAAAACAAAAGCAATAATCAGTGACTCTGAGATTGTTGGACAAAACATTATCATCTTCATCTGCCTAATAGTGAATTTCGGGCTTTATTCAACTTCACACAATTTGGGAGTAATGTCACTCCACTTCATTTTAGGAATCAGGAATCCAGATGTGTGAGTATGTAAGATTCTTCGGTTAATGTTTTTCAAATTGCCTCTCTCAGGGAATTATTGTCAAATAAAAGGCATTACAGACACAGTAGCCTGGGTTAGTGTGTTGTAACTTCCTTATTTAATTCAATAAGATAAAAAGAACACAAAATAACTGCAGTTTTATTTAATAGCTGTACAGACTCTAAACTTTAGATGTTAGAGAATACTACTTATTCATGAAAAATTCAGTGTACAAAATGATAGCGTTATTATTGAATTTTTTTAAAAAAGAAAGAATTTCATATGTTTTATTTAGAATAAAAAATTTCCTTTGTGCATTTGAAATATGCTTAGTTTTGCAGTGACCTTGCTCAAATAAAGAGAGATTTATTCTTTGGCAGCATCTTTTCTAGAGGTCCTTTAGCCCATAAAAAAATGTTGTAATATTGTACTGGTTTCATTTCCTTAATGAATGACAAATTCCTCCATCTACCCAATTAGAAAGGATATTTTCTTTTCCTGGAAAGAACTCAAAAAATGAAATGGCTTTTTCATTGGCTTCTCCCATAGTGTGACATCCCAAATATCCCAGAGAGAAATGCTAGCTATTTAAGCAATCCTGTCATGTTTGAAAAATGAGCCTTTGCCTTAGTAACTCAAAGAAAGGGAAGGATTTGTTACCTACCGATGCTCTTTTATCTTGGTGTTTCTGTGTCATTTATCTTCTTGCTTGTCAACAGCTTTTTTTAATAGAATCCTTTTAATTACCAAATGACAATTATGGTTTGAGTGTGGAGATGTTGAAATTCTGTTACTACAAATGAGGTGAACTTTTCCTGAAAGATCCATATTAGTTCTATTTTGTACAGGCAGAAGTATGCATGTGAATTTTGCACATTAAGTGTGGTCAGAAGCAAGTTACCTAAATAAAGGATAGTAATTTTTCTACTTACCTATTCCAAATCAAGCATGTATTGAGAGTTATGCTAATGAAAAGACTAATGATCAACAAAGAACTAAACTATTAAATTGACTTTGGTCAACAAACAATATCTTTCAGTAAATGACTAATTTAGGCCATTGAGACACCTGAAGCCTTGGAAAAATAAAAGCCCTGTGCAAAGCCCAGCTCCACCAGCTGTTGGTTATATGGTTTTGGGCATGTTGCATACTTGAGCAATAATTTTCTGTCCCTTGTACCGAATGCCACGTGGGACTCTTTGGCTAGTTATCACCACATAATAATCACATGACTGTATGTGAGACCGTGGTCTCCAAGAAGGGGTGCCTAATGGTCTCTTCTGGGGAAAATGTAGAATTTGAGAGCTCAAAGGCCCTTACAAGTGAAGTGAAGGTCTCTATGACTGATTCTTCTCACTTGATTCTCTGTCCTCCACCATCCATTTCCTCACGCATGTGCCTAGAGCCTCCATCCTCACAGTACCCTGAATCATTTATTCCTGGTACTTACTAAAACTTCAAAAAATTTATGTGTGATGATTATTTGATTTGTTGATTATTTGAAATATTTGTTCAAATTATTATTATTATTTGATGATTATTTGAAATATTTGTTCTCCTTGTCTGCAGGGTTAAAAGCCATTTAAGAACATAGATCACATCTTTTTGTTTATTAGCATATCTTAAATACCTACCAGAGGGCTGGACACATAATAAGAATTCAATAGTACTTTTTGAGTGAGAAAGCAACTGAATGAATTACTGAATAAAAGTCAATGGCCTTTACTCAGACTTTATGATATGAAGATACTTAATGCTCATCAATATTTAATGTTCTCATAAATCACAATTCAAACCCATTTCTCATCCTACATCTCGACATTTCTTGTTTGCTTACTTTTTCTATCTGAAAGTAGATATTTGCCGAAGATCTGCCTTACCCTTTATTTTACTGTCTGTCTACCCAGTTCCTTTCTGTGATATCATTCATGTCTAGAGCTTCAACTATCTCCTTTTGCTGATGATTAATATTTATCTGCAGTTGAACCTCCTAGCCTAAACTGAGTTTTGGTTTATTTATTTGTACTGTGATGCATTTGGACTGGATTAGGTCCATGATGTCTTTCTCCTCTAAAACCATATCTCAAATTCAACATATCTAACATGGATTCCTTCTTAAAATGACTGTCACTTAATTTCCATTTGCTCTCACTAGGAATGCTGTTCTCCATTTCCTACCACAACTAAATCTGAGGCTGTCCTTTGACCTGATTTCTATTACTGCAGCAGCCTCCTAATTTTTCTTCTTACTTCCAGTATGCACACTCTCAACTTTCAATGACAGCCTGTTTAACCTTTAAAAAAAATAAAAGAAGAAAAAACTTGTGAATATATGCTCAAAACATTTTACCTGCTTCAAATTTCTTGCCAACTTTACCAACACCACAGCATGGTATTCCAAATCAGCCAAAATGTGGTTTCAATCTATCTTTCTGGTCTTATCTTTTTCCTCTTATATGTATGTATCATATATTTTAGCTAATTTGTTCAGAATCATTTGTTGAACACAAGCTCTCTTCTCCACTATGATGGTTTTGTCATAATCATACCTCTTTCTAGAAAGCCATTCTCTATCCACTTGTTCATGTAGCTCTATGGTTTAAGGACGTGCTTTAATTTGACCTCTTTGAAACTTTCCTTGGTAAATCCTTTCAATCAATCAAAAATTCATCTCTACCTCCTCTAGAAAATTTTGTTTAACTCTCGAATACCTATTTCATGTATGTATAATATATCCTTGTTAATACCTAACATTTGACACTAAATTCTGTGCTCTCATGAGCAAGAACTGCATGTCTGAATATTTTTGAAACCCCTGGCTGAGAAATCACACAGTAGATCAATCACATAGTAGACAGTCAATAGGCAGTGACTGATAAAATACATGAATGATAAATAAATGTGACTATGTGTAAGAAGAGAAGGTTCTAATTCTTATTAAAAAATTTTTGGACTAAGCAACCCCAAATTTTCTTTTGAATTAGTTAAGTAATCTTGGAGAAGTCAAAGTAAATTAAATCAATTAAATAATCTTTAAAATCCAGTTCATAGTGAAATTTCTTTGAACACCTGTCAACCACGTTCAATAAGTACTAATGACTCACAACCATTAACAGAGACAAAGTTATCAGTAAGTTCTAAAGATACTGACCTCAGTTGTCTTTGATTAATGAGTCAAATAAGTAAAATATCCAAATCATTTCTTCTCTGTTGGATAATTTTTATATTCTCCTAGACCAAGGGATTTTCTAAGTGAGTATATATCTTCACCTCACACATCAGAGAAGACTCAGCTCTAGAAAATCATACTGTAAATACCTGCAAGAATGATTTGTTCAAGATTTACTAAGTTTGCTTGGCTCTCTTCAAGGTAAATGCTTGACCTTGTAAAAAACTATAATCTTAGAGCTGTTGGCCAAATCTCCTTTTCCTTGGTTTGGTCTCTTCTGATAGTCCCTGATGAATCAGTGCTACACAGCTGCCCTGATATACAGATTACAATGCTCTGTTTCTCATGGTTTACCAGTCTCCCAAAGTATGGGTAAGTGCCAAACCCAATTTATTATGATTTTACAACATCAAACCACAACCATAGTAAACTCAGTGTAAAATTACCTAGCAAAATATAACCCATAATTGTATGTACATATATTTTAATGTAATATATCTTTTTCAAACTCTAAAAGTTCTTGACTATAACACTAACACATGGACTTGCCTGAATTTCAACATCTTTCCCCAAGCTTACAAGCTGAAGGAATATCTAGAAACAGATACCTATGGTGGAAGTATAACATCTTTTCTTTACCTACGTTGCTTTCAACCTAGGCGTTATATCTTTCTAGTGGGACTCCCAGAATTTGGTCTATTTTCAGACAGATAGAACTTTCTTGAACTTTACCATCTCTGACATTGAAATTCAGCAAAATATCCCAGAATCCTAAAACTACTCAAATTGCAAAGTACAAAATTGAACTAAATGTTAAGCGGTTATCTATAACTCCACATATTGCTAATATAAAATAAATAAGTCCAAAATTATAGAATGTGCCAATCTTTTTTAAAGATTATCTTAAAGACCCTATAGATAATCTTACATATTCATTCATGACTATACTACAAAAACTCAGGGTTTGGTGGTTCTCTGGAGAATGTGGTTATACTTCCAGAAAATTTTGAAAGGGAAAAAAAGAGGCTTATAATTTATTAAAAAAAACCCATAATTGTTAATAAAATATTATCTGAAACTTTAAAATATGGCTAAAATTGATGTTTCTTCAATATTATACTGATACCTTGTCGAAAAGGCCCATGTACTATCTAATTATCTAGTGTAACACTGGTTGACTTACTGACTACCATCAATCAGGTCAAGACTACATAAAGTTAGACTTGTAGAAGATTAATAAGTTATAAATGGTTTTGGCTGCTAGAGATGCAAATTATTGCCATCTGATAGAAAAGATAACAATAAAGGTTATAATTGTGTCGCTCTTCAGGGCATTAACAGTTTCAGATCTTATCTAGCAATCTTATTCCAGCATTATTTATTCTAGTGACTATACAGAATCTGTCTATCAAATTTTCCTCTAAATTGACTTTCCCATCCTGCTGGTTTCTTCATTAATAAATTAAATAACAGTCTAACACATGTTTTCTACATATTGGTATGTAAATTATATTGATAGTTTTTGAAATTTATACTTTAATACAGTTACTACAAAAAGTTCTCTAAAATTTAGACAATTCCAATGAGGCAAGCAAGTCACATTGGAGCACTGAGTCCACCTGATCACATACTCCTTGTACACACTTCTGCCGTTATTAGCCTAAAATGAAAATAATTATAGGACTCTAAAGAGATTCACATCAACTAGGCATGCTTTTGTAGGAACAGATTGTATTATCTTTGTAGCTAAGTTGTTTCTTCTCCTAAATAAATATAAGAATCAGTGAATTTTATATGAAATGAGTAGAAAGTGTGAATATTCCATCCAACAGACACACTGTTATCAGGTGATAGGAAGGAGAACCATGGTAGTTTATGAGATGATCCAGGCAGTACCTGGGATCTTCTAAGATATGTATTTAAGCTCTGGAGAGACAAATGAGAGATTCTGCACTGGTTTTAAAGTTATAATCTGTTAAAGTGACATTTTAACTCTATAAAGATATGCATAGTTTTTGTTAACTAGTTAAGATATTAGAACTACATTAGTGATGGCACTAATCACAACCCACACTTAATGGATAAATGAAAACTGATGATTGGAAAAGTTTGTAAATTTGAGTGAACATAGTTTTTTATGATAAGTCTTTTTGTCTTTGTTTTGTGATTATTTCCTTTGTTTCTTTTCCTCTTCCACTTTCTTTTCTTTTCCATTTTAACTGACATAAAATTAACATATAAAATTGTAAGATATTTTCAGTGTACCTCATGATCATTTACATCTACATTGTGAAAAGATTCCCGCCATCTAATTAATTAACATATCCATCAGCTCACATATTTATCTTTTTGTGTGGGGTAGGGAACATTTAAGTTCTACTCTCTTTGAAAGTTTCAGTTATATATAACACGGTGTCATCAACTATAGTCACCATGTTTTACATTAGATCCTCAACCTTTTTCATCTTATAGCTGAAAGTTTGTAGGCTTTTACCAACCTCTCTCTATTTCTCCCACCCCAAAGACCCTGGTAGTCACTTTTCTACACCCTGTTTCTATGACTTTGACTTTTTTTCCCTTTGGTTCCACATATAAGTGATATTGTGCAGTATTTGTCTTTCTCCATCTGGTTTATTTAACTTAGTATAATACCCTCAAGTTCCATTTGTGTGGTCAAAAATGACAGGCTTTCCTTCTTTCTTATGGCTGAATAATACTTCATTGTACATACATACTACATTTTCTTTAACCATTCATCTGTTGATGGACACTTAGATTGCTTCTATATCGTGGCTATTGTAAATAATGCTGCAGTGAACATTGGAGTGCATATATCAATTCAAATTAGTGCTTTTATTTTCTTCGGGTAAATACTCAGAAGTAAGATTGCTGGATCGTATAGTAGTTCTATTTTTAATTTTTTGAGAACCCACCATACTGTTTTCCATAGTGATTATACCAATTTACATTCCCTCCAGCAGTGCACAAAGCCTCCTTTTCTCCACATCCTCACTAACACTTGTCATTTGTTGTCTTTTTTGATGACAGCCATTCTAATAGGTGTGAGGTATCTCATAGTTTTGATTTACATTTCTCTGGCAATTAGTGATGTTAAGCACCTTTCCATGTACTTGTTTTTCATTTGCATGTCTTCTTTGGAAAAATGTCTATTCAGGTCTTCTGCCCACTTTTCAATCTGGTTTTTGTTGTTGTTGTTGGATTTTTTTATTGAGTTGTATGATCTCTTTATATATTTTGAATATGAGCCCCTTATAAGACATACATTTGCAAATATTGGAATAGAGAGCCCAGAAATAAACCCACACACATATGACCAATTAATCTACGACAAAAGAGACAAAACTATACAAGGAAAAGACAATCTCCTCATAAGTGGTCCTTGGGAAACTGGGCAACTACATGTAAGAGAATGAAATTAGAACTATCATGTCCTCTGCCCATTTTTTTTAAATGAGATTGTTTGAGTTTCTTTGCTTTTGAGATGTATGAGTTATTCATATATTTGGGATAGTAGTCCCTTATCAGATATATGACTTGCAAATATTTTCCCCCCTTTTCCTGTAGGTTTCCTTTCCATTTTGTTGTTGTTTTACTTTGCTGTGCAGAGGCTTTTTAGTTTAATGTAGTCCCACTTGGTTATTTTTTCATTTGTTGCCTTACCTTTTGGTGTCAAATCGAAAAAGTCTTTACCGAGATCTATGACAAGGAGCTTACCCGCTACGTTTTCTTCTCAGAGTTTTATGGTTTCAGGTTTATGGTTCAACTCTTTAATTAATTTTGAGTTGATTTTTGTATATGGTATAAGATAGGGGTCTAGTTTCATTCTTTTGCATGTGGCTGTCCAGTTTTCCCAACACTATTTATTTCAGTTCTATATTCTTGGCTCCAATAAACCTTTTTAAAATGTAGGGGGTTTTTAATAACAAATGTATTTTAGCCTCAAGTTTAATAATTTTTATTATTAATTATTATTATAATAATAATCTTTGTAATAATTAAAACAGATCTTTTGCTACTATAAAGAAACTTCTTTGTCTTGCTTGGTAAACAGTCAGGAAAAGAACTCAAAATTATGATGACAAGATATGCAACAAGTAGATATATACATATAATTTGAATTTTATAAGACATAAAATGTTGGAGAATTACTGAGTCTATTTGATATAATAAAATGACTAATTAACGGCTTTATTTCTCAAAGCAATGTGTCAACAATCTTCTATTTCTTTAAGATTATTTATTAACAAATATTAAGCTAGCTGGAAATGACAGACTCCACTTCAACTAAATTTCTATACAAGCAAAATTAAAAAATGTTGGCAAATAACTTTTTTTGATTCTAAGCTCAAATACATAATATATTTACTATGAATTCTTTTGTTTTTTTTCTTTTCTTGAAGAACATACTTTTTAAAACATTTTTATTTTATACTGGATATAGTTGATTAACAATACTGTGTTAGTTTCAGATGTACAGCAAAGTGATTCAGTTATACATAAACAGAATACCAAGCTTACATATAGGTTTACTTTTTTTACTTGTCTAAATAAAATATCATTTGAAAACAACTTGTGTGAAGAAATCCATACCCTTTCTTGCCTGCACTGGAAATTCCTGGTGTAAAAATCTGAGCTCTGATTCTTCTGTCCCTTTCCTAATGCTGCCTATTTATTTTATGTATAAGGCCTCTACCAACTTCAGAAAACTGTAGATGAATCATTCAGAGAAATAGAGAAGAATGAGAATCAAGTCCAACAGCACTGAAGAATTTACTGGAATAATAAGTCGAACAAGGAAGAGAGAGTTAAAACTTATCATTTCTTAGCATACGGAAATGAGGAAATCTGTATTATTAGGCACTGTGAAATCTCATTTAGAAAAAATTAATTTGTTATTTTATAGTTGAGTAAAGACTGAAGGAAGGTTTACCTTTGCATTATGCTTGGGAAAATCAACTCAGCTAGGAAAAGGATAGAATGAACAAGACTGGAAGACATTCAAGAGAAAAATCTTTTTCAAGCACATCAATAACATTCACCTTTTCCTACAATAAATGCTCTGTACCAATAAGTAAAGCATCATACCAGTGAACAACTTTGCTTACCTGCTGCTTTGATGTATAAATCATGAATCAACCACTATTAATTCATTCATTAAATCAAGACCTCAACAAGGTAACAATTTGTTGCCATATAATCCTGACCTCTTGTCTAAATAGTATGCAACTAACTTTTAAAATGGTGAAACCTAAATATAAACTCTTTTCAGTAGAGGTCCTAATAACATAAAATTTTTTGTAAGACCATGAATACGTTTTTAGTATCACCTAAATAATACATCTAACTGTATAAACATTTTAAAGAATTAAAAATATAACAAGAAGGGTGAAAAAATCTGAAACTACACAACCCTGTGGCTTTAGTTATAATCCAATCATAAATATGTCCTTGCATATAGAAGTGAATAATCTGCAATTCTGAAATAAAAAGAAAAATTAAAAGCAAAATTTTTCTATAAACATTTGTGACAAATCCTGATAAGTCCTGACATAAACTAGTACAGGCTCATCTTTCCTTCCATTATAATATTTATACAATTCACAGCAAAAATATTAACGTGTTTGATTATGGTGGGTTGCCCCAAGCACTTCTTGAAGGGTGAAATAACACGGTATTACCTTTCTAAAATCTAAAACTTACAGAATTTTGAAACACAGCTGTTCCCAGTTATTTCAGATAAGGGATCATGAAGTGATATATGATCAGATATATAATTTTACATAATTGGATATTATTATACCTGATTCTTTTTACATTTTTATTCCTCTGGGATATTAATGCTAGTCTGAGCAATTCATGGAAAGTCTTATCTAATATAGAAAAATTTTTTTAATTTAAATGTTATTAAAATATTTGTCCCTCTAGGATATATTTAAATCTAGTCATTGGAATTATTTTTGTCATTAATATATAACGGACAAAGAAAATAATAACTATGAGACATTTCCTCGATTAGAAATAAATGTGTACCCTAAGCAAATTGTAAAGATCTTGTAGCCATTCTTCAAATGAAAATCCAAGATCTCATAAAATACTTGATTATCTTTTCTTTAGAAGAAGTGGCTCAGGATAAAAATGGACAGGGTCCACAATAACGATGACATAAAGAGGTCTGGCAATTCAACCATCAGGTAATAATTATAAAACTTGAACCATATTCAAAGAGGTAGTTTGAAATCAATGAAAAAATGACCACA
This sequence comes from Delphinus delphis, assembly GCF_949987515.2. NCBI lineage: Eukaryota > Metazoa > Chordata > Mammalia > Artiodactyla > Delphinidae > Delphinus > Delphinus delphis. Next base: position 161,761,752 of record NC_082685.1, on the reverse strand, counting down.
GTGAGAAGAAACTTGAAAAGAGTTTATACCTAAAAGACACCAATTTCATTAAGAATTGTGGATTTATGGCTTTTTAGCCTGGAAGCACTCCCCATTTTGCCCAGCTGTGACAGCAGAAAACTGCAGTCTTATACTTTGAAGTGGTAGATGATAAAACTCAGGGCACCAGAGCAGAATATGAAAGGAATATTTTCTATAAGCCAGGAAACCTTAGAAAAGCTGAGGTCAAAAATTTGAATGCAACAGCCCCGAACCCCAGCTCCCTGACCCTCCCCACCCACCAGACCCCTGACTTCTCCCTGAATGTTAAATGACTACAGATTTGCACAGGAAGCTCAGAATGCCCAGCAATAAAGCAGACGGAAAGCAAACAACAGTCAATCCTTTAAAGACAGACCTGCTCCTGGTTATATTTACAAGTTTTTTCCAGTACCCAGCACAGTGCCTGGCACAATAGTCTCCCGGTGAATATCTAATGAATGAGACCATTACCAATGTATCTAGAGAACGTGAATTCTCCTGTAAACACACAAAGGAACTTGTACCAACAAAGCTATAAATAACAAGAGAAAAAAATATATGTATATATACATATATATCTGAATCACTGTGCTATATACCTGAAACTAACACACTATTGTAAATCAAGAATACGTTAATTAAAAAATGTAAAAAAAAAAAGTAAATGAGAATGATAATAACTATGTAAGAAACAAATAACATGTACTTGAAAAAATAACATAACAACCAAACCCAGTATATAAAATTTGTTTGGGTCCACAATATTAAGACAAAGCAGTTCCCCCTCCCGGTCTTTTTTATGCACTCCACTGACTAGTTAAAGGAACAGGGACACTTGTTCTTAGAATATTTCATATTGTGAATTTGTCTGTTTCCTTATGGTATGTTTTTTACTTGTTCTTCAGTTCTAGTATTTCCTATAAATGGGAAGTGAGTTCTGAAAGATTGATTAGGTTCTGGTGTTACCATTTTTTAGCATAGGAGTTGCTATATACTTCATATTACATAATATCAAGAGAATTATGTTAAGTTAGCCTACTAAAATTAAGATAAATCAGTAGCTTCATGTGAGCAAAGCCTTACCCCTTCATTATAAAATTCCCATTCACATTTCACAAGTGATTTATCCATCCGTGATCAAGGCCAAAGTCAAAATGATTTTCCAATTTGAACATTTCTTTCACATTTATTAGATGAAATTGTTCTGTAAAGAAGTACTTTTCCTAATCAGTTAGACTATTTAGCCACTCTTACACGCAATTCTAATAGAAAAGCTAAGGCAAATGCTTAAGTCTTTCTCTGAAACTTTAATTGCCAAATTTCTAAGTAAAGAGTTGTTCTCCTTGCCTCTCAATTAATTTATTTGTTGTTCCATTTTTTTTCTTTGCCTATAACTCCTATACTAATCTGACATACTTATCCCATCTTTTAGTTCTACAATTAGATACTTTCAGTGATTACCTAGAGAATTTATCCAAAAGTTTCTGCAGTTATTTTGTGATTGGTTGAAACTCATTCCTAGTAGAACCCTTGGGATGGTGTCACATGAAACTCCCTGAGTTCTTAATTGCATGTTTTCCTGTGATCCTTCTAATCAAACTTAAAATTGTAACTAGATATAAAATCTTTGGTTCACATTTTCTTCCTTTGCATATCTTCTAAAAATGTTGCTCCATTAGGCTCCAGCAGAATATTTTGCTTTTGATATATTTTTTATGTTACTTGATATTTTTTTTTGCCAAAAGACCTGAAGATTTTTTAAATCTATAATGTTCAATATTTCTCAGTGTTGACCTATCTGGGACAATATAATAAATTCCTAGCTGTATCTTGTGAATATGTACTTGTTTTATGCCACTAAATTTTGGTCTGGGCTGTTGAATAGGAATAGATATTTAAAACATGAGTTTGTACCTGAATGGGGTGCTCTTAGTATGAGAATTGAAGTAAAAGACAAACTTTTCACTTTTTAATCAGCATTTGGGGGAAGTGGAAAAGCTCTAAGACAGTCTTTCATTCCATCAAAATATTCTCAAAGAAATAAATGGGCTTAGACTAGTGTTTCTCTACCTCAGTCCTACTGACATCTTGGGATGGATAATTATTTGTTGATGGGAACTGGGTGCATTGCAGGATGTTTGGCAGAATCTTTCATTTCTACCTATTAGATGCTAGTAGCACATCCCCATTTGTGAAAACCAAAAATTCCTCCAGACAATGCCAAATGTCCTCCTCTTCTCCTCAGTTGAGGACAACTGGCCTCAGGGAAACAGGGGTGTGCCTGCAAGACACTTCGTTAAGATCTCAAAAAAATGTAAAGCAATGCCTCACATACAACCTCAGTAAAACAAAAAAGCATCTAATAATCCTAAGGATATGTCTCTTTGTCCTTCTGGTATAGGCAATACTCTTCCAAGACTTAAGTTTATTGTCTTATAGCATCTTCACAGAGAACTCAAGATCTAGAAGGACTTATAGCACACATTCATTGATATGGTTTTTGTCTAATGGAGTGGATTATAAATAGATATATTTCAGAAATATAGTGTTTTAAAGTAATTGTACCAACTTGGATTGAAAGTGATTAAAATGTAATGAAATGTAAAGTAAAGGAAATGAAAACAAGCTTTTGGATCTGCAAATTTCTTCTTGTAGCAAACAGACCAAGGAAACTGTTTCAAACATGAAAATGGAAGGAATAGGTAAACAAAGTCACAGAATTACAGGGCAGAACCAAGAGTCCAGAGGACAGAGTTAAGAACCACAGAAATCTTTACCAGGGAGCAGGACTAAATCCCAATCAAATAACTGATAACATGTCCAGCTGGATTTCAGAATTGTTACAGAACAGTGACTTCTATGTGTCCTGGTTCTGCCCCCCTTTTCTCAGGAGTTTCTATAGCAGTTACATTCTGTCTATTCTATCATTGTATACTAGGTATATATGTGTGGCCAGAGGAAGATAGGGTCAGATAACTTATCTCCTTAGTTCATGGTTTTCAGATTGAGAGGAACTGACTCTGATGAACCTCATCTGCACCTGAACTTAATCTGTATGGCGAGAACATTGACATCAAGTTTGAGCTAATGCCATAATGGGATATAACTTGAGAAGTGGGGGGATATTAACAAAGAGTATTTGTATTTTGCATTTGGAAGAATTTAAATAATTTGTGGCTACAATTTGATTGTGATGACTTTAAAACATGGCTGAAAATTTATTGCAATAGTTCCCATGCAAGAGTAGGGTCTAGGTTCCCTCCCCTTTAATACTGGAGAGTTTGTGACTACTTCAACCAACAGATTATGGCAGAGTAATACTATATGACATCTGAGGCTAACTTGTAAAAGACCAGGAAGTGTCTGTATTATTCGCTGAAACACTCTCTCTAGGAAACCTGAACTACCAGGTAAGGTGTTTGACTCAGAGTCCTGAGGGCTCCATGCTGGAGAGACAATGTGTAAGTGTTCCATCAAAAGTGCCAGCCAAGCCAAATTTTAAGCCATCCTTGGCAAGAATGAAGCCATGATGGTCCCTCCTGACGAGCCCATGGACTAACTGAACACTGCATAGTAGACTTTGCTGATGCCACCTGGTATCAAAAAATTAGTACGACTCAAAATTTGTGGCTCACAAAATCATGACATATAATCAAGTGGTCATATCTTATGGCCTAAGATTTGGCGGTAGTTTGTTTAGCAGCTATAAATAATCAAAACACCATAGATTCTGTCACCTATTTGTATAGAAGAGGTTCTTTGTAGGATTTTTAACTTTGGTATATATCCCCTGGTTGGTCTGCTTGGTTTTCAGGAGGAGTTTTAAGAAAATACACAATTTATGCTACTGTCATTTTCTTGCTCTAACCTAAGTTCTCCATTTTCCTTAAAAATTATTAATGATTTTGATAAAGATGGCATACTGTACAAATTTGTTGATGACCCAAAACTCCATAAAAAGATCTAATGTACCATAGAACCTATATACAGAAAGAACCAGATGGAATAAAATGGTGCAATTAATCTTATGCAAAGAAACCTAAAAGAAAGAAGGAATATTAGGAAGTCATTGGTAACTTCGAGGACATCATTTTAAGAGGTGTTAGAATGGTGTTCCAGAAGCTACATGTCCATGGGAATCAAATGTAAGTTTCCTGCAAACTTTGATTCTTTGATTTTAGTTATAAGCAGTCATTCATTTATTTAGCAAATACACTGAATGCTTTATAATAACAGAAAATAGATGCCAGGCAACATATTAAGTGGTTTTTGTGTGGTGTTTCATACATACAAAAACTCCTTGAGGAGTAGGCATTAGTAGCCCTATTTAAAATAAAGGTAATAGAGATAAGCTCAGGAAACTAAAGGAACTTGCTTATACATCTGGGAAATATCTGAGCAGGGACTAAAGTAAAGTTCCATTGGACTACAAAGTTCATACTCTTCCTCTTATCCTATTCTGGCAACTAAGATAAGGTCCATGCTCTCTACAAAGTTATAGTGTTTTCTAAGGACAGATAATAAAACCAATAATTACAGTGCAGTGTAACGAATGCTAAGGCAGACTATGAAGCTTAAGTTGTGGGAGTGGAAATGATCACACCAAACTCTGTTTCTCTCAGAAAATAGTCTCAAAGGAAGTGGAGGTGATACTTGGCCAAAGAAAACTAGGTACAGGGCAGGTGGGGAGAGAGGAATGCAGAGCACAGGAGTTCAGGCAATGAACTGCAATGTGCAAAGCCACCAAGCCTGAAAAGTTTTCATTTAGGACAGTTTTAGTAAAAAGAGCTTCCAAAACAGTTAGAGAGAAAGAGAGAGAGGGAGAGTGTGTGTGCGTGTGTGTGTGTGTGTGTGTGTGTAGTGTGTGACAGGGTTGGAGAGGAGAAGGCAATAAATAAATCTAGAGAATGAAGTCAGAATTGGCTTACAAACGGCCTTGTATACTGAAGTAAAGTGTTTGAACTTTCTCCAAAAAGCTAGGGAGAGCCAAAAAGGAATTTAACAAGTGGTCAGAGATGATGAGATGAGTATCTGGGTGCCAATATTCCCAGAAAAAAATCATCTTCGTCTCAAGCCAACTCCTGAACTAATCACTGTGACCAAGGCAATGGGCTTGGTGAGTGTGTTTTCCTGGAGCTAGGGCTTCAGGCAGACCTTTTGGAGCTGTACCGCCCACCAGCGGAAATGGGCTGTTGGGATTGGTCAAGACGGACTTGTTGTTGGGAAGACAAACAATCACAACATTCAAACACATTTTCACATGGCTGGATTCTGGGTTTGCATTTTAAACCTTTAAATGCCTTCAGGTGAACAAGAAAATTAACAGTCTTTTGTTGTTAAAATTATCAAAACATTGTTTCGCTCTATCATAAAAAAATGGAATATTACAATTTCCCAGAAAGACATAATTCTACTAATAAGGACTCTGAAAAGACTATCAAAACAAGATGATATATTTGCTATTTTAATTTGTAAGAAACTATAAAAACCTGTAGTTATACACATATATACTTATTTATGTGCATATATAGCTTAGTATATGTGGAAAAATCATTAAATTAAAAAAATTAATAAATGTATTCAGTGTGTTTCAAGGAAATTAAAAACATTGAAGCTAAGGATACACAGCAGTGTGCACTAAATGACTAATATATATATATATAATTAACCTACAATTATATTAAGTAATAAGTTAATTGAATTAGAATGTCATTTATTAAGCTTGTTTGGAATAAAAGTCTACTTGACAACTGAGTAAAAACATTAAGGACTTGCCAGAGGAAATAAACAAAAAAACCCAATACTTCTCATAGGGTTTACTGTTAGCTACAGGACACAGCAATTACGTAGGTGGACTACAAATCCTTAGCTGGGGAACCAAGGTGAATGTGATGAGTTCTTTTTATATAATATGACAAAAGAGAAGGAAGCCTCAGGAACAGTGTTAATCGAGGATAATCTGACATAAGAGACGAAGAAGAGAAAAAATGTTTAAGAAGTTAAGGGGTAAAAGAAACTTCAGCAAAAGAACTGGATGAGGGCTTCCCTGGTGGCGCAATGGTTGAGAGTCCGCCTGCCGATGCAGGGGACATGGGTTCGTGTCCCGGTCCAGGAGAATCCCACATGCCGCGGAGCGGCTGGGCCCGTGAGCCATGGCCATTGAGCCTGCGCGTCTGGAGCCTGTGCTCCACAACAGGAGAGGCCACAGCAGTGAGGCCCGCGTACCGCTAAAAAAAAGAACTGGATGAGTCTACAGCATTCTGACAAGAAAATCTTTCCCCTGAAGCAGCTCTCCTCAAAAGATTAAAAAATTGCTTGGAGCACACTCAAATATGCAAATACTATCAACTCTTTTGAGAATCAAAACATGACTCCTACACCTCTTCACAAGAAAAGAAATTCACCTTTCCAATTGAATAGTGGCCAAATCCAATTGCTTCTTAATATTTAAAGAAGTAATTAGTCAAACATGGATAAAGTTTTGGATAAAAGTGACAAAATTCCAAAAACAGCATGAGGACTCACTCAACTCAAGCTGCATTTATAAGAAAGCTACCAATCAGATACGTCTACATTGAAATAGGTCTTAGGGAAATGCAGCACGCAACGCGGGACGAAAAAGAAAAAGGATACATTTCAAATCCAAATGCGCCAGAGTAAATGTCCCAGATCTGCCTCACAGTAGTTTTGTGATCTTGGTTGCGTTACATAATTTCTCTAACTCAGACTTCTCATCTATACATGGAGAGAGAAGCCCTTGCATTATACAGTTGTCATGAGTATTTAATGAGCTAATATCTTGCAGGATCTCTAATATGAGTTTAGTGAGGAATCTTATTAGTTGTGGTATACATATGTATGGATTTTATATTTCCTCCCAGCTGTATTCTATTACCTTCTACCTTCTTGCCTTTGGAAAAAGCAAGCTCCATTAATGTAATTTCAAGGTTTTTTTTAACTTTATCAAAAACATTTGCTATTAAAGCAGTAGTCACATCAGCATCTTCAGTGATGCTAAATTCCTCTCTTTTCATCAAATCCCCACCCTCCCACCCATCTGTGCCCCAGTGGGTGAGATTCTAATATCTCAGAGAAGTGGTCTATTTCTCTCATATATACCCCAGCCTCCTGGGGATGGTATTTGACTCCAAAGCAGAAGGGAACTTGTTGTCTATGGTGAATCCACTTTGTCATACCTGCTGACCCAGCTATATGTCAGGGAGGAATTTAGTGTGAAAGATCTGTTCCACTGGCTCCAGTAGACTCTCTCTCTGATAGACTCATCCAAACTGATCATCTAGACATTGTTCAACCCATGTAAGATTTGCTCATACTCTCTAGCCAATATCCCCAGGTGAGTTCACCACTTTACATTTCTTTGCTGCACTTTCCACTTTGCTCCAAGCTGTGTTGCTGCCATTAAACTAAAAGGCTTAATCCCATGTGTGATGGTTAATTTTATGTGTCAACTTGGCCAAGCTATGGTTCCCAGTTGTCTTGTCAAACACTTGCTGTGAAAGTACTTTTTAGATGTGATTCACATTTAAATCAGTAGACTTTGAGCAAAACAGATGTCTCTTTATAATGTTGTTGGACCCCATCCAATCAATTGAAGGTATTAAGAGAAAAAAACAAAACAAAACTGAGGCTTCCCCCCAAAAAGAAGAAATTATTCCTCAAGACTGCAATATTAAAACCCTGATGAATTTTCCAGCATTCTGCTATGAGGAATTTGGACTAAAAACTGAAACATCAATGCTTACCCAAGTCTCCAGCCTGCTGGCCTGCTGTACAGATTTCATACTTGTCAGCCCCAAATCATGTGAGCCAATTCCTTAAACTCTCTTTCTTTCTGTTTCTTGCTTTGTGTGTGTGTGTGTATAATATATATTTTATATATACATATATAGGTAAATATATATATACAGATATACTGGTATATTTATATATGTATATAAGATTTATATATATACACACACACATTTATATATACATTTTCCTCTCAGGAACTGAAAATTCAAGAGTATAAGGGTGGTACTGCCCATCTCTGCCTGGTAGTGTTCCACCATGATCTACCATACATTTTTTCTGAAACATCCCTGACACAATCTGTCTTGTAGAAGAGGCCAAGTCAATCTGTCATTGATATCAAAAACCAGGCTTGGGAATAGCATGCTTCTTCCCTCTTTTCATAATTACCAGAAAATATTACAAATCATTCTCTTGGTGCCTTCCTTCCCTTGGAAAGTGGAAGGGAGGAGAGAGTTATCTTCTCAAGCAATCAGAGCTGTGCTTGGGGCATAGTAGGTGCTCAGTGAATATAAGCTATAATTATTCACAGGCACTACACTCCTCCAAAAAATGAGAGGTGGAGCAAGGGAGAAGAGGAAAAGTGTGTGAAGATGGGATGATGGTGGTACAGCTGTCTCTCTCTGAAGTGACACGTTTGTAAGCTTCCTGGGAAAGATGCTGGCACAATCACTTGCAGTTCTCAGAACTCAGTATGTGGGATTGCTAGCATCTTTTCTCATCAGCCAGGGTCCAACGGTCGGTTTCCAATAAAGAGGGTCTCACTCATTCACTAACACTATTATGCTACTGTCTTATTTGAAAATCAGTTTATAAGACCAGATTTAAGTGCTTGACCATCAAACACTTAAGATAATATCCTTTAATAGAAAGATTATTTGGGTTGAATTCTGAAGTGTTGGTTTTTAGTTCTGTCCATTGCCTTGGATACATTGCAGGTTGCAAGTCTTGGCTTTATTTTATAAATGAAAAAGAAGTACCTTGTAATGTTGTTGTGAGTATCAAGCAGACGTCATACCCCCAAGGCTTTGCAAAGTACCATACAAGTGGTATGCAAAGCTTTACTCCCCTCCATCTCACTGAAGAAAAGATGAACTGTTTAGTATTGATCAAATATCATGTCTTTGACAAGTTTTATAAGTTCAGTATAGATTCCAAGCTATTCATGATCCTTCAAATCCTGTACAGTGACATCATTCTTTAGCCAGACTCAGGATGAGTAAGATCAATGTTTTGATAAATAGAATCCCCATTCAAAATGCCATAAAACAGGGCTGAATTATAGCTTGCCTCCCCTTCTCTCACAAGTGCATTTGAATAACAGTCGGTACACTCCAGGAGCTGAATGGGTGACTAATTGTCATTACTTGTAAGGAGACAATTACTGTCTCTACTGAAAGTACCATAAAAAAGGAGCTACCTTAAAGAAGCAATTAAACCTTTTAGCTAAAAGTTGTCAGAAAGAACAACTTAGCGTCAATTACTTAAGCTATATTGTCATTCTTCAATTTTTTTAATTAATTTATTTTTTTTAATTATGACTGCGCTGGGTCTTCATCTCCGCGTGGTCTTTCTCTAGTTGCGGCGAGCGAGCGCTACTCTTCGTTGCGGTGCGCGGGCTTCTCATTGCAGTGGCTTCTCTTGTGGAGCACGGGCTCTAGGCGCACGGGCTTCAGTAGTTGTGGTTTGCGGGCTCTAGAGCGCAGGCTCAGTAGTTGTGGCGCACGGGCTTAGTTGCTCTGCGACATGTGGGATCTTACCAGACCAGGGATCGAACCCATGTCCCCTGCATTGGCAGGCGGATTCTTACCCACTGCACCACCAGGGAAGTCCCATTCTTCAAATTTTAAAAGGGCAGTGTTAAATGGTTCTGCAGTGAGTCAATTTATTGTGATTAACTCATAGCACATCAGGAGAATTGCACTAAGTTGCATTTGAAATCAACAGTTCTTTGAGGGACATTTTAAGATTTATCATCATGGAGGCTCTTGTTTGCTAACGTACTCTTTTGAATTTTTAATGCCAAATCAATGTTTCAAGTGCAATATGACTCAGAAACATATACATATGCCATGTCTTAAAACAGATTATAATCACTTTTTTGATTAAAAGAAATATAGGTCCTATTTGCTGGTAATCCATAATCCCACCTTCCTATAAAAGTAAAATGGTGTTACTTTCAGGCAAGAATATTAAATAGGCTTCTTAATATTCAAAATCAATTACCAATTCTGTAACTCACACATCTGATAAATAAAGCATATGGTGACTTCTCTCTTTAATGAAAATCACAGAGTATTAACAGTTCCAGTGCCCGTGAAAAATCAAATATGAGTTGTCCCAATATCAGACTTAACAACCTTTTTTGAGACATATTAAGATATACAGTAAGGACATAACAACTGTCCTTCTAAGCTAAGTTCTATCACTATATTAAAATATGAGAAATATATTATCTTACATTTCTTCTATGGGTCTAATATTGTCCCTTTGTTCCCAACACATTAGGAAACCTTCAGTCACTTTTTATCATGTCAAAATCTCCTCCCCATGGCGACTACCCAAAACTTCTTACTAATCCAATTGAAGAACAATAATGACTTCCAGAGCTCAAGAATCCAAGTCTAAGGTAGACAGATCTTTTTACAATGCAAAGCAAGAAGACAAAGGGGTTAGCCCATCCACAGCATGTTATGGAAAACAGAAAGTTAAACTCGGAGAAATAAACACAAGCCTTGAGACTACACGAAGACTGAAGAAATTAGAATTGAACTGACTTAGCATGCAAACAAGACCAGACTGGGAATCAGATGAGCAGGGTTCAGGTGAGCAAAGAAGCAAAGATGGTCTATTCACAGCCTTTGTCACAGTTCCTGGTAAATCACGGGGGCCCAATAAATATTTGATGAATGAAGGAAAATAATTAATGCATAAGTGAATCAATGGAAGTTCAACTGGCTAAAAATGTGATGGTTATTCCCAGTCAGTATTTTATTCACCTGATCATGTCATATAAACACAAAATTGGGAAAAGTGAAAGCAACAACACTAGGTTATCCCCTACTGCCTTTGGAATTACTCTTCATGAGTCTCTTTGTGACAGAACCCTGTTTTTCAGCCTCTGGTTTTAGATTCTCTTTTAGACTTTGTCAGCCAGAGTCCTGGAAGAAGCCTCTAAATATTGAAATCCGGGATGTTTAGCCTTAGTCTGTGTCCTTGATAGTCAATGTCCTACTGCATTTGTGTAGCGCCAAAATATGGCAACTTCCTTTCTGACACTTTCGACTCTGCTCTCCTCCTGACTTTTACCTGAACATCTTTTTCCTTATCTTTAATGTCCCCTCCTCCTCAATTTTGATTCAATTTCCAGAAATTCCTCCCCCCTTGCAAGACTTGGTTTATAAGGAAGATCTGGCAGGTAAGTTTCAAGAATACGGAAGAGCTACTTCAGCCCCTTAGGTTCTTCTTACCTTTGAATTCTTACATTTCCCAGCTATTGGAATATGCAAATCTCCTCCCAGTTTCAGCTGCCGTTGTGAAATCCACCTGCTATACGGCCAGTGCATACCTGTTGATTATTTTGTGATTTTCCTGTTCCCAGGTTTATCACATGCTCCTGCTGCTTCATCTTCCTCATACGCACAGGCCAACACTATACAGGTCTTGGGGTTGAGGGTAATTTGTCTCCACTCATTTTTATCTTTGAGGTTCATAATTATATGTTGTATAGAAGATAATACTTTCCAAATATGGCTGCACCAATATCTATTATTCTACATGCTCACACTACAATATGGCTTTGACACCATTCCCGCCGTGAAGTTGGGTCTGTGTCCTCTCTCCTTGAAACTGGACTGGCTTTTGTTGACTGAATTTTTAAGTCGAATGTGACAGAACTGTCACTACTATCTTCTGAAGCTGGGTCATAAACGACGGTACAACATTCCCCTTGCTGGATAGAATACTCTTGAAGCCTTTAGCCATAATGTAGGTACATCATCTGACTTCCTAAAGGATATCATGCTCTGAGGAAACTCAAACTAACTTACTTGGAGAGAGTTCCTGGAAAGACCCTGACACCACATGAAGAGAGCAAGTTGCCTGACTCATCCTCAGCTGCTTCAGCATCTGTCTCACTGTTCCAGTCCCAGCCACCACATGACTTCAACCTTCTGAGAGATCCAGAGCCAGAACTACCCACCTGAGCTGTTTCTAAATCTCTGCTACAGGTATCATGGGGGATAATAAAATGTTGTTGTTATTTTACACTACTTAGTTTTGGGGCAATTTGTTATGGAGCAATAGATAACTGAAACACCTTGTCCCCTAGGTTTTTTGCAAATATTGGCCATGGGTTTTTGGATTTGCTATTGAACTCCTCCAGCTAGTTTTGTTAGTTTTATGTGGAGATTTGGAAAAGTTGTAAGACTATGCTACCACAGGCGCTCTCTTCCCAGAATCCCCATCAGAGAATTTTTAAGTTGTTAAGGTGACACTGATTTCCAGCCAGATTTGAGAACCACTTGCTTACATAAGCTGGCTCTCATATCTAACTCTCAATTCTTGGATTCAGATTTAAATCTGGGATTTCCTCTTGGTTTACATGGCCCAGTCTGTCTCCCATGCATCGTGAAGTGAGAGAAATTGAGCTGATGAGCTGTACAGTAGATTCTACGCACCTCCTTGCAGTGCTTCTGTGAGTTTAGCTGCTGAGAATTTGATTGGTACTTGGCATAATTTCTGTGGGCAGTGACAGGCCTCTTCTAGTCAATTTTCTTCCCATTATTTTGTAGTTGATGGAGATCCCAAGTGAATTAATTGGGGGGAAATCCCATAAATGATAATATAAACATTTCTCTTAAATGAACATATTTAGAGTGGAGTGCTTCCTGTTTATTTAAAATTATTCCACCATTTATAAGTCACATTGATGTGATAAATGAGTTCTCTTGTGCAGAATGTACCTAGGTCCAAAAAAGACAATAGTTAGGGGAAATTGTCATATCTTGTAACTTGATCAGGTATGATCATTTGGATTTTTCTTCCCCTAAATATTCACTTCTCTCCTTTTCTCATCATGGATCAGGTATGCTTTATCATATTACTTATGTTAAGTCTGATACTATGACTACTTTAGCCAATGGAATGTTACTAGACATGGCATGAACAGAGGCCTTACAGAGCTCTGGTTGCATTTGCCACTCCCGTAAACCCCATAAGCAGAGCCTACACCAGATGACCATTACCCCTTCAACCTGGGCCCAGAACAAACACCTGTGTAGCAGGCCTGACTCAACCTGCTGCTTGGATCCAAACCCAGCCAGCCCACATCTTGAAGCTGAGCCACCCATCCTAGATCAGCCAAACTGCAGTTCCTCTGCAGAGCTGTCAGCATAATAAGTGTTTGGGCAAAACACTTGAGTGTTTGCATAATTTGTTACTGAATGTTGTTGTGGCAGCATTTGACCAAGATACCAGGTATAGTCAAATCATACTTAATTGGATATAGACCAAACCAGCAAACTACAGCTGGCAAGTCAAATCCAGCCTGATGACAGTTTGTTTTGTTTTATTTTGTTTTGTTTTGTTTTTGTGTGTGTATGTGACCTCTCCCGTTGCAGAGCGCAGGCTCCGGACGTGCAGGCTCAATGGCCATGGCTCACGGGCCCAGCCGCTCCGCGGCATGTGGGATCTTCCCGGACCGGGGCACAAACTCGTGTCCCCTGCATCGGCAGGCGGACTCTCAACCACTGCGCCACCAGGGAAGCCTGACAGTTTTTATAAATAGTCTTATTTTTGTATTGTCTATGGCTGCTTTTGTGCTTCAGTAGCAAAGTAGAGTAATTGTGACAGAGAGTATAATCCACAAAACCTAAACTATTTACTGTCTGGCTCTTTACAGAAAATGTTGGTCAACCAAACCTAGAAGAATCATTCCTCCCTGTACCTACATTCTTTGCTTTCTGACTTTGCTGTTCTTACCACTAAAGGTAAGGAGAATATTTCTTTGCCCCTTGACTTTGGCCATGTGACTTGCTTTTGCCAATAAAATGAAGCGTGAGTGACTGGTACCAGAAGTGTCCATTCTGAGCCTAGAGCATAAGAGCCTTGCATCTCTCTTTTTGTCCTCTTGTTTGGCCATCATCATAGCCAGCTAGCCTGTTGATCCAAGGGAGAGGGCAAGAGACACATGTAGCAAAGCTGCCCCAGCTAAGGTATACATTAGATCAACTGACCACCCATTCCACCAAGACTCAGAAGAGTGAGACAAACACATGTAAGGTGTGTTGTACAGCTTCATCAGGGTCACAGTTAACCGATTGTACTCGGCAAAATTTTAAGATGGCTTCTAAGATTTCTCACACCCTCCTATACGCGCACTGCTTACTTCCAGACTCTGAATATGATTAATTTTATTTCTACAGTTAGATTATATTATATGGTACAGTTGTCTTTAAGAAAGGGGAGTTATGTGGGTAGGATTAACCTAATCATATGAGCCCTTTAAATCTGGATCTAGAAGTAAGAGAATGGCTGAAGTCAGAGATTTGAAACATGAGAAGGATCTGATACTCTGTTGCTGGCTTGAAGATGGAGGGAGCCAGGTGGTAAGAAATGCAGGTGGTCTCTAGGAGATGAAAGTGGTCCCCTGGCTGACAGCCAACAAGGAAGCAGGAACTTCAGTCTTGGAACCACGAAGAACTGGATTCTGCCAACAACCTGAATGAGCTTAGAAGCAAATTTTTTGCCAGAGCCTTAGGATGAGAATTCAGCCAAGATGACACCTTGATTTCAACTTTGTGATATCCTGAGCCCATAGTAAACACCCAACTATTTATATTATTTTTAATCATATCATTAGTAGCTTGTAATCCAATCCAATCATCAGTGTTGAAGCAGACAGACAATGAAGCAATGATAAACTCTAGAATATCCAATAAATGTTTGATGAACTAGTTAATTAATTAATGCATCTGGGAACTGGAAAGTGGGTCTGAGCCTGCAAGAAGCAATAATTTCTTCCTCTGAGGAGGAAAACGGATGAAGCACCTAGAATCTAGCCTATGGTTATGGAAATGAGAATATTATTTGATGATGTATTTAGACTCCAAACTCTGGACAATTGTAATTGTGAACTTCAACATAACTATATTTCTCATATAATACATCTCAATATTTATTCAATAGTAAGAAGACTGGAGTACAATGGAAAAGTTTATTTCCACTATTTTATTTATAAGACAGTGCTATGGGTTAAATTTTATACCCCTCAAATTTCATGTTATTTAAAGTCCTAAGGACTTCAGAATGTAACTATATTTGGAGACAGGAATTTTAAGGGGCCATTGAGTTAAAAATAAGGTCATTAGCATGGCACTAATCCAAAATGGCTTGTGTTCTCTAAAGAGGAGGAGACTAGGACACATATATACACACTGAAGGAAGACCATGTGACCACGGAAGGAGAAGGTGATTGTCTGCAAACTGAAGAGAGAGGTCTTGGAAGAAATCAACCTAGCTGACACCTCAATCTCGGACTTCTAGTCTCCAGAACTGGGAAGAAACAAATTTCTGTTATTCAAACTGCCTGTTTAAGCCACCTGGTCCATGGAATTCAGTTTTAAGCAGCCCTAGCAAACTATACAGATTCAATTTAAGTGTATATTAGTCTTATTAGGGGAATTTTTCACCTAAAAAAAACATAAACAGCTTTCTATTCTAATGGTAATGCCTAAGTGATCCTTCCCAAGAGCTCTGCTTTAGAATGTTGTCTCTTATATTCCAACTTGAATATGCCAGAATGGTAAAACTCTCCTAAAGAAATTTTCAATCTCTTATGTTTAGAGCCATATAACAACTCTGCTGAATATGGCCTAGCATAAGAGTTCACAGACTACATTAGATATGCAAAATAATGCTTTATCCATTTAAATATATGCATGCATATATTACAGTGAATATTAAAAATGGAGCTTACTAGTTATGCATTAAGCTAATGATTTTCATCATTTTTACACAATAGCCATAAAAAATATTTTTTCCAATCCAAGTGTCATATAATTAGCATATAATATTTGTGATCAGTTCCCTTTGTGTTCCTTTACTGAACTGATTTGCCATCTGCTAGCTCACTAAAAAATAATCCACGCTTTCAGCCAGCCTACACTGTGCTTTTGTCTTGCCATCACTTTGAAATACTGATAGTACAAATATTATATATATACTTTTTTAACATCTTTATTAGAGTATAATTTATTTATTAGAGTATAATTGCTTTACAATGGTGGCTTTATAACACAGTGAATCAGCTATAGATATACATATATCCCCATATAGATATACATATATCCCCATATCTCCTCCCTCTTGCATTTGTTTTTCTTGATGAGTCTGACTAATGGTTTATCAGTTTTGTTTATCTTCTCAAAGAAACACTTTTAGTTTTATTGATCTTTGTTGTCATTTCCTTCATTTCTTTTTCATTTATTTCTGATCTGACATTTAGAGTTTTCTTAAATTTACCAAGGCTTGATTTGTGACCCAAGATATGATATATCCTGGAGAATGTTCCATGAGCACTTGAGAAGAAAGTGTATTCTGTTGTTTTTGGATGGAATATCCTATAAACATCAATTAAGTCCATCTTGTTTAATATATCATTTAAAGCTTGTGTTTCCTTCTTAATTTTCTGTCATGATGATCTTTCATTTGGTGAAAGTGGGGTGTTAAACTCCTCTACTATGATTGTGTTATTGTCAGTTTCCCATTTTATGGCTGTTAGCATTTGCCTTTTGTATTTAAGTGCTCCTATGTTGGATGCATAAATACTTACAAATGTTATATCTTCTTCTTGGATTGATCCCTTGATCATTATGTCGTCACCTTCTTTGTCTCATGATAGCCTTGATTTTAAAGCCTATTTTGTCTGATATGAGAATTGCTACTCCAGCTTTCTTTTTATTTCCATTTGCATGGAATATCTTTTTCCATCCCCTCACTTTTAGTCTTTATGTGTCCCTAGGTCTGAAGTGGGTCTCTTGTAGACAGCATATATACGCGTCTTGTTTTTGTATACATTCAGTCAGTCTATGTCTTTTGGTTGGAGCATTTAATCCAGTTACATTTTAGGTAGTTATCGATATGTATGTTCCTATTCCCATTTTCTTAATTGTTTTTGGTTTGTTATTGTAGGTCTTTTCCTTCTCTTGTGTTTCCTGCCTAGAGAAGTTCCTTCAGCATTTGTAGTAAAGCTGTTTTGGTGGTGCTGAATTCTCTTAGCTTTTGCTTTTCTGTAAACATTTTAATTTCTCCATTGAATCTGAATGGGATCCTTCCTGGGTAAAGTAATCTTGATTGTAGATTTTTCCCTTTCATCCCTTTAAGTATGTCTTGCCATTCCCTTCTGCCTTGCAGTTTTCTGATGAAAGATCACCTGTTAACCTTATGGGGATTCCCTTGTATGTTATTTCTTGTTTTTCCCTTGTTGCTTTTAATATTTTTTCTTTGCATTTAATTTTTGATAGTTTGATTACTATGTGTCTTGGCATGTTTCTCCTCAGATTTATTCTGTATGGGACTCTCTGCACTTCCTGGACATGGTTGACTATTTCCTTTCCCATATTAGGGAAGTTTTCAAATATAATCTCTTCAAATATTTTCTCAGTCCCTTTCTTTTTCTCTTTTTCTTCTGGGACCCCTATAATTTGAATTTTGGTACATTTAATGTTTTCCCAGTGGTCTCTGACACAGTCCTCAATTCTTTTCATTCTTTATTCTTTATTCTGCTCTGCAGTAGTTATTTCCACTATTTTACCTTCCAGGTCACTTATCCATTCTTCTGCCTCAGTTATTCCACTATTGATTCCTTCTAGAGAATTTTTAATTTCATTTATTGTGTTGTTCATCATTGTTTGCTCTTTAATTCTTCTAGGTACTTGTTAAATGTTTCTTGTATTTTCTCCATTCTGTTTCCAAGAGTTTGGATCATCTTTACTATAATTACTCTGAATTCTTTTTCAGTTAGACTGCCTATTTTCTCCTCATTTGTTTGGTCTGGTGGGTTTTTACCTTGCTCCTTCATCTTCTGTGTGTTTCTCTGTCTTCTCATTTTGCTTAACTTAGTGTGTTTGGGGTCTCCTTTTCACAGGCTGCAAGCTCGTAGTTCCCGTTGTTCTTGGTGTCTGTCCCCAGTGGCTATGGTTGCTTCAGTGTGTTGTGTAGGCTTCCTGGTGGAGGGGTCTGGTGCCTGTGTTCTGGTGGATGAGGCTGGATCTTGTATTTCTGGTCATCTGGACTCAGTCTGGTGGTGTGTTTTGGGATGTCTGTGACCTTATTACGATTTTAGGTAGCCTCTCTGGTAATGGGTGGGGTTGTGTTCCTGTCTTGCTAGTTGTTTGGCATAGACTGTACAGCACTGTAGCTTGCTGGCTGTTGAGTGTAGCTGGGTCTTAGCATTGAGATGGAGATCTCTGGGAGAGCTTTTGCCATTTGATACTACATGGAGCTGAGACATCTCTGGTGGACCAATATCCTGAACTCAGCTCTCCCACCTCAGAGGCACAGTCCTGACACCTGGCCAGAGCACCAAGACCCTGTCAGCCACACGGCTCAGAAGAAAAGGGAGAAAAAAAAGAAAGAAAGAAAGAAAAAAATAAAAATAAGTAAAATAAATAAAGTTACTAAAATAAAAAATAAATTATTAAAAATAAAATAATTAAAAAGTAATAAAAATAAGAAAGAAAGAAGAGAGCAACCAAACCAAAAAACATATCTGCCAATGATAACAAGCATTAAAAACTATACAAAAACAAAAAACAGGACAAACAGAACCCTAGGACAAATGGTAAAAGCAAAGCTATATAGTCAAAATCACACAAAGAAACTTACACATGCACACTCACAAAAAGAAATAAAGAGAAAAATATATATATATATATAGAAGGAAGACAGCAACTAAATCAATAAACAAATCTTCCAATGATAATAAACTCTAAATACTAAACTAAGATAAACTTAAGACCAGAAACAAATTAGATGCAGAGAGCAAACCCCAAGTCTACAGTTGCTCCCAAAGTCCACTGCCTCAATTTTGGCATGATTCATTGTCTATTCAGGTATTCCACAGATGCAGGATACATCAAGTTGACTGTGGAGATTTAATCTGCTGCTCCTGAGGCTGCTGGGAGAGATTTCCCTTTCTCTTGTTTGTTCGCAGAGCTCCTGGGACTCAGCTTTGGATTTGGTCCTGCCTCTGTGTGTAGGTTGCCTGAAACCATCTGTTCTTTGCTCAGACAGGACGGGGTTAAAGGAGCGGCTGATTCAAGGGTTTGGCTCACTCAGGCCTTGGGGAGGGAGGGGTACGGAATGCGGGGCGAGCCTGAGGTGGCAGAGGGCAGCATGACGTTGCACCAGCCTGAGGCGCGCCGTGTGTTCTCCCTGGGAAGTTGTCCCTGGATCATGGGAGCCTGGCAGTGGCGGGCTGCACAGGCTCCCGGGAGGGGAGGTGTGGACAGTGACCTGTTCTCGCACACAGGCTTCTTGGTGGCTGCAGCAGCAGCCTTAAAGTGTCATGCCCGTCCTGGGGTCCGTGCTGATAGCCACGGCTCGCGCCCGTCTCTGGAGCTCTTTTAGGCAGTGCTCTGAATCCTCTCTCCTCGCACACCCAGAAACAATGGTCTCTTGACTCTTAGGCAGGTCCAGACATTTTCCTGGCCTCCCTCCTGGCTGGCTGTGGCACACTAGCCCCTTCAGGCTGTGTTCACGCAGCCAATCCCAGTCCTCTCCCTGGGGTCTGACCTCCGAAGCCTGAGCCTCAGCTCCCAGCCCCCAGCTGCCCCGGCGGGTGAGCAGACAAGCCTCTCGGGCTGGTGAGTCCTGGTCGGCAGGGACCCTTTGTGCAGGAATCTCCCAGCTTTGCCTTCTGCACCCCTGTTGCTGTGCTCTCTTCCGTGGCTCTGAGGCTTCCCCCCCTGCCCACCCACCATCCCCGCCAGTAAGGGGCTTCCTAGTGTGTGGAAACTTTTCCTCCCTCACAGCTCCCTCCCAGAGGTGCAGGTCCTGTCCCTATTCTTCTGTCTCATTTTTCTTTTGCCCTAGCCAGGTACGTGGGAGGTTTCTTGCCTTTTGGGAGGTCTGAGGTCTGCCAGCGTTCAGTAGGTGTTCTGTAGGAGCTGTTCCATGTGTAGATGTATTTCTGATGTATTTGTGGGGAGGAAGGTGATCTCCACTTCTTACACCTCTGCCATCTTGAAGGTCTCTCCCAAATATTATATCTTGAATGCCATTGAATCAATCATTATGCGGTGGCCCAGGCATTTGCCAGGTTTGAGGCATTTCGCCAAATTTCTTGATAACTGGAAATACACAACTTTGTGTCCAACTCAATCTGATTCTTCGGTGCATGAGTCAGTGTTTATTGATATACTCAAGATCAAGACTGAGGAGGAACATGTCAGACTTGAAGCAAACTCCTCCATTTAAGTCTATAAACAACAGTGAGGCACATAAGGAAGGTCAGAAAGCTGAAGCTCAGGAAATAAGGAGAATGAGTAAAAGGCTGGGACGAGAATACACCGATGTTCAATAGCAACATACACACACATCTTTGCTTTTCTGTGCCTCAAGCTACATGTCTACAAAATTAGAGATGTAGAGATGTTGGACTGAGATCCCAGCCAGTCAAATGTTGGAGGCTTTCAGCATTTAGAGAATGGGAGAGGGTCAAAATAAAAAATGCATGTACTGGGCTTCCCTGGTGGCACAGTGATTGAGAATCCACCTGCCAATGCTGGGGACATGGGTTCAACCCCTGGTCTGGGAAGATCCCACCTGCCACAGAACAACTAAGCCCATGAGCCACCACTACTGAGCCCGCATGGTGCAACTACTGAAGCCCGCGTTCCTAGAGCCCGTGCTCCACAGCAAGAGAAGCCACCACAATGAGAAGCCTGCACACCTCAACAAAGATTAGCCCCCACTTGCCACAACTAGAGAAAACCACGCAGCAATGACAACTCAACACAGCCAAAAATAAATAAATTTATAAAATTTTTGTTAAAAATTTATAAATTTTTTATTTAAAAAAATTGCAGATACTTTTCTGATTATGACCCAATACCTGGATTGCCTATGATAGCATATTTGTTAAAGCCAGGCCCCTTAGGATCAGGCAGACCTGTGTTCAAATCCTGACTCTGTTATTCTGTTACTGATTTTGGACAAGTTACCAGCATCTCTCAGCTGCAAGTTCCTCATCATGAGGATGATAATAGTCCATGCATGCTTCATAGTAAATATCTTTTTAATATTAAATTACATAATACTCTTAAGTCCTTGTAAATATGTGTGCAATAATATTAAATATTATCATTATTGTATTATTATTTTTGTTATACCCCTTTTTTAATAATATTGATGTGAAGATGGCACTCAATTGGAATTAGGTCTTGTTAGGCACCATTTTATAAAGAATTTTGTTTACCCTTGGTTTCAGCTTACTGGTTCAAAAGACAATGATTTCACCCAGTTCAGATCGTCTCATAAATAAGACACAGAGCAATTATTCTATTGTAGGGCTTATAAAGACAGGAAGGTATTAGTCTAAAATGAACTCATTCTATAGAATTCAATATATATAAGGATCTAACAATCTATGCAATTGATTTAAACAGAGACATGTAGGTAGACACATGTACATACAACACACAGGATCACAGGAACTATAGCTAATGGGCACATGATGATGCAGAGTGGTTCTGAAACTAATCAGCAATACTTCCCAATTATTTTATTAGAAAGTCCTTGATCATGAAAGGAGAGGTAGAGGCTCTGTCCTTCTGATGTTGGTTTCTGCATCGTCCTCTGACTCATTACCACAGCCAACATTAAAACGTCTATGTGAGTCACCCTACTTAATGCAGAATCAGTCACTTCAAAAATGAGCAATTGCACACTAACTGCAGGGAATCAGAGGTCCCCTGAGCTTATCCTGCACACACATCTTTGGAGTCTTTCTCTGGCTCTAGATAATTCTCTGTTTTCTCTTTCGTGTGTATGGGCAGCACTGTCATGGGCGTGGGGCATCACTTTCCATCAATGTGCATTCAGGCTGTGGATTTGTTGTTAACAAAGCCTACTATAAAAACTCCTAGAAAAAAATATCTACTACGTTTTTTTGCTGGCTTTAGACATGAAAAAGGATAACTTTGAACCTGGGAAGTATTAGCACATTACTTATGTAACCTTTGCTTCATGGCGTTCCACCTCTTTCAGAGTCACCCTCTCTCACTAGGAGCAGGGACTTGGTTTAAAGATTATCCTTCGGCAGTCAAAGCAGGGGTTTTATTCTGTATCTTTTCTGTGACCAATTACACATCAATTATTATGTATTTCTTTGTGTCAATCTGTAGTTTATGCCTGCTTTCCTTTAAATAAAAATTTTGTTCTAAAGTTTAATGGTGAGATTCAAGGTACCACTTTCCATTCAGTGCCTTCAAAGAATTAAGTAAGTGATAGGTGAGCTGTGTTGTCCTGCCATGACGAAATTGAAACAGTGATTATCCATAACTGTCCTTTCAGCCTGACCCGACCTGAACACAGTGGCCTGAAATAGTCTGCAAGCTTGCTTGATTTACAGTAAATTACACCTATTGTTTTCCTTCAATATACTCATCTAGACCACTGCAAGGCACCCACTCATTTTTGCTGAGCCGTATTAGACACTGTCAATGTCTCCAGATTAGACTAAGATAGCTAGAAGCCAGTTGGAATGGTAGTCTATAGTTCTGTTATTCTCTACTCGAAAGAGTATATGCAAGTCCATTTATTACCACACTGATCTTACCTCTTGTTTTAGATTTCCATTGCTGCTCTAACAAATTATCACAAACTTTGTGGTTTAAAACAACACAGATTTTTTAATTTTTTTTTTACAGTTCTGCAAATCAGAAGTCTGAAACAGGTCTCACTGGGCTAACATCAAGGCATTGATAGGGTGCATCCTTTCTAGAAGTTCTGGAGGAATCTTTTTCCTTGCCTTTTCTATCACATCCCTTGGCTCATGACCCCTCTCCATTTTCAAAGCCAGTAATAGTGGGTTGAGTCCCTCTCAAGTCTATGTGTCTCTAGTTCATTTCCTCTCTCTTCCCCTTTTAAGGACCTCCGTGATCACATCGGACTAACACAAATAATCCAGGATAATATCCCTATTTTAAGGTCAGCTGATTAGCAAACAATTCTATCTGCAATCTTAATTTCCCTATGTATTGTAATCTAATATATTCATAGGTTCTGGGGATTCAAATGTGAACATCTTTGGGGGAGGGTTCATTGCCCACCATATCTTTTTATATGTGTGATTAATTATTTTAAAAGTTTAAGTAGTTTTGATACCCCAGTTCTAGGGAGAAGCAAACACAAAGAGTTTTATCTAAAATGAATAAACTGTTTCAAAAAACAGTGCAAGGAAGCCTGGATCCCTTTATAATTATCTTTGGATAGAAGTGATTTATAGAGATGAAGTCAAGTCATAATTTCATTTCCTAGTGGATTCAACCAGCTGATTGCTCTCTCCCTATAGGAATATGGAGTATCAAGTTACCATAATTTTTTGAAAATGTTTTTGCAAAGGAACTTTGCAAAGTTTTAATAATCGCAGTTTTATAAGTTGCACTAAAGTGACAGTCATTTTTCTTAAGAAAGTAACAGTAAGTTTGAGTGTGACTTCTCTGAGAACAATAGCTTGTCAAAGCTTATTCCTATCCTTTTTTGAGGAAAAAATTTAAAACACTTTACTGAGTGTTGAGTTTTCAGGGAGACAGTAAGACTCTACTTTGAAAGGTAGAGTTTGAGTGAGGGTCTCCCAATACAGAAGAAAAACTTTTAAAGTACTCTAAAATTAGCATAGTCCAACTGAATGATAGTACATATTACAGCATTAAACCTATCAGCAAAGACTGAGGTTTCTAGAAAGAAGCATGAAGTATATAACATGTAAAAGTCTATATTTACGGGGAAACTTTAATTTTGAAAATAAAAAGGAAATTGCAAATGATATTAAAATACCAAGGACTGGAAGTCTAATTCAGACCATAAGCACACGAAATTTAAATTTGACACTGCTAATCATTCTTTGTACGTATGTATAACATGTTGTCATAGAAGCTTCATGGTTTGAAGAGAAGTTGAGAAGATTTGAAATTAAACGAATACTTGCTCATTTACCAACTTCCACCCTGAAGGCGTACAGGCTGGCTAATGAATTTGTGCTCAGCGGTTTGACATTTATCAAGATCCTGAAAGTAAAACCCTCTCTCTCATTATGATCTTGTTCTACAATTCGAAACACACACAGGAACCATTGTCCTGATATCAGTTGGAATATTTTTTACTTTAAAGTAAAACCTTCAGAAGGGTAGGTAGCATATCTAGAAAAAAAAATGTTTGTACTCTCTTCCTACTCATAATGTATGAAGTGACAGGACCCTTCTCACTTCCTCCCCAGCAGCTACTTCATCCATGCTTGATATCTCCCAAAACTAATCTATCTCTTTGATCAAGTAGAGTCCTCTAGGGAGTACCCTTTGTAACACAAAATATTCCTGAGGTTGTATGACACAATCATAAGATAAATGAAAATAAGAATAATAAATTAATAATAATTAAAATTTGCTGAATGGCTATCATTTAACTGGCACTGTGTTAACAGAGTAATCTTGTCCTCAGATCTTCCCTATTTTCTCTGAGACAGGTTTCATTAAGGCTCTTGGCTGCAAACAAAAGAAATCAATCTGACTGGTTTTTGTTTTGTTTTGTTCTCTTTGGCCCGAGAGGCATGTGGGATCTTAGTTCCCCGTGCCCCCTGCAGTGGAAGCGTAGAGTCTTAACCACTGGACCACCAGGGAAGTCCCACAATCTGATTGTTTCAGGTAGGAAAGCAATGTTCATAGAAACCACCCTAGGGAGAGCACAACTGAAAATGCTGGGTAAAACTTAAAATATAAATATATATTTTTAAAATATTAATGAGCTGGTTGGAAATAACAATACAGAACAAATTCATAGGTAATTGATCATAAGTATTCACTGTTCATGACAGGGTTTATGGTGATCTATAGTGACTTAAATATTGTTTATGAAGGGACATAGGGAAAGAAAAGGAAGTGAAAGAAGGAAGGAAGGGAGGGAGAGAGAGAGAGAGGAAGAGAGGAAGGAAGGAAGGAGGAAAAGGATTGGAAAACACTTATTGGCCACTGATATGTGTCTTCATAACAAACCCAAACCAATCTACAGATTAATTTGTCTGTAGACAAGTTATTAGAATAAATAAGATTTTAATGAGGCTCTGTAAAATGACATATTACCTTGGAAACAAATGGTGCTGGGAAAACTGGATATCCATATGCAAAAGAATGAAGTTGAACCTTTATCTTACACCATATACAAAAAATTAACTAAAATGAATCAAAAAACCTTAACTTAAAAGCTAAAACTATAAAACTCTTAGAAGAAGACTTTAGGGGGAAATCCTTGTGACTTTAGATTTGCAGCAATTTCATGGATATGACACCAAAAGCACAGGCAACAACAACAGCAACAAAACTAGGTAAATTGAATTACATCAAAGTTAAAAATTTTTGCACATCAAGGAACACAATCAACAGAGTGCAAAAGCAACCCATGGAATGGGAGAAAATATTTGCAAATCATATATCTCATAAGGGATTAATATCCAGAATATATAAACAACTCCTAAAATTCAACAACAAAAAACAAACCTGATTATATAATGTACAGGGGACTTACAAAGACATTTCTCCAAAGATAGACAAATAGTCAATAAACACATAAAAAGATGCTCAATGTCATTATTTATTAGAGAAATGTAAAGCAAAATTATAATGAGTTACAACTTCACATCCCCTGGCATGGCTGTACTATTTTAAAAACTGTGAGGACGTGGAGAAATTAGAACATGTGCCTTGCTGGTGGGAATATAAAATGGTGCAGCTTCTGTGGGAAAAAGTTTGGTGGTTCCTCAGCAAGTTAAATGTAGAACTACTATATGACCCAGAAATTTCCACTCCTAGGTATATCCAAAATAATTGAAAGCAGGGTCTTGGTCAATGTTCATAGTGACATTATTCATAGAAGTCAAAGGGTGGAAACAACAAAGTGTCCATCAACAGACCATTTGATAAACAAAATATGGATAGACTATATATATATCCCACATTTTATTTAATTATTTAATTATATATGTATTTATTTAAATTTATGATAAATTTAATTATATGTATAATGAAATTATATATATATGAGTCTTTTTTTAACATCTTTATTGGAGTATAATTGCTTTACAATGGTGTGTTAGTTTCTGCTTTAAAACAAGGTGAATCAGCTATACACATACATATATCCCCATATCTCCTCCCTTTTGCATTTCCCTCCCACCCACCTTCCCTATTCCACCCCTCTAGGTGGTCACAAAACACTGAGCTGATCTCCCTGTGCAATGAGGCTGCTTCCCACTAGCTATCTATTTTACATTTTGTAGTTTATATAAGTCCATGCCACTCTCTCACTTCATCCCAGATTACCCTTCCCCCTCTCCGAGTCTTATTCAACCATTACAAGGAAGGAAATTTTGCCTATTCTAGGTACCTCATATAAGGCTATAAATGGAATCTTATAATATTTGTCCTTCTTTGTATGGCTAATTTCACTTAGCGTAATGTTTTCAAGGCAGGGTAGAAGCCTAAGAACAAAGGAGGTTTGGGGTTTTGCTTTTCTTTGTCTTTAGTGGGGAATCATCTTTTCATTATAGCTGAAGACCTGTGGCTCTAAGGAGCCATATCTACTACCACAATCACATCTTAAGCCCCTCTCTCTTTACAAACTGGCGCCCATACATGGAGGGCAAGGAGAGACTGAAGAAAAAGGCAAGTTGCTCCAGCCTGTTAGTGACAGGTTTAATGAGAAAGGTAACTTACATAGGAGGTTTGTCTTGGGTTGCTGCAAGAAGAGTCAATCTCCACACCTGCCACCAGAATCTTAAAAGTTTATATAGAGACCTTCACTGGGTTCAGACACATAGGCTATCCAGATGGTCTCTCAAGGCTGCAGCCTTGAAAATGTCTCCCACTGTAAGAACCATGGGCAGAACATATATTCTAAGGACGGGGTAGGGGGTGAGAAGCCTTGATTGCCCAAATTCAGCTCTTGGGTCAACGGGCAATCACATCTGCTCGATGACGTCCTCCAAAATACACAAACACACACACGCACATTTTTTTTAATTGTTTTTTTTGTTTTGGTTGCTTGTCTTTTTTTTCTACAACAATAGAGACATGCCTTCGGGATATTATTATGTGAAAACATTGGTTTCTAATTTACAACTCTTTTTTACATGTAAACACTTTAAGTGTTACTAATTATAGAAAATAAATTCATTTTCACTATGTATTATGCAATGTTGTATATATAGATATACATATATGTACATATATAGGTATATATACACATATATATGTGTGCATGTTATCAGCACGTATGGGGCCCAGAGTGATTAATGGTAGCTTCTAGATGAGTGTCACCTTGTTGATGGTAATGATGTCACCTTGTGAACATTGTGAAGCTGTACAAATTGTGTTCTCCTCAGCATAAACATATACATGAGAGGTCTGGTCCTAGCAAAGAAGATGCAGAAGGAGCCACCCTTGAGTGAGGGAGTGGCAGCAACCCACAGCCTCAGCCATGGAGGGAAGCCAAAGGCTTGCACAGAAACCAGTTGTTAAAGGCTCGTGAAACTCAAACTGTACTCCAGGCAAATTCATACGCCAAGATTAATACTCGGTGAAAAGAGACCCAAATCATGATACCTGCACCTTAGTGCAGACCAGGTATCACGATATAGCAATACTAAAGACCACCCCGAAGAGCCCCCCATCCATTGTTATCCCCAGAAAGAACCTGGACCATGTCCTCAGAAGGGACTGCACAGCTTTTTTATTCCATTCTACATAAACATGGTGATAAAGGGCATGTGGTTCAATTATGGAGTGAGGACAGCATTGCACATCACTTGAGCAAAGCCTCTTGAAGTGGATTTATTATATTTAATTAGACTCAGAAATACTAAATGGGCCTTTCAGATGAGTATCAATTTACCATCTTTCCACTTAGACTCCGCAGTAACTAACCTCTTTCAGTCATATAAAACGACAGCAGCTGAAACCAAAGCTCATTCTTATTTATGACAATTTCAGAAAGAAAAACTGCACAATATTAAAACTATAGAAACAAATGAATAAATTCTATTTGAAGCTAATGTCACTGAAAATATTTTCAAAATGAATGAGAATATCAATACTTTTAAATATGTTCTTAAAAAGTAATGTAACAACCATTTAAAGCAAGTACATTTATTTTACACTTCTCATTAAAATTTAATTTATTAAAAACTAAAATGCTAGGGAGGTAATTTTATATACACATATACATATATTCTAAACTGAAATTTACCTACAAGCACTGTGTAAGACTTTGTATCATGTTGAGAGGATTCTAGAAGAATTCATTTAGGTTAAACTATGTCTTCAGTTAATATACTTTCTATAAATTACAAAAATAATTATAACAAAACTTAAGATCACCACAACCCTCTGAGTCTTCATGTCCCCACTACTATAAGTGTGTACATTTCATTAAATGTAAGTTTTACATAAAAACTGAAATGCAGTATGGCTCTGTCTTTTTGAAAATACAAAGCTCGGGTGTGTTCCTCATGAATATATCTGATTTTCCCTGATTTGGTGAAGAGGCAATGGAGAATCCTCACCCTACGTATGTTTCTAATTATTATCAGCAGGCCTCAAGGTGTGCAGCTGAGGAACTCACAGAACAGAGGAGGGAAACATAGTTACATTGATTTGTCGCAGTGAGCATTCTAGCTCACCTGTGCTACTCTAGTGAGATGTGCTTAGCTGAGTCCTCTTTTGATCCTACAAAGTGAAGATGCTTACTACCTGCTAAAGCATTTTGGCTTTCCTGAAATGAAGAGTCAGGTAAAGATTTCAGCCAGTGTCTTATTCATATGTTTCCAGAAAAGCTATCAGGTTAAGTCCTGGGTGGGTGAGTGAATCTAGATAAGAGTGAATAGACAAAGTTTGGATATCTCATTCCTTCCTAGCAGAGAAGAGCGGACTGGGTTTTATAATTTTGAAAAGGCATCACTACTAAGAGTATCTTTTACACTATTGTGAAATATATGCCGAAAGAGGAAGCATTTACAAGAGGGTAAAGCAAGAAGACAAAGGAGGTCGACAGGCATAGTTAGAACAGCAAGTATGGGAGGCAACTGAGAAGTAGACAAGAAATACAGTCACAGAACCTTAGGCTGAGGTGCCACTTCCTTCTGCTGTGTTCTGATCAGCAGTGAGGTCTGTCATAAGCATGTGTTACCAGCAGGAGTGACATTTTGAATGACTGACGTTTACATTTAAAGTAGACTCCTCTGACTCCCTCTATTATCTTTGATAGAAAGTACATTTGGTATCACTGTCTTTAAGAGAAGAAATAGTGAACTTACTCAGAATTGCCAGCAAGAGATTCTCCCTTGGAAGTGCATCTGTCATGGGCACACCATGGAGAAAAATACTGAGAATTTCTATCTTGGAGGACATATGCCCTGGGGTCCCCAGAGACTTCTTAGTTTTTCTGTTGTATAACCCCATAGATGAAGGCATGTAGACCTCTACACACATTACCTGGCTATGTCAGTCTCTGTACAAACATATATTGCATCCAGATAATCATATGCATCTCCCAATAACCCACCAAAATGTTTTATATTCAGTTTTGGGTATGGGGACAGGGCCATGGGAAGAGAGAATTAAGGTATATAAGGAGAGAGAAATGTAGAGTAAAAAGAGGGGATCTTAAGGTGAGCCAAAGTCAGGCTGAACAGCCTGAAATGAATGAACAACAAAGACAGCACATGAGCCTATTTGTGTAAGGCTCCATTAAGCTCATATTATGCTATGAAGCCATGCACTGTGAGATACTAGGTTAAAGCAAAACTGAAGATATCTCTCCTTAGAACTTGCAGAGGCGGGGTAGAATCAGAAGATGGGAAAGAAAAGATCAAAGTAAAGATCAAGTCTGCCTCATCCAGGGATTTTACATCCTTGGGGAAGCAAAACTCCGTTACAGTTACATGGAGAAAGTGAATCTTTAGAAATACCTTTGTGAAAGCCTATGTAAGCGGGATGACAGATTATAGGTAGAGCAATTTTTCAGGAAAAAGAGAGTGGCAGGGCTGGGAAAGAAAGTAGAGTGCAATTAAAAAGGTGAGGATTGCAGGGGAAGGATGCAAACCAAGCAATGAGAATCTCAAAACTGGCTCATTGTCTCATGGAGTTGTTAATGACTTAGTGGGTTACCTATGTTTGACACATCCATTGTATAGGAGACAACCAGAGAGAGCAGTAATTAATCAAAGCAAATTGTAACTGAATGCTACAATTTAAGGCACAGGGGCCCCTGGGACATATTTAAGCATAGAGAATCCTTCCAGTTCCGAAGTTCCAGGCAGACAATTACCACCCCCCATTATACTTTCTGTCATCTTCTCTTTCAACTGTTTCTGGTTTTTTGTTCTCATCACAGATCCACTGTCTCCCTATTCTTTCTGATTCCTCTCTTCCTTACCTTTTCTATCAGTCAATCTCTCTCAAGGAATCTTAAGTTTTAGCAGATATTCCCTTAGAGCAATTTCCTACATCAAATTTTGGAGTTAAATGACAGAGAGAAGAGAACCCCTAATAACACCATAGTGACTCACTGCTCAGTCCTAAGATGCTTTATTTGGAGAGTAGGCACTTTTGTCATCATTGAAAGATCGCCAGAAAAGGTTACATTTTGATTTATTCCAAGAGGAATAGTATTCTGGCACTGACTCATGATGGAAAGCTCTACCTATCTATCATACACGGAGCTCGGCGAAATGAGAGATCAAAGGAAAAGGAGGTCAGGTTGCTGGATCAGAAAGGATTCTTCGATGTAAATACTAGGATCCCCTCACATTAGTTTAAGCAGAAAGAAAGTTACTGAACAATGTTGGTAGCACGCAAGACTTTCCAGCAGGGTCAAGAAACACATCTGGAGGCTTATACAGCTACTTAAATGCCCAAGTCACACTGACTGACTGGTTGTCGTCAATATCATAGGTACTTGAACTAGCATTGCTAATACTGAGCAGGGGATTCTTCTAGCAGGACCTCTCCAGTTGCTGCCTTGAAAAGGTAGATATCTCCACCACATGGGTTCCTCCTTCTTCAGCTCACTTTCTGCTGAAATAAAATTTTGGTCAGATGCTTCTAAATGATGGAGCCAATGTCATGTGCTAAGCCCCAACTGCAAAGGAAATGGGAAAGTGAGTTCCTAGCTCCTATCTTGAAGACATGGAACCCATAAGCTGGAAAATTTTCACATAGGAGAGACATTCAAGTAGTGCTACGCATCTAAAAACATATGCTAAATGTCCGCTAAAGTAAGAAAGGCTTAAATAAATACTGCAAGACCCTATAAACGCTTTCACAAAATATTAAAATGTGAATCAACTATCTGTGTATATCGTTGCTCTCTAGTTGGTTTCTCTGATGATGCCCTATGCCTATATTTGATAATGTGTGCAAAATTTCTAACATCTAGTGACAACCAAAATGGTCATCTTAGAACTCCAGCTTATCTTTTAAAACTGTAGCTAGACTTAGAGACCCTCTGAATCAGTTACTTCATTTGATACATGTGTGGAGACTGAATACATTAGCAAAGATGACCCAAATAATCAGTTACAAAACTAGAACTGGGATGATGCAATTATGCTGCTGAACGTGACCTTCACATTTGCTTTTCCCGTGTGCTTGCTGAATCAGTCTGACTACTGGTGTTAGTGCAAGTTTGTGTGCCCGATACATAGTGAGGCCAAACCGATATGTTGGAGTTTGGAGCAGAGAAAGGTTTATTGCAGGGCCACGCAAGGAGACGTGTGGCTCATGCTCTAAAGTACCCTCTGAGCTCCCCAAGAGTTTCAGCAAAGCATTTTTAAAAGCCAGGTGAGGGAGGGAGATGGTCTCAGGGTATGTGATCAGCTCATGCACAATTCTCTGATTGGCTGTTGGTGAGGTAACAGGGTGGTGTCACAAGGGTTAACATTATCAATCCTTGGGATCCAGGAGGCCTGGGGCTGTGTGCTCATGGTCATCAAATAGTTCATGTCTTCCATTTGGTGGGGGATTTTCACATCTGTAAAACACCTCAGGAAATGTGCATCAGGTACTGTTATGTAGGTACTTCAGAGAGGAGCTAAAGCAGAGGATATGGGGGAAGGCCTGTCCTCGGAAGGCCCCATAGGTTCCTGCTCAGTTAAACTGGATTCTATTTCCATTTTCATCAGCTCTATAATCCCTGAATTCCTTATTACTTAGATGAAATCCTGCTCAACTTGTTTTTAGCTACACCATTTGCCTCTTGCGCAACCAGTTCTTTCTCTAACCAAGTTTGGTTTGTGGACCCCAAATTGTCCACACGCTTGTAGGCTTGCGAACCCTGGCTTATGACTCTCTAGAATATCCTTCCAGATTTTCTGATTGAAAATAATCTACTAGTTCTTCAAAGGTAAGTCAAGTATAACCCTAAATATATTCCAACACGCCAGACCTAGGCATAACAATGGTTTACTAAATGTGTGTGTATTACATTACATCTCCATGATTTATTTACACATATGCCCCTTTCAACAATGTTTCAGCAGCATTGCCTTATTCATCTTTAAATCCCAAAATAATTCAAATTTGTTTTATCCATAGAACCTCATTAAATGTTTGATGACTGAATGATTCAATCCTTACATCCATCTTACATGTGAAACACCTTCAAAATAAGACTCTGGCCATATAACTACATAAATATTAAAATATTAAATATTTTGTGAATGTGAGTTTGAAAACATCTTATTTTTACTAACTCATATGTCAAGAGGTGTTAGAACAGGATTTCAGTATACCTAATTTTCAGGGGTACTTTAATTTGGGGTTCATTTTTAAACCTTGCCAATAGCATTGGTTAAGAAATTAAAATATAGTTGATTATGTAAATTTTAATTCTCTTAAGACTGTCTTTCAGTTCATTTTTTGAATAAAGCTAGTACCTATCCAAAACTCTTATCGTGGAAAACCATATAGGCATTTGAAAACTGCGGTTTTGTATCCATATCATGAATGAAAGAAAAAATGAGTTAGAGATGCAAGGCTTGGATAAATCTTAATTGGAGAGTTTACTGGGTCAACTTTCCCATTCCAGTCTGATTCAATAGTCATATTGCAAAATAAAAGAGATTGAATTTCCCAGGACCAAATTAAGATTGTAAAGAAAATTACTGATATGTTCCTAATGTAGGGCTCTCAAAATGTGTTTAAATAACATTATTTCATAAAGCAATGATATATCAACTGTTGGGTATTAAACTTTGATGTATAAAAGTTTAGAAACATCACTGTCCTGAAGCCCTGTATTCCTATAATGAATTTCTGCCATCACCTCTACTTTCTGCAGAATTTAGAGAATAAGTAAACATCTTCAGAGTGCAACCCGTTCCTATTAGATGGAAATCTTTGAAGCCTTGGCAGGATTTCACCTTGATGCCTTTAACTCAAAAGCTGATTATAAGAGATTTCAATGGAGCTAGATATTAAATTAATGACTGCATTCATCACACCAAAGGGCTTTTTACAATTAAGCAGAATTCAAGACTGGCTGGATTTTTTTAAGAGTACTCTTATTCCATCTTTCAAGGTAAGTCTTGTGTTTGCAAACCTTGTTAAGCTTTACTACTTTTCTAATATGAGAAGGGAAGCAACAGGTAAAGGATAAAATGCAAATCTGAACAAAAGTCAGTTGGCTCAGTTTATACACTGAGGAACAGAAAGTTATTCCTGTGCTTCTGATTTAATTTAGACAAAAATAGAAGCATATAAAGGGGAAGGAGAAGACCTGGAATCTTTAAAGATCAAAGAGTCTAACATTTAAAAATAGGCACTTGAACTAGCATTGCTAATACTGAGCAGGGGATTTCTCTAGCAGGACCTCTCCAGTTGCTGCCTTGAAAAGATAGATATCCCCATCACATGGGTTCCTCCTTCTTCAGTTCACTTTCTGCTGAAACAAAATTTTGGTCAGATGCTTCTAAATGATGGAGCCAATGTCATGTGCTAAGCTCCAGCTGCAAAGGAAATGGGAAAGTGAGTTATATTAGTTATATATCAATAGTTACATTAGTTCACTACAGCTAACAGAACATCACAAACTAGGTGGCTTAAACAACAGAAATATATTGTCTTGTATTTCTGGAGGCCAGAAGGCTGAGATCAAGGTGTTCTAGGGCTGTTTCTTTCTGAGCACTGTGAGGGAGGTATCTGTCAAGTCTTCACTCTTTGGCTTGTAGATAGCCATCTTCCATCTGTTACTCTTCACCACATCTTCCCTCTGTACATGCCTGTCTCTGTGTGAAATTTCCCTTTTTTATAAGGGCACCAATCATATAGAATGAAGATCCACCCTAATGATATCATTTTAACTTGAGCTCCTCTGTAAAGACTCTATTTCCAGATAAGGTCACATTCAGAGGTACTGAGGGTTAGGACTCAAACATATCTATTTTGGAGGTACACAATTCAATGCTTAATAATAGTTGCATGTGATAAGCACTTTGTCTACAAAGCTCTTCAACTTGAACTTTGCATTGTTTCTACACAACGAGAGCATAGTGTTGTCTCCTAGTCTCTCTTCCTACTGTTACAATCTTAGTGAAAACTCAAGCTCTCACACTGGTTACTACAGTAGTGTCTTATTTAATGTTCTTCCTTGATCATTGTATTTCCTCCAACTCACTCTACAAAATACTGCAACACAAATCCTCTTAATATTTAAACCCGGTAATGCCTTTTTCCTAATAAAAGCAAAATAAAATGATAAAAACACTCATGGCTCTGTATTGCTTATAATATAAAGTGTAGATGTCCACATTCCTTTATGATATTAAAGCATTTGAGTGATGCAACACCAACTAACTTTTGACCTTATCTTTTTCTTTGTCCTCATATCTATCTCCAGCTCTATTCAGTTCTATATCCTGTTGTAATGGTCAGGCCACGTTAGGTTATGTTGCAGTAACAAACATATCTCCTCCCCCCAAAATCTCAGTGGATTAAATCAAATAAACTTTATTTATTTTTCTCACTTCATGTCCCCTGTAGATTTGTTAAGAGAGTCTGCTGATCATAATCAATCAGGAAACCAGGTCAACAGAGCAGTCACCATGGCAAACATCATTAAGAAAGAATGTGGAGAATCATGCAATTGCCCTTAAAGTTTCACTTGTCCATCACATGAGCATACCCACCTTCTGCAGGGTGCAGAATCCTACATGTGCAGGAAAAGCTGGAGCATTTATAATCAGAATTAATGACTTTTCCGTCAGCCTAATTGAATTTCTTGCTTGGTTGTTGATTAAACATTTCCCTCCTTTGAAATGCCTGCTTTCTCCATACAAACCTCAAAACCTACCCATGAAGATACCTGTCAAGTATTATCTCCCCCACAGAATTTCTCGTTGAACTGCCTCCAATCTTATGTTAACTTCCCTTCTCCAAAGTCCTTGGTAATCAGAACCTCTCATAACACTCAGCACAAATTATCTAATGTTATAGTTATTTGAGTAATTTTATTTTCCCAACAAAACTACTTGCACTGGAGGCAGAATAAAGTATCATTCATTGAAAAATTCATGGGACAAAAAACAAGTGTCATGCAACTTGCGTGCTGAACACTCTTTAAGTGTTAGATGGTAGAGGCTATCTTTATCATTGGATAGTAGCATTAAGATTATTTTTATTTCATTTTTTTCTGCTTTCCTAAATTTCTAAACTTTGTAGAAATATACTTTTTCTCATTATAAGAATGCAATAACAAAAATTGCTCTTTAAAGTTGCATACAGGACTTCCCTGGTGGTGCAGTGGTTAAGAATCTGCCTGCCAATGCAGGAGACACGGGTTCGAGTCCTGGTCCGGGAAGATCCCACATGCTGCAGAGCAACTAAGCCCATGCGCCACAACTACTGAGCCTGCACTCTAGAGCCCACAAGCCACAACTACTGAACCTGTGTGCCACAACTACTGAAGCCCACGAGCCTAGAGCCTGTGCTCCGCAACAAGAGAAGCCACTGCAATGAGGAGCCCGTGCACCGCAACGAAGAGTAGACCCTGCTCGATGCAAACAGAGAAAGCCCGCGTACGGCAACAAAGACCCAACGCAGCCAATAAATAAATAAATAAATAAATAAATAAATAAATAAATAAAGTTGCATACAAGTGAGCAGAAGCAAAGCAAAAATGCCATTTTGAATAAAGCTTATTTTTCATAAGGAACTGAGAAATCTGAGAAGATATAGCACAATGAACTATGTTGGCCATCCTCTTGATGCAGTTCTCACCTGAACTCACATCGTTTGATATTCACATCCTTAAGTTATATAGTGTATATTTGAATAGTTCCTTAAAATACAGTTAGAGCTAGTTATGCCTATTTTAGGTATTCACCATAGACATATTATGGTCTCAATGATGTCACTCAATTATTTTCATCAATTGTAAAATATGCTTTTTTAATATTCTAACTCCTTTGACAGCTGGATGTGTCTTATGGTCAGTTTCTTCCAGTTGCTACTGGCTATGCAACAGCTGACGTTGTCTGTAAATGCTTAAACTTGGTCAGAGTGGTTCAGTTGTCAACTTAATTCAGTACTGTTCATTTTTGGTAATACCTGTATGATTTTTACATTCATTTCAAATGCACTCTAAAAAATTACATTGTGATTCAGCATTGAATCATGAGTTTACTATTTAAGCTGAAAGGCACAGAAGCAGAATAGTAGGGCATACATTCTGTGAAAATGAAACTGATCATTGGAGGAATGACCACAATTCCATATTTTCTTTTTGTAAGTTTATTTTTTCAGTTTTATTGAGATATAATTAAAATATAAAATTCTATAAGCTTAAAATATACAACACAATGACTTCATATATGTATACATTACAAAATTATTACAATAAGCTTAGTTAACCTCCATCAACTCACATAATATTTTTTCCTTGTGATGAGAACTTTTAAGATTTACTCTCTTATTTCACACCTAATCTCCCAATGCATCTCACCCTCTCCGTCTCCCCGTGTCCACACATCCGTTCTCTACATCTGCATCTCTATTCCTGCCCTGCAAATAGGTTCACCAGTACCATTTTTCTAGATTCCACAGATATGCCATGTGTAAAGTAGATGGCTAGTGGGAACCTTCAGTACAGCACTGGCAGCTCAGCTCGGTGCTCTGTGATGACCTAGATTGGTGGGATGGGGGGGGTGGGAGGGAGGTCCATGAGGGAGGGGATACATGTATACATATAGCTGATTCACTTTGTTGTACAGCAGAAACTAACACAACATGGTAAAGCAACTATACTCCAATAAAAATACATATAACCTAAAAAAGAAAAAAGATCTACTCTCTTAGCAACTTTCAAATATATGAAACAATATTATTAGCTATAGTCATCATGCTGTACATTACATCCCCAGGACTTATTCATCTTATGAAGTTTGTGCCTTTTGACCACCTTCACCTGTTTCGCCCACCCCTCCATCCCTTGCCTTTGGTAAACAGAGATCTCATCTCTGTTTCTATGAATTCGGTCTTCTTAGATATCACACATATAATTTAAATCATGCAGTATTTATCTTTCTCTGTCTGACTTATTTCAGTTAGCATAATGCCCTCAAGATCCACCAACATTGTCACAATTGGCAAGATTTTCTTATTTTAAAAAGCTGAATAGTATTGCATCAAATATATCTATATAGATCACAACTTCTTTATCTATTCATCCATCATTGAACCCTTAGGTTGTTCCCATATCTTGGTTATTGTAAGTAATGCTTCAATGAACATGGGGGTAAAAATATCTTTTCAGGATAGTGAGTTTTTTCATTGGGATATATGCTTATAGATATTGTCTTGCAAAAAAAGAAAAAAAAAGAGCTTTATTGAATCTAAGGGAGGACAGAATCCATAGAAAGAAAAAGCTTTGTTTTTGTACATAAGGACTGCCCAGCACACTCCAAGCAGTGCAAACGAAGGCAAGATAAATGTCAGGTTATACCCCTAGAAAGGATCAAAAGAGATTTCAAACTAATGAGAGGCTGGTGTAAACAGTTAACAATTAAGTGTTAAAAAACTCTTACAAAAAGCATAAATGTCTTGATGAGAAGGTATGATTGTGTCATAGTTTATTTGGAAGTTTTTTTTTTTCTTTCTAAGTGAAAATAAAACAAACTCACTCTTACAATTCATGGCAAGCTCAGATTGAATGAAATACAGTAACAGCCAACAGCTAAGGAGATATTTGAAGACTAATAGCCCTTTTTCTATTACTCTTGGTGGATGAGAAGTGTTCCAGGGCAGTATTCAGCATGCTGGATTCACCACAGTGTCTCAAATTCAGCACAGTGAATTCTCCACAAAGGCTTCCTCTCCCTACTTCTGTCTCCGCTCTCTCTAATTTCTTGCTGGCCCTTTTTGGAGCATCTACTGTGAGTCCCAGTTATGAGCATTCAGAAATCTACTTACCCTGCCTTCCAGGTCACAGGCTACACCTAGTTGTGCTCAGGGCTACCAAATATTGACTTGCAAATGTAAAACTGCCATCTCTGTTCAAGGGTCAGGATTCTCTGGGTGCTTCCAATAAAAATGGAATAAATATTTTTAAGTGACTGCATGATACTTTTCATCAAAAAAGGATTAATTTTCAACTGACAGTCTAAATTTTGACAATTCACCAAATTTTAGAGAGTTTTATGGTTTCTCTTTCGTTTCCTCCATGATTAATTAAATGAAACTTACTTAGAGCATGGGGATTTTAGTCTTTCATGTAGCTTCACAGCACCAACCAAAAAGTTGCAATTCATGGGCACTGATTGCCAAGAAATATGCCTATCCCCTGAAAAAAAGAAGTGTTGCAGTTTCTAATTTTTCCTTATCTTGTTTCCAGGCTTGTCTTACAAAGTACACACAGATGTTAAAATTACTGGGCTGGAAGAAGTGAGAGGTGGAAAATCCTACATACTCTATGTGCACCCTGCCTGAGGATCAAGGGAGAGAATTTGCTTAGCAATCAAATGCTTGGCTGTAGAACAAGCTTTGGAGCTATCATAGCATCACACTGGAGATCAAATGTTTAGCTTAATAACTAGACCTGCAGCCTCAACCTGAATATTTTCTGCACCAAAACTTAATCCGCATTCAGTGCACTCAATCTACTCATCCTGCAAACATTTACTTTTGACACAAAATCCTGAAAAGTAGAAGTGCAGCAATCTCTCCAATACACATTCCACAAACAGAAAAGTATCAGAGGGAGGAAGGTATTAGAAACACCTTTCCTCATAGTGATCGAAGTGTCAAAACACGGAAGAGGTGAATTTTATGTTGAATGAAAGTCAAAGAACGCAGTCATCCAAAAGAGAAAACACAAATTGCTGATGCTGATTTTTATGCTGATGAAATTAAATACTCAGATCAAGTAAATACACATTTACTTTCTCTATTTGAATAGCCTCTGCTCTCTATCAATACCTTTCATCCCCCAATTTGAAGAGAGTCTTTCCAGAAATGGGCACTTGAAAAATTCTAAAAATAAATCAAACTCCAAAAAGCATTAAAGAGAAAGATGATATTGTAGGAAAATGAGAAAAGAACAAAATTTTATAGAATCCTTGTTAAACATTTGTATTATTTCCCCCAATTTTCTGCCTGAGCAGCACCATTTCCTCTGCTCCTTGTCACCAGCCACAGTTTTTCTCCTCAGAAGCAACCCACCATTCTTCTCATGTCTTCAAATTGCTAAGAATACTGACTGTGGTTCTATACAGTTATGGGCAATAATCCCAAATGCTTCTGCAGCTACAATATTTGTTAATATTAACATAAATAATAAATAATATAAATAATAACTATACCATAATAATATGAATAACAACATAACAAAAACAACATAAAAAATAAACATTTAAAAATAACCTTAAAAAAAAAAAGATTGTGTGAGGCAAAAGATGTCTGCCTCATTCCAGCCCTACTACTTACTAGTGTATGATCTCAAGCAATCTATTTAACTTCTCTGAGGATATTTCTTCATCTTTCAAGTCAGCATGATCATACATGCTTCATGGAGTTGCAGGGAGAATTATATTATTATAAAATATTTAACAAACTAGCACATAACACACATGTTCAATTTAAAAATATATAGTTAAAACACCTCCATTCTTTATTCAGTTTTACATGTAAGGTGTCTTTTCAGCTAAGACTTCTTGAAAAGCCTATCCTAGACTCGCCTCCTTAGATGTGTCTATGAAATGCACAATTAAGTTCTCTATTTACAAACATCCACTATCTGCTTTGGCAGAATCAGACCACAACAAAGGCAAAGGAGGGGGTAAGAGAGAAAAAACGTTGGTCCATCTTAAAAACCTGGTAGAGAGTGGCTTTCTGCCCCTTCCCAGATTCTGATAAACTACCCCAAGATCCAACACCTCAGAAATGGAAGGAGTCTGTTCAGTTTGGACACAACTTAGTTCTACCTGTGTCAGGGGCCCAGAATGAAACAGACATTTGAAAAGCTGTTCAGGTGATACTGATGTATTGTCACCCTTGAGAACACCTGACTCAAATGAAGAGTTGGACACATGCAGAATTATTGTAGCTGATAATGACGATGCTACAATAGAATATAAAGCAGAACACAGAGGAGAGAAGGGATTCTGCTGAGAGCATCCACAAAAGCTTCAAAGAGGAGATAACATTTGGGCTGAAGTTCCAGATGTGACCAGCAACAAGATACACCCAAGCAAGAAGTTCGGACTGAATAAATTTACCATTAAAGAAAAAAAAAAAAGTCTATCTGGGTATGAGACCTTGGTGTTTAGAATAACATTATCAGTTTATTTTTACCTTGATGTAATTTTCAAAGATATTAAGAAGACATTAAAGCATTGGCCTCAGGCAAAATGTAAACTCCTTTCCCAGACACCTGGCAAAAAAAAAAAAAGATCATTCCCACTTATATCTCTTCATAGAATACTTCTGTTTGAGCTGTAATGGTTTTGATACTTACTATTGCAAAAAATGAATATTCTTGAATGCAATTAGGTCAATATATTACAGTCTTCCAGAAAAGCTATAAATTAAGTTAAAAACTAAATTCAGAAATTCTTCATTGGAATGTAAATAGGTATACATTAGGGACTTCCAATTCATGTAAACAATTTGTTCCCCAATAAATTCCTTTCTGGAAGAGGAATGATTACAATGGAGCATATACTTCTCAAAATGCATTGAGCTGGTGCAGTACCTTCATGGTATGTGCAATGTTTTTCAATAAACAGAGGTGTTACTGAAAGGACATAGTGGTAAATGCTTTACTGGTTTTATGTATCTAAATGTATACCTGTATCTAAATCTATACCTATATATCTATAGCTAGCTAGCTATATATATTTA
This sequence comes from Delphinus delphis, assembly GCF_949987515.2. Lineage (NCBI taxonomy): Eukaryota > Metazoa > Chordata > Mammalia > Artiodactyla > Delphinidae > Delphinus > Delphinus delphis. The sequence goes on along the minus strand of NC_082685.1, from coordinate 161,720,257 downwards.
TTTATGTATGTGTATATATATATATATATATATATATATCAACAATATGGGCTGTTTTCAACTTTAGGCTGAATAATATGTAAATAAACTCAAACCACTCATCCAAATTGTCTATTTTCTCAGTAATAATATGTTTTTATGGTATCTGTATAGTCTTTTTTATTGATAATAAACTACACAATTCATCAGACATTACAGTACCCCTCACCTATTTTAATTATTAATGTCACCAGCCTATGATCAAACTTAAGCCCTTAGAATAAGCCAAGGGTGCACATAGAAATGATATTAGCACCACAGTCAAGAAGGACAATGGGGGAGGAGAAAAAACTATGGAGCAATGGAAAATTTGCAAGAAGATATACTTCAAAACTTTACTTCCTGTGAATGGCTATAAGCAAAAAGACAGATAATAACAAGTGTTGGTGATAATGTGGAAAAATTGGAAACCTTCTAGATTGCCAGTGGGAATGTAAAATGGGCAGCTTCTTTGAAAGCTATTTGAGAGTTCCTCAGAAAGTTAAACAGTTACTATGTAACCCAACAATTTTCCTTCTAAATATATGTTATGGGCTGAATTATGTCCCCTCAAAATTCATATGTTGATGTCTTAACTCTCAGTATCTCAGGATGTAATCACTTTGGAGATAAGGTCTTTATAGAGGTAATTAAGTCAAAATGAGGTCTTTATGGCAGGCTCTAATCTAATATGACTGGTGTCCTTATAAGAATAGGAGATTGGGACACAGATAACACACAGAGTGAGGGATGACCATGTGAGGACACAGTAAGAAGGTATAATCTGCAAGACAAGGAGAGAGGTCTCAGAAGAAACTGAAGCTGCCCACACCTTGATCTTGAACTTCTAGCCTCCAGAACTGTGAGAAAATACATTTCTGGTGTTTAAGCCACCCAGTCTATGGTATTTTGTTATGGCATCCCTAGCAAACTAATATAGTATATATATATCCAAGATAAATGAAAACATACGTCCACACAAAAATGTGTTCATGAATTTCAAAGCATCATTATTCATAATAGCCAAAAGGCAGAAACAACCCAAAAATCCAGAAACAGCACAATTATCTATCAACTGAAGAATGGATAAACAATATTGTATATCAATCCAATGGAATATTATTCAGATATAAAAATGAATGAGCTACTGACATATGCTGAAACATGGGAAAATTGTGTTAAATGAAAAAAGCCAGACATCAAACAGAAGATGACATACTATATGGTCCCATTACATGAAGTCTCAAGAATGGGCAAATCTAGAGAAACAGCAAGTGGATTGGTGGTTGTTAGGGGCTAGGGAAGAGAGGAATGGAGAGCAGCTCCTAATGGGTATAAGGTTTATTTTGATTAAATGCTCTAAAATTAGATAGTGGTGATAGTTGTACAACTTTGTGATATACTAAATCCACTGAAATAGCATGTGCGTTTTAAAAGGGTCAATTTTAGGTTTATGAATTATATATCAATAAAGTTACAAAATAAAAAAAGGAGAAGTAAAGCAGAAAGGTCCTTACTTCTCAATACTTTAACCAGAAAGAACATGGTCATTTCAAAAGAGCTAAAGGAAAGGAAAAAATCACCCGCTCTAACATTTGGAAGTGTAGTGCAAAATTACAATAGACTAATGAGATTATGACTTTTTATTTTATAAATTTAAAATAATATGTTAAAAGTTTTCTTCTTTTTGTTTTAACAAAATCACAAAGGTAAGTGTGAATTACTAAATGTACCAAAATGTACTAAACGAAAACAAACAAACAAAAACAACTTTACTTCCTGTGAATGTGAGATTCTGACACTACATAATAAAAGGAATTGAAGGAAGTAAGGGAAGGGATATTTGGGGTAAAAGAAAAAGCTGTAAAACAGAAATGAGAATATCGGTCACTTATTATTGCGAGAGATGGTGAGATGTTTGAGTGGGCTTTGTCTTCACAGTAAAACACAAATCAGGTGCTTACCTTCTTCAAACTGGGAACTTCTGCAAAAGCAGTGACTTTGGAGTCATTTATGAGGGCTTAGCATGGCTACTAGACAGCATCACCTTGCCCTCATGGTACCTAGACAAAATAAAGACCTGCAGATTCCTTGAGGGATAATTAGCAGAAAACCACCAGTCTCTGTGGTGCTCCCATTACCATAAATCAATCCTGGGGATCCCAGCTCCCTCCACCCTGTCTCTCTGTCCTGGCATCCTTGGATAAGGTCCTATTAGGTCTCTCTGTGTCTTCTCCAAATTCGGCTGCTCTGAATTCCTCCCACCAAGGCCAAGCATGTTACTTTCCTTGCCAATTAGACACTTCTTTTCTAGATGATGGCTGCCTCTTGGGGTCACTGTTGATGTTCTGGGGTCACGGCTGCCATCTTTGCCTCAGCCACCAGCAGGCATGTGGCACTGCTGTGACTGGGCTGGGGCAGGGCCACTCTCTTTCCAGTTTGGGGGTCTTAATCTAGTCCAGAGTATCAGCTATATTAATATCCCCAGCTCCTTGTGACCTCTGTCCTACTTCCATATCTTTCTTTCTGGGGACAGCTTGCCCCACCTGTCCATATATCTCCTTACTTGGCCCACATTTCAGAAAAGACAATAGTTTCCTGCTTCTTCCTAACTTCTACTTCTTGATAAATGTCCCCTTTCTCACTTTCTTTCATGTCTCAAGAGCATTTCTTCATACATCTATGAGTGACAGTGCACTTAAAAACAGTAAGAAATCTGAAAATGTTTCATGAATCCAAAAATGGTTATTTTTTCTAATATTCCTATTAAAACAAACATTTCACTCTCCTTTTGCCAAAAACTAATGAAAATTAAATGTATGTATCAGACATCAATGCAAGGTGATTATAGCATACCCTAAATTTTTAAGAAATTCACAGGGTATCTTTTATTTTCTTTTTGGTGTAGCATATGGTTAAATTGTGTCTTCTTTTTTGCTATTATTGATTTCTGTTATAAGATGCTAAGGGGTGTTTATATAAGTTGCCCTATAAATGGCTTTGTACGCAGACAATGAAATGAGAAATGTTCACCTATAACCATAGTCCAGATGCTTTCTTGAAGATGCTGGAAGATGTTACATTTAATGCTGTCAAAAAACTTTGTTTCAGGAAAACAACAACAACAACGTGGACTTCCCTGGCCATTCAGTGGTTAAGACTTTGCCTTCCAATGCAGGGGGTGCGGGTTAGATCTCTGGTCGGGGAGGTTAAGACACTACATGCCTTGCGGCCAAAAAACCAAAACATAAAACAGAGGCAATATTGTAACAAACTCAATAAAGACTTTTAAAAAAATGGTCCACATCAAAAAAAAAAATCAAAGACACAGCAACCAATTTATTCCCTTTAATTGACATACCTTGTCTTACGAAACCAGTGTCATACAAACTCTAAAACTGCATGAAAGAAAATGTAGTTGCCACAGCAGGCAGGGGAAAATAAAAACCTAAGAGAAAATCCTAATATTGAAATATTTAAATTCTGATTTAAATTCTGATTAATCAATTTTTACCCAGTTGTTGACATTAAACTCCGTGTTAGCACTGTGTAATTTACAGCCACCAACATAACTCCATATCTAATGCCCAGATACTTTGATGGTCAGAATTAAATTATCTTTCACTTAATTATTTGCCAGATCTCTTCTTGTATTATTTCAGAACTAGATGGATTGTTTAAGCTGCAGGTGCACTGAAAAGATTGAGAAGACTCTAGATCCACAGCATGCCATAACTTTTAACATTTTAAGAAATCCTTCCTCTTACAGAAACAGTGACCTCACCATGAAGAGCAGAATAGAGGAATTGGTTTGTCATAAAAAGCCTACTTTTATCTGAGAAAATAATCAAAAACAGTGAATCATATAGTTATTTGACTATTATTTCATTTAAAAGTATGTGAAAATCTATTCTTGTTTCCTCTTTTCATGGTCCAACACACTGAAAGAAGCCTATCCCAGGATTCTGAAGCATAATGATAAAATGTATGGTCCAAAAAATGTAAGAAACATACCAAGTCCTTGTTTCTTTTCTAAAACTGAGAACCTTCCTACCATATACGGCTAGGTTTTGAACTGACAGAGAAAAGTAAATCATTGCAGATATCTTCTTAATGGAACAAGGAAAGGACAAAGGAAGATGTGACTTAATAGAGGCTTGGCGTCATCTCCTAAAAGTGCAATTTCCTTCTCTATCTGCAGATCCCAAGGGATGACTATAATGCCAGTTGTGAGAGATGGAATAATAATAAAAACTAACATAGAGAGTGCTCCATATTACATTAACTAGTGCATTATTCATTTAATATATTTAATATAGAGAGGAGAAAAACTTAAATGAATACTGAGTGAGCCAGTGGCCAATGTGTGAGAGTATATTAAAATTACACACAGGGACTTCCCTGGTGGTGCAGTGGTTAAGAATCTACCTGCCAATGCAGGGGACACGGGTTCGAGCCCTGGTCCAGGAAGATCCCACATGCCACGGAGCAACTAAGTCCCTGTGCCACAACGACTGATCCCGCAAGCCACAACTACTGAGCCCAAATGCCACAACTACCGAAGCCCATGCGCCTACAGCCCATGCTCCACAACAAAGAGAAGTCACCACAATGAGAGGTCTGTGCACCGCAACGAAGAATAGCCCCCGCTCGCCGCAGCTAGAGAAAGCCTGCGTGCAGCAAAGAAGACCCAACACAGCCAAAAATAAATATAAATAAATAATAAATTTAAAAATAGTCACACACAGACACATCCACACAGACACATCCACACACAGACACATCCACACACAGACAAGCTTAAGGAGTGACAATGAAATGTACTATAAATTTCATAAGTCCAGATCAAGGGCCCTCAAAAGATTGAATCATAATGGAGACTTTTGAGTGATATATGACAAAGAAGTAAGGAATGTTTGGTATGGCTAGAAGACCTGGGCTCCAAAGAAGCAGCATGCAAACAAGCCCTGAACTACAAAGACAGTTGTTTTTAAAAACCTTAAAGTATAATACATAGTTTTGTAGATAAAACAATAGAAGAAAAGGGCAACAACGCAGAGGAAGGGCAAATTTGCTCTTCCTACTTGAGCTGACGCATCTATCTCCTCCTTCCCTTGGATGCTGGAGCTCCTGCTTCTAAAGCTTTCAGACTCAGATCAGGACTTAACACCATCAGCCCCCATGATTCTCAAGCCTTCATACTTGGACTGAATGGCACCACAGGCTTTACATCTCTAGCTTGCAGACTGCAAATCCTGGGACTTCTCAGCCTCCATAACCATGGAACCTATTCCTACAATAAATCTATATATGTGTATGTGTACATGTGTATACAGAGTTAAGCCTCTGGCTCAAGGTCTCCCACAAGGCTGCCATCAAGGGGTCAGCAGGGACTGGTGTTATCTCCAGGCTGACTGGGGAGGATTCTCTTCCAAGCAACACTCACATGGCTTTTGGCAAGGCTTAGGTACTCACTATCCATTGGCCAAAGACATCAGTTTCTTGCCATATGGGGCTCTCCATTGGACTACTTGCAACATGGCAGCTTGCTTCTTCCAGAGCGAGGGCACTGGGAGAGAGAGAGAGGAAGAAAGGACACGCAAGACAGAAGTCACATTCTCTTATAACCTAATCTTGGAAACTACTCTCAAACACTTTTGCTGTAGTCTCTTGATTAGAATCATGACTATAAGTGCAGACCACCCTCAAGAGGAGGGGATTACATAAAGTCATAAATACCAGGAATAAGGGATCACTGGGGTCCATCTTAGAGCCTACTCACTATTCTCCTTTTTCTTCTCCCTCCTTTGCTCTCTTCTCTCCACATCTCTTTTTTTCCTTCATCTAGAACCAAGCAGGACCCTTTGGGGCCTTCCTGGGGACAGACCACTCTGTGTCACCTGCCTCTTGTTGGTAGAAAATCTTTAGTCTCCTAGGACTTATCCAAGTTCCAAAGAGCGAATTTAATCATAGAAGTAAAAATATGCAGAAACAAGGAAACAAACAAACAAACAAAAATAGCCAGGTAGGACAAAATTGTAATAGTTTAGCCATTAAACAAAGTCAAGGACATTTAGTTGCTCCTCAAGGTGTGTAGATAATATCCTGAGACATATCCTTGAATCGTTTTGCAGATACTAAAACCCCAACCAAGTAGAAGAAGTTAAGTGCATGCTGCCCACCAGCACATAGACACCAAACTGGCTGGAATCAGAGGTTTATAATTGAGATTACGGAAACACCACCCTGTTACTTCACCACCAACCAGTAAGAAGGATGTCCAAAAGCTGATCACACACCTCGCGACCATCTCCCTCACTTTGCCTTTAAAAATTCTTTCCTGCAAGTCGTCAGGGAGTTCGGGTCTTTTGAACATCAGCTGTCAATTCTCCCTGCTTGGCCCTGAAAAATAACGTTGTACTTTCCCCGGTGTCAACCCAGTGTCAGTAGATTGGCTTTGCTGCTCATCAGGCGAGTGAACCCATTTTTTTCACTAACACATCAAGAATTCAAATTAGCCCACTGATCCACACCTAATAGTGAATGAGTGTGTGTGGAAATCTGGCCAAGGTCCATTCTCTTAGGGTGACTCTCTTCAAACCACCAGCTTTTTATTGTAACATCTCAACATTTCCCTGCATCCTTGGTGACAGGAGAGCATGGAGTGAACCCTTCCTGAAACTCTTTATCAACTACTCTGTAACATAACATGTCCCCTGGGTGCCTACCCTAAAACTGCAACCTTAATAGGAAAGAAAGGGGAAGAGGGAGAAAAAGAGGGAAGGAGTCATCAATAGAACTAGACCTAGAAAGTGTTAATGAGTGAAGCAACTCCTTTCAGCTGCTCAACCAAAGACTTCTTTTCACTGTTTTTACAGACCATTAAAAATAATTACCTGCTTTAATATATGTCTCAGAAAGAGAAGGGACATTTTTGTACTGTTTAATTTATGTGCTTTAGTATCCAATTTCCTATTTAACTCATCACTCCACAGTGGATCTCTGAGAATCTTCCAGGTCACTAAAATATATATTGAATTAGCACATGTCCAATTTTTGTGACCAGCTGCCTTCTCGCAGCTTCTCGGGGTATCATTAGCACCTCACTGTCCCACACTGATAGACTAGAAGAGGAACTTCAACATGGCCAAGAGCAATTTATATTATTGACACTGTAACAGCTAATTTGTCTTCATGTTCTAGCAACTACCACTCTGGCCACCCTTCTCCTGTCTGGTTGTCTGGTATTGGCATTTGGTAAACATACATTTTTTTATAAATGATTTGCAATAAAGAACTGACTATTGAAACTAAAATCCATTAAGTTTTTGGAGGTAAAATTTGGTGCTTAGCCTTTGGGAAGCCAACAAAACAGAGTGAGACATGTTAGTACATATTCAAAGATTTTTTTGAAAATATGCTAATGATACATTTATAAATTTTCTAGTAAATAATTGCTGTTTATGATACAAAAACTTCTCTTGGTGTTTGCATGCACTGATTAATAAATGATATGTGAATCCTAATTAATATATCTGATAGGGAAGTTCATTAGCTACTGAGGCATTTTTAGCTGATGAATGGCATGAAATGTCGTGTATCCAAATATATTTTGGAGAAGACAAAAATTGTAATTAAGATTATTCTCCCCAATTAATCCTGACCAAATATTTTCCAATACTGACCTTGCCTCGCTAATCTTTTTGGTCCTTTACTAGTGAGTAGAAATGGAGGGAAATAAGGAAAGGCAAGAAAAGGAATGTGGAGCAAAGAAGATGAAAGAATAAAAGGGTAGTTTGTAAAGTAGAATTTTTTTCCCAGAGAGTTATCAAAACCTCTATTGGAAAAAAAAAAATGATGATTAAAATCCAAAGAGTTGCATTTAACTTCTTTTGCTCCTCAATTTTCAGTGCAGAATAATTATACTCAGATATTTATTAGGAATATCAAAATTATAGTTATAATTGTGAATATTATGTATTATACAATAGATGGCCTAGTACTGTTTCCTTTGGTTGTTATGAAACTCAGAAATAAACAGGCAGCACACCTCTAAGAAATACACACATTTTGTATGGTATACATTTTATATATATTTTATTCTAACTTTTCTGCTGGATTTAACTTATTTTTTTCTATTTTCACCTGGTGGGGAGGGGGGCAGGGAGGAACAGTAAGAGAGGGCTTATATTTGAGAACTTTTTTTTTGGAGCACTTTTAGATTCCCAGGAAAATTGAGAGGAAGGTTTCCCATTTACCCCTGTTCCCACACATGAATAACCTCCCCCATTGTCAACATCCCCCACTGGAGGGGCACTTTTGTACAATTACTAAATCTACGGTGACACATCATAATCATCCAAAGTCCATAGTTTACATTAGGGTTCACTCTTGGTGTGGTACATCTATTGGTTGGACCAATGTATAATGGCATATATCCATTGTTGTGGTACCATACAAAGCATTTTCACTGCCCTAAGATTCTTCTGTGCTCCACCTATTTATGTCTTCCTTCCCCCCAACCCCTGGTGATCACTGGTACATTTACTGTCTCCATCGTTCAACATGGCTGTATCATTTTGCATTCCCACCAGCAATAATGAGAGTTCCTGTTGCTCCACATTCCCGTCAGCAATTCGCATTTTCAGTGTTCTAGATTTTGGCCATTCTAATAAATGTATAGTGGCATCTAATATTAATTTGCATTTCCCTAATGACCTAGGATATTAAGCATCTTTTCATATGCTTTTCTACCAACCGTATATCTTTTTTTTTTTGGTGAGGTGTCCATTAAAGTCTTTGGCCCATTTTTTAACAAGGTTGAGTGTTTTCTGATTGTTGAATTTTAAGTGTTCCTTGTATATTTTGCATACCAGTCCTTTACCAAATGAGTCTTTTGCAAATATTTTCTGTCTGTAGCTTGTCTTCTTACTCTCTTGAAATGTCTTTTACAGAGCAGAAGTTTTTCATTTTAATGAATCCAGCTTATCAATTATTTCTTTCAAGGATAATGCCTTTGGTATTAAATCTAAAAAGTCATTGTTATACCCAAGGTCATGTAGGCTCTCTCCTATATCATCTTCTAGGATTTTTATAGTTTTGCATTTTATATTTAGGTCTATGATCTATTTTAAATAATTTTTGTGATGGGTGTAAGGTCTCTGTCTAGATTTTTCTTTTTGCATGTGGATATCCAATTGTTATAGCACAATTTGTTGAAAAGTCTATTTTTATTTTTGTTCCATTGCATTGCATTGCTTCTTTGTCAAAGATGAGTTGACTATATTTATAAGGGTCTATTCTGGGGTCTCTTTTCTCTTCCATTTATCTATTTTTCTATCCTTTTTACAATACCACACTGTTTTGAGTACAGTAGTTTTATAGTATGTCTTGACTTTGGGTAGCGTCATTCCTCCAATTTTGTTCTTCTCCATCAGTATTGTGTTGACTGGTGTCATTCTAAGAAGAGGAGACTAGGACATAAACACGAACAGAGGTAAGACCATGTGAAGACACCAGAGGAAGACTGTCATATGAAAACCAGGGAGAGAGGCCTCAGAAGAAACCAACCCTGATGACACCATAATCTCAGACTGCTAGCCTCCAGAACTGTAAGAAAATACATTTCTGTTGTTTAAGCTACCTGGATAAGCTACACATTCCATGATACTTGGTTGTTAGGACAGTCCCAGCAAACTAATACACCTCTTTCAAATCAATGCACAAAAATGGAGCTCAGATTGGGAGTGATATTCTCCCTCTTAGGGTGCTTTCTTGAGGCTGCTGGCACAGACATGCCCTTGGGGAACAGCTATGAGAGATTCTATATTTTATTCTCTCTTTGTATGTTATAACAAACTTTGCTGTTACCAGCATCATGTGTTTGGGGGGCCTGGGTAATCATGCATTTTGTGCAACAAGATAGATGTTCAATAAATCTTAATTGCATAGATAGAAAGACACATAAAAAAGGTAGTGCATAAAACTGGAAATTGGAAGAGATCATTCTGGTATGTTGAAATTGATCAAGAAAATGGATAGGAAACTTTTCAGCTTTCCCAAAAGCAATATTTTAGTTACTTACTTGAATCCTGATTTGCTCTATCCTGCAAAAAGACATTTTTGATTTATGTCTTTAATGAAACCTGCACTGAAGCAGAAGAGTAATATCTCTGCATGAATTTTAAAAATCTGCTTCATAGGATAAATGGAAGAAACTTGAACCTTACATTTATTAGAAAATGATAGATAATCTTAATAGATAATATAATGGTACTATAATAAACTGGGGTTCTTCAGAAAAGCACAAATCAGATAAAACATTTCCCATAGGATTAGTCAGTGAACTAAGAGGAAGTACTGAATCAAAAATATACAATGGAGTAAAGTATATAAATTATAGAAGAACACGTATTCTCCATGCTTACTTTGCAGTGAGGATACATATTGTAAAGTAAAATAATGAACTATTATTAGCTATGATTAAGTAGAAATAAGAGTGAGGTGTTATAGAAAAGCTTTAAAAAAAAATACCAGAGAGAACAAAGTGCTGTCATTGGGATTCCTCAGGAATAAACTCTGCAATGGAGATTTGCATGGAGGAATTTTATTAAGGAGGGTTCTTGGGAGCAACATATGAGAGAAGGATTGAAGGAAATAAGGGTAGGCGGTGAGAGAAATCGAACACACTGCCTGTCACCCTCCTCGAGTATTATGACAAAAACCACAACTTATTGACAGATACTAGTCGATCGTATAAGAGGAGATAAGTCATAACAAGGTAAGTATATTGGAAGGTGTGCTTGGATAAACCAAAGCATAGCTTAAATAAAGCACCTAGTTTACACCTAGATTTCATAGCCTATGAATGCCTTGAACTAAATCTAGCCCACACCCCTCCCATCATACTAGCACAAGCCAATCAAATAAAACATTCACCTAACATTTAAAATATAGAGGATAGATATTTAAATACTAATGGCGCTATAGAGAAAGTACTGTAAGGGAATGATGAAACATTAAAAGTAACAAAAAGCAAAGCTTACCCCTGTACCATTTGCATGATGATTTAACTAGCAAAATTTTAACAAAGAGAACTTAAGTTAAACCACTCGAAACCAGACGAGCTACTTATAAACAGTTACTAGAACGAAATCATCTATGTGGCAAAATAGTGAGAAGATTTATAAGTAGTGGTGACAAGCCCAACAAGGCTGGTGATAGCTAATTGCCCAGAAAAAGAATTTCAGTTCAACGTTGCACAATACTAAGAACCGCTTATAAGTTTCAATGTATATTTAAATGTTAGTCTAAAAAGGTACAGCTTTTTAGAGATGAGTACAACCTTAACTAGAGAGTAAAAACAAACAACACCATAGTTGGCTTAAAAGCAGCCACCAATTAAGAAAGTGTTCAAGCTCAACAATAAATATATCTTAATAGCAATATTAAATTAACTCCTAGTCTTATTACTGGAATAATCTATAAAATTACAGATGCAACACTGTTAATATGAGTAGCAAGAAATATTTCTCTTTGCACAAGTTTACATCAGCAACTAATAATATACTGATAATTAACAGTAAATAAATATAGCTCAACACTAGACTATCTATTAAACATACTGTTAATCCAACACAGGTGTGCACCCAAGGAAAGATTAAAAAGAGTAAAAGGAATTTGGCAAACACAAACCCCGCCTGTTTACCAAAAACATCACCTCTAGCATCATTAGTATTAGAGGCAATGCCAGCCCAGTGACGACTGTTAAACAACCGAGGTATCCTGACCGTGCAAAGGTAGCATAATCATTTGTTCTCTAAATAAGGACTTCTATGAATGGCCACAGGAGGGTTTTACTCTCTCTTACTTTTTTTTTTTTTTGCGGTATGCGGGCCTCTCACTGCTGTGGCCTCTCCCGCTGCGGAGCACAGGCTCCTGACGCGCAGGCTCAGCGGCCATGGCTCATGGGCCCAGCCACTCCGTGGCATGCGGGATCTTCCCGGACCGGGGCACGAACCCGCCTCCCCTGCATCTGCAGGCGGACCCTCAACCACTGCGCCACCAGGGAAGCCCCTCTCTCTTACTTTTAATCAGTGAAACTGACCTCCCCGTGAAGAGGCGGGTATAACAAAATAAGACAAGAAGAACCTACAGAGCTTCAGTTAGTTAATCAAAAAAAAAAAAAAAGATTAAACCACCAAGGGATAACAAAATTTCACATGGATTGATAATTTTGGTTGGGGTGACCTCGGAGCACAAAAAACCCTCTAAGTGATTAAAGCTTAGACCCACTAGTCAAAGCATAGTATCACTTACTGATTCAAAAGAATTGATCAACAGACAAGTTACCCTAGGGATAACAGCGCAATCCTATTCTAGAGTGCATATCGACAATAGAGTTTATGACCTCAATGTTGGATCAGGCCATCCCAATGGTGTAACCGCTATTAAAATTTCATTTGTTCAACGATTAAAGTCCTACGTGATCTGAGTTCAGACCGGAGCAATCCAGGTCAGTTTCTATCTGTTATGTATTTCTCCCAGTACCAAAGGACAAGAGAAATAAGGCCCACTTTAAACAAGCACCTTTAAAGCAATTAATGACATAATACCAACTTAATAAGCAAACACTAAACAACACCCAAGACCAAGGTTTAGTTAGGGTGGCAGAGCCTGGTAATTACGTAAAACTTAAGCCTTTATACCCAGATGTTCAAACCCTTTCCCTAACAAAATGTTTATAATTAATATCCTAATGCTTGTTATTCCTATTCCCTTAGCCGTAGCATTTTTAACATTAGGAGAACAAAAAATCCTAGGCTGCATACAACTCCGAAAAGGACCAAACATTGTAGGACCACACGGCCTACTTCAACCCATTGCCGACGCAATCAAACTATTCATTAAAGAACCACTATGACCAGCTACATCCTCCACCTCCATATTCATCATCGCACCGATCCTAGCTCTGACTCTAGCCCTAACAATATGAATTCCCCTACGCATGCCATACCCCCTCATTAACATAAACCTAGAGGTGCTATTTATACTAGCCATATCAAGTCCAGCCAGGCACTCTATCTTATGGTACAGATGAGCCTCCAACTCAAAATATTCATTAATTGGGGCTCTACAAGCAGTAGCACAAACAATCTCATAGGAGGTAACACTAACAATTATTCTCTTATCTGTACTCCTAATAAACGGGTTTTTCACCCTATTAACCCTCACCACAACACAAGAGTAACTATGGTTGATCTTCCTATCATGGCCACTGGCCATAATATGATTTATTTCTACCCTAGCAGAGACCAACCAAGCCCCGTTCGACCTAACAGAAGGAGAAACCGAGCTCTTATCCGGTTTTAATGTAGAATATGCGGCAAGCCCTTTCGCTATGTTTTTCTTAGCAGAATACGCTAACATCATTATAATAAATACTCACAGAAATCCTGTTCCTGGGAGCCTTTCATAACCCACATACACCAGAGCTATATACAATCAACTTCATCATCAAAACACCGTTATTAACAATATCCTTCCTATGAATTTGAGCATCCTACCCTCGATTCTTATATGACCAGTTAATACACCTTCTCTGAAAAAATGTCCTGCCTTTAACACTAGCCCTGTGCATATGACAGGTATAACTACCCAGCATAATGGCAAGAATCCCCCCACAAACATAAGAAATATGTCTGATAAAATAGTTATTTTGATAGAGTAAATAATAGAGGTTCAAGCCCACTTATTTCTAGAACTATAGGAATTGAACCTACCCTTGAGAATTCAATATTCTCCATGCTACCATATTACACCACATTCTATAGTAAGGTCAGCTAAATAAGCTAACGGGCCCATACCCCAAAAATGTTGGTTTATGTCCTTCCCGTACTAATAAACCCCATTATCTCTATCATTATTGTAGCAACTGTCGTCTTAGGGACTATGGTTGTAATAACCAGCTCCCACTGATTACTAGTCTGAATTGGGTTTGAAATAAATATGCTAGCCATTATCCCCATTATAATAAAAATCTTCAACCCACGAGCCATAGAAGTCTCCACTAAATATTTCTTAACGCAAGCCATCACATCCATATTACTTATAATAGCAGTCATCATTAATGTACTCTATTCCGGACAATGAACAATTACAAAAATATTCAACCCAGCAGCATCAACAGTAATAACAATAGCCCTGGCCATAAAGCTAAGACGATCCCCCTTTCACTTATGAGCGCCCGAAGTAACACAAGGCATCCCATTAACAGCATGCCTAATCCTGTTGACATGACAAAAACTTGCGCCTCTATCAGTCCTTTACCAAATCTCGCCATCAATCAACCTAAGCCTAATACTATCCGTATCCATGTTGTCCATTCTAATCGGAGGGTGAGGTGGGTTAAATCAAACCCAACTCCAAAAAATCATGGTCTACTCATCAATCACCCACATTGGATGAATAACAGCCATCTTACTATACAACCCAACTATGACAACTCTAAACCTCGTAATCTACATTATAATAACTCTCACTATATTTGTATTATTTATTCCCAGCTCAGCCACCACTACATTATCCCTATCCCACATATGAAATGATACGTATTCTCACAGCCCTTACCCTAGCCGCCCTGCTATCGATAGGAGGACTCCTGCCACTGTCAGGTTTCATGCCCAAATGAATAATTATCCAAGAAATGACAAAAAACAATAACTAATAGCCATACTTAGCCTGTATTTCCACATGCGACTCACATACTCCACAGCACCAACCACATTCCCCTGCACAAACAACATAACAATAAAATGGCAATTTGGCTCTACAAAGCAAATAATCCTCCTACCAGCCATGATCGTAATATCCACAGTACTCCTGCTTCTCACACCAATACTACCCGTGTTGGAATAGGAGTTTAGGTTAAACCAGACCAAGGGCCTTCAAAGCCCTGAGCAAGTATAATTTACTTAATTCCTGCCTAATAATTGTTGCAAGACTATATCCTACATCAATTTAATGCAAATCAAACACTTTAATTAAGCTAAATCCTCACTAGATTGGAGGGATACATCTCCCACGATGAGTTAACAGCTAAATACCCTAGTCAACTGGCTTCAATCTACTTCTCCCACCGCCCCAGCAGAATTGAAGCTGCTTCTTTGAATTTGCAATTCAATATGGACAATTCACCACAGGGCTTGGTAAAAAGAGGACTTAACCTCTGTCTTAGATTTACAGTCTAATGCCTACTCGGCCATTTTACCTATGTTCATAAACTGCTGATTATTCTCAAACAACCACAAAGACATCTGTACTTTATACTTGCTGTTTGGTGCCTGAGCCAGAATAGTAGGTACCGGCCTGAGCCTACTAATTTATGCTGAACTAGCCCAGCCCGGAACACTGCTCAGAGACGACCAAATCTACAACGTGAAAGTAACAGCCCATGCGTTTGTAATATTTTTCTTTATAGTCATGCCCATCATAATTGGTGGCTTCAGAAATTGGCTGGTGCCTCTAATGATCAGAGCATCTGATATGGCTTTCCCCTGTACAAATAACATGAGTTTTTGACTACTCCCTCTTTTCTTATTATTGCTGGCATTGTCAATAGTTGAAGCCAGTGCAGGTACAGGCTTAACTGTGTATCCTCACTTGGCCAGAAATTTAGCACATGCAGGGGCTTCAGTTGACCTTACTACTTTTTCCCTACATTTAGTTGGCATGTCCTCAGTTCTAGGGGCTATTAATTTTATTACCACTATTATCAATATAAAGCCACTTGCTATATCCCAGTATCAAACACCACTATTTGTACTATCAGTATTAATCACAGCAGTATTACTTCTATTATCCTTCCCTGTACTAGCAGCCAGAGTCACTATATTACTAACTGAAATTTAAACACAACCTTTTTTGACCCTGCAAGGGGAGGGGATCCAACCTTGTATCAGCACCTGTTCTGATTCTTTGGACACCCTGAAGTATATATTTTAATCCTGCCCAGTTTCGGGGTATTTTCACACATTGTAACCTATTACTCAGGGAAAAAAAGAGCCTTTTGGATATATGGGCATGGTGTGAGCTACAATATCAATCGGATTCTTAGGGTTCATTGTACGAGCCCACCACCTGTTCACAGTAGGTGTAGATGTTGACACACGAGCATATTTTACATCAGCCACTACAATTATTGCTATCCCAACAAGGGTAAAAGTGTTTACTTGAATAGCAGCACTCCACGGGGGTAATATTAAATGGTGCCCAGCCATGATGTGGGCCCTAGGTTTCATCTTCCTTTTCACATTCGGCAGACTAACAGGTATTGTCCTAGCTAATTCATCATTAGATATTGTCCTTCATCATACCTACTACATAGTTGCACATTTTCACTATGTCCTCTCAATGGGAGCTGTCTTTGTTATCATAGGAATGTTTTACACTGATTCCCACTATTCTCAGGATATACACTCAACTCAACATGAGCAAAAATTCACTTCGTAATCATATTTGTAGGTGTCAACATAACCTTCTTCTCACAACATTTCTTAAGTCTATCCAGCATGCCTCGACGATACTCTGACTACACAGATGCCTACACAACATGAAATACTATCTCATCAATAGTCTCATTCATCTCACTAACAGTTGTCATATTGATAATTTTCATTATCTGAGAGGCATTCTCATCCAAACAAGAAATCCTAGCAGTAGAACTTACTACTACAAACTTAGAATGGTTAAATGGATGTCCTCCACCATATTATACATTTAAGGAACCAACTTACATCAATCTAAAATAATCAAGAAAGGAAGGAATTGAACCCTCTTTTATTGGTTTCAATCCAACACCATAACCACTATGTCTTTCTCCGTAAACGAGGTATTAGTAAAAATTTATGTAACTTTGTCAAAGTTAAGTCACAGGTGGAAATCCGGTATATATCTATGGCATATCCTTTCCAACTAGGATTTCAAGATGCAACATCACCCATCATGGAAGAGTTACTACACTTTCACAACCACACATGAGTAATTGTCTTCTTAATTAGTTCTCTGGTTCTTTATATCATTTCACTAATATTAACAACTAAGCTAACATATACCAGCACAATAGACGCACAAGAAGTAGAAACCATTTGAATGATCTTACAGGTCATTATTTTGATTTTAATTGCCCTGCCATAACTGTGGATCCTCTACATGATAGATGAAATTAACAACCCATCTCTTACTGTAAAAATTATAGGTCACCAGTGATATTGAAGTTATGAGTACACTGACTATGAAGATTTAAGTTTTGACCCCTATATAATCCCAACATCAGACTTAAAACCAGGGGAGTTATGACTGCTAGAAGTAGACAACCAAGTAGTGTTACCCATAGAAATAACAATCCGAATACTAATCTCCTTCAAAGATGTATTGCACTCATGAGCTGTACATTCCCTAGGCCTAAAAAAAGACGCAATCCCAGAACGCCTAAATAAAACAACCCTAATATCAACACCACCAGGTTTGTATTATGGACCGTGTTCAGAGATCTGTGAGTCAAATCATAGTTTCACGCCTATTGTCCTCAAACTAGTACCCCTAAACTACTTTGAAAAATGATCCACATCAATACAATAAACTCGTTAAGAAGCTAGGCAGCGTTAACCTCTTAAGTTATAGAGCTAAGACTCTCCTTAATGGTATGCCACAATTAGATACATCAACATGATTCATTACCATTTTATCTATGTTTCTAGCACTGTTTATTATCTTTCAACTAAAAGTCTCAAAGTACACTATTTACTCCAACCCAGAGTGAACACACACCAAAGTGCAAAAACAGTCCATCCCTTGAGAAACAAAATGAACGAAAATCTATTTGCCTCTTTCATAACCCCGACAATAATAGGTCTCCCTGTAGTTATTTTAATTATTATGTTTCCAAGTATTTTATTTCCAACATCAAATCGACTAATTAATAATCGCATAATTTCTCTTTGACAATGACTAGTCCAGCTCACATCAAAACACATAATAAGCATCCACAATCACAAGGGGCAGGCTTGATCATTAATACTAATGTCACTCATTCTATTTATTGGGTCAACCAACCTTCTAGGGCTACTACTCCACTCATTTACACCTACCACGCAGCTCTCAATAAATGTAGGAATAGCAGTTCCCCTATGAGCTTGCTCTGTGATTACAGGTTTTTGTAACAAAGCAAAAGCATCTTTAGCTCACTTCCTACAACAAGGAACACCCACTCCCTCATCCCTATACTAGTACTATACTATACTAGTAATTACTAAACTATACTAGTAATTACTATACTATACTATACTAGTAATTACTATACTATACTAGTAATTACTATACTATACTATACTAGTAATTATCAAGACTATCAGCCTATTTATCCAACCAGTATCACTACCATGCAATTAACAGCCAGTATTACAGCAGGAAACTTGTTGATTCATCTAATCAGAGGGGCAACTCTAGCATTAATAAGTATCAGCACTGCTACAGCTTTTATTACATTCATCATTCTTACCCTACGTACTATCCTCGAATTTGCCGTTGCTATAATTCAAGCCTATGTGTTTACCCTCCCAGTAAGCCTCTACCTACATGACTATACATAATGACCCACCAGACCCATGCATACCACATAGTAAACCCCAGTCCTTGACCTCTAACAGGAGCCCTTTCAGCCATCTTAATGACATCGGGCCTAATCATGTGATTCCACTTCAACTTGATAATATTATTAGTATTAGGCCTACTAACTAATACTCTAACAATATATCAGTGATGGCGAGATGTCATTCGAGAGAGTACTTTCCAAGGCCATCACACACCAATCGTTGAAAAAGGGCTTCGATATGGGATAGTCTTCTTTATTATCTCAGAAGTCCTCTTTTTTACTGGCTTCTTTTGCACCTTCTATCACTCAAGCCTCACCCCTGCACCTGAATTAGGCGGGTGCTGGGCACCAACAGGCATTCGCCCTCTAAACCCTCTAGAAGTACCGCTCCTCAACACTTCTGCACTACTAGCCTCTGGTGTGTGTATTACTTGAGTCCACCACAGCCTTATGGAAGGAAATCGCAAGCACGTACTCCAAGCCCTCTTTATTACAAGCGCCATAGGTGTATATTTTACACTCCTACAAGCCTCAAAGTACTATGAAGCTCCATTTACAATTTCAGACAGAGTATACGGATCAACTTTCTTCATGGCCACAGGATTCCACTGACTGCACGTAATCATTGGGTCCACTTTCCTTATTATCTGTTTCCTACACCAATTAAAATACCACTTCACATCCAACCACCACTTCGGCTTTGAAGCCGCTGCTTGATACTGGCATTTTGTAGATGCTGTATGACTATTCCTTTACATATCTATCTATTGATGAGGCTCATAATTCTTTTAGTATTAATTAGCACAACTGACTTCTAATCAGTCAGTTTCCATAGAGCCCGAAAAAGAATAATAAACTTAATACTGGCCCTACTGACAAACACAGCACTGACCTCATTGCTCGTACTCATCTCCTTCTGACTCCCCAGCTGAATATTTACACAGGAAAAGCAAGTACCTATGAATGTGGGTTTGACCCCATAGAATCTGCCTGCCTGCATTTTTCCATAAGATTTTTCCTAGTAGCAATCACATTTCTTCTCTTCAACTTAGAAATTGCCCTCCTACTTCCCCTCCCCTGAGCAATTCAAACAAATAATCTAAAAACAATACTCACCATAGCTCTGTTCCTAATCTCATTATTGGTAATTAGCCCAGCCTATGAATGAACACAAAAAGGACTAGAATGAACTGAATATGGTATTTAGCTTAAAATAAAACAAATGAATTTGACTCATTAGATTACGACTAAACTCCTAATTACCAAGTGCCTTTATTATACATAAATATTATTATAGCTTACACAGTATCCCTTGTAGGACTGCTAATACATCAATCCCACTTAATAGCCTCACTATTACGTCTAGGAGACATGATGTTATCACTATTCGTCATGGCAACTCTAATGATCCTAAACTCACACTTCACCTTATCCAGCATACTACCAATCATCCTGTTAGTGTCCGCAGCCTGTGAAGCCACACTCGGATTATCCTCATTAGTAATAGTGTCAAATATATATGGCACCGACTACGTGCAAAACCTTAACCTCCTCCAATGTTAAAATTTATTGTTCCTATGATTATACTAATACCCCTGACTTGATTATCAAAAAATAATATAATTTGAATTAATGCTACAGCCCATAGTTGCTAGTTAGCCTCAGAAGCCTGCTTCTCCTTAATCAGTTTAATAATAGCCTTAATTTCTCATTAATGTTCTTTTCCGACTCCTTATCTGTACCGCTATTGATGTTAACAATATGACTCCTACCACTAATATTAATAGCCAGCCAATCTCACCTGCTCAAAGAATCACTAACCCTAAAAAGCGATATACCACTATACTAATCATATTGCAAACATTTTTAATCATAACATTTACCACCAAAGAACTAATTTTATTTTACATTATATTCGAGGCTACACTAGTTCCTACACTCATCATCATCACTCAATGAGGTAACCAAACAGAACGGCTCAATGCAGGGCTCTATCTTCTATTCTGTGCACTAGTCAGATCACTCCCACTTCTAGTAGCATTAATATATATCCAAAACACTACAGGGTCTCTAAATTTCTTAGTACTCCAATACTGAACCCAAACATTACCCAACTCCTGATCCAACGTCTTCATATGACTAGCCTGCATAATACATTTTATGGTAAAAATACCCCTCTATGGCCTCCACCTTTGACTACCCAAAGCACACATAGAAACCCCCATTGCAGGCTAGTCCTTGCAGCCATATTACTAAAACTCGGGGGCTATGGCATGCTACAAATTACAGCAATACAGAATTCATAGCATACCCTTTTCTTATGCTTTCCTTATGAGAATAATCATAACCAGTTCAATCTGTCTACACCAAACAGACCTAAAATCACTTATCACATATTCTTCCATCAGCCATATAGCACTTGTCATTGCAGCTATTCTCATCCAGACTCCTCGAAGTTACACAGGAGTCACCACTATAATAATCGCCCATGGCCTCACATCATCTATAGTATTCTGCCTAGCAAACTCAAATTATGAGCGAGTCCATAGCCGAACAATAATCTTAGCCCGAGGCATACAAACCTTCCTCCCATTGATAGCCACTTGGTGACTGTTAGCAAGCCTAACAAACTTAGCCTTACCCACAATTATTAATCTGATCAGAGAACTGTTCATAGTTATATCGTCCTTCTCATGATCAAATTTTACCATTATCTTAATAGGAACCAACACCGTAATTACAGCCTTATACTCTCTATATATACTAATTACAACACAGTGCAGTAAATACACACACCATACACCCTCTTTCACACAAGAAAATGTCCTTATAGCCCTTCACATTCTACCCTCCTACTCTTGTCACTAAACCCCAAAATCACCCCAGGCCCACTGTATTGTAAATATAGTTTAAAAAAAGCACTAGAATGTGAATCTAGTAACAGAAGACTGAAATTTCTTATTTACCGAGGAAGTATGCAAGAACTGCTGATTCATGCCCCCATGCCTAAGAGTATGGCTTTTTCAAGCTTTTAAAGGATAGTAGTTATCCTTTGAGATTAAGTCACAACAAAGGACTCAACTGGTCTTAGGGAGAGCTACGGAAATAGGAGGGTCCTTAGAGTTGTTTCCCATTGACAAAAGGAGATAGAATTTTTATCTTCTCACAGTCACTGGACATAAGCTTCCTCTGGGGATGGGGCATTACCTTAGAAGAGGCAGCTCCTTCGGCTGAGGGTAAGTCCTCAAGAGGGACTCAGATTTGAATCTTTGGCAAGCATCAGTCTCAGAAACTGGAGAAATAAATGCCTTGGTTCTGAGTGGGGATCTGGGAAGTGAATCATGTAGCCAACCACAGTCCACCCTGGCACTATTAATTTCTATTTGCCTCATAAACATCTTATCAAGGAATATCTTATCAAGGAATGTCTCCTCCAAGGAATCAAGGAATATCTCCTCCAAGATTCAAATTTGTCTCTTTTCCTACAGAAAATTACAAGAGAAAGGATAGAGGGGTAAGCTATGTCTTCTGCTGCTGCTAGTCTATGGGGTCAATCAAAGGAAAATATTACAAAAGAAAATTACTCAGATCAGAATGTAAAGATATTAAAAACTTGTGCCATATGTAAAGTATATAACAGGCAATGACATTCATACACAAAACAGATGTCCCCTAGATTGTGAGTTCTTTGAAATCAGGGATTATGTCTCATTCATCTTTGTATGCCAAACACCTGCCACAATGCCTTGCAAAGAATGCTTGGTAAATATTTTATGACTGAGGGAGCCAATTAATTAAGAAATTGGTGAATATAAATTCTGTGCTTACATTCAAAATTCATTTCAACTCTCTAGTAAATGATTTGTCTGAGATTGACTGCGGTACTTTTTAAATAAAGTTGTGAACATAAAAAGTATCCTCACAGGTTTTTATCATGGGAATTATATAGTTTACTAAAAGGAATTTAAAGTTCTTTTTCTAAAATTGGTATATAGTAGCCTGTGTTATTCAACAAATACTATTAAAGCTAGCATATATTGATTAAGGATAAATTACATGACAAGATGCTTCTAAGTGTTAGGAAGTAGGATAAATAATGCATAATTCCTTCCTCCAAGGAACTTATAGTTTTCTAGTGATGGTAGCATTTATGTGAAAACTAATTTTGATTCGACAAAATAACATAAGAATTAAGTAGAAGTATGTGGTTGAGAGTGATAATTCTTTACTCAGCTACCATTATTCCCTCCTTGAGTGACAGAATCAATTTTTAGCTGGATACATAACCCCTCAGAGTAATTTTTCCCCAGCCTCCTTTATTGCTGCAGTAACCATGTGTTATGGACTGAATATTTGTGTCCACCCTAAAATTCATACTTTGAATTTTAACCCCCAATATGATGATATCAGGAAGTGAGGCCCTTGGGAAGTGATTAGATCATGACAGTCAAGCCCTCATTAGTCCCCTTACCAAAGAGATCCCAAGAGCTCCCTCACCCCTTATACCCTGTGGGGACACAGTGAGAAGATGGTGATCCACGAACCAGGAAGAAAGTTCTCACCAGACACTGAATCTGCCAGCTCCTGAGCTTTGCAGCCTTCAGACTGTGAGAAATAAATGTCTGTTGTTTAACCACCTCAGGTTTTGGTATTATTGTTATAGCAGCTAAGCTAAGACACCATGTGACCAATCTCTGGGGGAAGGAGGGTAACCAAGTATTCTGTGAGATTCCAAGAAAGTCTTTTTAAAAGATGCTGACTCTTTCCCTTCAGCTGAATCCCTAGAATGGGGACATAATGAGCAGAGTTCCAGAAACCGTCGTGTACCATGAGGTAACCATGAGGAAGGAAGCCACATGCTGAGAATAGTAAACAGTAAACAGCCTGAGTCTCTGGTGATTATGAAGCCACCACACTACCAGTGGGAAACAAAAAGAAACTTCTGTCATTCTTAATCCCCTTTATCTTGCTTATATTTGTTTGTATACTTGATTAAATAAGGGCAAACCTAGGATACTAGAGGAGTGAAAAAGCAATAATTTATTCTTATAGGAGAATTAGGAGTTGTAGGGAGGAGGTATCTTTTGAGGTAGACCTGGGAGAATGAGAAAAAGTTGTTCATCTATAAATTCTGAATTCAACTTTTATCATTAGCCTGAAAAAAATTAGAGGTATACGTTGATATTTGTGTACAATCCATTCTGAAGGAATAGTCAGTAACAAGAGATCTATTTATTGAGGTTCAGTTGTTCCAGGCTTCCTAATTAGCTATGGCTATATTGAAAAGTTTTCTTTGTATCCCTGAAATGAAAGCCATAATTTATTTGCCTATGAAAGACAAAAGTATCATACAACAAATTATAATTTTAAAATCACACTTTAAAAATATACATAACAGCCAATTATGCTTTCAAAACAATTAATTTTGAAGGCAGAAATATATAAATGAATATTTTCATGTATATATGAAAATGAGCTACTTAGACAACATTAAATACAGAGTGCATTATTTTTGCATCATATTAAATATAATAAGATGTGGTACAGAGCCTTCTACAGATAACTGTGCAAAACCGATTGTAAAATCTTTCACTCCGTTGACAGTTATTTGTAGACTGCAGCAATTTTTGTGAAGTAGGTTACTACCTTCCTTGACATATATTCCTAAACATATGAACACATAGGTTGATATGCATTCCTGGAAAGAGTGCCTATGAGGTTTGGAAGAAGGAGGAATATTGGGGAGCTATTGTAAATTACATAATACTGTAACTAACCTAAATATGTTCCTGGAAAGAACCCTGAAGTGACTATTTTCGTAAAGCAAATAATGTTTCTGTAATTTTTTGAAATTGTTTGTCAAAGCCTATTAAGAACTGCGTAGAGTCTGAGATTTACCCTTCTTGCCAGCTAACAGGTTGCAAGGTAACCAGTTTCCTCGATGCTGATGGAAGAACCGACACTCCTCGTTCATAGACAAAGGGTTTTATTAGTCATGGCCCTGCAGTGCAAGCAACATGAGCTTCATGCTCACATACATTTCTCTTCCCTCAGATCCCATGGAGGCAATGCAGAAGGGCACAGGAGGATACTGTACACACAGTAGGCAGGTGTCACAGAACCCAAATTCTTTAGAAAGAAGTGAAAGCAAACTTTCCCAATGTTGGCCAAAGAGGAATATATACTGGACAGTAAACAGATATGCTCTGTTGTGGAGACAGAAGTACCTGTGTCTTCTGAGGCTATATAAACATCCTTAAGAAGACAGGCAGTGCTTCTGGTTACAAGATGTGCAGAAGAATGAACAACCCAGGGAATACTCTCAGAGAAGGACATGCCTCTTGGAACACATGACAAAAGCCAAGTCTCTAGGAGAAGAATCAGGCTGCAAGTATAAGGAAAGAAAAGGAGGCCAGGAAGTCTCTATCTGGAGCAAGTTAGGAAGGAAGAAAGCATGGAATAAGACAAAGTTAGAGAAAGGAGCAAGAGATGGATTATGTTGGGACTTTTAATCCATGGAAAGAAAGCAGGATTTATTCTGAAGACAAAAGGGAATCACTGAGTGTTTTCAAACAAGGGAATATCACACTTGGCAATGTAATTTATATTTTTTAAATATTACATCTTAAAATATTACAAGTATTGGCCAAAGTGTGCAAAGTTTCAGTTACTCAAGATCAATGAGCCCTATAGGTCTAATATACAGCATAGGGTCTATAGTTAACAATAGTGTATACACTACTTAACACTACTGTATAGTTTAAATTTTATTTAAAATTTTGTTAAGAGAGAAGATTTTATGTTAAGTGTTTTTATCACAAAATAATAATAAATACAAAAGGTGGGAGGAAGTAATGGGAAAAGATATTGGCTGCTGTGTTGGGAATCCAAGAAGAACAGGAAGAGCAGCAGGCAGATCAGTTATAGAAGGAAAAAGGACTATGGAGACAAGGACTAGCACGGCTGTGTGGGTGGCGGAAAGATGCGATCAAAGTCTGTATCAATTTTGAAGGTAGAGGGGCTTCCCTGGTGGTGCAGCAGGTGAGAATCTGCCTGCCAATGCAGGGGACACAGGTTTAAGCCCTGGTCCGGGAAGATCCCACTAAGCCTGTGCTCCACAACTACTGAGCCCGTGTGCCACAACTACTGAGCCCGTGTGACACAACTACTGAAGCTGTGCACCTACAGCCCATGCTCCGCAACAAGAGAAGCCACCACAATGAGGAAGCCGACGCACCGCAGTGAAGAGTAGCCCCTGCTCGCCGCAACTAGAGAAAGCCCGTGTGCAGCAATGAAGACCAAAAACAGACAAAAATAAATAAATTAAATAAACAAATTTAAAAAAAAGAATTTTGAAGATAGAAATGATAAACATTAGTGATGACTTCTGTGTGAAGCATTGACTAAGAGGAATAAATCAATAATAGTACTTAGTTTTTTGCCTTGATAAAATATCATAGATGATGACGACTTCGATTTGAGTGAGGGAAAGAACAAGGATTTTGGAGGGGATGGTGGGAATTAAGAGCTCTATTTTGAAAATATTAAGTTGGGGATCCTCATTGTGCTTTTAAGGGAAGATTATTAGATGGACAGTTGAAAGCATCAGATAGATCAGAGGCTAGATTTGGGCAGAAGATACGTATCTACTGGGAAAGCATAAGTAATATAATATGTAAAGATATAGAAATAGCTGAGGACAGAATAGAGAAAGGAACGTTTTGGCAAGGAGATTGACATGACCAGCTAGGATAGAATAGGAGGAAGGCAAGACAAAGGAGCAAGAGAAAAGACCACAAATTAGGTAGATGGATGTGCAAAATAGCATGTTGTCATGGAAACAGAGAAGAGAATATTTCAAAAACCTGTGTCACAAGCTTCTGAGAAGTCAGGTAACACAAAGATATAGAAGTTACCCCTTGGATTTAGCAACATGGAGTTTTCTGATTACCTGAACAAGAATGGTTTCACTGCAAGCCAAAGTCAAATTAAAACTTGATTTAATAGTTCCCACCACCAGAAGACATTATAATTGTGTGACACAATAGAGGTATTAGCTAATGCTATAATGACAATCATATTGCAGTATAAATGTATTAAATTAATATGTTCACCTTGAACTTATACAATGTTATATGTCAATTATATCTCAATTTTTAAAAGTGAGAAATTTGGTGAAGTTTAAAAATGAGCATTCAGTCATTCAAGGGCATTTCCATTTAATACATTATAGAATATTGCTTATTATGCTATAATCCTATCTGCTTTATCAGTAAACTAAGAGATCTTGGAGAACAGAGGCAGTGCCTTTCACCTTGGTATTCAGGGATGTGTAATATGCATTTAACAAAGAATTAAAATAAACTGAAAAAATGAGCTGATTGAGGAGGAAATGATAAGTACTTAGGTGAAGACTGAAGAATGGTAAGCATAGATGACTCCTTTCTGGAGATCTGCTCTGACACATGACAGAGATACAGGGCTAGAGGAATGTATGAGGTCAAAGAATTTGTTTTTAACGGGAGATGGTGGAGCATATTTCATATTATTGGGAAAGAACCAAAAAAGGCTGTGATGCTGAGGCCCAAAATGGAGGTCAGTCTTTGGAAAGGCAAAGAGGGCAAGTGGAGAAATTTATGTTCCAAGGGCTTAAAGTCAATTCTTCCACAAAATATAAGGGTAAATGTAAAATCTGTGCATAGGGGAAATCATATTTGTAGATTTGGCATAAAGAGAAAGGAGTTCTACCCTAATGAAACTTCTATTTTCTCAATGAACTATTGTTCCTCATGTTTCTTCTTAACAAAGTGTCTTATTTTCTGAGGGTAAGACGGAGGTCAGAAGTTGAATGTAGAGATGAGGGACATATTGGGACAGGTGGGAGGATTGAGAAAAGAGGAGAAAGATAGGAAAAATGAACCTACTAGCAAGAGTAATTCTTTTAGAAGGCTATGACTTTGTTCCTAAAGAATGAACATGAGGGACTTCCCTGGTGGTCCAGTGATTAAGACGCTGCACTTCCACTGCAGGGGGCACAGGTTGGATCCCTGGTTGGGAAACTAAGATCCCACATGCAAAAAAAAAAATAAAAAATGAACATGATTCTAAGAAGGCTGTGAGTAGTAGAGAGTATAAAGGGAGCATCGTTCAAAGTGAGGAGTAATTAGGAGAAGAGCTTGATAATACAGGTTGTGTTCACAAGCCTGGCTACACTATGTTAGGTGCCTAATGTGTATTATTTTAATTCTCAAAAATCATGAGGCTGTATTATACCTATATACAACTAGGTAGAGAAGACCAAAAGGAAACATATAAAATAGTTTGTAACTTATTTAAGGATAGTGGGATTACATATTTCCCCATCTATTTTTCAACTATTCTGCACTATTGTTTTAATGTTTTAATAATATAAATGTTAATTCATGCTATTAAAAATATCATGAGGAAGGTATGATTTTCCCATTTTACAGTTGAAAAGACCAAGGTTCAGAGATGTAACACAGTTTTCCTAAGGTTAACCACAACCAATAGGTAGCAGGGTTTGTATTCACGATCAAGTCTGAATCCTAAGCTCATGCTCTTCTCCCAGCAGTGGAGAGCATGAGAGACCTTATTCAAGGAAGGTATGTGAAGAGACCTCTGTTTCAGGAAGACAATTTTTGTAAAAATGTGGCTAAATTGGAGGAACAGAGACAAGAGGTAGCAACGAGCTTGGCAAGTATTACAATTGTCCAGGTACTTGATCAAGGCATAAAGGGAAAGGATACCCTGATGGAAGGGTAGAGACTAGAGATCCATAGGTATGTTAAGTAGGTATTGAGGTGATAGACCCAACATCTACCTAATCATTTCCTCTCCACCAATTTACTTCTATTCTGCTATGGATGGCTTTAAAAAGGAGATGTTAGTGTCATTTTTCCCTCCCTTCCCTTTTCACCTTCTCCCTCAACTTCAGAGTAATTGAGGAGGAGGGAAGAGGAGGTGGGGGAGGGATAGGAGGAGAGGACTTGCAAGGCACTAAGGCAAGCTCAGTCACGCTTTCCCAGGAAGTTTCAGGAATAGGTTAGCATGAGTGACCTGGAGTGATTCTAAGCACGAGAAGGGAGATGCTGGCGCTCCAGGACACTGGCAAGACAACTGCACTTCAAAACCATCCTCCCCATGGGCTTGTTTTGCTTGAAAAACACATTCCCCATTCACTTTGTGTATGTATGTGAGGACTATGGAAAACTGAAGAGAACATTATTTGAAAACAAATGATCCAATATTACTTTAAAACCAATTGCCTTATGTGAGCATATTCTCAATCTTCTCCATATGTTTGTAATAAGCAGAAACATTTTCCTAACAGGTACAGTTGCCACAATGAATGTCACAGTGGGCACACGAGGTGTTTTATCTACAGTTGGGTCATTGAAGCAAAATTCAGAATAATGAAAATATATGCCTGCTCAGATGTCTTCAGAACAAATCATTTGCCCGATGGTAACTGATTCTCACTGAGGGCAGGGGAACACAAGGAAAGTGCTGGGATTCACTCCATATTTCTGTTGCCACCTGTATAGCTACTCCACAGAGTATAAATAAAGTGTGAATTTGTCTTTGGGGCAGTATATAATTTCATGTATTTTTTCTGCCTCAGGTTTTCTGTTATTCCTTTTTCACACAACAGCTTTCTTTGATTTTTTTTTTTAATGTGCCAGGTAGTATACATTTGTTTCTCTTTTTTCCCCTCATGGTATGAGGGAATATCCCTGAAGAGATATTGTGTTAAAATTGCCAAACTCACTTTGCTTTTGATGTGCCATGTTCAAAGCTACTTTTTGGAGAACACATTGGAGGAATGTACTCCTTGTTGTGTACTGTACATTTAATAGCAGGAAGGTAGTTGGAAATGCATTGTAAGAGAACTCTTGAAGACAGCAGTGTCCTTGAGCACTCTGAGACAGGCAGAAGGAAAAATCTGGCAAAGCGTTCACAGAATGAGACACAAAGCTTGCATTTACAAGTTTGTTAATGGCTAAGAATAATATTATATATTTTTAAAAAGATATCCATAGAAATGAAACGCTCAGGGCAAGGACGATTTTAATAACTCAAAGAGGCAGTTTCAAAGCATTAAAAATTAGAATAAAGTGCAGGGAAAAAATCCCAAAATAAACAACAAACAATTAGTAGCAATATTTCCCCTAAAACCAGTTGGCAGTGAAACTTCATAGGTTAGGTCCTCACCCTCTTAAACACAAACACACAAATACATACACACACACACACACACACACACACACACACACACACACCATTTTCCTCCGACCTAAGCTGATATTTGATACTCAAAGCTGTGATAAGAATTAACTGAACTTAACCATTGAATAACCAGCTTATACATTGGTTTTTATTCTCTGTAGTGAAAAGCAGGAGATTAAAATGGAGCCATGTTGAAACATAGCCTATCCTTAAAAGGAGACCCTGCCAGCCTGGCCATTTTTAATCTGGAAGATGCTGACATGATGTATAGAGAGGTGAGATATAGGGCTAGATTAAGGGTACCTACAGGTTTTATGGGGAAATGTATTATACATACAGGGAACTGAAAACATTGAAATAAAAGGAGATGGTTACAGAATGCTTTTGAGAGAGAACTAACGGTATTCCAAAAGTACTGAAATGGTATAAATGTGCACTATAATAGTTTGCTAAGGCTCCCATCACAGAGTACTACAGACTGACTGGCTTAAACAACAGAAATCTATTTCCTCACAGTCCTCTAGTCTAAAAGCTCAAAATCAAGATGTCAGTGAGGTTGGTTTCACCTTGAGATCTCTCTTCTTAGCTTGTAGATGGCCATCTTATCCCTAACTTCACATGGTCTACCTTC
This sequence comes from Delphinus delphis, assembly GCF_949987515.2. Lineage (NCBI taxonomy): Eukaryota > Metazoa > Chordata > Mammalia > Artiodactyla > Delphinidae > Delphinus > Delphinus delphis. The sequence continues at coordinate 161,689,712 of NC_082685.1, read as the reverse complement.
TGTCCTCTGTGTCCTAATCTCCTCTTCTTAAAAGAACACTGATTACACTGGATTAGGACCCACCACCAAGAACCTCATTTAGCCTTAATTACCTCTTTAAAGACCTTGTCTCATCAGTCACATTCTAAGATACTAGGGGTTAGGGCTTCAACATATGAACTTTTTTCCTTTTTTTAGATTTTGTATCATTTTTATAGAAAGATAGAAACTCTGACTGGTATAAAAATTATACAAGTTTCCTGTGGACACTACCACTCCCTGGCATTATCAGAAGGTAAAAACATCTTCTTGGATCTCCTACATGTCATCAGGAAGTAATTTTTTAAATAAGAATGATACCTGTACCTAGAGTCTGTCATACAGAGTGAAGCAAGTCAGAAAGAGAAAAACAAATACCATACACCAACACACATATATATATATGGAATCTACAAAAGAAAAAAAAAGGTTCTGAAGAACCTAGGGGCAGGACAGGAATAAAGACGTAGATGTAGAGAATGGATTTGAGGACACGGGGAGGGGAAAGGGTAATCTGGGACAAAGTGAGAGAGTGGCATGGACATATATACACTACCAAATGTAAAATAGATAGCTAGTGGGAAGCAGCCACATAGCACAGGGTGATCAGCTTGGTGCCTTGTGACCACCTAGAGGCGTGGGATAGGGAGGGTGGGAGGGAGATGCAAGAGAGAAGAGATATGGGAACATATGTATATGCATAACTGATTCAATTTGTTATAAAGCAGAAATTAACACACCATTGTAAAGCAATTATACTCCAATAAAGATGTTAAAAAAATGATACCTGTTGAGTTTAATGCACTGGGGTTCATTTTAATGCATTTAAAGTTAAAAAGAAAACTTAGATGTTATAACTTACAGAAATCTGACATGTGTTGGCATTTCTCTGAGTAGCATTAGAAGAATTTGATTTTTGACTTGTAAATTTTCCATCTCTGGTCAAATTCAAAATAAAATGTTGTGTTTTTCCCCCCTCCCAAGTCATTCCACAAGTATTTATTTGCCTACATTGTTTCCAGCAAAGAAGATACAGCCGTTAACAAACCTAATACCCTGCTTTCATGAAACTTATATTCTGGGGAGATGTAGGGGAAGTGAGCCTTAAACACACAAATAGTTGTGTGGTGTAACAAGAATAAGGGCATGAAGAGAAGTGAGGAGAGGCAAGGGGACAGAAAGTGAGGAGGTGGGTGGAGGTAAGTGGTCTTTCTATTTTATAAAGGAGGTCAGGGAAGCTATCTTTATAAGGTGAGATGTGAACAAAGACTGAAAGGAAGGGAGAGACATGATGCTAAGGCCATGGTCCAGAGTATGATCCAGATGCAAGGCCATGATGAGGGGGGTGCTCAGGAGCAGCAAGGGGGCTGGAGAAAGGGATGAGGGAGCCAGGAGAGATGAGGTCTGAGAAGTGGTCGTGGGAATCCTGGTGACATGGGGCTTATTAGCTGTGGTAAGAATTGACCTTTTATTGACTGAGAGAGCAAGCTCCTGAAGGGTTCCATCTGACTTATATTTTTATTTATTTATTTATTTATTTATTATTTATTTATTTATTTAAGACTTAATTGATCATATATTTTTATCATGCATCAGTCTTTTGCAAACATAAAAAGGAAAATGTGGACCAACCAACCTGGTAAAGATTTTCCTAAAACTTCCTTGTATTCTTTTTTTTTAAATATCTCTCTTAATTCTTTTTTTATACAGCAGGTTCTTATTAGTCATCAATTTTATACACATCAGTGTATACATGGCAATCCCAATCGCCCAATTCAGCACACCACCCCCCAACCGCCACCGCTTTCCCCACTTGGTGTCCATACGTTTGTTCTCTACATCTGTGTCTCAACCTCTGCCCTGCAAACCAGTTCATCTATACCATTTTTCTAGGTTCCACATATATGCGTTAACACACGATACCTGTCCTTCTCCTTCTGACCCACTCCACTCTGCACAACAGTCTCCAGATCCATTCACGTCTCAAAAAATGACCCAATTTTTTTCCTTTTTATGGCTGAGTAATATTCCATTGTATATATGTACCACATCTTCTTTATCTGTTAATCTGATGATGGGCATTTAGGTTGCTTCCATGTCCTGGCTATTGTAAATAGTGCTGCAATGAACATTGGGGTGCATGTGTCCTTTTGAATTATGGTTTTCTCTGGGTATATGCCCAGTAGTGGGATTACTGGATCTAATGGTAATTCTATTTTTAGTTTTTTAAGGAACCTCCATACTGTTCTCCATAGTGGCAATATCAATTTACATACCCACCAACAGTGCAAGAGGGTACCCTTTTCTCCACACTCTCTCCAGAATTTGTTGTTTGTACGTTTTCTGATGATGCCCATTCTAACCAGTGTGAGGTGATACCTCATTGTAGTTTTGATTTGCATTTCTCTAATAATTAGTGATGGTAAGCAGCTTTTCATGTGCTTCTTGGCCATCTGTATGTCTTCTTTGGAGAAATGTCTATTTAGGTCTTCTGCCCATTTTTGGATTGGGTTGTTTGTTTTTTTAATATTGAGCTGCATGAACAGTTTATATATTTTGGAGATTAATCCTTTGTCCGTTGATTTGTTTGCAAATATTTTCTCCCATTCTGAGGGTTGTCTTTTCGTCTTGTTTATGGTTTCCTTTGCTGTGCAAAAGCTTTGAAGTTTCATTAGGTTCCATTTGTTTATTTTTGTTTTTATTTCCATTACTCTAGGAGATGGATCAAAAAAGATCTTGCTGTGACTTATGTCAAAGAGTGTTCTTCCTATGTTTTCCTCTAAGAGTTTTAGAGTGTCCGGTCTTACATTTAGGTCTTGAATCCATTTTGAGTTTATTTTTGGGTATGGTGTTAGGGAGTGTTCTAATTTCATTCTTTTACATGTAGCTGTCCAGTTTTCCCAGCACCACTTATTGAAGAGACTCTCTTTTCTCCATTGTATATCCTTGCCTCCTTTGTCACAGATTGGTTGACCATAGGTGCATGGGTTTATCTCTGGGCTTTCTATCTTGTTGCGTTGATCTATGTTTCTGTTTTTGTGCCAGTACCATATTGTCTTGATTACTGTAGCTTTGTAGTATAGTCTGAAGTCAGGGAGTCTGATTCCTTCAGCTCCATTTTTTTCCCTCAAGGCTGCTTTTGCTATTCGGGGTCTTTTTTCTCCAAACAAATTTTAAGATATTTTGTTCTAGTTCTGTAAAAAATGCCATTGGTAATTTGATAGAGATTGCATTGAATCTGTAGATTGCTTTGGGTAATATAGTCATTTTCACAATATTGATTCTTCCAATCCAAGAACATTGTATATCTCTCCATCTGTTGGTATCATCTTTAACTTCTTTCATCAATGTCTTATTGTTTTCTGCATACAGGCCTTTTCTCTCCCTAGGTAGGTTTATTCCGAGGTATTTTAATCTTTTTGTTGCAGTGGTAAATGGGAGTGTTTCCTTAATTTCTTTTTCAGATTTTTCATCCTTAGTGTATAGGAATGGAAGAGATTTCTGTGCATTAATTTTGTATCTTGCTACTTTACCAAATTCATTGATTAACTCTAGTAGTTTTCTGGTGGCATCCTTAGGATTCTCTATGTATAGTACCATGTCATCTACAAACAGTGACAGTTTTACTTCTTCTTCTCCAGTTTGTATTCCTTTTATTTCTTTTTCTTCTCTGATTGCTGTGGCTAGGACTTCCAAAACTATGTTGAATAATAGTGGTGAGAGTGGACATCCTTGTCTTGTTCCTCATCTTAGAGGAAATGCTTTCAGATTTTCACCATTGAGAATGATGTTTGCTGTGGGTTTGTTGTATATAGCCTTTATTATGTTGAGGTAGGTTCCCCCTATGCCCACTTTCTGGAGAGTTTTTATCATAAGTCAGTGTTGAATTTTGTCAAAAGCTTTTTCTGCATCTATTGGGATGATCATATGGTTTTTCTTCTTCAATTTGTTAATATAGTGTATCACGTTGATTGATTTGCATATATTGAAGAATCCTTGCATCCCTGGGATAAATCTCACTTGATCATGGTGTATGGTCCTTTTAATGTGTTGTTTGATTCTATTTGCTACTATTCTGTTGAGGATTTTTGCATCTGTATTCATCAGTGATATTTTTTCTGTAATTTTCTGTTTTGTAATATCTTTTTCTGTTTTTGGTATGAGGGTGATGGTGGCCTCATAGAACAAGTTTGGGAGTTTTTCTTCCTCTGTAATTTTTTGGAAGAGTTTGAGAAGGATGGGTGTTAGCTTTTCTCTAAATGTTTGATAGAATTCAACTGTGAAACCATCTGGTCTGGGGCCTTTGTTTGTTGGAAGATTTTTAATCACAGTTTCAATTTCATTACTTGTGATTTGTCTGTTCATATTTTCTATTTCTTCCTGGTTCAGTCTTGGAAGGTATACCTTTCTAAACATTTCTTCCAGGTTGTCCATTTTATTGGCATAGAGTTGCTTGTAGTAGTCTCTTAGGATGTTTTGTATTTCTGTGGTGTCTGTTGTAACTTCTCCTATTTCATTTCTAATTTTATTGATTTGAGTCCTCTCCCTCTTTTTGTTGATGAGTCTGGCTAATGTTTTGTCAATTTTGTTTATCTTCTCAAAGAACCAGCTTTTAGTTTTATTGATCTTTGCTATTGTTTTCTTTGTTTCTATTTCATTTATTTCTGCTGTGATCATTATGATTTCTTTCCTTCTGTTAACTTTGGGTTTTGTTTATTCTTCTTTCTCTAGTTCCTTAGGTGTAAGGTTAGATTGTTTATTTGAGATTCTTCTTGTTTCTTGAGGTAGGCTTGTATAGTTATAAACTTCCCTCTTAGAACTGCTTTTGCTGCATCCCATAGGTTTTGGATTGTTGTGTTGTCATTGTCATTTGTCTCTAGGTATTTTTTGATTTCCTCTTTGATTTCTTCAGTGATCTCTTGGTTATTTAGTAACATATTGTTTAGCCTCCATGTGTTTCTGTTTTTTACGTTTTTTTCCCTGTAATTCATTTCTAATCTCATAGTGTTGTGGTCAGAAAAGATGCTTGATATGATTTCAATTTTCTTAAATTTACTGAGGCTTGATTTGTGACCCAAGATGTGATCTATCTTGGAGAATGTTCCTTGCGCACTTGAGAAGAAAGTGTAATCTGCTGTTTTGGGATGGAATGTCCTATAATTATCAATTAAATCTATCTGGTCTATTGTGTCATTTAAAGCTTCTGTTTCCTTTTATATTTCATTTTGGATGATCTGTTCATTGGTGTAAGTGAGGTGTTAAGTTCCCCCACTATTATTGTGTTACTGTCGATTTCCTCTTTTATAGCTGTTAGCAGTTGCCTTATGTATTGAGGTGCTCCTATGTCAGTGCATATATATTTATAATTGTTATATCTTCTTCTTGGATTGATCCCTTGATCATTATGCAGTGTCCTTCCTTGTCTCTTGTAGCATTCTTTATTTTAAAGTCTATTTCATCTGATATGTGTATTGCTACTCCAGCTCTCTTTTGATTTCCATTTGCATGGAATATCTTTTTCCATCCCCTCACTTCCAGTCTGTATGTGCCCCTAGGTCTGAAGTGGGTCTCTTTTGGACAGCATATATATGGGTCTTGTTTTTGTATCCATTCAGCAAGCCTGTGTCTTTTTGTTGGAGCATTTAATCCATTCATGTTTAAGGTAATTATCTGTATGTATGTTCCTATTACCATTTTCTTAATTGTTTTGGGTTTGTTTTTGTAGGTCCTTTCTTCTCTTGTGTTTCCCACTTAGAGAAGTTCCTTTAGCATTTGTTGTAGAGCTGGTTTGGTGGTGCTGAATCCTCTTAGCTTTTGCTTGTCTGTAAAGCTTTTGATTTCTCCATTGAATCTGAATGAGATCCTTGCCAGGTAGAGTAATCTTGGTTGTAGTTTCTTCCTTTTCATCACTTTAAATATGTCATGCCACTCCCTTCTGGCCTGTAGAGGTTCTGCTGAGAAATCAGCTGTTAACCTTATGGGAGTTCCCTTTTATGTTATTTGTCATTTTTCCCTTGCTGCCTTCAACAATTTTTCTTTGTCTTTAATTTTTGCCAATTTGATTACTATGTGTCTTGGCGTGTTTCTCCTTGGGTTTATCCTGTATGGGACTCTCTGCACTTCCTGGACTTGGGTGGCTATTTCCTTTCCCATATTAGGGAAGTTTTTGACTATAATCTCTTCAAATATTTTCTTGTGTCCTTTCTGTCTCTCTTCTCCTTCTGGGACCCCTATAATGCGAATGTTGCTGCATTTAATGTTGTTCCAGAGGTCTCTTAGGCTGTCTTCATTTCTTTTCATTCTTTTTTCTTTATTCTGTTCCACAGCAGTGAATTCCACCATTCTGTCTTCCAGGTCACTTATCCGTTCTTCTGCCTCAGTTATTCTGCTGTTGATTCCTTCTAGTGTATTTTTCACTTCAGTTATTGTATTTTTCATCTCTGTTTGTTTGTTCTTTAATTCTTCTATTTTTTTTTAAACGTTTCTTGCATCTTCTCGATCTTTGCCTCCAGTCTTTTTCCGAGGTCCTGGATCATCTTCACTATCATTATTCTGAATTCTTTTTCTGGAAGGTTGCCTATCTCCACTTCATTTAGTTGGTTTTCTGGGGTTTTATCTTGTTCCTTCATCTGGTTTATAGCCCTCTGCCTTTTCATCTTGTCTATCTTTCTGTGACTGTCGTTTTTGTTCCACAGGCTGCAGGATTGTAGTTCTTCTTCCTTCTGCTGTCTGTCTTCTGGTGGATAAGGCTATCTAAGAGGCTTGAGCAAGCTTCCTCCAACATATGAATTTTGGAGAGACACAATTCAGCCTTATAACGTGTACCAAATGAATTGACATCACACTGAACACTTGTTAGTGTAAAGAACTGACATGCCTGTTCCTTGTCTCCAAGGAGCTTACAAATGAGTGTGACATATAGTGCCTATAGATCCCTATAATAAAGTATCCTTCACAGAGCACTAGAACGTACATGTTAGAGGACTACAACTGATTGAATAACCAAGTCAATGAAATCAAAGGAGACACAAAGAACATGTGACATTTGATCTGTGACTTGAAACATGATCAGGAATTCACTAAAAAGGGAGGTATTATGAAGACTATGTCTGAGGGGACCATGGCAGCCTGGCAACAGCATAGACATTTCAGAGAGACTTAGTCAAGGCTTAAGATATCCCCAGGCACAAGCAGTGAATTAATACAAATGTCATTAAAACTGCAACATCTAAGAGCTATAATATATTCCAGAAAATGAAGGGAAATCCTATATTATGTATAAAATTCAACTTTAAGGTTTGGTCTTCATGGATTTTTGTACCAAGCTATTGCTCCAACCTTGGAGTCTTAAAACAGTATTCAAAATTTGACGTTGGGAATTCCTGATCCCCCAGGAGCTTGGGACAGAGATGCATTTAAATCATAATTAGGATACAAGCTAAAACAATCACACATATGTGGGAAGGTGGCTTTATGTACACAATGGACTTATCTACCAGGGACTCTCATCACATTTAGATGCAATTCAGGAATTTTTGTGACATTTTCTCTCTCGTTCATCTTAGAAAACTCAAGATTTGACTGCCTCATTAACCAGAAAGATAATTCTTTTAGTAAGAATGGTGGATATGACCATCTTATGTGACTGTAAATTTTGTAAAATCATCAACTAAGGACATACTCATCTTTTTAGGTTAATCTATAACAACTCAGTTTATTTCTCTGGCCAAGGTCAATCACACAGTCCTTGGAATGCTATTGGTGTAGCTTAAATGGAATTCACAGAAGTGGAAAAGAATAAGCTTCCTATTGATACGTGATTTACATCTGATTCCTGACTTAACAGTGCTCATTAATTCACACATTCTAGCTCAATCTCTCAAAAACCACAGTATTTATTTGTAGCACACCTTGTGTTGTAACACCCTGAAAAACAAAAAAAACTGGTTACTAATTCTAGACAAGGAGGTACCTAATTATTTGTCTATTCTGAGGTGTGAAATCCCTAATTGTGTGCCTATCCTTGTATCCATTCAATCCATAGATAATAATAACTAGAAAGATCTTCTCGCCAGAACTCCGTGAGGTGACAAATAATAGGTTGAGAATAACTGAGACCACCGTGTCCACAAAGATTCAAGCACAACAAACAAATAAGGATATACAATAGATTCTGATATTAGTCTCCATGTCCCTTTTAAAAAATACTGTGACTAAGGAAAAAGTTTTGATGCTGGGTGTCTTCTGTTTTCCCGGTCCCAAGCCATCTAAGTGAGATGCAAGCTTCTTGCTTCAGAACCTTTTACTGAAGTCTTAGATTTTGTAGATGTACTTGCTCAAAAATGGAACTTTTGATTATTGGGTGTCTATCAGCTGATTTTTTCAGGATAGCTTGCTTTCATTTAGTAAATTCAGCAAACTAATACATATGATGGTATGGTACCGTGGTGCTCTTTGTCTCACCCAGCCCAGTGGACCTGGTTCTCCTAGACCTGGCAACAAGGTTAGATAAACAAAGAATAAGAGAGAGTTGTAGCAATGAGGGGCAAAGGATGACAGTTGCTGAAAACCATCTTTAAGATCTGACATTTTTTATGTGCCTCATTAAACGTGTCACCGGAAGTATACCACAACTTCAGTATTTAAATGTCTTGCCCAAAGTGAAGGGCCTATCTCAGCACTAAGGCTTAGTATACATTGTATTCAGCAAGCACAGACTTATTTTCTTTAACTTTAGATATAAATTATGATGACTTACATAAAAAGAAGCATTCCAAATTTTTTTTTTTTTTTTTTTTTTGTGGTACACAGTCCTCTCACTGTTGTGGCCTCTCCCGTTGCGGAGCACAGGCTCCAGACGCGCAGGCTCAGAAGCCATGTCTCACAGGCCTAGCTTCTCCGCGGCATGTGGGATCTTCCCAAACCGGGGCACGAACCCGTGTCCCCTGCATCAGCAGGCAGACTCTCAACTACTGCGCCACCAGGGAAGCCCCCAAATATTTTTTATGTTAGCAGAAAATCCTACCATCACCTAGCTAGTCTCTAATTGTCCAAACACAGGACATTTTAAAATGTTAACAATATTAATGGTATTTTGAATGCAATATAAATATTGTACACACATGTATATGCATACAGATAATTATGTATTTTAAATAGTAACAATAGTTATTGATCAGAAGAATAATGCTATCTTGCTAATTAACCAATTTCCAGAAATATGGGGATTTTATTTTTTTCATTTACAATGTTACTAAAAATGATTAGAGATTAGTGCTACTTAACCACTAAGTAGTCAAATCAACTATTTGAGAACATGGAATAGAAAATGTAATAACATCCCAACTACATGTGTAAATGTTTTTCTGATTTGTGCTATTATCCATTTTTTGCACCCATTATTCTAAAGTTGCATTTTCACTTAAAAAGTAAAAGAAGAAAAATGTGCAAATGGGTAAGCTGAATTAAAGGAATGATACGATTGGGAAAGTTTCTAGTTACTAGGGAAACCAGATTCTTTGTATGCCTATTTAAATGGCCTTTTTCTTGGTAAACTGAGACTGCTCTTGTGACATTTAGTAAAAAAAATAAAAGTTGAAATTACAATAGGTAAATACACATGTATTAAATAAAAAGTACAAAGTTGTACTTACAAGCTATGAGCATTTATAGTCAGTCAGCACATTGATTAAATTATCTCATTGTTATTCATAAAGATAATACTAGTGGGCATAGTCAATAATACTAGTGGACATAGTAGATCATACTAGTGGGCAAAGATAACAGTACTGAGCACAGCTGAAAATATCAAAGCATTATTAGATGTTATTTTATATCAAAAATGGGTAAAATTTATTTTTTTCAAATGGCAAATATTTCTGAGTACCTATTGTGTGTAGGCACAAAATTAACTGTGATGTTCATGATTAATATTGCAATTTACAGGACCTTCTTTACAACAGCTACTCACTATCAAATAAAGTACAGCATAGAAGAATTCAGGGCCATATAAAACCATGTAGGCATCACCCCTTAAAGCACAGTTAACTGTTGTCATTCTTATTTTACAGGCAAGAAAGCAGATGGTCAGAAGGATTAAATACCTTAACTAAGGGTCCCTCTAATCATTTTATGTATTTTAGATATTTTTGCAACTAGACTGTATGACTTTGGAGAGTATGAAGAATGACTTACACTGAAAAAAAAAAAAACAAGAAAAGACATCACAATAATATTCAACAATTTGTTGCCGTTATAGTTATGACATAAGTTGTGGCTTCTGATAGTGTGTCTCCTCTGACGGTTGCATCACAGATTCAGTCTTGTCCATTCAAGACTGGAACTAGCCATGATCTGTTGCTTCTTCTCCTCCCTTAATTCCCTTCACATCTCCTATCCACTTTGTCTAGCTCATCCTGTTTGATTTGAATACATAACTAACACATATAATCATTTGCTATACTTTTATTTTTCAGACTTTTACTTATTAAAAGAAATTGCAGAGTTTCACATTACATAGGTCTGCTCTCAGAAGTTTCAAGCAATAAATAATTCGCTCCTAGTGTTCTCTCCCCTTTTGCCCTAAGATTCTTCATTCTCAGGGTGATGCATCTTCTGCCTGATCCATAAAATCCTCTCCAAGCCAAGGATGGACTTCATTTGAATTCTTCACCTGAGATAAATGTTGTTTACATTGATAATTCGGGTTTTCTTGTGAAGAAAAAAGCTTTGTATGATTTGAGGATCATTATTGTTACACTCTATTCAAATGAAGTCTTACAATTATCAAATTAGATTTGGGGGAAGAAAGTAAAGGTCAGTCCATTTAGAACAGAGGCATTTGGGTCTGTTTGACTGACTTCAGTTTCAGCTAAAATGGACCAAGGTTCTAGTATATTAGATCTCTAGAGCTTATTTACTAATTATCACTACAATACAATCATACAACAACATACAAATGTATCAAATTAAAATGTTGTGCACCTTAACTTTGCACAACATTAAATGTCAAATATATTTCAATTAAAAGTAATAAATAAAAATTTTTAAATTTCTTCTGTGTGAGGGGTAAATTGTTTCTACCCGAGAAAAAAGAAAAGACTAGAGAAAAGAAAACAAAAAGAAAAAAGAGAAGAAAGTAATAAAAAAGAAAGCCAGCGGTAGGTCATTCATACAGTGAAAAAATTGGCCTTATGTGGTAGAATTATTTCTCTCTTTTTGCTGTGTGACTTGTCAAGAATAAAAGGAGTTGTGAACAAGGAACTTGAAGGAAAAGAGAGAAACTTTTCTAAGAATAACTTGTAATCAGGAAATTGTCATGTTTTTTCTCCGTGAGTGGAAGGATTTGGCACACTGAAATATTATTCTGGTATGCAGAAGGATTTGACAAAAAATTTGACAATTCAAGGTGAGCTGATACCTTCAAAATGGGAAGGAAAATGGAGAAAATTAAATTCTATAAAGCAGTAATTACTTAAAATATAATTTTCAATAGTAGTGTATTTTAAACATGTTTGCCCTTCTGCATAATTTTCTGTAACTGATTCATTCTTCTTATAACTGCAGTATTTTAATACTATGATCATTCTTAAATAAAGAATTATGATATGTTTTTCCAAACAATAATTAAGCGGTTAATTATTATGTTTCAGTTAGTTACTATGGGAGTGTAGTTGCTATACCAGGATGTTATGGTAAAAAATGTGTTGTCCAACCCCCAATAGCAAACCCTAATTATGGAACAATCAGAGTGGCATAAACTGCCTCATGGGTACCAATTATTCAAATACAAGACTGGGAAGTAAAAACAAACATTACACGGATCAAGTTCTGTTCTAAAGCTGAAAATGTATATGGTACAGAAAAATTGCTGTGCAGTACCTAAAAGCAGCAGAAGTACTGAGCATTCCTGTCCTCCAATGGTGTCATATTACTGCACCTGGAGCATTTACTTAACCACTACTTGGGCATTTACGTAAACGCTAATACTACTTCAGCATTTACTTGACCTTGACCCTTAAAGTGTCAAGGTCAAGTTAGGAGAGATGTATTTCTACAGCTATTAACATCTAATTAATGTTCAATGAACTTTGAATTACTTGTAGGAAATATTTTCTCATAAGAAAAAAAATAGTTTTTTTTCTTTTTTTTTTTTAGTGGATGCGTGTGGCACGAGACATGCGCTAGTAAAACGGAAGACATTTTCTAGATAAAGGTAGCAGATTTAAGCATGGACAAATGTTCTGTGTCTCAAATATGACATGATACTATGAAAGATACTAGAGAGTTTAGAGGGACTGGTCATGGGTAACAGTAAAATTATTACTGGAGCCTTACAACATACTTTGTTTAGAATTGTCAAAATCATTGGCAAAGAGTAAAGGTCCTAAGATCCTTCTGATTGTTGAAACATTGCTTTGTGCCTCAGACTTTAAAAAGTACCATTTTTTGTGAACCATGAAGTGCTTTACACATAAACTACAATTAACAGTAACAACAATCCAAGGATAATTTTTCTTAGTTCACAGATGTGGAAAACTTCCCGGGGTTTTCACATAACTAGAGTCATAGCCATGTGCCTGGAGACAGAGATCAATTTTTCATTCTTTCCCCAGAGACCTGATACAATGAGGTCTGGTAAATTCCTTCATGTTCCACATCAATCAACTCCTTGCCTGTAATTTTTTTTTTTTTTTTTTTCTGGTATGCGGGCCTCTCACTGTTGTGGCCTCACCCATTGCGGAGCACAGGCTCCGGACGCGCAGGCTCAGCAGCCATGGCTCACGGGCCCAGCCACTCCGCGGTGTGTGGGATCTTCCCGGACCAGGACACAAACCCGTGTCCCCTGCATCGGTAGGCGGACTCTCAACCACTGCGACACCAGGGAAGCCCCCTTGCCTATAATTTTGTCTTATGGTATTGTAACAGGGAAGAGCCAAATCCGACTCCATGTTGGATCTGTTTCTTTTACTTTAACCTTTGCTTTCCGCTGCTGTGGTTCACTAAAAGGATACTGTCTGTACATAATGGCCTGCTCAGGGAACCCTGCCCCTTTGCCTGAATGTTAAATGGAAGTTCCTTTGTTCAGGGAAGTATCCTGACCCTGTCCACCTGTGGATGGCTGCAAGAAAGAAGAAATTAACACATCCCCTCCCCGAGGCTGGCCATTCCAGAGGATATTTACAAAATTTATGGCCTTCTTTCTTTACTTCCTCATCTCCTCCTCATCTTTGTTCTGTAAAAGAAACTGGCATCCAAACCCCGATAAGATGGGGGTTTTTCGGAAACATTAGTCTGCCATCTTCTCAGTCTGCCGGCTTTCCAAATAAAGTCGTACTCCTTGCCTCTACACCTCGTCTCCCGATTTATTGGCCTGTCCTGTGATGAGCAGAGCGAGCTTGGACTCGGTAACAGTATCACCTTTAAGTATTAATCATAGTGATCTCTGTTTTCAGGAACCTCCCATCCATCCACCCCGTACTCTACATCCTCCTGATCTCTCGACCCAGGTTTTTACTGGGAGGTCTGCACCTTTGGTAGAGCTTCTCAGTTCTGGGAGCTCATTTAACTTCTCTAGGAAAGATTATGGTTACTAGTGGAGGGTATAATTCTGTGTCTGTGGAAGCGTACATAGCTGTCTGCTGCTACTCCTACAACTTTCCATTCTGAAGCATATAAATGTTTAGAATGTTTAGTTTCAATTGAGACTAACTAATTTCTGGTGTAGTAACCTAAAAAACTGAGGAACTGGTTATTGCTATTGGAGACTCATAAGTATGTATTAATTTTTTTTCCATTATTCTGAAAATTAAGTTACCTTGGACAGAAACACTTTGCCACTTGGTGGGATTCTTGAGTTGGTAGTAGCATCCTTGGGAATTCATTTGTATCTCCAAGAAAAGTGTCGGGGAGGAAGAAATATCCCTCTGCCCTTCTAGGTTCTTCTGGTTGGTCTAAGAATTAACTTGACATGAAATAGATTAACAAGAGAAAATCAAACAAAATTTTAATAATATGTATACATGGAAGAGACCCAGGAAAACTGAGTGACTCGTCAAAATGGCTGAAATCCATGGATGGACCTAGAGTCTGTCATACAGAACGAAGTAAGTCAGAAAGAGAAAAACAAATACCGTATGCTAATACATATACATGGAATCTAAAAAAAAAACATGGTACTGATGAACCTACTGGTAGGGCAGGAATAAAGATGCAGACATAGAGAATGGACTTGAGGATGTGGGGAGGGGGAAGAGTAAGCTGGGATGAAGTGAGAGAGTGGCATGGACATATATACACTACCAAATGTAAAATAGATAGCTAGTGGGAAGCAGCTGCATAGCACAGGGAGATCAGCTCAGTGCTTTGTGACCACCTAGAGGGGTGGGATAGGGAGGGTGGAGGGAGAGGCAAGAGGGAGGGGGTATGGGGATGTATGTATGTGTATAGCTGATTCACTTTGTTGTACAATAGAACTAACAGCATTGTGAAACAATTATACTGCAATAAAGATATGTATATAAAAATACCATCTTCAGCTAAAAACAAAAGAGGGTGTTGGGGGTAGTGGTCTGGGACTTCAAAGGAGGGAAAGTCAATTCCTGTGGAGATTCAAAGCAAATGTTTGGTAAACAAATATTTGCTGGGCCTGCAGAGACAATGGGACACAGAGTGGGCTCTGATCTCTAGGCCCTGCTGAGTTTCCCTCACCACTCTCAGCCCTATTCTTTACACATATCTGTGGTGGTAGCTCTATTCTGGGAATCGGCCCTCTATTTAAATTCTCTTAGGCGGTTAAGGAGAAGGTCACAGTTTCTTCCTGAGTCTTTTGGGCCTTGATTGTTTTCAGCTTGAAATAATCTGCACGGCCAAGAGACATTTTGGGGTGGCAAGTTTTGCTCCCCTTTGAAAAGGAAATATTGTTTTGCTCCTGAAATTTTACCAGTAATTTTCTTACCAGTGGAAAGAGAAGTATAGTCATACAGACTGGTTGTACTATCCTTTCTTTTCTATTTCCCACCTGACCAACATTAAGAAAGTTACCTAACATCTCTAAAGTTCAGATTCAACATCTGTAAAATGACCTCTCCCACACAGGATTAAATGATGGATGATATATGAATGAGTCTAGCACAGGCACTGTCATACCCTTTTTATAAATGCATCTACAGTTAACAATTAATATGTTATTATACCTTTTTGACTCACCTTATTATTCCAGACAGATGGAAAGTTTATGGATAACAATCCATGTCTCAAAACTCTTTAACATCTCATGGGACACTGGGATACTGCTGGATATAACGTAGGCACTGATAAACTCCCAGTAATTGGCAAGTCCAAACAGAAGGCATCATAACAACTCAGAGTCTCCTGATCCCTCATGTATACCATTACTTTCTTCTGCATCACTTCCATGGACTCCTGGGAAATGTCAAAGAAGTTACTGGGCTATTCATATGGGAAAGAAATTATAAGAAAAACTTGGAAGGGGAGAATTTGGAGAGTTGAAGTGATCAGCAGTTTAGGCTAACACTGTCAGTTCCTGTAGGAATAAACAAAAAAGAATCAGGTGTTTAAAACTTCCAAGATTAAAAACAAAAAAAGCCTCCAAGAGACTAAAAAGGGTGATGGAAGGGCACCCCCAAGATCAATTTTCAAGTATCACATAAATGTGCCCAGTACAACCTCAGCTCTGAAACAAGAGGCTTCTAGGGGCACAAAATGACAGTCTTTTCCCTCAAAACCTTTTTTTTTCCTTATTAGTCATATTCTTCAATTATCCTCATAAAAGCTGGTAATAGTAATCCCATTCTGAAAAAAAAATAGTATTAATGGCAACATATTTTAAAAGAAATGGAGAATCTGAGGAACACTGATATTGCTTTCCTTCTTCAAGGTCACTGAAGAGTTGAGACTAGAACCCAAATGGTTTCAGGTTTCTAGGTCAAATTTTCCATTATCTGTTTCAGTATAAGCATTAGTTTGGATGAAATTAGTACTAGAAAAGCAATTGCAAGATTTAAAAATATCCTTAAAATTTTGAATATATATGTATACACACAAATATACACTTATATATACATATATACACACATCTATATACATATACACACAAGTATATACATACATATATGTACACACATGCATAAATATATGATTAAAAGGGAATCAATTATGAGTTTCCATAATAAATATAATAATCAGGTATAGAAAAATAATAGCCACTCTAAATCATATGGTGTCAGTATTCACTACTGTTTAAGTAGGTGCTACTATTCCAATGAGTTATTTCATAGCAAATACACTCCACTGATTTAATTTTTGCATATTTGTTTCAAAAATAAGTTTATAAAAAAGGAAAAATAATCAAGTTACATACAAAACTTTTTTCATACTAAAAAACAAAAATGTGTTTTAAATTAGCTGTTTTTCAAAAATGTTTCATTTTATTTTAGAATCAATCCAATTTACAGCAAACCACCCTTAGCAAACTTATGAATATGACAAATTGTATTTTTATATAGGTGATTGTTGTTTGATATATTTAAAATCACCTTCAACTATGCTTCTTTAAACAGGAAAAAGTCATAAAGTATGTGAATCATAAATCAACTATAAATTATAATTTCCCTCGGCATGTCACAATCTCAGTTTTCCCCCTTTTTCTTCCCCAGGAGAAGCTGACACAAATATAAGGAGAAGATTATCTCTTCTCTGATGCTCAGTGACTACCACATGCTCACACCACCACCATGTCTTTAAGGGCCTCAAGTTCATGTATGTACGTAATGACCAAGCATCCTGGCTTACTGCATTCCTGAAGTTGGTGTAAGCTACACCTGACTGTGACCATAACAAGCTAGTTGACTTCTCTGGACCACTTTGAAAAAGTTCCCGAGGAGTTTTGGGGAAAGAAGTAAAAGGCAGACTGGGTTACTTAGTCCCCAAACTTTCCTCAAACCCTTCAAAATTCACCGTTCCTAACTGAGGACAGAGCTAATGTCTGCAGAGAACCATTTGCTCTCTGATTCAGGAGAACATCAAGAGAAACTTTCTGTTAACAGATGCTCTGCTGTTATAAATTCATCGCAAAGATAGCTAAAACCCTGAAAAAAAATGTAGGAAAATTGCTAGCTTCTAAGAAGATACATGAAGCCAAAAGAAACTCCTCATTTGACTGGACAAATTCCAAACACCAAGAGACATTCATTTTAATGAGTTGTCATGAGGTGTTAATAAGTATAGAGATCTGTGCAATGCCAAAATTTACCCTTCCTCCATAGTTCTTCTTTTTTCCAGAGCTTGTTCTGTTGGGGATACAAGTTCTCTCTTTTAGACAGTTGTTTTTCATCTCTTTTGGTAAAAAAAAATTCACTCCCCCAGAAAAAATAGTGTATCTCACAAACTATAACTTAGTTATAAAAATCTCAAACTTCTGCTCTATACTTTTTGCATAAAATTTACTTCTACTTTCTTCTTTTATGCTTTGAAACATAAATTTTATGACTACCCTTTTCCTATTTCCTATGTGAAAAACCAGACTATGTATTAAGATCCCCATGGAACTGAACTACATCCTTTGTGATTAAGTCCTGGAATTGCTTTGAATGTTGCCCATATCATTCTCACTCTTGGCTCTTTTAACCACTCAACAGCATTTTTTAAGCACTTAGGATGTGGAAAGCACTATGATGGAGTCAGTGAAGTGCTTGCACTTAGAGGAAGGCCAATCCTGCAGACCACCATTGAACTAAATCCAAGAGCATGAAAGGCATGCTTGTGCAGAATTCCAGTGGGAGACCAGAGCTCTTCCTGCTTCTGTCAAGTTGCCTCTGCATCCCTCCCTCCCCTCAACCCTCACCACATCTCCATTACTCTAGACCTTGGACCAACTGGACCAATCTAATTGTGTGCTTTACTCCTGTTCATCTCAGTCACCACAAAAGATCCAAGACTCCAAGGTCCTTCTTCATCCCCCAAAGGTTAATCCACACCTGGCTCCATGGCTGCCTTTTCTGATTCTATCTCCCACTCTCCACCTCCTGAAACCTTTCATTCACTGTGCCCCTGAAACACTAAGCCAATAACCAGTCCTTTCCCTTAACCTCAGCAACTTCTCCCAAAGTCCCCAGCACATTGTTAACTTGATTGAAACCTGGCTGCCTCTGAAGGCACTGGTTGCCTTCCAGCCCTCTGAGCAGTGGCTGTTTGCCTCCCACTCTCCTTGTGCTATGGGATCTGGAGCTGCAGTGAGTGTCCCCTTTGTTCCTCATCATTTCCAGAACTTTCTCTCTTGTCCACCGAAACTCCCAGCACTGAGTCATTTCATCAGACACTTTGCCTCCCTGCTGCCCACAGGACTCCACCTCCCTTTCTTGCCAGAAGAGTTTAGTTTCTGTCTGGCTACTGTCACTCTTTCCAATATCCCATTATAATTAAAACCCACATTGGTCATCCTTCCAACAACCTGGCCTCTCAATTCCCTGAATTCCTCTCTTCTAAAGATCTTTGGGTTTTTTTAAACATCTTTATTGGAGTATAATTGCTTCACAATGGTGCGTTAGTTTCTGCTGTATAACAAAGTGAATCAGCTATACACATACATACATTCCCATATCCCCTCCCTCTTGCCTCTCCCTCCACCCTCCCTATCCCACCCTTCTAGGTGGTCACAAAGCACCGAGCTGATCTCTCTGTGCTATGCGGCTGCTTCCCATTAGCTATCTATTTTACATTTGGTAGTGTATATATGTCCATGCCACTCTCTCACTTTGTCCCAGCTTACCCTTCCCCCTCCCCATATCCTCAAGTCCATTCTCTAGTAGGTCTGAGTCTTTATTTCCATCTTACCCCTAGGTTCTTCATGACCTTTTTTTTTTTCTTTAGATTCCATATATATGGGTTAGCATACAGTATTTGTTTTTCTCTTTCTGACTTACTTCATTCTGTATGACAGACTCTAGGTCCATCCACCTCACTACAAATAACTCAACTTTGTTTCTTTTTATGGCTGAGTAATATTCCATCATATATATGTGCCGCATCTTCTTTATCCATTCACAAAGATCTTCTCTTTAACCCCACCTTGCCAACTTATTCCCATGGTCATATCTTAAGGTTACATCAATTTCAATAATCCCCCAAACCCTGATCACTAACTCTTAACTTTTAGCCCACACTCTATATTAACTGAAGTCTAAGGTTATGGATTAAATGTTTGTCACCACCCCAACCAACACCAACACCACCCACCACGCTCCTCTCCACCACACAGGGGAGAGCTTATATATATAACTCATATATTAAAGCCCTAACCTCTAATGCCATGGTATTTTAACTGAGCAGGACCCTATGGGGCCTTCCTGGGACAGACTCCCTACCCCCCACCAACCTCCATGTCCTCCGCCTGCCCCTTGTTTGTAGAAATACTTTAACCTCCTAGGCCTTCCCCAAGTTCCAAAGAATAAACTTAATCAGAGAAGTGAGAAAATTCAGAAACAAAAGAAAACAGTCAAGCAAGACAAAATAAGAACAGTTTAGCCATTAAAAAAAAAAGTCAAGGATCTTTAGCTCCTTCTCAAGGGCTATAGATAATATTCTGAGCCATATCCTTTGCGCTGTTTTGCAGATACTGAAACCCTCACCAGGTAGAAGAAGGTAACTGCATGCTGCCCACAAGCATGTAGACCCCAGACTGGTTGGAACCAGAGGTTGATCCTGTTGACTCCTGGTTACCTCACCACTAACCAATCAGAAGAATTTCCACAAGCTGATCACACACTCTGCAACCCTCTCCCTCACACTGTCTTTAAAAACCTTTCCCTGAAACTTTCAGGAAAGTTCAGGTCTTTTAAGCATTAGCTGTCTGGACTCCTTGCTTGGTGCCTGCAATAGACGCTGCCCTCTCCTTCACCACAACCCAGTGGCAGTAGATTGGCTTTACTGCATACGGGTGAGTGGACCCAAGTTTGGTTCAGTAACAGTATTTGGAGTTGGGACTTTGAAAGGTAATTCGTTTTAGATGAGATCATGAGAGTAGGGCCCCATGATGGGGTTAGTGTACTTAGAAGAGGAGAGACCAGAGCTCTCTCTCTCCACCATGTGAGGACACAGCAAGAAGGAAGGCTGTTTTCAAGCCAGGAAGAGAGATCTCACCAGAAACAGAATCTTCAGGCACCTTGATCTTGGACTTCCCAGGCTACAGAACTATGGGAAACAAATGTCTATTGTTTAAGCCACCTAGACTGTGTTTTTTCCTTATGGAGGTTCAAGCTGATTAAGACATCTAACAATTCTTCAAACCCACCAGGACCTACAATCTATTGATTCACCATGTTTTTACTTTTGCTCACCCATGATTTCCTCCTCTCTTCTTTCCTTATGCAGCTTAAGTCCCACGTTTGTTTATCATAAACACTAGCCTGCATACACCTTTATCTCCCTTACCCATCCCCTGCTTTTGTCACCAGTTTCTTTCCTCCCATTCTTTCTTGAACCATTCACATCATGTTTTTGCCTCCACCACTCCATAGAAACTGTTCTTCTTCTTTTTTTTTTTTTTTTTTTTTTTTTGTGGTACACGGGTCTCTCACTGTTGTGGCCTCTCCCATTGTGGAGCACAGGCTCCGGATGCGCAGGCTCAGTGGCCATGGCTCACGGGCCCAGCCACTCCATGGCATGTGGGATCTTCCCGGACCAGGGCACGAACCCATGTCCCCTGCATCGGCAGGCAAACTCTCAACCATGGCACCACCAGGGAAGCCCAAAACTGTTCTTCTTGAGGTCACCATCATTGCCATTTTGCTAAATCTATTGGCCATTTCTGGGTCCTTATCTGTCATGATCCATCAGCAGAATTTGACAGAATAGATCATGACATTATTTTTGAAGTACTTTCTTCTCTTGGCTTCCATAACACCTAATTTGCTTTATTGTTATCAGATCTCTCTCCATCTCCTTTGCTATTTTTTCTGATCCTCAGTTTCAAAAGGATTTCCCAGTGTGTATCTGTTGGACCTCTTCTATACACACTCCCCAGTTGATCTCATCCACCCTCATGTCTTCAAGTATCATCTATACACTGATGGCTTCTGATCTTACATCTGGAGCTCCAACTTCTTCCCTGAAATCCAAACCCACATCTCCAATTATCTACTTGATGTCTTTCAGAGCATATTTAGTAGACTTTTCAAATTTAACATGCTTGAAACTAAGCTTCTAATATTTTGCCAAAACCAACTCCTCCTGCAGCTTTCCCCATATCAGTTCATAGTAGCTCCATTCTTCCAGCACACAGCCAAAAATAGGTAGTTATATTTGTCAGGATTTTTTTCTTCACCCTAGATGTCCATTCTGTCCAAATTTCCTGTCTGTTCTACCTTCAGCATACATCCATAGTTTGACCATTTCTCATACGTCACTATCCACTTAGTCCAAGCCACTGTGATTTCTAGCCTGGTTTACTATAGTAGCTTCCTATTTAATCTCACTTCTTCCATCCTTTTCTCTCTATAGTCTATTTTCAACACAGTATCAAGATCAGCCTTATTAAAGCTGAAGCAGGCCAGGTCCTCCATTTACTCTAAAACCTCAAATGTCTTCACATCTCACTCAGAGTAAATAATAAAATTCTTATCACTTACAGGTTCATACACTATCTGACTCCACGTTACCTCTCTCTCTGATTCTCCTACTCTTTCCTCTCTCACTCCTGTCTCCACTACGAAGGACTCAATATTCTTCAGATGTACTTGAGATGCTACAGTCTCATCTCAAGGACTTTGTGTTTGCTCTTTTACCCACCTGAAACCCTCTTATTCTAGATATCTGCCTGGATATCTCTGTCCCTTCCTTTATGCAAAGTCTTCTCTCAGGGATGTCTTTTCTGGCCATCCTATATAAATTTCAATGCTGTCTCATATTTGTTTTCTGTGTTACCTCATATTAGGTCACTTGACTTGCTTTCAGCAGGAGCAACCCTAGCAAGGGTGATGCTATTTACATGGTCATTGATCCATGTTGCAGTGGTTGCTGTAGATCCAGGAACCCATTGCAACAGGAACTCCCAGTCCCTCCTGTTGCTCATGGCTACTGCCCATCAACATCTTGCCTTTTTCCCTCTTCATACACTTCTTACTCCCTGCCTTGCAACTTCTATTTAGCCACTAAAGCCAGAGACAGCACAGGAGCTGGTCAGTATGCTGCAGGCACAATCTTAAGCCATCAGCTAACTTCCTCTCCCTTTTTCCTCCCTGACATACTGCCCAAAGGCACAGTAGCTTCAATTATGCCCTCTGAAGAGGTGCAAGGAGAGCAAATGACTGCTTATCCACAAACAGTGGCAAGTGTGGTAACAGTTTCTTACATTTGCTCTCCTAGAATGGTCCATGTTATTGATATTTTCCAAAAGCATCATTCTCAGTGCATTAGTCTCCTGGTTTAAAACCTGTCCATAGTTCCCCTTTGCCTATAGAATAAACCACTAGGTTCCTAAGGTAGTATTAAAGTGTGGTAACAATCTGAAGTCTTGTCTCTTGCTTGCCCTATGTTCCAGCCAAAATAAACCAATCACTATCCCTAAGCTACAACCAAAATTTCCTAACTATGTGTCTTGGCTCAGAATTTCACCTCCTCCAGGAGCCCTAAGGCCCTCATTTCTTCCTATCAAAATTCTTTCTATATTTTCATGATCCAGATCAAATGTTACTTCTTTCTTGAAGACTTCCTTGTTCCTCCCCAAATAAATGATTCACAGTTCCCTGTGTGACAACTTATCCTGGTATTCTTATTATTTGTGCATTCATTTCTAATTGCTCCTTGAGGGCAAAGCAGTATTATCTATCTCTGTCTCCCCTGCAGTAACTAATTAAATGATATGAACAATTATATTTGTTCAAAAAATGTTAACTCTAATCAAATAGCAGGGCAAGCTATCTGGCAATACCCAAAGAGACCAGTGTGTTCTAGACAGTATGAAGCCCAGGAATGCCACAGAGAATTAGAAAAGAGCAATCGACCTGGGGTCGGGTTGAATGAGTCTTGAGTCTGCCATTTAACCACCGTGCAGTCTGGGGCAAGTTTTCTTTCTTTTTTTCTTTTTTTTTAATTTTTATGAATCTCTGGCCCCTCTTACTACATGTAGTGAATATATAATTTTTTTAGTTTTCACTAGAGTATAGTTGCTTTACAATGTTGTGTTAGCTTCTACTGTATAGCAAAGTCAATCAGATATACGTATACATATATCCCCTCTTTTTTGGATTTCCTTCCCATTTAGATCACCACAGAGCACTGAGTAGAGTTCCCTGTGATAAACATACAGTAAACATACTTGTAGTGAATATAAACGTAGATACCACATGTAGATAATCGTATCTACCACATATGGTTGCTTTGAGGGTTGTGTGCTTTTTAGAGTACCTGGCCTAAAGTCAAAGATTTGATTCAGAGTCCAGAGTGCTAACCATTCCACTGTGGAACGTCCACGGGAGACCTGATTCAAAGCCCAGGTCTCCCAGAGGTGAGAGTTTGGCTTGTGCTACGGTAGCCCTTATAGTCTCAGAGTTTTCATTATAAAATTATAGAGCTTGACTTGATGTCCTTAAACATTTTTTAATTTTATTGAGGTGTGGTTAGTTTACAATGTTGTTTTGGTTTCTTCTGTGCAGCAGCGTGACTCAGTTGTACATATATATGTATGTTCTTTTTCATATCCTTTTCCATTATGGTTTATTGAATACAATTCTGAAAAACAGTGCATCTGCAGGCTAGATGAGCCTTTACCAAACTGTATTTCCTGAAACAATGGCTCCATGAGCTGTTCTGTGAGAAATGTTTGATCATCAAATAATTTTGGGAAATTCTGAATTCTAAAACATAAAATAAAATAAGGTACCTGGACTAGGATCCCAATCCTCATGTCCTGATTCTGCATTCTCAGCACCAAAGGCGCAGGTCTCTCTGTGTCACCTCTGAGGAAGCAGCCTTAGGTAGCAAAGGTGATGACACAGAGAGGCTCTTCCCCTGTTGGACAGGGAATGAGCCATGCTGGCTGGTGAGGCTCCAGGCAGTGTCTTTTCTCCAGACCCACAGGGGCCTCATGTCACAGGACTGATCAGTGACAGCAGAGGGTGGCTTGAGTGTGAGAAGCCCTTCTTATCTCTCCCCGTTCAGTTCTATGTAGAACCGTATGTCCTGTGAGACGTGGAGATGAAAAAAAAGAGGATGTGGCTTTTGAGACAATCAACTGAGCAGAGAGTGTGGAAAATAAACCCTCAAAAAGAGGAGGGTGACATCACCATGTTTTCCATGTTTATTTCTCTCAAAATGGCTAAACACTCAGAGAATTATGCAGAATTTCTGGGAGACAAAAAGAAACTGAATAATGCTGGTACAGAGTATGAAGTAGAATGAAAAGAGGAAGGAGTTATTTCCTTATCTGTAAGAAGAATAACATTAGACCTGCTTTTGCTTTCGCTAATAATGTTAACATGCCAATATAAATGCATCTTGTCTTCAAGCTTGAGATTTCATGTCATAGTGACAGAGGTTTAAGCAGTGTTTATAATTATACAAAATTGCATGGCTGAGAGTGGAAAGAGCTAAGGCAGACTTCACCGACAACACAGAAACTATGCATCAGGAATCAATGCAAACCTTGTGAAATAGAGCATTTCACACACAAGCACGCATGAACCCAGCCCACTGATGATATGCTATTAATGGCATGGTAAAGAACTGTGTCATTTTGTTTTGAATAAAAAACCACTTCTGTTATTATACCTCAAAGATGTCATTTTAAGCAAAAAGAATACTGTATTAAAGCAACTCAGGTAACCCTAAAATTCACTTCCTGAAACAAAGATTTTACCAAAAACAATTAACAGCACATTTCCCAAGTTACTTTCCTTTGTAAGGAAGAGGCTGACCTATGTGATTATGCTTTATAGACTCAAAAAGACCTGAATTTGTTGCCCAAGAATAATGTTTGAGTAGAGAGAGAAGCTTAAGTATTTTTATTATATTACATTTATACATAGTATATATATATATATATGCACACCCATATACAGTCGCTCCTCATTATCTGCAGGGGATTGGTTCCACGACCCACCAAGAATGCCAAAATCCATATATATATATATATATATATATATATATATATATATATATATATATATATATATATATATATATATGGAGGTATACTTATACCTCAGACTTGCTCAGCCATTGACTGATATGACATATAACTTATGCCCTATTTATCTTGTAATCCCAGCACTCAGAACAGTATATGGAATGTAGTAGGTGATACATAAATTTGTTCAATTGACCTGTAATCTTTACAGGTTAAGTACCATTTCAGGATTTAATAAATTCAAATATAGAAAATCTCTTAACAAAATAACATCAAAAATTCAGAAAGCTGACCCTGCCAAGGAAGAAAGAATTATATTCTTTTCTAAAGGAACAAAGTCTTATGAGAGGGCTAGGTAAAAAGCGAGTCCTAAATCTGCCATAAATAATCTTCTAATCTATTAATTTCTTGTTCAATAAAAACTAGCATCCAGAAAATATAGTTTTGCCACCCAAAGGTAATCTAGATTAATTCCTGATGAAACCAAGAGACAGAAGCCATACGTGAAGACCCTCAGTCAGTGTGCAGTGAGCCCCAGACCAGGTATCATGGAAGGACAGCAACACCAATGATCCCTCCACTGACTCACTCAAGGGGATGCCCAGTGGGAGTGCAGGTGTAGTCAGCACTAATGGGAATGGCTATAAAGGCAAAGTATTCAATCATCATTCAGTTTCTGTATATTTACTATGTTCCAAGTGGGATGCATTAATAATCCAAATTCTCTGTCATTAGAGTCTAGTGAGGGGACACAGGCAATGAAATATAAATGCAATCAATAGCTTAATTGCATAGTGAATTAGAAGGTGATAATTGTTATGGAAAATAGAGCCGGTCAAGTGGAACCAGAAGGGAGGTAAGGATGGTTGCAAACATCAATATCATTGTGTGATCAAGTCAATGTGCTCAAGATGGCAGCCCTGTGAACAAGCACATAAAAGAGTAACAGACCTGGGGATGAACTAAGCGTTAAGAGGAAATGATTAACTAAAAGACATGAACATTTGGATATAGACGAACAGCTATAGCTGGAGGAACTGGAAAATCAACAGAAGAAAGAGTTAAAGAAAAATTGGAGAACCTTGAAATAGTGAAACCTGGAGCTGGAACACTGTATAGGAAGGACGCCCTGAGTTGCATGTCAGGAAGGGTGTGTGCAATGGCTCTTATTTCCCCTAGTCAGGCTCCCAGGACAGAGGACAAGGCACTGCAGGGGACCATTTAAACATTCATTTTGGTTTATAGTCCTATCAATATTAATTGAATGCTTTGAAAATTATTGCAGAACTAACTGATATGTATTCTAGGAAGCCTGGATATGTCTGCACAGCATGATAATTAAAAGAGGAGCAAAATTAATACTGCTGAAGGCTGACCCTTCTAAAAGAAGTGTCAGCTGACTGTAGGGTGGAAGGTCAGTGGGTCTCAGGGCCCTGGGCTTCTATGGACTTTTTATATCTCTCCATCCATGTCCTTCATAGCAAGCAAGCGTAAATTCATCTGTTCTCTGCCTAGGCTGGTGTCCTCCATAATTTTTCTAGCAGTGTTCAAAGGTTAATTCTGTATCTATCATTGTGAGGCTCAGAGGACACTACAGTTACTATTTTCAATTGTCAGTGTGGTTATCACGGAGAAGGACAGAAGATGGTGTCTAAGGGAACCTGGAATCTACATCTTGTCAATGAGGCTCCCTTAAGACTAACTGCAAAACCATAACCGCCAACAGATCAAATGAAGGAAAGGTATATACTGATGTTTCTCTTTATTTTTGAGTATCACTTTCAGGGCCTAAGGGACAGAGATGCAATTAGCATCTGGACCATCAGACACCTGACTTATTTGTTATGTATTTGGGAAGGAGCTAAGTGTGGAAAGTTAGACACAGACCCATGCTTGATTTGTCACAATCCAGTGGGGGTGTTAAGAGTAAGCATGTGCCTACGAGTACAGAATACTACAGAAGAGCTATGTACAGAATATCAACAGTCATAAATGGAGAGAGTTATAATGTGATAGAGGACAGGAGAGAGAAAAATGAAACAGAAGGTGGTCTTGATACGACTTGGAGAATAACTAGTTTACCAGACAAATAGAGAACATTCCAGAGTTGTGTCATTTTTGTTTTGAATAAAAAAGACACATCTGCTACTAAACCTCAAAGATGTCTTTTTAAGCAAAAAGAACACTGTATTAAAGCAACTCAGGTGATCCTAAACTTCACTTTCAGAAACAAGGATTTTATCAAAAACAATTAATAGCACATTTCCCAAGTTATTTTCCTTTGTAAGGAAAGTGGCTGACCTATGTGATTATGCTTCATAGACTCAAAAAGACCTGAAGTAGTTGAGCAAGAATTAGGTTTGAGTAGAGAGAGAAGCTTAAGTATTTTTCTTGTATTACATTTATACACAGTTACGTATATACATACATATGTACTTGCACGTATATATATATGTATATATACACACTCATACACAGTTGCCCCTCATTATCTGCGGGGGATTTGCTCCAGGACCCACTGAGGATGCCAATGTGTGTATGTGGGGCAGGGAGATTTTAAGCACAGAGACCAGAAAATGCATGAGTGGAGAAAAGTTAAAGGGTTTAGTAAAACTGTTATTCATGTTTAGTTTCATTTCAAAAATGTTATATAAAGAGCTTTGAACAGATAGGTGTTTGAATTTTATTTTTAAATTAGTAAAATATTTTTGATACATGTTCAAAGACATTATGTGTAAGTGTTAATAATGTGTTTCTCCAAAATGAGCAAACTTGCAGAATTTGGAACAACAATGTTTAGCATTGAAGTTTTATATCTCACAGAGCCCCAGCTAGTTAGAGAATGAACTCTGCTCCAATCCATCTTGTCTCCCACTTAGTCTGGTTGATAAAAGGCCGGACATCAATCAGGAAAGAGCATAACTATCTAGTGCTTTAGGGAGAAATATGGACACCTTAGCAAGAACATGAAACCATTACGGAATAATTTGAGTTTGGATGAGCATAGGTCAAAAACATAATTTCTTGAAAAATGTCATTGGCATTGAAATCAGACTCTATATTGAAGGGGTATAGTTCTCTAAAAAGTTACAAACTTTCTTCCTTTGAAGATACCTTAAAAGCTATGCTGTTTAGATGCACAAAATCAAAGTGTTCGATACAAAACAATTTCAGTTGCATAACACACATGCCCAACAAATCCAGCTGTTCTCTGCCCTTCTCTGTAACCGGTGTCAGCATTAATCCAGTTAATCAAGGAAGGTGACCTCCAGCATCACAGAATCATTCCTCTTCTTCCTACAGCCCTCCTACCTCCAACCGAAGTCTCTCCTCCTTTCCATTCCTTTTCAGGGCATCATGTCCTGGTAAGCAAAGAAGGCAACGGATGTGGAAAGCAGATCAGTAAGATGGTTGAAAGCCCATGTCTCTGGATTCTGTAAACGTGCATTTGAATCTTCATCTCCTGCTCACCCACCAGCCATGTGAACTTGAAAAGTGACACCATCCCTCTGAGGACGGGGATAAAAGTAAGCAGGTAAGGAAGATTTCATTTAGGCGATTTCAATGGGGATAGAACCTAAAGGAACTAACTCCACTGAAACAAAAGGCAGGAGGGTTTTTAAGCAGAGGATGAGCTGAAGGAAAAGCCTGGAGGACAGGCCTGATATTGATCAAAGGGATGCACTGAGCACACTGAGCTATTCCCAAGTTTGTCTGGTTTTCTCTGTAATTATGCCATCAATTTGTTAATTGGCACCCATCCAAGTTAAGCTCCTACCTCCCACACAGACAGGCGATAGGGACACAGAGGTACTTTCTTACTTGATGTTTAAGTTTCAAAGAGATGGTTCTCAGGTCCTTGAGAAAGACATTTCCTGGGTTGTGAAACTGGGGAGAAGCTGGGCGAAGATTTACATTCCTGTCAAGTAGCAAAGAATTTACAGCTGCTAGTTTTCTAAATCAGTAACACACATGCTCTAAGAAAAGGTACATCAGGGGACTAGTGTCAGAAAGAAATCTGCCTAAAGTTTAGCCAAGTGGAGAAAAACATTAAGTCTGTCCTAGTCAAGGTTGTATCATTAGAACAGCTACAGACACAGACATTTCAGTCACTAGAGTTGCCGACTACAAGATCCCATTATTGAATTCCTGTTCTCATTTCCACAAAATCATCCACTGTGACGTGAACGTATTTGTGTGTGTATGTGTCTTTGTAAAGTACCACTTGAGACTTTGAAAGGATTGTTGCTGTTTTTCCTGCTAGCAAGGGACTGAACATTTATGTCCCCCCAAAAAATATGTAGGTTGAAACCTTAACCCTAATGTGATGGTATTTAGAGATGGGACCTTTTGGAGGTAATTAGGTCATGAGGGTAGAGCACATGATGGGATGACTGACCTTATAAGAAGAGGCCAGAGGCCAAGCTCCCTCACGTTTGGCCATGTGAGGATACAAGGCGGTCTTCAACTGGTAGAAGGCTCTGACCAGAACCCAATCCTGCAGACACCCTGATCTGGCACTTTAGGCTCCAGAATGGTGAGGAATAAATGACTGTTGTTTAAAGCACCCAGTCTACTGTGCTGTAACAATGTTTTGTTACAGTATCCAGGGTAACTAAAACACTGCTATAAACTCCAATGTTGCCCGATTCACAGTTATCTTATCGTCAATATTATCATCAATATTATCATTAATGTTATCAGTAAGTGGGCTCCTCAAGTGGACTAACAGACTTCATTTATTAATGATCCACAGCAGAAATTTCAAGAACAGCAACAAACCTTCCACTGGATCCCCTCTCCTCTACTGAACCGGACCTGTGTCTGTGCATGTTGATTGTAAAAACCTCAATGGAATTTAGAAGGCTCTCCCTGGAGCATCACGGGTCTTGCATCTCATAAGGCTACATTCAATTAGCTTTCTAAAATTGAAAAGTCACTGCCAATTCTGTAATTTAAGTAATCGAGTCCCTGAGGAAAGAAGGGACACTGCAACGGGAGGGGAATGCAGTGCTTCTAGCTGGGCTATAATTTTGGCTCAGCCGATGCTCTAGAGATGAGATAAAGGTGATATCTGCCCTCTTGCTTCTCCAGAGAAGCCAGCAAGATTGTGACACCCTCAGTTCGAGAATACAGTCTCTTGGGTTCACAGAGCACAGAACGAAGCCAGCTGAGACTTCGATTGCTAACCTCATTTTCTACCTACTCAATAAGAAAAGTAATATACTCTGTCCTTCCAAATTAACCTTCTAAGTCATTAAAAAAAATAAATCTCATGAAGGCATATCTTCAATGTAATGACAAAATTAACTGGATAAGCATGAGGGAGATAGGTTCTCAAGATCATAAGAAAGAAATGAAAGGCAATATACCAGTGATATACTGATATATATACACACACATATATTTTTTCTTATAACCCCAGCTCATCATCAGTGGCAGTTAGAGACAGCACTTTTCACCCATTAGCTAATTAATTCTCACTACATCCTTTTCAGAGATAACCATCTCCCCAGTCCTTTGTACCTACCCATGTGGAGAAAAAACTGGGTTTTCAAAACGTACTCTTAAAAAGGTAAGAACTGGAAATTGAACTAGATATTTATGTTTCCACCTGCTCATTGAAAATTCAGATTTTCATTTTAGGAGGTCTCCTGAAATTGGACTTTCCCAAAGCTTACCTTTTCAAAATCGTAAAAATTGACACCAACTGGGATGAACTGAAGCCACCAGGAAATAAGCTGCTTAATAACGATGCACAGAATTTTACAGAGTGTAGAGTTCCAATAGAACTTTAATCTGTATTACTCCTCTTTTTGAAAATAATAACTAACAAGCTGCTTGTCAATACAATAGGCTATATAAATCTTCTATTTTCTTGCCAGTTTTCTTCCCCAATAATAACAGCATTTAAACATCAATTACACCATCACTTTAAAAGAAGCAATAGCTGTGAGCAGTAAAGTTAGAACAGGTACACATTAGGTATGACTTTGGGGTCAAGATTTCACCTTGCCTAAAAATTGTTACCTTCAGATAATATCTACCAACTCTTGTAAGGTACTAGCTTTCCGTTAAGCATACAGAAATATGTAAATTATGTAAAAGTATCCAACTCTGCCTGGGCTACCAGATTTAGTTTCTATCCTAAGTCATAAACTTTATATTAATTTTATATAATTTTAAAAATTGGAATATAGTCACATCATTCAAAAATAGAAAAAAAATTTAACATCTTTATAGAAGTATAATTGCTTCACAATGGTGTGTTAGTTTCTGCTTTATAACAAAATGAATCAGCTATACACATACATACATCCCCATACCCCTCCCTCTTGCCTCTCCCTCCACCCTCCCTATCCCACCACTCCAGGTCCTCACAAAGCTCCAAGCTGATCTCCCCGTGCTATGCGGCTGCTTCCCTCTAGCTATTTTACATTTGGTAGTGTATATATGTCCATACCACTCTCTCATTTCGTCCCAGCTTACCCTTCCCCCTCCCCGTGTCCTCAAGTCCATTCTCTACATCTGCGTCTTTATTCCTGTCCTGCCCCTAGGTTCTTCATAAACATTTTTTTTTAGATTCCATATATATGTATTAGCATATGGTATTTATTTTTCTCTTTCTGACTTATTTCACTCTGTATGACAAACTCTAGGTCTATCCACCTCACTACAAATAACTCAATTTTGTTTCTTTTTATGGCTGAGTAATATTCCATTGTATATATATGCCACATCTTCTTTATCCATTCATCCCTTGATGGACACTTAGGTTGCTTCCATGTCCTGGTTATTGTAAATAGAGTGGTAATGAACATTGTGGTACATGACTCTTTTTTAATTATGGCTTTCTCAGCGTATATGCCCAGTAGTGGGATTGCTGGGTCATATGGTAGTTCTATTTTTAATTTTTTAAGGAACCTCCATACTGTTTTCCATAGTAGCTGTATGAATTTACATTCACATCAACAGTGCAAGAGGGTTCCCTTTTCTCCACACCCTCTTCAGCATTTATTGTTTGTAGATTTTTTGATGATGGCCATTCTGACCGGTGTGTGGTGATGCCTCATTGTATTTTTGATTTGCATTTCTCTAATGATTAGTGATGTTGAGCATCCTTTCATGTGTTGTTGGCAATCTGTATATCTTCTTTGGAAAAATGTCTATTTAGGCCTTCTGTCCATTATTGGATTGGGTTGTTTGTTTTTATGATATTGAGCTGCATGAGCTACTTGTAAATTTTGGAGATTAATCCATTGTCAGTTGCTTCATTTGCAAATATTTTCTCCCATTCTGAGGGTTATCTTTTTGTCCTGTTTATGGTGTCCTTTGCTGTGTAAAAGGTTTTAAGTTTCATTAGGTCCCATTTGTTTATTTTTGTTTTTATTTCCATTTCTGTAGGAGATGGGTCAAAAAGGATCTTGCTGTGATTTATGTCATAGAGTGTTCTCCTTATGTTTTCCTCTAAGAGTTTTATACTGTCTGGCCTTACATTTAGGTCTACAATCCATTTTCAGTTTATTTTTGTGTATGGTGTTAGGGAGTGTTCTAATTTCATTGTTTCACATGTAGCTGTCCTGTTTTCCCAGCACCACTTATTGAAGAGGCTGTCTTTTCTCCATTGTATATTCTTGCCTCTTTTATCTAAAATAAGGTGACCATATGTGCAGGGGTTTATCTCTGGACTTTCTAACCTGTTCCATTGATCTATATTTCTGTTTTCATGCCAGTACCATACTGTCTTGATTACTATAGCTTTGTAGTACAGTCTGAAGTCCAGGAGCCTGATTCCTCCAGCTCTGTTTTTTCTTTCTCAAAATTGTTTTGGCTATTCGGGGCCTTTTGTGTTTCTATGCAAATTGTGAAATTTTTTTCTCTTTAGTTCTGTGAAAAATGCCATTGGTAGTTTGATAGGGATTGCATTGAATCTGTAGATTGCTTTGGGTGCTATAGTCATTTTCACAAGGTTGATTCTTCCAACCCAAGAACATGATAAATCTCTCCATCTGTTTGTATCATCTTTAATTTCTCCATCAATGTCTTATAGTTTTCAGCCTACAGGTCTTTTGTCTCCCTAGGTAGGTTTATTCCTAGGTATTTTATTCTTTGTGTTGCAATGGTAAATGGGAGTGTTTCCTTAATTTCTATCTCATATTTTTCATTGTTAGCTTATAGGAATGCAAGAGATTTTTGTACATTAATTTTATATCCTGCTGCTTTACCAAATGCATTGATTAGTGCTAGTAGTTTTCTGATAGCGTCTTTAGGATTCTCTCTATATAGTATCATTTCATTTGCGAAAAGTGACAGCTTTACTTCATCTTTTCCAATTTAGAGTCCTTTTATTTCTTTTTCTTCTCTGATTGCCATGGCTAAAACTTCCAAAAATATGTTGAATAATAGTGGTGAGAGTGGGCAACATTGTCTTATTCCTGATCTTAGTGGAAATCGTTTCAATTTTTCACCATTGAGAATGATGTTGGCTGTGGGTTTGTCAGATATGGCCTCTATTATGTTGAGGTAAGTTCCCTCTATGCCTACTTTCTGGAGGGTTTTTATCATAACTGGGTGTTGAATTTTGTCGAAAGCTTTTTCTGCATCTATTGAGATGATCATACAGGTTTTATACTTCAATTTGTTAATATGGTGTATAACATTGATTGATTTGCATATATTGAAGAATCCTTGCATTCATAAACCCCACTTGATCAGGCTGCATGATCCTTTTATTGTGCTATTGGATTCTTTTTGTTAGTATTTTGTTGAGGATGTTTGTATCTATGTTCATCAGTGATATTAGCCAGTAGTTTTCTTTCATTGTGACACCTTTGTGTGGTTTTGTTATCAGGGTGATGATGGCCACACAGAATGAGGTTGGGAGTGTTTCACCCTCTGCTGTATTTTGGAAGAGTTTGAGAAGGAGAGGTGTTAGCTCTTCTCTAAATGTTTGATAGAATTCGCCTGTGAAGCCGTCTGGTCCTGGGCTTTTGTTTGTTGGAAGATTTTAAATCACAGTCTCAATTTCTGTGCTTGTGATTGGTCTGTTCATATTTTCTATTTCTTCCTAGTTCAGTCTGGGAAAGTTGTGCTTTTGTAAGAATTTTCCATTTCTTCCAGATTGCCCATTTTATTAGCATATAGTTGCTTGTAGTAATCTCTCATGATCCTTTGTATTTCTGCTATGTCAGTTGTTACTTCTCCTTTTTCATTTCTAATTCTATTGATTTGAGTTTTCTGCCCTTTTTTCTTGATGAGTCTGGCTAATGGTTTATCAATTTTGTTTATCTTCTCAAAGAACCAGCTTTTATTTTTATTGATTTTTGCTATTGTTTCCTTCCTTTCTTTTTCATTTATTTCTGATCTGATCTTTATGATTTCTTTCCTTCTGCTAACTTTGGGGTTTTTGTTGTTGTTGTTGTTCTTTCTCTAATTCCTTTGGGTGTAAGGTTAGGTTGTTTATTTGAGATGCTTCTTGTTTCTTAAGGTAGGCTTGTATTGCTATAAACTTCCCTCTTAGAACTGCTTTTGCTGCATCCCATAGGTTTTGGGTCATTGTGTTTTCATTGTCATTTGTTTCTAGGTGTTTTTTTATTTCCTTTTTGATTTCTTCAGTGATCTCTTGGTTATTAAGTAGTGTATTGTTTAGCCTCCATGTGTTTGTATATTTTACAGATTTTTTCCTGTAATTGATATCTAATCTCATAACGTTGTGGTCAGAAAAGATACTTGATACAATTTCAGTTTTCTTAAATTTACCAAGCCTTGATTTGTGACCCAAGATATGATCTATTCTGAAGAATGTTCCATGAGCACTACAGCAGAAAGTGTATTCCGTTGTTTTTGGATGGAATGTCCTATAAATATCAATTAAGTCCATCTTGTTTAATGTATCACTTAAAGCTTATGTTTACTTATTAATTTTCATTTTGCATAATCTGTCCATTGGTGAAAGTGGGGTGTTAAAATCCCCTGCTATGTTTGTGTTACTGTCGATTTTCCCTTTTATGGCTGTTAGCATTTGTCTTATGTATTGAGGTGCTCCTATGTTGGGTGCATAAATATTTACAATTACTATATCTTCTTCTTTGATTGATCTCTTGATTATTATGTAGTGTCCTTCCTTGTCTCTTATAATAGTCTTTATTTTAAAGTCTATTTTGTCTGATATGAGAATTGCTACTCCAGCTTTCTTTTGATTTCCATTTGCATGGAGTATCTTTTTCCATCCCCTCACTTTCAGTCTGAATGTGTCCCTAGGTCTGAAGTGGGTCTCTTGTAGACAGCAGATATACTGTGGGTCTTGTTTTTGTATCCATTCAGCCAGTTTATGTCTTTTGGTTGGAGCATTTAATCCATTTAATTTACAGTAATTATCGATATGTATGTTCCTATTCCCATTTTCTTAATTGTTTTTGGTTTGTTATTGTAGGTCTTTTCCTTCTCTTGTGTTTCCTGCCTAGAGAAGTTCCTTTAGCATTTGTTGTAAAGCTGGTTTTGTGGTGCTGAATTCTCTTAGCTTTTGTTTGTCTGGTAAGGTTTTAATTTCTTTGTCGAATCGGAATGAGATCCTTGCTGGGTAGAGTAATCTTGGTTGTAGGTTTTTCTGTTTCATCACTTTAAATATGTCCTGATACTCCCTTCTGGCTTGCAGAGTTTCTGCTGAAAGATCAGCTGTTAACCTTATGGGGATTTCTTTGTATGTTATTTGTTGTTTTTCCATTGCTGCTTTTAATATTTTTTCTTTGTATTTAATGTTTGATAGTTTCATTAATATGTGTCTTGCCATGTTTCTGCTTGGATTTATCTTATATGGGACTCTCTGTGTTTCCCAGGCTTATCTGGATTGACTATTCCAGTTCCTGGATTAACTATTTCCTTTCCCATATTAGGGAAGTTTTCACCTATAATCTCTTCAAATATTTTCTCAGTCCCTTTCTTTTTCTCTTCTTCTGGTGGACCTGTATAATTAGAATGTTGGTGCATTTAATGTTGTCCCAGAGGTCTCTGAGACTGTCCTCAATTCTTTTCATTCTTTTTTCTTTATTCTGCTCTGTGGTAGTTATTTCCACTATTTTATCTTCCAGGCCACTTATTCGTTCTTCTACCTCAGTTATTCTGCTATTGATTCCTTCTAGAGAATTTTTAATTTCATTTATTGTGTTGTTCATCATTGTTTGTTTGCTCTTTAGTTCTTCTAATTTCTTGTTAAACGTTTCTGGTATTTTCTCCATTCTATTTCCAAGATTTTGGATCAACTTTAGTATCATTATTCTGAATTCTTTTTCAGGTAGACTGCCTATTTTCTCTTCATTTGTTTGGTCTAGTGGGTTTTTACCTTGCTCCTTCATGTGCTGTGTGTTTCTCTGTCTTCTCATTTTGCTTAGCTTACTGTGTTTGGGGTCTCCTTTTCACAGGCTGCATGATCGTAGTTCCCATTGTTTTTGGTGTCTGCCCCCAGTGGCTAAGGTTACTTCACTGGGCTGTGTAGTCTTCCTGGTGGAGGGGTCTGGTGCCTGTGTTCTTGTGGATGAGGCTGGATTGTCTCTCTGGTCAGCTGGACTGCGTCTGGTGGTGTTTTGGGGTGTCTATGACCTTATTATGATTTTAGGCAGCCTCTGTGCTAATGCATAGGCTTGTGTTCTTGTCTTGCTTGTTGCTTGGCATAGAATGTCCAGCATTATAGCTTGCTGGTCGTTGAG
This sequence comes from Delphinus delphis, assembly GCF_949987515.2. NCBI lineage: Eukaryota > Metazoa > Chordata > Mammalia > Artiodactyla > Delphinidae > Delphinus > Delphinus delphis. Next base: position 161,652,851 of record NC_082685.1, on the reverse strand, counting down.
TGGAGCTGGGTCTTAGCATTGAAATTGAGATCTCTGGCAGAGCTTTCTCCATGTGATATTATGTGGAGCCGGGACATCTCTGGTGGACCAATGTCCTGAACTCGGCTCTCCCAAGTCAGAGGCACAGGCATAACACCCAGCCGGAGCACCAAGACCCTGTCAGACACACAGCTCAGAAGAAAAAGGAGATAAAACAAAGGAAGAAAGAAAGAAATGAAAGAAAGAAAGAAAGAAAGAAAGAAAGAAAGAAAGAAAGAAAGAAAGAAAGAAAGAAAGAAAGAAAGAAAGAAAGAAAGAAAGAAAGGAAGGAAGGAAGGAAGGAAGGAAGGAAAGAAGAAAGAAAAGAAAGAATGAAAGAAAGAAAGAAAGAAAGAAAGGAAGAAGAAAAGAGGAAAAAGTAAAAAAATAAAGTTATTAAAATTTTAAAAATTATTAAAAAATAATAAAAAAGAGAAATTTAAAAAAGACAGAAAGAAAGAAGATAGCAACCAAACCGAAAACCAAATTCACCAACGATAACAAGTGCTAAAAACTATACTAAAAAACAAAAACAAAAACCCCAAAACAGACAGACAGAACCCTAAGACAAATGGTAAAAGCAAAGCTATATGGACAAAATCACACAAGAAGCCTACACATACACACTCACAAAAAGAGAAAAAGAAAAAAAATATATATATATATGCTCCCAAAGTCCACTGCCTCAATTTTGGGTTGATTCATTGTCTATTCAGGTATTCCACAGATGCAGGGTACATCAAGTTGATTGTGGAGATTTAATCTGCTGCTCCTGAGGCTGCTGGGAGAGATTTCCCTTTCTCTTCTTTGTTTGCACAGTTCCTGGAGTTCAGCTTTGGATCTGGTCCCACCTATGCGTGTAGGTCGCCTGAGGGCATATGTTCCCAGTCAGACAGGACAGGGTTAAAATAGCAGCTGATTAGGGGGCTCTGGCTCACTCAGGCCCGGGGGAGGGAAGGGTACGGAATGTGGGGTGAGACTGCAGCAGCAGAGGCCAGCATAACGTTGCACCAGCCTGTGGTGTGCCATGTATACTCCTGGGGAAGTTGTCCCTGGATCACGGGACCCTGGCAGTGGCGAGCTGCACAGGCTTCTGGGAGGAGAAGTTTGGACAGTGGCCTGTGCTTGCACACAGGATTCTTGGTGGTGGCAGTAGCAGCTTTAGCATCTCATGCCCGTCTCTGTGATCCGCACTGATAGCCGCGGCTCGCGCCCATCTCTGGAGCTCATTTAGGCGGTGCTCTGTATTCCCTCTCCTCGTGCACCCCAAAGCAATGGCCTCTTGCCCTTTAGGAAGGTCCAGACATTTTCCCGGACTCCCTCCCGGCTAGCTGTGGCACACTAGCCCCTTCAGGCTGTGTTCATGCCGCCAACCCCAGTCCTCTCCTGGGATCTGACCTCCAAAGCCCAAGCCTCAGCTCCCAGTCCCCTGACCCGGCGGGTGAGCAGACAAGCCTCTTGGGCTGGTGAGTGCTGGTCGGCACCCATCCTCTGTGCGGGAATCTCTCCACTTTGCCCTCTGCACCCCTGTTGCTGCGCTCTCCTCCATGGCTCCGACGTTTCCCCCTCACTATCCCCTGTCTCTGCCTGAAGGGGTTTCCTATTGTGTGGAAACTTTTCCTCCTTCACAGCTCCCTCCCAGTGGTGCAGGTACCATCCCTATTCTTTTGTCTCTGTTTTTTCTTTTTTCTTTTGCTCTACCCAGGTATGTGCAGAGTTTCTTGCCTTTTGGGAAGTCTGAGGTCTTCTGCCAGCATTCAGTAAGTGTTCTGTAGGAGTTGTTCCACATGTAGATGTACTTCTGATGTATTTGTGGAGAGGAAGGTGATCTCCATGTCTCACTCCTCCAACATCTTGAATCAGGGCCAAAAATAGAACATTTAAAACAATGTATATTAAAAGGGTCCCTCTGACTCTTGTCTCAAATCCAACCAATTCTTACCAGCATCTTGCATAACAAGATAATTGCTATTATTAGCCCCTTTGTGTCATACCAAAGTTTCTTTTTGCATATCCACTATTGATTTTAATTTAATAAATTCTTCTCTCCTTAAAAAGCTGGTGTAAAACAAAAAATAAAGCAATATTTTAAGACAAGGAAAAACTAATTTGGTGACAAAGCATTCTTTTATTAAAGTAGGTAAACTTTTTCCCCACTGTTTTTTCCCTTAATACAGCTGAAGCTTTACAATTCTTACTTCCCAGTACTCCATTTTTAGCTAGTGGTTCAATCAAGAAACATGCCCATTTGTCAGGTAGAGTTTGGCAAATAATTGTGAGTCATACCTGAGAGATGATCTGTTTTCTGGATAACAAGCATAAGCAGAAAAGAAATGTGCAATGTTATTCTGTATTCTAGAATTGGTGTTTCACAGAGATCCTATTTAATTAGAGCATGAGACCTTATCAGACCTGAAAATTTCTTTGAGATTTTGTCTCAAAATAGAGTTCTAACTTTCTCAGTTACTCTAGTAACTGAGATTGCAACTGCAGAGGAGATTAAGAAATTATTGATAATTACTGGCAAAAATTATATAGGAAACAGAATTGTCATATAAAGAAAGTAGGACAATTTTATACTTCATTGTCAGTAAATTTTTTATTGGACATTAATTTGATGTCCTATATTTGTTTAAACCCCACTCTTCAAATATTTTTTGTGACTTCCAAAGAATTACAATCTAGATCAAAGCAAGAAAAACTAAAACTACTACAAAAGTCTAACAACTTGTCAAAATTAAAATGTGTCATAAAACCACATTGTTCACTCAATTAGTGATTGTTAGTCAGCTACTGCTGTAATAACCTTGTGTAACAAAGCTTTCTCAAATTCAGTGACATAACAGCATTTATTTCTCTTCCTTGTACTTCTGCAGTTTGGTTAGGATGGCTCAATTTAGGCTGTCAGTGAGCTGAGATTGGCTCCAGCCTGCAGGTTGAATTCAGATCTGGGTCATTCATCCTTTCCTTGTCCTTAGGTCACATGGCAACTCAGGGCATGTTCTTCTCATGGTAATTGGCAGAGCACAAGAAAGAAAGGCAAAATAACATCAGCATATTTAAGCCCTCAGCTTACAAGTCATATGGGTAACATCAGTATCAATGGAGCAGGAAAATATATTTTGCCCACAGTGGAAGGGCACTGTGAAGTTTCATGTGAAAGATGTGGGTATATAATTTATAACAAGATAGTGAAGAATTGGGGGCAATATGACAATCTACTACAGTGGTAAGGAGAATGAGCATTATATCTTCAAAGCTTAAAGAGTCTGGCAAAGTTTGGGCATACCTTGACTGTATAGCTAAAGAATAATACCAAGAATTGCATATAGGAAGCCAAGTTTAGGCTAAACACTACCTTTGATCTGAAGATATATTTATACATTTATTTTGCCACTTGTTTTTCCAGAAAGTTCCCAAAACAGCTATTGTTTCTGTTTGTTGTTGTTATTGCTCTGCTGTTCTCACTTTATGTACTGACTTTCCTGAACTAACTATGTAAAGTCTGTTTCTTAGTCATGTGTGGCCACTAAAGTCTCTACTTAGCATAGTGGCTACCTAATGATTGAACAGAGATTTCCTTAAATTCCTGGAACCAGCAAGTTTCCCAACCTTTGCCAAGGAGCTCTGTTTGTGTGTGTTGGGACATGCCTCAGGCAGGCAGTCCACAACTCTACCTTAGCCTTCACTTCCTGCTTGCAAAGAGCCTCAAGGTCTGTCAGAGGTGAGAACTCAAGGCCTTCTCAGGTGTATTCTGAGCATACACATAGCCCTATATATGGTCATGGCCTTCCAGATTTTCCTGGAATATGTTGGAGCTTTGCAAAGCCACTAATTCCTCAAATTTTCCGTTAATTTTGTGTGTGTGTGGGAGCTTGCTGTTTGTCCCACTGTTATCACTGTTACAGGAAGCTGTGATATTAAACAATTGTACTCTTTTCTTGGCAAACACTCCTTAGAAAAAGGCTATTTGCATTAAGTAACTTCTGATTCAATTCAAATAAAGAAAAATCCTGCAAGTGGAGTTTCCTGGGGAAGTACCAGGAAGGTCAAATAATGACAATGCTCTGGAATTGGAGATTAAAAGGAGGGCCAAGCCTCCTCTATTCTATTCCCTTCATGGTTGCTAGGTTTCTGGTTTTCACTGGGACTACGGAGCTGCTAGGTTTCAAGGTTCCCACATGCTGGTGACAGGGGCATGGAAAGAGGTAAGTTAAAGCATCATCATTAATCAAAATGTCAAAAGACAAAGACAGTCGTGAAAATAGCAAGAGAAAAGCAACTCATCACATGTGAGGGATTCTCCATAAGGTTAACATCGGATTTCTCATCAGAAATAGTGAAGAAGAGAATACAGTGGAAAGAAATAAAGTGCTGAAAGAAAGACTATCAGACAAGAATTCTATATCCAGAAAAAAATATCCTTCAAAACTGAAGGAGAAATAAAGATATTCCCAGATAAACAACCTCTTGCCCACTTTCCAGAACTGAGTCAATTTAGACCCAGAACCCATTACCTACAAGGACAGCCTCGTCTCCATAAGAAGGTCCTTGCTGCATCAGAGCAAGCCCTGCCATGACCTGTACTGATTGCCCTACTCTTTCCAAAAGGAGCCTGAAGCCATTTACTCGGGTAACTGCACTGAGGGAAGAAGAATACCTGGATAGTTTGAGGGCTACTGGACACAGATTTTGAGTTGACAAGCTTCATGCTTGTCATTAGAACCTAGCCACATGAATGTAGTGATTTCCCCCAACTAAGAGGAAGTAACTGAGCTAATAATAATCACATCCTGGTCCTCTGAGTAGGTCGTGGCAGGCAACCTCAATGAGGAAGAGTCATTGCCTCTGATGTAATAGCCTTGGGAGAAGACCAGTCAGAATCAAGCCTGCTTCCATTGGATATATGTGGAGGGAAGTGGAAGCGGAGGTGGGAGAAGGGTACAGTGATAACAAAGCAGGGAGGGAAAGTGTCCAGCTGGACACTCAATTTGCTTCTTTAGATGATACTCTGGGTCCCTATTTAAACCTAATGACTTTCCTGTATGAGAATTCAAACAACAGAAACAGAAAAATGACTGCAGCTAAGCTTGGTGTGAGGCCATTGACTTCTCATCCATCTCCAGACATATGCATTCTCAAAGAGGACTCCTAAACCGTGTGTTAACTAAAAAAAATATACTCACAACCTAAAAGTTGAGAGGTATGTTTTATTTGACAAGAATTTTTAGAACTTCAACCCCGGGAGGCAGCATCTCAAGCAACCCTGAGAGAACTGCTCTGAAAAGGCAAGGCAGGGGAGCAAGGATATATAGGAGTTTTGCAACAATGGGCAGGTAGTCTGAACATCAAATGATTATTGTTAACTAAAGAAAACCAGACCTCTCAAGTTAAGGACTTTGGCACTTTCCTATGTATGGGAAGATGCAAGAGTCTGGGCTCACTGAAATCATTCCTTTGATGTGCACCTCAGCTATCTGGGGCCAGTATCCTGTGTTTTAACATCTTGAGTTTCCTCAGGGCTCACCATGGAGAGTGGCTGCAGTCTGATGGTTGCTAGATGGAAGGTATTCTTTTCCTTCCTGAGTTCCTTCAGGGGTCACCAGCTCACCATCTGTGGTGGATGCAATCGCTGATGACTGTGGTGTCCTTTGTTTACTGTTATGGCAGGCAATATTCCATTTCTCACATGCAAGTAGCTTACTCTGGCCCAAGAGAAGGAAACTCAGGTATGGGCAGCTCATATCTTTTCCTTCTCTGTCTACAAAATCCCAAAATATTCCTCCTTCCTTCAAAAACACATGTAAGTAGTCAATCATGAAATTTCAGACATAAACTAGGGGGAATTTAAGCCTGACTTGAATGTCAGAAGCTAGTCTTTTAGCAATTCTACTCCAGTAACTGAGTGAAACTTAAACTCTATTGGATTAATTTGGCTGTATGACAGACAAGAGTTATTAGGATTTAGGTGCCAAGTAGATTAAATGTATCACAAGGTCATACATTGCCAAGTGGCCTGTCACCATTAAGATCATCCAGAAACTTTCCATGTAGTGATTGGCACTTGATTTTGGCCTTGGGAAATGTGTAATGTTTTAATGGGTGTAGAAAAGATGAATATTTTACATGAAAAGAGTAGGATATAAGCAAATTTAGAGTCAGGGAAGTAAATTAATCACTGGACTGTTGCATAGGGATGAGGTATAACTGATAGGAGATAAGATTCAGAAAGGAAACATTTTTAATTTGTTAAATATTAAATTTTTAAACAAATATTATTCTATTTAATTTTATTTAATCCTTACAACTAAGGTAGGTAATGTCAGCTCAGTTTTAAAGATAAGGAAACTGGGATTCCAAGAGACTAACTAACTGTTCAAGATCACACAACTAGAAGGTTGACAGGCTTGAGATAAAAACCTAGGACAAACAGCTAAATCTGCCCCACGCATCCTCCATGAAATGAGTAGGGGATAAAATCATAAAACACATTTAAGGCCATGTAATAAAGATCTTCCTTTTCTAGATAAATATAGCTAATTTTATTCCATGGGCTAAGGGCCACCAAATTTTTGTGTTTCAGGAGTGCTGATTAATGTGATATGTGGTTCTGATGGAAAAACAGGATGGTTCGTCAGAAATGAAATGGTGATTCTCAGGTGAGAGGTCTTCATCTGAAACGTGGTTTCCCCTCTTGTCTACTCACTTCACCCTGTTCTTTTTATCCTTGTGGGGGACATAGAAGGCTCCCAAACATGCATCCCACAAATGCATTTCATTTCTCCACAGCTGTCTTTGTTTTTCTTCAGAAAAAGGATAGACAAAGGACACCTTGGAACTATATTTTTTGTCTTATCTCCCTAATTCTCTTCACTTGTGGAGTCTTTCTAGTGCCATTTATTTTGCATTGATTTCCAAATATTATATTATAGGCTAGGAACTCTTCTTCTTAAGAGGAGTCCTAAAGGATCTCTAGCTGTAGTTTGTCTCCAGAACATTTGACACACATTTGTGCAAAAGAGAACCCAAAGGACACACTCATTTTCATCATAGCATTATTACAATAGCCAAGAAGTGGAAGGGATCCAAATATCCATCAATGGATGATTAGAAAAAGAAAATGTGGCATCTACATACAATGGAATATTACTTAGCCTTAAAAAAGAAGGAAATTCTATCAAATGCTACTACATGGATGTACCTTGAGGGTACTATGCTAAGTGAAATAAGTCGGTCACAAAAAGACAAATATTGTATGATTCCGCTGATATGAGGTCTCTAAAGTAAAACTTCTAGAAGTAGAGAGTAGAATGGTGGTTGCTAGGGCCTGGAGAGAAGGGGAAATGGAGAGTCGTAGTACAGCAGGTATAGGGTTTCCATTCCATGAGATGAAAACATTCTGGGGATCTGTTGCATGACAATGTGAATATACTCAACACTACTGAACTGCACACTTTTATTTATTTAATTTTTGTTTTACATCTTTATTGGAGTATAATTGCTTTACAATGGTGTGCTAGTTTCTGCTTTATAACAAAGTGAATCAGTTATACATACATATATACCTGTGTTCCCATATCTCTTCCCTCTTGCATCTCCCTCCCTCCCACCCTCCCTATCCCACCCCTCTAGGTGGTCACAAAGCACCAAGCTGATCTCCCTGTGCTATGCGGCTGCTTCCCACTAGCTACCAATTTTACGTTTGTTAGTGTGTGTATGTCCATGACTCTCTCGCCTTGTCACAGCTCACCCTTCCCCCTCCCCAAATCCTCAAGTCCATTCTCCAGTAGTTCAGTGTCTTTATTCCTGTCTTACCCCTAGGTTCTTCATGGCATTTTTTTCCCTTAAATTCCATATATATGTGTTAGCATACAGTATTTGTCTTTCTCTTTCTGACTTACTTCACTCTGAACTTCACACTTTTAAATGGATGAGACAGTAAATTTTATGTTGTGAGGTGTTTTTTTTTTACCACAAGTAAAAAATTTTAAAGATTCAAATGGAAATAAAACTTAATCACAGCAGCATATCCTTAAATAATTATTTGATGATTGAACATCATGCCAAATAGGATAATAAAAAGTTCTTATTGAGCAAAAAAATTAAAAAAGAAAAGGGAACTCAAAAAAGCTGTTGATGGAGCAGAATTTTGCACCTCCCTTGGGTCCAGGAAGGTACCTGATGACAGACTCAGGTATAAGGAGGACAAAGAGGTCCAGTCAGAGGTTAACAACCACGGCACTAACTGCTGTGTCGGTCAAGCCTTCAGCACTTTTCTTTGCTTTATTGCCGTTTTCCTTTCCCTAGACCCTCGGCCTAAAAGCAGACATGATGGATGCCCCTGTCATAATGTAAGCTGATAACTGTCACACTTCCCCTCCTGTTCTTACTATAATTTCCTTTAGGAGGTTTGGCTTACTACTGGATGAGTTCAGAGAGAACCAGTCTTGTCAAACTTAGGAGAAAAAGAGAGAGAAGAAATATGGATTTGTGACTCCAGTTTAAATAAAGAGGTGGCACCTTCCCTGGAAATATTAAATTAGAGGCTGTGATTCAGGCTTCTGGGTCTTACTCTCCTTACTCAGCTTTCTCTTAAAAGCAGGACTTGGAAGAAAAAACATGATCTCAATATTTATGAAAAACTTTCTGGGAAAATCATTCCAGACCTCCTGAGAGGATTAACGAGAAATGGTATAAAAGTACATTTTATTTCACAGAATGCCAAATATCTCAAGTGCCCAAGGCCTTTGGAATTATTCATTGTGAGCATGGTCTTTCTAGGGGGACTATGTGAGCCTAGGAAAGAAATGTCCACAGGGCACGTTTGGCCAATCACAAAGCAACTGGGAACATCATGGAGGGCAAATTTAATGGAACCAAATGTAAGGCAAGTCTTGAAGGCAGATCAATCGATCTCATTGAGAGATGCAGGGCATCTCTGACAGCCAGTATCAAACTGACAAAGTAGGGAAGACAAAGGTGAGTTTTATTCTGACCTAAAGATGTTCTGAAAACTAATCGAATGATGTTCAACATCAACAAGGGCTTACAATTTGATGTTTAGATGCTCCTGACACATGTCTGTGAAAAGTTAACAAATGCAGAAGCTATGTGGACGGTCACTCCAATTCAACCGTACCAGAGGACCCTGCTTTATAAACCTCAACTTATTCTGTTGCCTCAGGAAATGTCAGCTTCCAGGTACCTGAGGCAGGAGATTCTGATCCTTTAGAAGAGGTAATTTTAAAAGGCTCAGCGTGTTTGTCCAGATAAGCTCCAGTAAACACCATCTCCATCCCTTTGGAGAAATAAAATTAGGCTGCAAACCTCACCTAGAGGAAAAAAATATCCCAGGAAATGACCTATCTTTCATTTCTTTCAAAACTTGTTCTGTTTCCTAGAACCGTACAGATTTTAACTCAGTATGGACATAAAACATGAATATCAAAGTTGAGTCCTTAGAAGGGAGAGAAAACTTTGCTTAATTCTCTCTGTGGCCCTGTGATATTGTTACACAATTAAACGTTAAAGACGCTATCTCAAAGGCAGCAATTTTATTATGACTGCCTTTTGAAAGTTCACAGAGGGCTGCCATCATAAATGCCATTTTCATTAGAATAATGTGAAAGGTGACATGCCACACAGAATATGCCAAGGCCCGACTATCAGGTGCCACTCTTGGAATTTTCCAGTTTGCATTGCTGTCCCTCAGACCCTAGAGCCACAACACCTCACAGGCAAACCAAGCTGAGTAGACATAAAAGAAAACTCTAATGGGCAGAAAACACAGTGTCTCAGCTGCAGAAATCCTACAGAAGTGAAACATTCCCTCAGTTTAAACAACAACAAAAAACTTGCCCAGTCATCAGCATTATCTCTGGGAACACACATCTAAATCTGCAATATATTCTGACCCAAACAATAAAGGACCAGCAAGAACTCTCTTTTCAGAACACAGGAGGTCATTTAAGACCACAGAAAAGACCATCTCAGGAAGGAAGGGGAAGTGTGTGTGCGTGTGTGGGTGTGGCCATGTGAATGTGTGCACACTCAGGTGTGTGTTGTGCATTTACGGGGAACCCTGAAAATTTTTAACTCTAAAATGTCACACAAGTTTGATTTCTTGCTTATCATTTTAAACAAATAAACTATACCAGGATTCCAGGGTGAAACAAAACTTCTGTGGCAGAACCAAAGAGAGGGAACAATGCTGCAGGTGTCATTGTGATGTCGAGAAGTGGGACTTCATAAATAATTCTGTCATCCTTTTATTTCTTTATGTGATACTGTCTATAAAGCATTTTAAACAATCAAATGGCTTAAAGTACAAATCTCAAGGTTTTAAGAGAAACTACGGAAATAGAGCGACTTACAAAAAAGGTATAAAATTATTATTAAAGGGTAAGAAGATCCTTGCAAATGATAACCAATGTGTGTTAGATGCTCCCATCTCAAGGTCATTGTTCAGGCTGCCCCTCTCTCTGGCTATCTGTCTTCAGTATCTGCATGTTCCCTCTTTCAACTGTACTTGGATCTCAGCTCACACGCTGCCTCTTCAGAGAACTCACCGCTAACTCTCTAACGATAGAGTATGTACCTCTCCTACGATGGCTACTTTTATGGATCAACCTGGCTAGGCTTTGGTGCCTAGTTGTTTGATCAAACGCTAGTCTAGATGTTGTCATGAAGGCATTTTGTAGATCTACAATCAGTTGACTTTAAGATTACCGTTGATAATGTGTGTGGGCCTCATCCAATCAGTTGAAGGCCATAGGGTAAAAACTGAAGTTTCCCAGAGAAGAAGGCATTCTGTAACTTAGAAACACTGCCTGAGTTTCTCACCCACCAATTTCCCACACAAATTTTGGACTTTAGGCTGGGACCTCAACTCCTGCCTGAGTTTCCAGCATGCCCCACAGAGTTCAGACTTGCCGGCTCCCACAATTCCACAGTTGTGTCAGCCAATTCCCTAAGATAAATCTCTTATATAAATATATATGTGTGTATGTGTGTGTGTGTGTGTGTACATCTCCTTTCCCACTCCCTGTCTCTACACCCTCATTCTTCATAACAATTGTCAGTACTACTTAAGATACATAGGTACTCATTGGTTTATCTTTCACCAGTACCTAGAGCAGTGTCTGAGACCCCAGGCACTCAACGCACATTTGTGGGTTACGTCAATGGTGTGCTGAATTTTGCCAGTCACTGCTCTAAATGCTTTGCATAGAATAACTCATTTACTACTCCCAGCTAGCTATGTTGACAGTTGAGGTTGATGCTATGTTTTGCTCCCATTTTACAGATGCTGAAACTGGGCATAGAGAGATAAAAGCACTCCGCAAAAGTTGTGCAGTTGGCACAAAGTGGATCTGGTAATTGAAACCAAGCAGCTGGGCCCCAGAGTCCAGACTCACAAACTCCACATTCTAAAACCCCTTCTGGAACTTCGCAGCTTCATAAGGATATCATTTGGCTGGAGAAAATTCTCTTTTAGAAAGTATAACAATTAATCATATATAATAATAAAATTAAAATAATCTATACATCTGTGATCTTGTGACTCTATGTGATTTGGGAGGATGTTACAAACCACTCCATCAGACTAGAAACAAGGGATTTTTAATTTAAGGAAGAAAGAGGGAACTCTGCTCAATACTCTGTAATAACCTAAATGGGAAAAGATTTTGAAAAAGGATAGATACATGTATATGTATAACTGAATCACTTTGCTGTACACCTGAAACTAACACAACATCATTAATCAACTAGACTCCAATATAAAATAAAAATTTTTTAAAAATAAGAGGAAAAGAAAGATAAATAAAGGGAATACTGAGAATCATCAGATGTTTCATAGACTTTAGTAAAAACAGATTTCAAATGATTCAAGTAGAGTAAACTGGTCCATTGCAAAGACTCTAAAAAGAAACACAGCTGAAAGATCATGGGAAACATTTTAAAACCACATTTATATCATCAAAAATACCCTCGTGAAAAAGAAATCAAAAAGGTAGTAAGGAGACCAGAGAAGAGGCAGAAGCACAGAGAGAGTATCGTAAGCCCCAGAATATGAAGCAGGATGGAAATAATGGCCACAACTGGAACACTTTCCCTCAGGCCGCAACTTCCAGCGGGTCCTATAGCTTACATCCTGGTTCTGAGTCTCCAAGCCTGGCTAAAATCTGCCGAGAGTTTCTGGGACTCTGTCCCCACCTAGAGGTCTGACAGTGAATAAAATTAGATAATAGTAAAGTGCCCAGAATATATCAAAACAGCAATTGTAGCTCTAATCATTGTTGTATGAGTCCTGATAAGATAGCCTTTAAGTGTTTTGTAAGCACTTTGCAAAGGAAGGGGCAAAGCCCCTTAACCAGAGGGTTAATAATAAGCATGTCAGCCTTATAGCTTTCTCTTGAGATACGAGGTCTTGATTTCAGCAAGATTTTCAACCAAAAAAATTGCATAAATAGTTTTGTGGGCAATATAATGAAATATGTGCTTGATTATTTGATGGTTAGCCTGATCGCTAACTAAGCATGGTACACAACACTATGGAGTGTATATGTTTACAAGCTGACACTGAATCTCAGTGGCGCTAGAGTGGTAAACCATAGGCACTGCAAGGCTGCCACAGGATTGCCTATACCTGATTGGAATGTAGCATCTTTACCATTAATAGCTGCTCACTCTGAATGTTTCCCCCTCTTCTTCCTCTTCTCTTGGGATTCTAATTCCTTGGGCTCCTGGTAGAAAGGGAGGGGAGACAGCCTTTGTTGGAGAGGTGAACTTGCATATCTGGGGCACGTCGCTTCTCAGATGATATCGAGCTACAGAGACCAAGGCTGTCAAGGCTCGCATGGCTGGTGTAATATTTGATGGTGGCAACTTAGGCCAAGACCCTCCATTAGCACTACCTATGAAGCCTTCTGACCTTGAGGGTCTACATGGGGGATTGGCATGACCAAACCTTCACTCCTAGCAGGGGGTCCACCCCAAAGCCTTTGAATGGGATACTTCTGTCTTTCAAGAGATTCAGTGAGGGCTGCCTGGAGATCCAGACCTGCCCTAGTGAATCTGCTGCCATGGGAAACCTAGGATTCCCTGTCTGTCCATCTAGTACCCACAGAAAATAGGTAGGAGATGGGTCTCTGGGAATGGCTGTGGCCCTCCCGTAACCAGCTCTGCCACTTTACCATCTTCTAGACAAAGGACTTCCCTGATGTACTGGAGCTTGTCTATAGGTACTTCCACTGAACAACCACTAGGTAAAGTTGGAGCTCAAGCCCTACATTCAGAAACAACACAGTCTTTAGGGGAAATATGTCCAGTGGCTCTTTTCTCAGTGGAGAGAGAAAAAGGGTGACTCCCCACACCCAAATACACTCTGAACACCCTCTGTAAGAGTCTCTTCCTGAAGACCCCTCTTCTTCTTTCCAAATCTCTTTTATTATTTTTTGTTTTTATTTTAATGTGGCAAGAACAGTTAACATAAGATCTACCTTCTTAGATTCTTAAGTGTGCAATACAATATGGTTGTGCAGCAGGTTTCTAGAACTTATTCATCTTGTAAAACTGAATCTTTTTTTTTAAACATCTTTATTGGAGTATAATTGCTTTACAATGGTGTGTTAGTTTCTGCTTTATAACAAAGTGAATCAGCTATACATATACATATGTTCCCATATCTCTTCCCTCTTGCATCTCCCTCCCTCCCACCCTATCCCACCCCTCTAGGTGGTCACAAAGCACCGAGCTGGTCTCCCTGTGCTATGCGACTGCTTCCCACTAGCTATCTATTTTATATTTGGTAGTGTATATATGTCCATGCTACTCTCTCCCTTCGTCCCAGCTTCCCCTTCCCCCTCCCCATGTCCTCAAGTCCATTTAAAACTGAATCTTCACACCCACCGCTTAGCAACTGCCCATTCTCCCTCCTCTCAGCCCCTGGCAACCAGCGTTCTGCCCTCCTTGGAGTTCAGGAAGATACAGTAAGTCAGCCGGCTTATTCAGCAGTGTCGTCTCAGGTTGGCAAAGTCTCCTTGGAGCCCAGACATTCAAGTCAGCACAAGAATAGTCAGGAGCAGTGTTTAATGTCTTAAGTTATTGTTCAAAAGGGAAAAAAAAAAACCCTTTATAGCACCATGTTATACAACTTAATGTAGGTCAGTAGTATGATATGGCTGGTCGTTAGTTTCATGCTGTAAAAATACTGCACTGCTTAGAATCATCAAGGCTCTTCCACTCCCTGATCAGCACACAGTACTGTGATGTACATGCCAAAATGCCTTTCCCATTAAGAAGAGTTCAAGAAAACAGAGACTGGAACTTCCCTGGCGGTCCAGTGGTTAAGACGCTGCCCTCCAATGCAGGAGGCTCGGGTTCAATCCCTGGCCAGGGAACTAAGATCCCGCATGCCGTGGGGTGTGGCCAAAAACTTAAATAATAATAATAATAAAGCAGAGACTGGTTCTGGATTGGGTGGTGCTAACAGGATGGCAAGGCGGAAGCAATTCGGTGATTGGATCTTGGTGATCTTCACCTAGGAGTCCAGAGGATTAAAGTGGGCTCCAGCCCACTGTGCTTAAAGTTATACAGCACAGTGCTTCCCTGGTGGCGCAGTGGTTGAGAGTCCGCCTGCCGATGCAGGGGTCACGGGTTCGTGCCCCGGTCCGGGAAGATCCCACATGCCGCGGAGCGGCTGGGCCCGTGATCCATGGCCGCTGAGTCTGCACGTCCGGAGCCTGTGCTCCACAACGGGAGAGGTCACCACAGTAAGGCCCGCGTACCAAAAAAAAAAAAAAAAATTATACAGCACAAGCCTAAATCCTATAATAAGCCTCTTCCACCTCCATTTTACCTAGGTGTGCCATGGTTTCTGTGATGTGCACTTTCCCACATTGTAACAAGCTAAATAAACCTAACCTTGTTCGACTCAGGTGTATCACTGTTGATGGAAGAGGATGGAAAGGAAGACAGTGTGACATATTGATTAGAGAGGGTGTTTAGTCTTCTCAGACATCAATGTGCATATGAATCACCTGAGGAAATTCTTTAACTGCAGATGTGGACTCAGCAGGACAGAGGTGGAGCCTGAGATTCTGTATTTCTAACAAGTCCCAGTGACACCCATCCTGCCGGTCTGAGGCATACACACACGACTTAAGTAGCAAGGCTCTGGTCCACTGGCTCTCAAAAAAACAGACCACCACTTAAATCATCTGGAGAGCTGCAAAAGACACTGAAGCGTGGTTTTACCCTCAGAGGTGATTTCAGTAGAAAGCAGAAGGCATTAAAGAGTTAAATTCACAATTTCAAAGGAAACTGTACAGTTGAGCCAAGTTATGTCAAGACAGAGAGACAAACAAGGAGAGGGAACATGCAGAATTGGGAAATAATTTCTATTCTTGGGATCACAGAAGCAAGTAAAGTGAGCCAGGAATAGTGGGACCCTGCGTAAGTAAGGTTATAAGTTTAGGGCTAGCTTAGAGTTTGTTTGCTCCATTCTGTGTTACCCTGATAACAGGGGTCTTACATTATGATAATGATATTATAATGAGTCCACATGTATATTAGATAAACAGTAATTAGAGACAGAGTTCTAATAGTCTGGTCAGCCCCACTGTAGAGAGAGGTCAGGGAGGACAATGGAAGTTTCGAGCCACAGAAAAGAATGAAGACATAAAGGAGAAGAAGATAAATTATGTATGAAAGGGCTCAGGAGTCTGTTCTTGGAGAACTTCTGGGCTCTGCTGACCTATAGCTTCTCCCATTTCCTGAAGTCAAATCAATATATGTAATAAATTATGTAGTTGCATGCTCATCTTTCTACTTATCACACCTGGGAAGCAAAAGACATATGCCTCCCCGCTGGTGTGCAGCAAAGTTCTCTTGTTGACTTACTGCCTCAGTCTTTACCCTCACCCAGGGCACTGGGCTTG
Source organism: Delphinus delphis (assembly GCF_949987515.2). Taxonomy (NCBI): domain Eukaryota; kingdom Metazoa; phylum Chordata; class Mammalia; order Artiodactyla; family Delphinidae; genus Delphinus; species Delphinus delphis. The sequence goes on along the minus strand of NC_082685.1, from coordinate 161,636,892 downwards.
ACCAGAGCAGAGATCTGAGTTAGAGTCAAGAGAACTATCATAAAAGATAATGATGAATCCCCACTGCATGCACCTTGGGACGGCTATACCCACTCATGCAAAAGCCCAGTAGCTGTAGGAAGTTTCACCACCAGAAGAGTCTATGAGGTTTAACTGTCTTTGCTTAGAGATACCTGTGCAGGGGCCCCAAAGTGAACTGAACAGTAAAGAGCCTGTATTTTGAATCAGACCATCCTGAACACACACTCCAATTGCAGTAACCATCTATCCTGATTAGTGAACTAAATGAATGAATGAATACAAATACATGGAGAACATTTTTATGTGTTTTTTTTTTTGTTTGTTTGTTTTTTTGTGGTATGCGGGCCTCTCACTGTTGTGGCCTCTCCCGTTGCGGAGCACAGGCTCCGGACGCTCAGACTCAGCGGCCATGGCTCACAGGCCCAGCCGCTCCATGGCATGTGGGATCTTCCCAGACCGGGGCACGAACCCATATCCCCTGCATCGGCAGGCGGACTCTCAACCACTGCGCCACCAGGGAAGCCCCATTTTTATGTTTAATATCAGATTCTGATAGATATGGAGAGTAGCATTCACCTACCTCCTTCATGTGCCTTTCCTGGACCCTACCGAGTCTTTTTTTTTTTTTCCTACCGAGTCTTAAACCTGTGCTTTACCCTTATGCAAAACAACAAAAACAGGGTAGTCTCCTTCAAAGGTGCTTACTTGTTCTCACTGTAGAGCAGAATTCAGCTAAATAATTTGCAAGGACCTCAGCCATGGAAGGGATATTAAAGGTGACATATTTACTCTTTACCATTGTTCTGTTCTCCAGTTCTCATTTTCTCAACTGATGATGTGTATAATCCCAGAAATAACTCCCATAGCACAAAGAGCTCTGATCACAGCTGCCAAGATCGAGGCTTATTTGTCTTAATGGTGCTGGCAGGGATTGGTCAGGATGACAAGAACGACCTCATGGGGAGGCACAGACTGTGGCTGCCTCGGGTCTCAAACTCTAGAGCACCCAGACCTCTCAGCTCCTTCTGGATGATCCCTTACATTTCATTCTTGAGTGACTGTCCCTCAGTCATGTGAAAGCTCACATGAGTGCTGTATCCCTCTCTGTGAATTAAACATCTGAGAGTGTGTTTTGATTTTCAACTCAGGAAAGGGAAAAAGGTGGGCAGGTGCAGATGCGTGGGGGACACGGAAGGATGACTTCCTCTCACAAAGCGCCCAACTCAAGATGCTCCCGTGTGCTCTGTGCACCTCTTAGCCTTCTCTCTCCCTGCGACCCCTCCCATTTCTAACCGGATAAGAGGCAAGCAGAAGGGCCAGCAGACACCCCAGACTCCCTGGGAGGGATGGCGCCCAAGAGGTTTGGCAGACAGAGGTCACAATTGTGACAGATGCCGCCCATCTTCCCAATCCTCCCAAAGGGCAACCACTCAGAGCGCACTGATTTGTTCTTCCTTCTTCTCATCAGGCTTCACAGCTTGTAGTTAACAGAAAGAGCAGGAGCCTTCGGAGCATAACCAGAAGTAAAAATCTCGTCAGCATCTATTCCTCAGCCCCCTAGCGCTTCTCTTCCCCCTTTCTCATTGCACCCTGCTCACTTCGCAAGCCCTTCCCAAAGAGAACCACTGAAAATAGCAACAATTGTAAAGCCATGTTTTGTGTGTCATTCCAGATAAATATCTGTCTCAGAGTAGGAAAAGCATTTCCAAGCATAGAAAGAAAGAAAGAGAACATAAAGTAAAGATTGATGGCCTTGATCACATAAAAATTTTAAATGTTTATGCAACAAAAGATGCCTAAAGCAAAATCCTTAAAGCACAAACTAGAAGAAAATTGGTGCACCATAAATAACAGACAATGGGTCATTATTCCTAACACATAAAATGCCCTTCTATAGAAGAGATGAATACGCTGGTAGGAAAATTGGCAAAATGTGAAAAGCTGATGCACAAAAGAAAAAATACACATGGACAAAGAAAACATTTCTTAGAGTTCAACTTCTGTGCAATTCATAAACAGGGACTTTGCCACCAGTGCTATTTTTACCCATCATAGAAACAATTATATTATGATAATATTCAGTATTAATGAAGCTATGAAAAAGTGAATAGTTATAGGCCACTCTTGGGACTGTTACCTGCCACATTTTTTAAATAGGAAATACACCAATATGTATCAAAAAGCTTAAAAATCTATATAATGTTTACATTCTTAATTCTACTTCCAGGGATTTATTGTGAGGAAATAATCAAAGATATAAACAATTATTTATTAATAATGATGCTAACCTCAGTGTTATTTGTAAGGAAGAGAATGAGATAAAAACAACTTATAGGTGTGACAACCTAAATGTCAAACATAAATATGATGAAACATCCATAGCAAGGAATATTTGTCATTCATTATAATTTACATTTTAAAGAATATTTGATGACATGGGTAAATAATCATATTATAAAGGATGAGTTAAAAAGTTATAAACAGTACAGACCATAAAGTTATTTTTTGTATGTTTATTTGAATGTTTGTGTGTGTGTGTGTGCGTGCACGTGCACGCGTGTGTGTGTGTGTTTCCCGTAGAAAGCTCAGCACATACCCAGTGGTGACCCAGGAGTGGTAAGACCATTCAAGACTAAAGTTTTCCACGGGAGCTTTTTTTTTCTGTATTCTCCCAATCTACAATGCATATGTATTTCTGTTATGAATATTATCGAAAAAAATCTTATTTTTTAGAATTACGTATGTTTTTAATCAATCGAAACATCATTCTTCGTTGTACTCTGCAACAGATTATTCAATCCACTTTTTATGCATTCATATCAAAATGTCCATCAAAGATGCTGCAACCCCGGAGGAAGAGAATAATTCTGTTTAATGAACGCAGGAAACATTATGCCCACTGCCCCCAGTCACACCAGCAGATAATTCTTGCAATAATGTTTGCAGCAGTTAGCATCCAGACAAGAAATGTGGGCTGCCCAATATCCAAGTTAGGGCCTGTGAATGACCATTATAAAGATCTCAAGTATTTTTGAAGCATTGTCTATTTAAAATCAAGTTATAATTGTAAAGTTTTTAATATGTGGCAAAACTTTTTTTAAATTACAATACTTAGAAAGCGTATTGAATTCTATAGGTTAAAAATACCCAAGTCAATCAAATTATGACGTATTTGTGTTTCCTCTTTATCTACGATTCCTCCCCTAGAATTGTCAGATTTAAAGTGGTTCTGTTGCTGGTGAATTTAAGGTTCTTTCTTTGTTACAAAAGAATTCGGAGATGAAGTGCTAGGTAAGAATCAGATTTATTTAGAGAGGAACACAGACAGAGTGTGGGCCATCTTGGAAGGCAAAAAGCAAGAGGCTTCGAAATACGGCATGATTAATTTTTATGGGCTGGGTAATTTCATAGGCTAATGAGTGGGAAGATTATTCCAATTATTTTGGGAAGGGGTGGGGATTTCCAGGAACTGGGCCACCACCCACTGTTTGACCTTTTGTGGTTGACCTCAGAACTGTCATGGCACTGGTGGGTGTGTCATTTAGCATGCCAACATATCACAATGAGCGTATAATGAGGCTCATGGGCTACTGGAAGTTGAATCTTCTGCCATCTTGGACCCAGTTGGTTCTCACTAGTTTTTGTCATGTCCTATGGCTATGTCGTTCTTTTAAAGGTTGTGCCCTGCCCCCTTCCCTCCTGCTTCAGTTCAGAGACTCAACCCTCAACGCGGTGAGGAAGCAGACTGTAAGATAGGTATCACATACACATGGTGTCTCATAGCCGCATATGGCCTGGCTCAAATATGGCATTTTTTTACATCTGATCTAACCGAAAAATAGATATTATAAAAGAATTCTACATCTGGCAATAGCACATTTTCCACATGGAATTCTCCATCAGATGCCATTTAAGATGTAATTTCCCAGTTGGTCTAACTTAGTCTAAATTTCCTCTCATCCTTTGTTCTTTCTAGAAATGGCAGTACCTTTGCAGTTTGTCTTTTACGGTGAGCTGCATCTTTTCCAAAGTGCAGCAGTGCGTGGTTCCCAAAAATGTGTTAATCTTGGTGAGATTTACCTTTCTTTCCTAGAGCCCTCACTAAATCACCATCCTACTTCTGATGTTTATGATTTTAATAAGGAGCCTTGGAGAGTGGCTAGTCAAAACAGATTTTCAGTTAGCACTTTTAAAATAGCTAATGCCAATTCACTGATCCTTCAATATTTAAAGGCATTTTACTGGGAAAGATTTCTTGAGGCATTTCTAAAACTGATGTAAAGCCTCTGATTTTTGTCTCACATTGACAAAAACAGAGTTGGTCTAATCTAGTCCCAGCTTCTCTGGGATTCATTTTCTTTCTCTTAAATATAGGAGACAGTGTTGTGTGTGTTGTGTGTGTATATTGTGTGCTCTGTTTGTGTTGTACATTTCATTATATCAGATATATCCTAGAAGGATATATATCAACATGTTAGCAGTGATCCCCTTTGGGCAATGAGACGATGATTTTTTAAAATATTATTTTCAAAAATATATGAAATGTTTAAAGAACTAAGTAATAATAATAATAAATTTTACTTTGCATAACTACCCTAGATCATAAACCCTTTAAATTATTCAAAAATATTCAATGTATTCATTAAAAACTATATTGTTTTGTCTAGAAGGTTTTAAAGATGGATGATTTGATAAACTAATAGGTTATATACAGTTTTTATTGTCTAGGAACAATACAATATTATAATTGTATAAATTAGTTCCTACACATGCAGAGCTCTGAATATTGAATAAAAATATGAAAACCTATATGGGTGGGCTAAAATTTAAAAAGAAAACAAATAATTATACATATTGTCCAGAAAGAACAACAAAAATTTCTTTCTTTTCTTTTTTTTCTTTAATATCTCTGGTATAAGTTTTCAGAAAATCATCTCAAAGTAAAATCTGAATAAAGAAAGAATTTTTTTGGTATTATTCAGATTTAAGGGGATTTGACAAATTCTACCCCTCTTTCTTGACAAGTTAGGAACCAGTTTAAAACTAAGACAAAGCAGTAAGGCAGGCAGATAAGCAAATTATTACCAATACTGCTGATAAAGCTGATATTGGATAAAATGGACTAAGTCTAGTGTAAGTAAATTTCTAATGCTGAATCCCAAAACTGGACTGACTCACACCCAAGCCATTGCAGGACTCTTGGAGGCCAGGCCTGCACCACAGGGGTAGGGCTTCCCTGTTAAGCTAACTCATGGCAGCAATGATGGAGGATATTGGATCTCAGTGGACAGGTCAACTCCCAAGAGAAAAAGGAGATGAAGTGGCCAGTGTCCATGCAACCTCCTCCTCTTACTAAACTTTCCACTAGGGTACATTTAGGGAGAGGAATGGGGGAGGAGAGAAGGGGGAGATGTCATGAGTATTACACAGGAAATAATACAGCAAGGATTAATAAGTGTTCAGTATCCTGGCACCACTGATAATTAAAATATTCCGCCTCCATATATCTTCCATCTAGCTGAATCTTATTCACTTTTATATGGTTGGGATATTACCCTAAAATGTATTTCTCCCTTTCCTGCTTTCTTACATGGAGTTTAGCAAGGGTGATGGTAAATTCTTCTGCTCTGGATCCAAACTCCTGTCGACCCCTGTCATCACACTCAGGTTCCCATGTACTTCAGCCAAGTGGCTGTCCTGACAATACAGGAAGGCTTGCCTGTCATGATGGATGGGACTGGCCAGTGTTGAAACTTCAGAGTGGTCTTTACCTAGAGCCCAGAGAGGTTTGCAGAACCAGGTCCCCTAGAGCCTATTCTTTAGGGCCCAATCTAGCATGACCTCAGCTATCTAGCTTCTACTTCCTTTGCAGAAGACAAACCAGCCCCAAACTGGACCCCGTCTTAATATTACCAATTAAAAGAAGAGAAGAATAAGAGAAGATACTGGATGCTTTCTCTCTCTAAAAAGGCCCCTAATAAAGGTGCCTCCTCCAGGACTCCTAGATTCATATCACTTCACTCTTCCAGCCAAGGTCATACCATGGACCTGAACATGAAAAGGGGGAAAATCCTCTGTTCCCTAGATGGTGGAGTTTTTATTTTTCCTCCTCATTTTTACTTCTCTGGTGCCTCCATTTTTGCCCTCATTACCTCCCAGGATCCCTCCCCTTTGTGAGAGTAGGAGAAATAGGAGAAGGTATAGGGTCATAGCCTTGTTGTTGTTCCAAGACCATTGTTATAAGCATCCATTACTATAATAGGTTATTTATGCTTTGTGACTTATAGAGTGAGGGCCTCATGATAACACTGGGCAAATATTTAAATCCAGACAAACGTGGAACCAAATTCTTTCTCCACAGATTTGTTCACGGTGTGACCAAGATGAAGTTAATGCAGTTCTTTAAGACCTTCTTTCCTCTTTTACAAAATAAAAACATCCTCCTGATGATTAACTGATGTGGCTTTGAGCGTGCAGTAGAGCGCTTGGTGTGGTACCACTCTCCCCTCTCCTTTACTTTCAGTGGTCATCAGAATAAACAGGTTGACTCTTCACATAACACGCTCAGCAGTACTGAATCTTTCATTCCTGCCTCTCCTTATGTGGGCAGGTGTCACTTCTTGCCACTGCTGTGTGTCCCTTCAGCTTCTAACCAGCATCTCCACTTGACGTGGCAAGTGTTGACTGATGGCTGAGTGCCCCTGCCCTCCTCTCTTGGAGGAGAGGCATGGACTTTGTGGCAGCTTATCACTTTGTAGTGGATGTGTGCCATATCTGTGCTGTCCAGTGCCTTTTGAACACCTTTCCTGTGTTTCATTAATCCCCCTCACCGGGCAGTTCCTAAGGTAGTGTCTCAACTACAAATCAGCTCTTCTGTATTCTGCTTTGTGATGCAGAACCAAGACTCTCTAAACCAAACATCTGCTTCTCTTGCTGCTCCCTGTTGGGTTCTTCCAAAGGACACCACAGGGTTTGAGGACTGGAAAGGAGCATGTCCTGTCCTGTGCGACCCCTGCTCCAATGAGCCGCACTCAAGCAACCTTCTTCACCACGGGAACAGTACCTCACTCTGGTTCTGGCGTTGGTTCCAGTTTGCAGTTTTTCCAACACCTGCACAGCTGGCCTCACTGCTCCCCTCAGGGACACAGTAAGCACCAACCAGCCAGCATCCCCTCCGGAAGTCTGGGTCCCCACCCAAAGGGACCCCCTCCTCTAAGGATCTAAGTTTTAATAAGTTTCTTCCTTTGTTTCTCAAACCCTAGGGGTGGTCCCCATTTCCTGCAGTTGCTACCCTATGATACATACGTGGGATTTTTTTGCCATCAATTCCTTATACATAGTTAACATTTTTTTTTAATTTTTATTGGAGTATAGTTGATTTACAATGTTGTGTTAGTTTCTGCTTTACAACAATGTGATTCAGTTATACATACATATATATCCACTCTTTTTTAGATTCTATTCCCACATAGGTCATTACAGAGTATTGAGTTCAGTTCCCTGTGCTATACAGTAGGTTCTTATTAGTTACCTATTTTATATATAGTAGTGTGTATATGTCAATCCCAATCTCCCAATTTATTCCTCACCCCCCTTCCCCCCTTGGTAACCATAAGTTTGTTTTCTACATCTGTGATTCTATTCGTGTTTTGTAAATAGGTTCATTTGTACCATATTTTTAGATTCCACATATAAGTGATATCATATGATATTTGTCTTTCTCTGTCTGACTTACTTCACTCAATGTGACCATCTCTAGGTCAATTCATGTTGCTGCAAATGGCATTATTTCATTCTTTTTATGGCTGAGTAATATTCCATTGTATATATGAACCTCATCTTCTTTATCCATTCCTCCGTTGATGGACATTTAGGTTGCTTCCATGTCCTGGATATTGTAAATAGTGCTGCAGTGAACACTGGGGTACATGTATCTTTTCGAATTATAGTTTTCTCTGGATATATATGAAAATATCTCTGTTAAAATGACTGGTGTGATTGCTTAATTGTAACAGGATCCTGACTGATAAATCCCCATCAGAAGTCCCGCTTCTCTAAGGGAGGTCTCAGGACTCACTTGCCCGGGGGTCATGACAGCTGGAACACAGGCCTGTGTTCATCTACCCACTGGCACACATGTCATCAATCCAATGTACCTTGCAATAATCAGAGGAGACCAATCAGGGATTTCAGTTGTAATTTTTCAGATTATAAATAAGATATATAGAAAAAGCCTGGCACCGTTTATTTTTTAACTGCTCTGCTGAAGTATAATTGATATACAGAAACCTGCACATGTTTAATGTATACAATTAAGGGCACACTTTAGTGCTCAACAAATACAGATATTATTCTTGAAATAATATATTAAATCTATGATGTAGGACTCTTGAGGGTAAGACCCATATTCTATACGTACTCTGTATTCCCAACATGACTGTCTTAGTCTGCTCAGGCTGCCATAACATAATCCTACAGACTGGGCAGTTTAAACAATAAACATTTATTTTCTCACGGTTCTGGAGGCTGGAAGTCCAAGGTCAAGGTGTGGGAAGGAATGGTTTCAAATAAGATCTCTCTCCTCAGCTTGCAGATGGCATCTTTTCACTGGGTCCTCACATGGTCTTTTCCTTGTACACACATGGAAAGAGATAGATCTCTGGTTCCTCTTTCTCTTCTTATAAGGACACCAGGGCTATTGGATCAGGGCCCCACTCCTATGACTTCATTTAACCTTAATTGCCTCCTTAAAGGCCTCATCACCAAATACAATCATATTGGTAGCTGGGGCTTCAATATATGAATTTTAGGGAGACAATTCAGTTTATGACTTTGATCATAAATGAATTGAGGAGTAGGAGTGTTATCTAAAATCTGTGGAATCCTATCTTTAAATTAATTGATATGGAATGATTAGGAAAATCCTTATTTTCAAAACCCAGTTTATTTTCTACTAATTTCTGCATATTAGACCTTACACCTTCCTCCCCACTCCATACCAAATAATTTTTTTCTTCAGAGATTAGTTTGGGATCCTTATCACTAACACCTGAGTTGACATCACTCTTCTGGAAGAGTGATAGGTTTCCAACAATTGACTATCAAGTATTTTTCATACTCTTTTAGCTGGTTGCAAGTAAAATTTAATGGCTTCATGTAATTTACAATCCTCATATCATGTGTTCAAAATAAACAGCATGGGCTTGCCTAGTTGGCCATGAATACCTGTCTTGAACAGTTCCTGAAATTACTGAAAAGTACCACAGTCTATTATGGGAATTGCTTTATTATGATTATGACCTTACTTCAGGTGCCACTACATGGTACCTGTCAATGTGGAGTGTCTCATTAATTAATTGTTTCTGAGCTTTCAAACAGGTACCAAAGGATACCATCAGCAGAAGAAGGAAAACAACTTATCCCATGTAAAATGGGGATAATTCCCACCCGTGCTGGTCTCATGAAGCTTAAAACGACAATGTAGACACACTAAAATCATTGGCTCATTTAAATTGAAGATAAATCTTGGGGTATATATTTTGCAACTGAAAAGTGTGATGAAACTGCATTTCTGGCAAAGCAGGAGAAGAATGGTGGCCTATTTTATTAATCATGTTTTTCTTAAAGATTAGCTTCTTTTTTTCATTATTGCAAAGTTGCAATGACAGTTCAAGAAAACTGAATCTCCTCTGGACTGAATGATTCATTAAGATGAGGGCAGAGCATAAAGGTAGTAGGCACACTGGAATCACAGCCCCAGGGCATTCCCATGTAGGAGATATGATTTGCCCATTAAGGATTTGCCCAGTGTGTTACGGACAGAAAGTTCTGACTGCTATAGTCACCAATTTCACAGCTATTGTCTTGGCAGGGACTATTGCAACCCAATGATCAGATTACAAAATTATGCGTCAGTTAAACAATTTACTCAACTTAAAATTAGTAAAAATGCAGGTACTAAATATTAATTCAGGTCAAAGGGAGGCAATGCAAAAAATTGCATTCAGTCATTTGTCTGGCTCAGTTTCCCTGGCCCCTTTCAGCCTCAGCACACCCAGAGGTCCGTGCCTTGTATGAGGTGGTTAACTACTATTCATCATTGGGGTCTCAACTGAGATATCTATCCCTTTCTCTGTAAAGATTGTTCTGGCAACCACAGTCTAGGAGAGGAATGGAGCCCCCATAGTCCCCTATTCCATTCTCATTGTGGGTCTTCCTACTTCTCTGAATCACTCACTGGACTGGAAGCTTTATGAAGAGAAGGAATATGTCTCCTTCCCCTCATTCATTCATTCATTCATTCACTACCCAGACAGTCAGTAGATATACATGAAGTATGTATTTTGTGCCACAATCTGTTCTGGAAACAGAAACACCACAGTGAACAAAATGACAAGTCCCTGACCTTGCAAACCTTGCATTCTAGCAGGGGAGGCAAAAAATAAATACATATGCAGTACAAGTGCTTAAGAAATTTATGAAATAAGGTGAGAGAAAATAATGAGGGTATTATTTCATATAAGGTGAGTGACCAAAGAAGACCTCACTGAGGAAGCAGGAGAGAGAGGCATGGATTACCTGGAGGAAGAGTTTTCCAGGCAGATGGAAAACTAAGATAAGAGCAGGCTCCACACGCTGAAGGCATAGCAAGAAAGCCAGTGTGACGTGAGAGCAAGAAACAAGGAGAAGTAGAGAGGAGCTCAGAGAACAGACCACATGGGGCCTTGAGGGCCATGATAAAGATATTGGATTTTACTTCAGTGGTGATAGGAAGCCCTCGTATATTTTTTACTGACTGGGGATTAGGTTAAGAGTGGAGAAAGGAGACCCCTCAAGAAGTTACTCCAGGAGTTCAAGCAAGAGGGGATTATGGCCTGAAACAGAATGGTGAGCGAGACCCATTAGAAGCAGTCAGATATGGGATATATTTTAAAGGTAGAGTCAATGGCATTGCTGATAAATTGATAAAGGGATATAAGAAACAGTAGGAATTAAAAACGGCTCCAAGATTTTGGGTTTGAGCAACTGGATAGACAAAGATGCCATTTACTGAGATGAGGAACCCTGGGGAAGGATCAGCTTTGGAGAGGGAAGAAGTAGTCAGAAGTTCTGTCTTGAAAATGTTAATTTTGAGAGTCCTATTAATAGACAGAGATATCAAATGGGCAATTGAATGTACATGACCAGGCTGGAGAAATGCATGTATGAATCAGGAGAATTTAGAAGGCACTAAAAGCCACTGGTTTGAGATTACGTAGATCAAGATCCACAAACTCTGGTTTGTGATCAAATCAGGACACCTCCCTGTTTTGATTAAAGCACTTTATTGGAACACAGGCACATTCAAACATTCATGTATCGTCTATGGACACTTTTGTGCTACAACAGCAGAGTTGTGACAGAGCCCATGTGGCCTGCAAAAGCCTAAAATATTTACTGTCTGGACATTCACAGAAAAAAATTGTCAACTTCTGATCTAGAGATTAGTAGAGATGAAGAGAGGAGCTCTGAGGACTGGGCTGTGGGATCTTCTAACATCTAGGAAGTCAGTGAGAGCAGGCAGATATAGAGGAAGAATCAGAAGGAGCAGTGGTGAGAGAGAGGAAAATGGATGCTTATTTTTTTTTCACACTTGTATCCACACCTAGAACAGAGCCTGCGTGGAGAAGATGCTCAATGAATACTAATGGACATCAAGATAATGGATAAATAAGGTAATAGAATTAATTTTTTTAAATGATTGAAAATGTTTTGCTTACCAGTCTGCCAATACTTCAATATGCTTCTATGATAAAAGATTCTGAGGCTACCACAAAGTTTTCAGAGGAAAAATAATATTTTTAAACTTATATACAGGTGAGATAAAAGCAGCAGGCTCCAGAGTCAACTTTTGATCTTCAATATTTCCCTCCTGATCCTAAAACTAGGTTCTGTATATTTTTATTGCAGGATCCAAAACAGAGAAGAGATTAACCGAAATGAAAGGGCTCAGACTAACACTGCTCTTCACTGGAGAAGATGGGCATTCCAAAAGCCAATTTGTGTAGTGTAATTTACTCCAGCTGCCCAACAGAAATAAGTAATACTCTTAGGCCCTCTCATATTGAAAGATTTAAGCTGGACAAGCATTTCTCACATTTTCAGCTACGTTAGATATCTAAGAGAAAAATCTATCATCCTGGGAAGTTATGTGCTCAATTTCCCAGGATCAGGCTTATCATCAGATATTCTGTACAGCAGGTGATCTCTCTCCCTGCCTTCAGCTGATAGCTTTTCTGAAAAGTGAAGCTTTATGAGGGCCAGGGTCAATAAGAAGGAGATCCCAGTCTGGGACCCCTTCAATCTTTTGTAAGCTATCACTATGTAATATCCTACCAAACTTTGTATACGATGTAAGGAAATATATTCAATGTCAATAGTAATAATAATCATCAGGTTGCACTGAGCACTTTTCTTGCTAAATTGTCTCAGGAAATCCTCACAATAACCTTTGGAAGAAGCGTTATGTTCTCTTTATAAAGAAATTAACTTGAGCTCAGGCAGGCATGATAAAATTATTTATTATAACCCAACTTGTAATGTAAAGAGCCAGACTTTTACTCTAAAATTTTGTATTTGGATTGTTGTTGTTTTCTTTTTACATCACCCCATGCTTCCACGAGGCACATCACTGAGCTATAAATGAATGCAAAAGAACATAGACAAGATATCTTAAGACAGAATTAAACAGTTTAGGTATCCACTCAAGGCATAGATCCCATTTCCTTCTGACTTGTGTTAAAAGATAAACTGAGGCACATTAAAATTTTCAAGTTTCTTTGAGCATGCATTGATTCAAATAAGACAATGTTAAACAAGAAGTTGTTGGAAGCACTCCAGCAACAGTAGTTAAGGAAGAGGATTTTATTGAGATATGGAAACAAAGCAAGGAAGTTATTTGATTGGCTGTAGATTAAGTGGTTGCCTTATTTGGGAAAGCCTGGTTGGCTGCTTGTGATGGGTTGTTCTTAAGTTTTATTTTCTCAGTTTCAAGTGCATTGACTCTGACTTAGGTTTTGGCTTGCTTATACAGGCAATCAAGACTTTAGAGCCACCCCTATCTAATGGCCTCCTTGTTTAATTAATCTAACTCTTGCTTGGGTGGAGACAAAGCCACCCCAAGTCACAAGATCCAATGGCAATAAATTTGATGGTAATTAACTTAAGCAGTTTTTGAGACCCAGACAAGCCATCATTTAGTTGGATTGGATAAGATCAAATAACAGTGTCTGATTTAAAAATCATGCATGGTTACATTGATAAGCTTTTATTTCTACTGAAAGTCATGCCAAGTAAATATTATCAACCAAGAAACTGCAGGGTGCATTTCCTTAATCTTTACTAATTATTCTGTTTACTAAGTGAAAACCAAAATTCTTATCCAGAACAAGCACTTTCTAAAAAATATCTTGTTCTCTGCAGCGTCTTTCATTTACAGTAGCAGATGTCTCACCTGATAGTCTTTGGCAAAGCTTTTCATCTTTAATCTGCAGGTTTAAATCCTGCCATGCTGTTTTTTAATCATCATTTAACTTCTGTTCTTACTGTTTAATTTATCCTGCAGTACAGAGTGGAGCTGTGAGATTCTGCAAATAATATTCCCTTGTGTGTATTCATTTTAAAAAAAATAGGAAAAAAATACTTCCTCCTGTTCTTCCAACTTCTAAACCATTCCAAGTTACCTACTTGCTCCCTACTCTCAAGAAACACAATTTTGTACCTCTGTCTCTTAACATAATAGATTTTCTTCACTATTCCTCATGTATTTATCGGTCCAGTCAACAGTGGCTAAAAGAAAAGAAGCATGGACTCTCTTCTCTCTTCTATATTCTGTTAGATTTTGTTAAATTCATTATAATTCTACAAGACTTTATCAAGAATCTATGGTGTATTTTGTACAGGGATAGGTAATTTTGTGGGTAAGAAATAGGTGTATTTCAAATACACACATGTGTATATATTGCTATAGGCAGAGTTTTTGTCCTTGAAAAATTTATATGTTGAAACCTGATCCCCAATGGGATGGTATTAAGAGGTGTGGCATTTGGGAGGTGATTAGGTCATAAGGGTGAAGCCCTCATGAATAGGATTAGTGCCCTTATACAGAAGGCTCCACAGCACCCCCTCACCCATTCTGCCATATGAGGATGCAGAAAGTTGGAAAAGGAGAGAAAGTAGATTCTTCACTAGGGCCTGCAGAAGGAACACAGAGTTGCTGACATCTTGAGTGAGATCCGCTTCAGACTTCTGTCCCCCAGAACTGCAAGAGAGTAAATTCATGTTGTTTTAAGCCACCAAATTTTTGGTAGTTTGTTATTGAAGCAATAGAAAACTAACACAGAAGCTCACTAGGATAATTTAGATGGATCTTACAAATTGTTGGTTTCCAAGGATAAATTATATGCTTGCTAGAGAAGTTATATAATAGCTATATATAAGTGCTTAGATTCATTTTGTATGGCAGTTATGTTTTAAATATTTATAATCTAATTTTGATTATATGAGAGCAACAGCAAGGCCATCCTAATTAGCAGATATGTTTTGCAGATCAGAGCATAGTGTATCTACTATTATAGGATGATTTATTTGTTGATTGGAGGTAATTTTCCAGAGCAAATCTGTGCTTAACATTAAGATGAAAAATATCACACATCAACTGTGTGTACTTTGATTCAGTCAAACCAGGGCTCAGTCACTCCTGCATTTGTCACTACTAATGCTGGGTCCAACAGTAACAATTCACTCAACAAATATTGATTGTATTGTATGGTTCTAGATTCTGTGCTGGAGACAAACGATACTCCTGTCCCCATGTAGCTTACATCCCAGTAGAAGTAGACTGTCAGTGAAGGAAGCAGACAAATAACTGAATAATATTTGCTTCTCAGGCAAAGCATGGTATATTAGTTTCCTAGGGCTACCACAACAAAGTAACACAACTGGATGGCTTTAACAACAGATATTTATTGTCCCATAGTTCTAGAGACTAGGAATCTGAAACCAAGTGTTGACTGAAAAAAATGCACAACCTAAAAGTTGACAATTATGTTTCATTCAGAGAACTTACTGAGGACTATAGCTCAGGAGACAGCCTCTCAGATGGCTCTGAGGATCTGCTCCAAAGAGGTCAGGGAGGAGTCAGGATACATAGCTTTTGCTAGGAAAAAAAAAAAGATATGTAGTCAAACATCAAAAGATTAGTGCTAATCACAAAAAAAAAAAAAAAAAAAAAAACCCAGACATCTCAAATTAATGATTTTAGTGCTTTTCTATATATGGGGAGATGCAAGAGTCTGGGCTCAATGAAATTATTCCTTAGAAACGCACCTTAACTATCTATGGCCAGTATCCTGTTTTTCTCCATCCTGAATTCCCCTCAGGTGTATCATCGGGGACAGCTGCAGTGGCTGAGGTCTTTATGGCTGCAATAACCTTTGTTTACTGAAATGGCAGGTGACATGTTTTGTCCACACAAGGTTTTGACAGGGTTGATTCCTTCTGAGGGCTGTGAAAGGGAATTTGTTCCATGTCTCTCCCCTAGTTTCTGTTATCCTCAGGTATCCCTTGGCTTGTAGATGTCATTATCCCTATGTTTTTATTATCATATTTCCTCCACACTTGTGTCTCTATATCCAAATTTCCCTTTTTTATAAGGACATCAGTCATATTGGATTAGGGCCCACCCCAGTGACCTCATCTTTACTTGATCATCTGCAAAGATCCTATTTCCAAATAAGGTCACTTGAAGTACTGAGGGTTAGAACTTCAATATCTTTGTGGGGAGTGACGGGGGCAGAGGGGGACACAATTCAACCAGTAGCAGGTAGGAGGAAAGACTCTGAAAACCAACTAACTAGAAGCACAGAGAATTTATCCTTGGAGATGTCTCCAGCCAGCCCTCCCGGGTATTACACCAGCTCCAGCTGCTTTACCATGATTATTCTTTCGCTTATGCATTCACACTCTCCCTGGCATTAGGTTCTCTCAGATTTTTAGAATCTCTTCTTCAAATTGACGAGTGGTCTTCAGCTTCCCTGATTTCACCATTATTCTGGATCTGCATTATAACATTTAACCTGATCATCTTCCCCGGCAGGCAAGTCTTTTGCACCCAGGTCATTCAGATCACAATTGATTTAGGTTTGGCTTAAATTATGGTTGGCTTAAATTATGTTTTCTTTGAGCATTTACAAATAATTTTTGGTCATATCTGAAAGTGAGAGGACAATAAAATGACAATGCACATATTTCTGTATTGCTTTATAAAGAGCTTCCCTGTAGATATTTCATATTTCATCTCTCAACAACTCTATGAGATGTAAATTAATGTCCTCCTTCAATGCAGACAATTAGCCTCAAAGATCACAAACTCCTAAGTGGTAGGTGTGGGATTCAAAGGCAAGCTGGGACAATTTTGCTGCTAAAACATGCCTTAAGATCATCTGTCACTTGAAATTATTTGGAATTGGAAAATATGGTCATGATGAAGGGAGAGGAAATACAATAAAGTTACTGCACTATTCATGAGATAAAATTTTCACCAAAACTATTTATTCCTGGTGCATCACACTCCCTTTAGGTGAATTTAAAGATCACCTCTTCAGGATTTAAGCTCCCTCATGACTGTAGTAGAGCTGATAAATCTTTCTTCCCTATGAGAGACACGTCATAATCAATATTTCCCTGCATTGAACAACTCTATGTTTTATCACAAAAGATCTAGCTTCTAACTTAATTCCACTTAGTTCACTTTCATTGTCCTCTTATTCAGGTTTTAAAAAATAGATATCGAACGGAGTTTTCAGAAGGCAAATTATCATTCTCACATGGGGAACTGCTCTAATGTGCTTCAAAGAGAGCTTGACGCTGCCAAAATCACTCAAAAGGCTAACCAGTCAGTAGGTGGTTATTAATTGAGAAGAATATTGTCTGTGTGCTCCAAAAAAAGGAAGAAAAGGCTCACTTCTCATTAGAGCTCTATCCTCTGTTTTCTCCATGGGTTTTGTTGGAACTGCTAGGTGACAGGGCAGTTCATGGGCTTCAGGCAAAAGGAAGAGAATACTTAGCATGAATGGGTCAAAAACTACACCCCCTCATAATGAAATCTCAGAGAGGAGTACTTAATTCCAATGCTGGAAACTTTGAAAAGGTTAATAGCAGGGAAAATCCATGACCAGCAGACAGTCAAATTCACACCTGGAGAGTGCGGTGTGCTTATGTTATCTGAGAAGAAAGCTCTGTCTATCAAGCTACAGTGTGAAAGTGAGGAATCAAATCTCTGGCATGATTCATGCTTCTTCATTTCCTTGATTGTCACCCAAGTTGAATATATTCTTTGGCTTAGCTGGCTTCTCATTTTGACAAAATTACATGACTTCTGCTCTGAGATTTCATTGGTTTCTCCTTTTTTTTATGTTCTGCCATGTCATGCTAATAAATCAAACAAGAACTTCTGACAAGGGATTTATTGGAAAGTTTTACAAGCAAAAACCTACTTGTCATAAAAAAAATAGCTGCAAAAAAAAAAAAAACATAGCTGCATTGGAAGGTTTTCAAAAATGGCCTCTAGGTTTCCCTTGAAATTGTACTAAATAGATGATAGGAAATGTAATCTTGTCGACTCTATAGGAAGGAAAGTTGATCGTAAGCCAAGAGCCATGACTTGCAAAGATCTCCTCAAATAGTGTGCAAATCACCATGATATTTAGATTGTGACTTTTCAAAAAGCAACAGTGGCATCCAGTTAAACTCTGGCCTTTAGAGAGCTAAGCAATTAGAGATAGTTTTTCAGAGTTCAACAACACTAAGCAGAGACTGTCTTATATCTCTGTAACTCTTTACAGATTACAAAGGACTCATATGACATCCTCTGACTCCCCTCCCCCGCCAACCCAAAAGGTAGAGAAGACCAGGGGCCTTGCTCTTCCCATTTTATAGAGTAGGAAACTGAGGCTGAGAAAGCCAACACAACTTGCTTCCATTTCAGTTAGTTTGTCACAGCTGGGACTCTGGTTCTTTGTCTAGGCTACATTGTAACTCACTGATTAAAAAATATTCTCTTGGCAAAGGAGCTATCACATGCTTCCTACATCATCTATTGCTTCAGTGACCACATAAAGACTGATTTATACCCAAGTCCATACCTGTGAGCAGACCTACACACTGGGCTTCCTACTGGATATTTACTCTTGGATAGACCACCAGCACCTCAAATTCAACATACTGAAAGCTAAGTGCAACACTAAATGGGCTCCTTCTCCGTGCTCCACCACTTGGTGAAGACAGATGCTGCAAAGGAATTGTTGCAGGAACACTAGCCAAATGCAACACATTCCAGAGCCTCTCTCTATGGTCCCAACATTTACAATCTGTAGTATTTATAAATGCCATTATGTACCTCCCCACATGCCACTGTGTGCTTACATGTATATCCCCCTCAATATTTTAAAGTCATTGAGGGCAGGGACCACGTACCTATCATTTGGTGTGCATGCCATATATGTTTGCTAAAATTGATCTGAAATTAACATAGCTTTTAGATTAGAACGCCTTTTCTAATAAAGTTTTCATTTCAGAATAGTTTTAGATTTAGATAAAAAGTACAAGAGTAATACAGAGAGTCCTCACATGCCTCACAGTTTCCCCTGCTGTCAACACTTTACATCAGTATGGTGCATTTGTCACAGTTGAGGCACCAACACTGAAATTCCATGCTTTATTCTGATTTCTTTAGCTCTCGCCTAATGTCCTTTTTCTGTTCTAGGATCCCACGCAGGATTCCCACATTACATTCACGCGTCATGTCTTCTTAGGCTCCTCTTGGCTGTGAGACTTTCTCAGACTTTCCTTGTTTTTGATGACCTTGACAGTTTTTAGGAAATACTGGCCAGGTATTTTGCAAAATGTGCCTCAATTTGGGTTTGTCTGATGTTTTTTCTCACGGCTAGACTGTGTTTATGGGTTCTGGCAGGAAGACCAAGGAGGAATAGTGCTATTCTCATTGCATGATGTTGGTACAGCAGGGAGGTAGCTAGCTATGAGCAGAGAAATGCCGGCAGGGTCTATGTGTCGGGAAATCACGCATTTTATAAACAGCGGGGGTCCGCGGGCAGACAAAGAAAAGCAGGAACCTGCAGACTGACAGGAGACCACACATTTTGGCTGTTAAGTGTACTGAAGGCAGACAAAGAAGGGTGAGGAAAGGCCGGAATCTCCACAAATGTAACCTGTTGCTCATAATGCTCTCATTACAATAAAATTAGCCTTGCAGATAAGAAGTACCCATCATGCACCGACGCCATGAGACCTCTGATCTAAGCTAAGGACAAAAATCCCTCCCCCCCTCGGGAAGATGAGCTGGGATGAAAATCAGGGAATACGACCCCCAAACTCCTCCTTATAACCAGCTTGCCAGAGAAACACGGGGCAGCAGCTTCTCAGTTGTCTGCCCGCTCTCCCTCTGAGAGCGTATTCCTGCTTAAATAAATCCTCATTTTACTTTCCTAACCTCCCGACCTCGTCTCCGAATTCTTTCTGCAGCAAGGCAAGAAACTTAAATTCACTGGGAACAATATCAAGGGTACATACTATCAACATGACTTACTACTGTTTACCTTGATCACCTGGCTGAAGTAATGATTGTCAGATTTTTCCACCATAAAGTTATTCCCTTCCTCCCCTTTGCATTCTGTACTCTTTGAAAGGATGCTCCTATGAGTAGCCCACACATAAGAGGGGGGGGGGTTATGCTGCACTTCCTTGAGGGCAGAATACCTACATGAATTATTTGGAATTCTGAACAGATCTGTCTCTTCTTTCCCATTTATTTGTTGATTCGATTACTTATCTATGTCAGCATAAACTCATGGATATTTATTTAACACTTTGAGTAACAGTCAGCAATTTTTAATTTATTTTCTTGCTCAAATTGTTCCAGCTTTGACCACTAGGAGCTCTTTCAGTGGGAAGAAGTCTTTGTTCATAAAAATAACAATATCATATATGGATGCAAGCTGGTTTTTACCATTTGAGAAAATAACATAGGCTATGTAATTTAGATGCTTAGGACCTGATTTTAATGAACAAAAACATTTGGCTTTCTGTTCTTTTTTCATTCTTTCCTCCCCCTTTTCTTATTTTAACAGTTGTAAAAATATATAACCCTTATTCATCTTCATATTGTACCTAACTAATCCCCACATCCAGCGGGGCATGATAATAAAGGATTTTTATCTCTGTTTTACGGATGAGAAACTAAGACACAGAACAGCTAAATGCCATGTCCCAAGGCTTTGCATGCCACACTAGGGAAATCAGATCTGTAATTCATCACACCCAACCATCCTGCAGAGAGCTGGGTCACCATTGCCTCCCTCTCTTCTCCAATTATCTTGGGCTTTGCAATCAAAGAGGTGCAAAGGCTCAAGCTCTCCAGCAAAGGTCAGCCAGTGTTGTGTAGCTCCTCCGGCATGTTTTGCCTTCTTCTGCATGTAAAGCCCAGCAGAGCAGGGAAATTTCTGCAGCTTCTCAAGACCACCTGGAGTTCTCAATTCCCAGCTTCCCCAAGAAGCTTCACAAAGAAGCTCTTTGTTTTTGCCATGATCCCACAAGCCCTTCAGTTCAACATCCAGTTGCCTGTTAGGTTTAGCTTTCTTTTCAGAACAAACAGGACTCATTTCTCTTCTGAAAAGCTAAGCTCTCTTAAGCCACTGTCCAACACTGACGGGAGATGAGATTTTGCGTTCCCAGTGCTGGATGGCACAGGGATTGAAAAGGAGGCTGAAAGAAGAAAAAATGCACAAACGTGGTAAGACAAAAAGTGCCTGCGGTTCTATTCAGGGCTTTGCCTGTAATTAGCTCTGTGACCTCAGGCCACGCCCTCACTCCTGGACCTCAGTCTTTCCATCTGTAAAATAAGAAGGTTGTGGAGATCAGAGCCTTTGTATCCTGGCAAATTAAAGCCTTCACAAGCACAATTTCATTTTATACATACATAATTGAAACAAAAGTTTCAGTAGCCCGCCCTTTGCGCGTATGGCTATTCTGATATTTTACATTCTATTACATATCTTTTTTTTTTTTTTAATGTAGGTGATTTGGGACCCAGTAATGCTGATGTCCTGACCCATGAATGGATCATGGATCATAGGCTGCTGTTCTAAAGATCCTGGAGCTAGATGCTATCTGAGATGCTGCCCAGCACTTATTCACCAAACTTCTAAATCAGGGTTGGAAGGAATACTTATTGTCAGAGTCACGCGCCATGTCCACAGACCTGTCCACTTGCCTTGGATTTTGTCCTGACTCTGCATTAAGCTGTGTGACCTGGAGCGAGGCGCTCAATATTCTGAGCCTCGGTGTTTTCATCTTTAATAAGGCTTGTTGTTAGGACTATAGTAGATAATACAAGTGGCAATTCCTCAGTATTTCATGTAAAATATATGGTGTTATTATTATTATAAAAGGCTGGAGGAAAAAGGTCTTCTTATCTAGGATGAGGCATCTTCCATGAGGGAGGAAGGTGAGCAGTGCAGACTTCCCCGTGGGGGGATCGTGGGGAACCAGGTAAATTCTTGTACACTTTTGGGCATAGTACTCTCTCTCAGTTACGCCCATTGGCTGTATCTTGGAGATGCCATAGGGTTTCATGGATGCTGAGGGCTAGTCAGATGCTTAGATACCCCTCAGGTGTATATACAAAGTTGCCATCAAATTGCAAAGACAATATTTAATTTTATCATAAAATTGTCTTATAAAATAGAGACATGTTCACAAAAATAAACAACAGAATCACTTTCAAATCCCTTTTTACTCTGCCTGGAAATCTCTCGCAAGGAATTCTTCACTCTGTGCAAGTATGAATTCTTACATGTCCCGACCTGACCTCCATATCCACCCACTCCACACCCAGCAACCTCCAGATTCCTCAGCTGTCCAGCAGTGTTTTCTAGCACAAGAACAGGCCAGCCCAACCAAAGCAACCAGGCTAGCTCCTCAGCAGGTGTCATCTTTAAATAGTCTTCTACAAGGAGCAAGGATTGTTCTTACTCTCCTGAAACATAGCAGATCAAAGGGCAAAGAAGCTCCTCCCTCCTCTCTTTTCCTAGAGCAACTGCTTTAGGGTTAAGTAGTTTAACCCTAAAGTTAAGCTCATTATCTCTTTGAAATGTATGTAAATCTTTTTAAAAGCTAAATAAGCTTCTTAGCTTTAAGTCCCAGCAATGTCTTTCTCAAGGACCTGGGAGCCATCTCTTTGAAATGTGATCATCACACATTTCATCACACATTTCTTCATCACACATAGAGCCTTAGAGCCACACCTGACAGTCTGTGGGGAGGCGCCGGGAGGGTAGGAACTGCAGGGTGGGCATAACTCCACAGCTTCTCCTCTCAGTGGGGTGTTGACGCCCAGACAAGTGGCCAGTGAAAAATCAACGAGTGCAATGGTTATCATCCTGCTATAGGAGCTAAAATCACCTGTGAGGAGGTGAGCTGGGTTTTGCATTAGAGGCCATTGGAATCCCTTTGAGAATTTTATCCAGTCCCTTATAAGCACATGAAAAGGAACCTCCCTTCTCCCTTGCCCCTTTTCCAGCCTCTTCTTTACCTGAGAGGGTGGCATCACATGGTAGGGAATGTTGATGGCTACCAAGGACTCATTTCAGAAGTGTGAGCAGACACAAAGTGACTGTGATATGGATCCAGAGGTAATGCTGGGAGCAAATAGAGATTCAAAGTCTGGGAAAAGAACTGCAATGGGCAGGTGCCAGTTCCCAGCTGGTGCCAGGTGCCTGGTAGAATAACAGCAAACATCCATTGAATGCTACCTCTGTGAAATACGCCATGCTAGGTGTTATTTGATTGTCACAATAAACCATGAGATGGAACTGTTAGTCCCATTTTACAAAAGAAGAAACTAAAGCTTTGATCCCTTAAGCAACTGGTGTGAGTGAAGATTCTAATCCCAGGCCTGGTGATTTCAAAGTGCAGACAGTAACCTCTGTAGCACAGAAGTAGGATTCAGAGATGTGGGTTCTTTCCTGCTCAGTGTGAACTTGGAAAAGCATTAAACATCTCTGGCCCTCAATATGTTCGGCTGAAATGAGGTTTATTAACGAGTCCTGCTGCTTCTGAGAATCAAGGAACACGGCAGATATGAAAGTGCTTGGAAGGGTCTAAAGTATGCGATGCAAGTGCAAAGCGTTGTTATTTACCCCGACAGTTAAGGGGGCAGGAAATCGGAGAGAGGCCTGAAAATTTTATTAACACAAGGAGAAAACAACAGAGTGAAGGATTTCCTGGAAAGCATCCCCTGGCTTCCTGGGCACTGTGGAACTGCAGAGCATATTCAACCATGGGGCCATGTCAGGTCCACAGCTCCATCAGAAGAAGTTTCCAGAAGATTCTTTGGTGTGCAAATCACACGAAAGATCTGACGGTCTGGGAAGATCAAGGTTGTCACCTTGTGACAGAGTCTCTCTTACATCTGAGACCTGGCACGTGGTTCCTTTTCAGAAATACAGGGAGACAAATGTGAGGTTCCCAAAAACACCAGTGCAGCATGTTTCAGAGTAGTGAGAGGGTCCGATTCGGCCATGGAGGGAGTGAGGTGGAACTCGGGCAGGTGGCCCTCAGCTCAGAATTCTGTGGCCTGGCCTGCCATAGTGTATACAGGCAGTTTATTCATTATAAACCATCTAGTGGCTGACTTGAGATTGAAGGTGTTTCTTATCCATGGGATAGTCTAGAAGGAGGCTTTCCTCCATGGGGATCCAGCCTGGAAGGGCAATTCAACATAGTGGTATGCTGGTAAAAGCTTACAACCAGCACGCAAAAAAACAAAACAAAGCAAAAAAATAAATAAATAAAACAAAATCCCTGATTTGTCGCCTTTGCCAATTTCCGTGGTGTAAATACTCCAGCATGACCAGTGCCGAGATACCAACAAGACACTACCAAATGCAGAGCAGGAAGGAGACTGCACAGTTGGCTCTTGTACACCTTTACCAGTCCGCTCCAACCCATTACTACTCTGTATCATCATCTTCCAGAAAGCAGCTCCGGCTTCTGCTATTTCTCAGGCAATGGAAAAGGAGTGAGGGAGGGTCACCGTAACTATCTTCCTTATAAAAATGTGATCTCAAAGTTATGATCACATCTCACTGGCTAAAGCAGGGTCACATGGCTGTGCTTAGCTGCACGGGAAGCTTAAAAATGTAGGAGTCTCCAGATGGAGGAGGTGTTGCTTGTACATAGTCAGTTGAAAAAAAAGGGAATATATATTGACCTCTTTTGCCTTAGCCCTAAATCCCCTAAAATGACAAGTTTCCTTCCCTTCCCACCCCTTGCCTGCAGTCCAGTGAAATTCTGTGAAAGTCTGCCACGTGATGGAGAAACCACATCATCTTACCTCCCCCACCTAAGGAGTGAGGAGTCCCAGGCTAAAATGAGTTTCATGGGCAGGACTAAATGGCTCAAACAAGAAAACATCCATTTAAACACTGGAAGCTTTTACTTAAATTCATTGAGGTAGAGAAATATGGCTGTGACTATGTAATGTGAGAACTACAGAAATACAGTCAAAAAAACAAATATTGCTCCCAATTTGGATGTTGGATAAATCTACAACTGAACAGTTTTTAAGCCAGTGGTTTTCCACTTTTCCTCCCCATGTACTTATCTTTGATACAGGTTGAAGGTGGGTCCTCATGGAGAGATACGGTGTCACTTGTAGGTTTAGTTCATATATCATTCATTTAAGAAACTTTTCGAGCATCTGTGGTATTCTGGGTTCTTAGCTGTGCACTAAGGCCATAGTGATAAAGATAGGACCTCCACATCAGGTGTTCAAAATGCCTTATGAAACTCAGGTGTGGAATAATTCATCAAGTCTGCTGAGAAAAGTCACTAAAAAATAATCAAGCTGGGCAACATATGTTGAGGGTTTTACACGCAGTATTTGCCAGTGGAGGTTCTATTGACATTTGGTTGTTGTTATGGGCTGAATATTTCTGTCCTCCCAAAATCCATCCCCAAAATGATGGTATTAGGAAGAGGAGACTCAGAGAGATAATTAAGTCATGAGGGTGGTACCTTCACAAATGGGATTCGTGCCCTTACAAGAAGAAACATGAGAGTTTGCTCTCTCTCTCTGCTCTCTACCACATGAGGATACAAAGAGAAGACGGACACCTGCAAACCAGGCAGTGGGCTCTCACCAGACACCACATCTTCAGGCACCTTGATCTTGCACTTCCAGCCTCTAGAACTATGAGAAATAAATATCTGTTGTTCAGGCCACCTAGTCTATGGTAATTTATTAAAGCAGCCTAAACTGACTTGTTTTAGACCAAACTGATTTTATTTTTTGTTTTCTATTTCTGAGTAACAAATTACCAGGAACCTAATGACTTAAAACAAAACACATTTAGTTCTCACAGCTTTCTCGGGATCAGGAGTTTAAACACAACTTAGCTTGGTTCTCCCTGAGGCTGCAGTCAAGGTATCAGCAAGGACTGGGTTCTCTTCTGAGGCATGCCTGGGGAAGGAACCCCCTCTAAGTCAACACAGTTGTTAGTAGCACACAGTTTCTTGCAAGTTTCCAGTGTGAGGCCCTCAGTTTCTTGCTGGTGGTTGACCAAGGCCACTTTAATTTCCTCCAACACATGGCCCTCTCCATAGGGAAGCCCATAAAATGGCAGCTAACATCTTCAAACTAAGGAGAGGGTTCCTAGCAGGACAGGTATTATAATCCTTTATGATATAATCACATATGTCTAGCCACATACCATCTGTCAGTTTTGTTGTATTCTACTAGTTAGAAGCATGTCACATGTTCCTCCCGCACACAAAGGGTAGGGATTTCCTAAGACCATGAATCCCAAGAGGGGTCACAGAAGCATCTTAGACTCTGTCTGTCACAGGGTAGGACAATTATTCCTGGGGAGTTACTGTCCCCTACACACCGGATGGTTAACATCCCACTCCCCTGCATACAAAATGCCAGAGTTCCCCCCCAAGTCATTTGGACAAAGGAAATTTTCCCCAGGCATTTCAAAATACACGTCACATGGCTGAGAACCACTGTAGTCTCTGATTATCAAATTCACCACAAAATTGCCAAATTTCTATTCACTTTGTATTTTATGGATGTGACCAATAACTAACAAGAAAACGTGTCTTCACGTTTTCACCTCACGAGCAACATAGACAGTATAACCAGTCCACACAGCCATGAGCTACATTAAATAAAATTTAATTAGAAGAGAGACCTTTAAATAAAAGTCAGCCTAAAATATATATATTGGTTATTTCACCATGAAAAGCACATTTTTATGTAAGTGAAACATAAGAGATAGTATACGCAAAGAAATCTTAACTCATGAAACATTCACAAACCTAGAACCACCATTCTTGTGATGAAAAGCCTCTGTAAACTTTTACTTCATTCTTTTGAAACTAAAGTAATCACTTCCTCCCATAGTATGGCATCACAGTTGGTAGACTACAGGTTTAAATTCCCCAGAGGATAGACTTCATTTAATGTCTTTCCAAACTTTCCTCAGAATCACTGATACAAGAAAAGATAATTGTGTCATTTTCCATTCTCATTACACTTCCTAGATCGTTCTGACAATGGATTTATTTGATGCCTTTCAGAGCTCTCCTCAAAGACACAATCAAAAGAAGGAGAGTGCATCAAAGTATCTGGGGCATTTTTTGTTGTCCTTCATCCTTCATGATGAGACAAATTAAAAATAGAAAGAGACTCCAAATGAGATCTATTCTTGTTACCTTAGGATTCTTCTGGGACTGGTTTGCTAGTTATAAAAGCCACCTTTCTTTGTTGAAATCTAACTTCTGCACACGTTTAAGTTTTTTGAAAAAAGTACACAGGACCTCATGACCTTTTCTGAAAGATTGTTGCCCTGTAAATACACTTCATATAAGCTTTGCAAATTTAGAGGAAAGTTAGGACCATCTTCATTTTAGAAACTCATAGAATCTCAAGCCTGATAATTCAACTTTAAACAAAGTCTTCTTCTAGGATAAGGTAAAACAAAGATTAAGACAACCCCGGTTTGAAAGTCTGATCTCTTAATGACATCTCTCAAACTTTAATGTGCACACAAATCACTTAGAGATCTTGTTAAAATATAGATTCTGATTCAATAAGTCTGGGATGGGGCTTGAGATTCTGAGTTTCTAACAAGCTCCCAGGAGATGCTAGGGCTCTTGATCAGGACTTAGGATGAGGGAAATGAGGTACTTGCCTCCAGCAAAAAAGTTAAGGATTTGCCCCAAACCTCAGCAATCAAAATAAAAAGATTTTAAGGCAATATTTTAACCAATCAAAATGAATGCAAAAATAGCCATGATCAAAATATATCAAATATTTTAACAAAGACAGGCAGTAATTCTCTTTACAGCCCTACACTATTTTATAGCAGGAACACTTATTTCCAACCCATGCTACCTTGCAGGCCTCAGCACCCAGGCTTGGGAGGGATAACAATTGGGTGGAAACAGATTGGCTACGCTGGGGTTTAATATATTGTCATTTTTCTTTAATTGTAGAGATTTTATTAACTTTTTCCACTTGATTTGAGATGTGGTAGGATATTTGACAAGGGTATATAGGGGCACATTCTTCCTTTGACCTCAAGCTCTACCATGGCTTGACAAGGCATTGCTGCTGGTCTTCAGATCACTCTTGGAGCAGCAAGGCTGCTATGGCTGTCTGAGAAAAGACCCTGACTCTCGGTCTACATCTGAGACCTGGCTACTCAACATATGGACACCAGCAGCAGCGTGGACATCAGCACTGGGGAGCTTTTTAGAAATCTGGACTCTTAGGACCCTCCCACTTCAGAACCTCAGAATCAGGATCTGCACTTTAACATGATCCACAGATGATTTTATGTATAATAAAATCTGAGAAACCTGGCTTTGTAAATTTCCAATCTCTCTCATCAAGATGTGAACTCTTATTTCTCTGTCCCTCGTGTGTGTCTTCTCAGTAGTTCTGAGCCTGTGTATTTGGGTGGTTTCTGCATGTCTTAGGTAAAGAAGAAAGCAAATTTCCTGCAGTATCCTTTTTATATTCCTTATTGTGTTTCTAAGCCAACAATGATAAACAGCATCTAGGAAGAATCCTATTTTCACGTGGAAGGAAGAGAAGAGCTTTATGGCCAAAGGAATGTTTCATGCCTACCCAGTACCAACTGTTATCTTGTAGAGAGATAGGTAATTTTTCAAGAAAAATGTCAGGACTGACTGCATTAACCTTGAAACATCGGTCCCTTTGGGTTGTAAAATTCCTGCAATCTCACCCGTGAGGCTTTTTGAAAGAAGAGCAGAAGGGAAAGGGGTGGGGATGGAGGAAATAATCCTGCCTCAGAAGCAAAAAGGAAGGTCTCTGAAACTAAAATTTGGGCAGTCCCATGGCCAAAAATGGCATCTATCTCTACCACTCTCCTGAATGAAATATATAGTATGTTCCTTAGGTAGAAATGTGATCATTTACAACTCCCTCCAGGAAAACATGCCTTACTAGAAAAGTTTAAAATAAAAAGGCATCGACTCCTTTTCACCAGTGGGGAACTAATGTTCTGAAGAATTGAGCAACCTAAAAAATCATGGATTACAGAATTTTGGTGTTGAAGAATGCTTAGATAGCAATCTGCCCATGATTATTTACAACCCAGGAATCTCCTGAAATAAAATCTTGGTGTGACGTTATAGAGGATCAATATTTCTTAGAGTTCATTGAGAAAAGTGCTATTCGAACACTGAGATGGAATATTATATTGACTCCTCAATCCATATTGAGAGGACTAGCCACAATGACACCAGGTGAATATGTGAAGGAAAGTGAGCAAAGAAGTGAAACTATGGCTTCCCTGGTGGTGCAGTGGTTGAGAGTCCACCTGCCGATGCAGGGGTCACGGGTTCGTGCCCCGGTCCGGGAAGATCCCACGTGCCGCGGAGCGGCTGGGCCTGTGAGCCATGGCCGCTGAGCCTGCGCGTCCGGAGCCTGTGCTCAACGGGAGAGGCCACAACAGTGAGAGGCCCGCGTACCGCAAAAAAAAAAAAAAAAAGAAGTGAAACTAGATACATAAGGAAGCTGTGGTGTGGGGGTGGTGTGAAATCAATGAGGTTTTGGATAGAATCTATTTCTCCTGATAAAGAAGTACCGGACATTGATGAAAAAATAATTTTATATTGTATAATGTGCCCCCAAAGCCACAATTCAATTGGTGCACAATTTTTAAAGACGCCCCCTTGCTGCTGTACTTGACATACATTTGTTCATAAAACTTAATATCAGAAAGTAAGAAAGTGTTAGCATAAAAAAATCATCTTCCACTTAAATAGCTGTCTGTCAAGGAAGGGTTAAGTTTCAGAAATCACAGCTGAAAAACACCACTTTTTCTTTTGACAGTTGAGGTCACTAGCACTGCCGTTCGGTAACTCCACATTTTAGACCTGTAAAATCATTTTTCCCCTCCAGTGTTCTTTCTTTTCATTGCAGCATATATGCCACTCAGTTTGCTTTGCCTGATATTTGCTTTGACTGTTATCCACTTCATTTCTGCCCTCTCCTTCCTACTTTTTTGAGGATTTTTTTGGTGCTTGCTGGAGGAGTTGGATTGACAGCCCAAGAGACCATAATCCTCTGTTTATCCAGAGAAAAGGTAAAGAGAAAAGCAATGAGATTGTTAGCTTCTCTGACAACCAGGGTGGCCTCAGTTTTACTGCTGAGCCCCCAGCTGACAGGAAGATCATTCACTGGGCCCTC
This sequence comes from Delphinus delphis, assembly GCF_949987515.2. NCBI lineage: Eukaryota > Metazoa > Chordata > Mammalia > Artiodactyla > Delphinidae > Delphinus > Delphinus delphis. Next base: position 161,607,032 of record NC_082685.1, on the reverse strand, counting down.
TGTGGTTCTCCCCCAAGGTACTGGTGACCTGTGGGGCAAGGCACAATAATACTAACATCTAGGGAACTACCTAATATCTTGGTATTTAACGTGGGTGGTAAATGAAACCTGCAAGAAGATAATTGAACACATGGGTCTCTTAGCTGTGCCATTCCTTACGCCCAAACTGCAGTGGATTTGGCATAGCTTGTAGCAAGCTTACAAAACTCGGTGAATGCATGTGTGCACAGGCAATGCATACAGGCATGCATGTGGGCATGTATGTACCTGTAGGGATTTCTCAAACTTTCCATCTATTCTATCACCTGGAGATCTCGTTAAATTTCAGACTCTAATTTAAATGTTCTAATATGTGGCCTGAAATTCTGCATTTCTAATAAGTTCCCAGGGTGCTGCTTTTGAGTGACAGGGTTATATGTATTTGGGAAAGGCCAATAGGTACTTGTCACCAATCAAGTGCCTCCCTCAGTTATTTCTAGAGTTGATTTCCTAATAAAAGTAAGGAAGTTACCTTGATACCTAAACCACTAAATACCCCCAGAGTGAACATCATCACCTTCTGCATCAGTTCATTTCATTGTGGTAACGAACACTGATGGGATAAGGAATCCATGATTCAGGAAGAATCTATGTTTGCCTAATAAATACTCTATCATGTATAAAGCACTGGACTGGGAAAACTAGACCCATAAACGTGTAGAGAATGCTCACACACTGCCTTTATCCTTAAACTTGGGCTATACGTTAATTGGTAAAAGCCCTCTCTGCTGCCTGGGAGCTTCCCCTAGGAGTCTCCAGCTGACATGAATCATTTATTACTCCATCTTCAACTGGAGACTAGACCAAATTTCATTTTCCGAAAAACTGTGTCTTTCTGTCTGCTTTTATCATAGTGGTTGACCATAATATTCTACCACTTTAAACAATGAGAAATATGTATATATTTTTTTAAATAGCTAGAAATGACTCTTATCTGATAGCTAAAGGTTAATTTTTAACTTTGGGAGAATTCAATACCTTGTCTACAAGTCCAAACCCAAGGCAAAACCCTAGGGCATTTGCTTATATAAAAATGTGACAAGGTCTATATTAGCATTCTCTAGTCAAAAGTTTAAACGTGTTTCCTCATAATTGTGGGCCAGAACAGAAAGTCTGACCCATAATAGAACTATTCTGTGAAACTCCAAGGAATTCCCTTTCCAAAGTTGTATAAAAATCTATCAGTAGAAAATGCACATTGAGAGAATGTTTCATAAGGAAAAATTTTTTTAGGGTTGGAAGTTGAGAGATTCTGAATGGAAAATTATCAAAGTGTATCACAGTTGGTGGACCCTTTTTAAAAAATAATAAGACACATTCTCTCTCTTCATGTCTATAAGCATCAGAAACCCTTACACATATTTATGCAGTGAGAAAACAAAATCAAAAAGTAAGCAAAATTTCATGCCTTTTTCCCTGTATATACACTTTTTTGTTATTCTTATGTTTTTTCAATTCACCATCAATTCAGAGCCTGATCAACAAGACACCAGTCATTTGCTTAAATCCACACAGTGCTATACCTCACGTCCTTGTATTACGTCCTCTGGGTCTATTCCTCCCCAATTTTTTATGCTCTCTGAATGTGACATTATCATACATTTATGGCAAAAGAGCTGATGTTACCTTCTCTCTGCTCTAGAAAAACAAACATTACATTATTTTGTTTGAGGGTTTCTTCTCAAATAAGCAGACCAGATTTTTGCTCTTTAAATTCCTTCTAATTTTGTGTTTTAAGACTTTTTCAGAAAATTAAGAGACTTAATTAAAGAGACTTAATCTGACTTGTGCAATAAACCCTGTTAAGAATGAAGCGATGGGTACTTCCCTGGTGGTCAGGAGGTTAAGAATCCACCTTCCAATGCAGGGGACGTGGGATCGATCCCCGGTCGGGGAGCTAAGATCCCACATACCACGGGGCAACTAAGCTCATGTGCCACAACTACTGAGCCCATGCTCCACAACTAGTGAGTCCACATGCCGCAACTACAGAGCCCACACACTCTGGAAATCATGCACCACAATTAGAGAGAAGCCTGCGTGTCACAGCTAGAGAGAAGCCCATGCGCTGCAACGAAAGATCCCTCATGCCACAACTAAGACCCGATGCAGCCAAAAATAAAAAAATATTTAAAAAAGAACAAAGCAATGATCACTTTTCATATTCAATAAGCATAATATTTATTTTCAGAAACTCCAGGTTTGAGATCACTGGGTTACTGAGGTTGTAATACTCTGCAATAAGATCATATTATATCAAAAAGGAGTTATACTCTAAATATCAATTGTGCTACCTTAGAAATTGTTATTCACTTAGTCCTAAGATCTCTAAGTCCTTACGTTATCTGCCTATTGCTCTAAAAAAGATGATGTATCTCAAAAAGTTACTAAGAGGGATGCCTAGAACTATTTTCCCAAATCGTGTTCCTCATAACAATATTAGCAATAGGTATTATTCTAAAAACTGAAAATTGTAATCAAGTAAGTTTAGAAAGCATGAAGCCAAACGTAGTTAAACAGATTTTTTTATTGCAAGATTTCTCTGAGCTTTTAGAGTCCCGCAGCAGAGCCTTGCTAATTGCTGTCCACTTCTCTTTTCTATGTCAGATAGGATTGCCACATTTCCCAGCTGCTTTATTATTAAGGTTGGGGCCATGTGACTGGATCTACCCAATAGAACATGGTCAGAGTGATATGTGCTATTTCCAGGTCTGATCATCAAATATCCCATCTCATTTTCCTTACTTGCTTCACTCCTTGGGAAGCTGAAGGCAAAGGGTCCATTAGGGACCCCCAAGGAAGCTGTGGATGTTGGCACCAAAAAAGGGAAGGAACCACGTCTTAAGTCACTACATGGAAGGCCACTTAGCAAACATATAATCGTATTATGAACTAAGTGAAACATCGCTTGTATGAAGCCACTGAGATGTTAAGGATGGTTGCCTTTCTTCTGCCAAGAAATTAATATTTCATAAATTACTTTCATCTTTTACTTTCCTGTTCAAACATTTTTGCGGGCTTTATGTTAACCTTCTGAAAGATTTGAACATCTTTATTCAGCGTTAAAGGCCCTCCTCCATCTGAGTGTAACCTGATATCCTTCTTCTCGGCAGGATGAAACCTCTGCTCCAGCAGATCCACTGTGAAGCAAAAGGTCATGTCCATGCTCCTTTCCATGACTAAATTCCTCTACATCATACTCATCCATCGAGGTTCAGCTTGAAAACCTAATACAAAGGCATGGTTTAGAGCATTCTAGTTCATAGTGCTCTCTCTTTGCTTTAAAGTGTTTCCTTCCTTTCATTTTTTTATATTCACATTTTATTTTTTTTTAATGATAATTTCCAGGGTTTGTTTTGGCTACGCCGGGTCTTCGTTGCGGCACGCAGGATCTTTTTTCAGTTGCTGCATATGGAAGAGCTTCTTAGTTGTGGCATATGAACACTTAGTTGTGGCATGTGTGTGGGATCTAGGTCCCTAACCAGAGATGGAACTCAGGCCCCCTGCATTGGGAGCATGGAGTCTTACCCACTGGTGTACCAAGGAAGTCCCTACATTCACATTTAAAAAATGTGAATGTAGGGACTCAGTCAGCCAATCAAAAAAACAAAAAATGCTTATTAAGCATCTATTAGGTAGCAGGTATCATACTAGGTCCAAAAGATATAGTAGGAGACAAGGATCTGATCCCTGCCCCCCATGAAGCTAACATTCTAGAAGTAAACTACAATTTCCCAGAGGGGACAATGTCTTATTGACATTTTTTTAACATCTAGTACGTACTATAATTCATTGACGGTACTCAAAATATTAAAGTGTCATTGCAGTTATTGTCTTGGTATGCTAATGACTTTCCCTTAATTATATATTATCTTGCATATTTTCTTTACATTCTTGTATTTTTGCCCAAGAAGACTGTGGTAGTCACAAATCAAAAGATGTCTCCAGGGCTTCCCTGGTGGCGCAGTGGTTAAGAGTCCGCCTGCCGATGCAGGGGATGCAGGTTCGTGCCCCAGTCCGGGAAGATCCTACATGCCGCGGAGCGGTTGGGCCCATGAGCCATGGCCGCTGAGCCTGCGCATCTGGAGCGGGAGAGGCCGCAACAGTGAGAGGCCCAGTACCGAAAAAAAAAAAAAAAAAAAAAAGATGTCTCCAGAAAATCCCCATCCCTTATTCAATTAAAACACTAATCTAGGCACCATTCTGTAGGATCTCTGCAGATATAATTAAGGCCCTGAACCAACAGACCTGAGATAGAGAAATTACCCTGGGCCATCCTGGTCTGCCTGGTATAATCACATAAGCATTAGAGGACAGAAAAGCCAATCTGAGAGATGCAGCAGAGGGGGAAATTAAGGAGATTTGAAGAATGAGAAGACAGGACCTGCCAATGCTAAAGGCAAGCCACCTAAAAGGCAGGAAAAAGATGGTGGCCAGCCTATAGGAGCAAGAATGGGACCCTAACTCTTAATTAGCCAACGACATGAAGGTTCTTGGAAGCAGATTCCTTTCAAGAGTTTCCAAAACCTTGATTTTGTCCTTGTGAGACTCAAAAGAGAGGACAAAGCTGAGCCATGCTGTGCCTGGACTTCTGACCTACAGAGCTGGGTGGTAATACATCATGTTTCTAAGTCACTAGCTTGTAATAACTTGTTATGAGTGACTGAAAGCTAACACAGAGGTTTATACAATAATATATTTATTCCTTCAACCCACACAGGTGGAGTGACGAGTCTGAGCATGACTGTAGGTAGTAGAAATACAAAGTTAAAAAGACACAGCCCAGGGACTTTCATTCCCATAGCCATTGCCCCACCCCTGCGTGTCACAGGTCACCTGGCCATCCACCCTCCACTGGCAGTCATGAGGTGCCCCCTCTGTCCCTGTTGGGGTGGTGTCAGAGGAGACCTTGTGAGGAGTCAGGATTTTCCCCAAGAAAATCCTGCAGTAACGAGGCCACCCCTACTGTGGTGTTAGCAGTGATCCCTTGGGGATCCCAAACTCCCAACTCCAGCAGTGGTGATGAAGAACCCCTTTCCACAAGGGGTCAGCGGAGACCAAACAAGAAACCTGAGCCAAGAGGAAGGTGAGCTTTAAAGTAGAATAAAAGTTATTCATATATTGTACATGTGTCTATTTTAAAAAATTTTTTCCCATTTAGGTTATTACAGAATACTGAGCAGAGTTCCCTGTGCTATATAGTAGGTCCCTGTTGGTTATCTATTTTAAATATAGCAGTATAGAACAGGGAACTCTGCTCAATACTCTGTAATTACCTAAATGTGAAAAGAATTTGGAAAAGAATAGATACATGTGTATGTTTAACTGAATCACTTTAGTGTACACCTGAAACTAACACAACATTGTTAATCAACTAGACTCCAATATAAAGCAAATTTTTTTAAATAGTAGAATAAAACTGTGGCAGAAAAATCAGTGAAATCATGGCTTTAAAAAGTGTGCACTGTATGTTACTTGGAGACGTTTGCTGACTTTAGACGTGAAGCGATCAGCAGTGGATAGTGAGGGGTGTAAGTGGATGATGTTATAAGTGTAATGAATGTTACGTGAAATGTAAATACAGGGTGTAAAGTGGTTTGTCTTCTCTTTTTGTTGTTTGTTTTGTTTTGTATTTAGGGGAAAAGGAAAGGCATAAGGATATAGCTAGAGGGACAGAGGGTGTTTGTTATACAAGAAAGAGGAATTTAAATATGTTGCCACCGTGAAGAGAAAGATTCTTTAGAGAAAAAGGGATGAACAACTGCAGAGCAGGAATGATTGATTGTAAAAGTTCTCCAGGATACCATGAGACTCCAATTACCAGGGGATTAGCCTTGGATAGGAAAAGGCTTCCATTATTCTCAAGATCTCAGAGCAGAAAAGAGGGCTGAGCAGAGAGATATATGTTTTTAGTGGCAGCGGGTCCAGTCAACAGAGTGCCCCCTCGATGGTTTCAGGATTTTCTCAGTAGGTTACAGGCACTGTAATCTGCAAGTAGTAAAGAGGAGATATAAGTGTTTTTAGGAGAGTCCAGGGCAGTTACACGAAACCAATATAATTAAGAAATAATTCTTTGATCAGTAATTGTAATAAATTAAAGCAACAGTGTCTTAGAGTTTTTTGGGGTTTTTTTGAGCATTCACATTATTCTTGAAAAATCATTTCTCTTCTTCCTTTGTAATAAAAATAAAACATTAATAAAATTGCAATGCTTTGCTAGTGGTTTTAAGAAGTGAATTATACATTAAAAGGATCATACACCATGATCAAGTGGGATTTATCCCAGGGATGCAAGGATTCTTCAATATATGCAAATCAATCAATGTGATACACCATATTAACAAATTGAAAAATAAAAACCATATGATCACCTCAATAGATGCAAAAAAAGCTTCTGACAAAATTCAACACCCATTTGTGATAAAAACTCTCCAGAAAGTGGGCATAGAGGGAACCTACCTCAACATAATAAAGGCCATATATGACAAACCCACAGCAAACATAATTCTCAATGGTGAAAAACTGAAAGCATTTCCTCTAAGATCAGGAACAAGACAAGGATGTCCGCTCTCACCACTATCATTCAACATAGTTTTGGAAGTTCTAGTCATGGCAATCAGAGAAGAAAAAGGAATACAAATTGGAAAAGAAGAAGTAAAACTGTCACTGTTTGCAGATGACATGATTCTATACATAGACAATCCTAAAAATGCCACCAGACTACTAGAGCTAATCAATGAATTTGGTAAAGTAGCAGGATACAAAATTAATGCACAGAAATCTCTTGCATTCCTATACACTAAGGATGAAAAATCTGAAAGAGAAATTAAGGAAACATTCCCATTTACCATTGCAACAAAAAGAATAAAATACCTAGGAATAAACCTACCTAGGGAGAAAAAAGACCTGTATGCAGAAAACTATAAGACACTGATGAAAGAAATTAAAGATGATACCAACAGATGGAGAGATATACCATGTTCTTGGATTGGAAGAATCAATATTGTGAAAATGACTATACTACCCAAAACAATCTACAGATTCAATGCAATCCCTATCAAATTACCAATGGCATTTTTTACGGAACTAGAACAAAAAATCTTAAAATTTGTATAGAGACACAAAAGACCCTGAATAGCCAAAGCAGTCTTGAGGGAAAAAAACGGAGCTGGAGGAATCAGACTCCCTGACTTCAGACTATACTATAAAGCTACAGTAATCACGACAATATGGTACTGGCACAAAGACAGAAACATAGATCAATGGCACAAGATAGAAAGCCCAGAGGTAAACCCACGCACCTATGGTCAACTAATCTATGACAAAGGAGGCAAGGATATACAACGGAGCAAACACAGTCTCTTCCATAAGTGGTGCTGGGAAAACTGGACAGCTACATGTAAAAGAATGAAATTAGAACACTCCCTAACACCATACACACAAAAAAAACTCAAAATGGATTCAAGACCTAAATGTAAGACTGGACACTGTAAAACTCTTAGAGGAAAACATAGGAAGAACACTCTTTGACATAAATCACAGCAAGATCTTTTTGACCCACCTCCTAGAGTAATGGAAATTAAAAAAATAAATAAACAAATGGGACCTAATGAAACTTCAAAGCTTTTGCACAGCAAAGGAAACCATAAACAAGACGAAAAGACAACCCTCAGAATGGGAGAAAATATTTGCAAACGAATCAACGGACGAAGGATTACTATCCAAAATATATAAACAGCTCATGCAGCTCAATATTAAAGAAACAAACAACCCAATCCAAAAATGGGCAGAAGACCTAAATAGACATTTCTCCAAAGAAGACATACAGATGGCCAAGAAGCACATGAAAAGCTGCTCAACATCACTAATTATTAGAGAAATGCAAATCAAAAGTACAATGAGGTATCACCTGACACTAGTTAGAATGGGTGTCATCAGAAAATCTATAAACAACAAATGCTGGAGAGGGTGTGGAGAAAAGGGAACCTTCTTGCACTGTTGGTGGGCATGTAAATTGATACAGCCACTATGGAGAACAGTATGGAGGTTCCTTAAAAAACTAAAAATAGAACTACCATATGACCCAGCAACCCCACTACTGAGCACATACCCTGAGAAAACCATAATTCAAAAAGACACGTGCACCCCAATGTTCACTGCAGCACTATTTACAATAGCCAGGTCAAGGAAGCAACCTAAATGCCCATCGACAGATGAATGAATAAAGAAGATGTGGTACATATATACAGTGGAATATTACTCAGCCATAAAAAGGAAGGAAATTGAGTCATTTGTTGAGACGTGGATGGATCTAGAGACTGTCATACAGAGTGAAGTAAGTCAGAAAGAGAAAAACAAATATCGTATATTAACGCATGTATGTGGAACCTAGAAAAATGGTACAGATGAACCGGCTTGCAGTTCAGAAGTTGAGACACAGATGTAGAGAACAAATGTATGGACACCAAGGGGGGAAAGCGGCAGGGGGGTGGGGATGGTGGTGTGCTGAATTGGGTGATTGGGACTGCCATGTATACACTGATGTGTATAAAATTGATGACTAATAAGAACGTGCTGTATAAAAAAATAAATAAAATTAAATTTAAAAACTTAAAAAAAAAGAAGTGAGTTATAGCTCTTCCATCTTCCAGGTATTTTCAGCCAATTTCTGCAATTTATTTTGTAAGAGAACAAAAAAAGCCATATTTTCAACTACACAATCAGAAAAGAAAAATCACTGACTAATAACATTTCTCTATTTCAGTAAGTGCTAGGCTGCATCATTACTTATTTGTAATAAATGTCATAGTATTCCCCTTTTTCACCCCCTCCTCATTTTCCTCCTTGCTGTTACAAACCAAGTGTGGATGTGCTTTTCTATCCTAGAGGAGAGAAGTCTAGCCCTATTCTCAGAAACTGGAGAGACACAGCCTGTTCTGCAAGTATCTGAGAGGCAGAACCAAGATATGGGAGCTCAGAGACAGGGAAGGAGGGAGGGGGCGTGTTACCATCACAACAACCAGTCTTATCAGTAAGCCCCAGGAGAGGAGTGAACGGAATAAAAATGTGACCCAAGACATGTAAGACAGCAGAAGCTTGGTTAGAAAGCCCTTTGACTAAAAAAGAAAAGGAAGTGCTGATGCTATGCAATAGCACAGAGGTGAATTCCGCTATTGCCCTATATCCTGGCTCTGCTTGAAAACAATTCTATATGCATCTCCAAACTATTCTGTCAGCAGGATTAAGTACATCAGGCAAGTACTAAGATGTGCCAGACACGGTGCCATGCTTGGTACAATTGCTCTGTTTGCAACCATGGGTTATAATTGAACACTCACCCTGAAATGAAGTGACGTGTAGAAGACCTAGAGGCAGGCTAGAAACAGGAAATTCTTGTGTGTTACTCCAGAAGGTAATAGAGCACCTATTTGTATTATTACGCTTTCCACTTCACACGCCAAAAATGGAATCACTGGATGATTCTGGAAAAGAGCCAAGTGATCCTTGCCCTAAGGCCACCACAATTTGGTTCAAGGCTTCTTCAAGTAACTTGGCCTCTTCAGAGCTCAGACTTTCTTAAAAGGGGAAATTAAACTAGATCTATGATTTGCTGAGGTCCAGATACATTCAAGAATCTAATGAATAGCTCAATTTCGTTTCTTTTTATGGCTGAGTAATATTCCATTGTATATATGTGCCACATCTTCTTTATCCATTCATCCGATGATGGGCACTTAGGTTGTTTCCATCTCCGGGCTATTGTAAATAGAGCTGCAATGAACATTTTGGTACATGGCTCTTTTTGAATTTTGGTTTTCTCAGGGAAAGTGAGGGATTCCACCCCTGAAGTATGAACTAGTGTATAGACCCATAGATTTCAGATACTTCATGAGCCCCTGCAGTCCAGCTATGGACCTTATTGTGGGTTGAATTGTGTCTCCTAAAAAGACATGTTTAAGTCCGAACCCCATGTATTTGTGAATGTAACCTTGTTTGGAAATTAGGTCTTTGCAGATGTAATCATGTTAAGATAATGTCATACTAGAATGGGAGAGAAGTGGTTTGTCCTAAATCCAATCTGTTGGAGTCCTTATAAGAAGAGAAGAGGCACAGGTATACCATGTGATGATGGAGGTGGAGATTGGAGTGAGATATCTACAAGCTAAGGAATGCCAAGTATTGCTACAAACCACCAGAAGCTGCAAGAGGCAAGGAAGGATCCTCCCCTAGAGACTTCAGAGAGAACATACCCTGCTGACACCTTATTTCAGACTTACAGCCTCCAGAACTGTGAGAGAATAAATTTCTGTTGCTTTAAGCTTCCCAGTTTGTGGTATTTTGTTACGAAGCCCTTGGAACTAATACGGACCCCGCGATGTGAACCCCCACACAAGGTGACTTAGTTCTCTGTCTCTCACACTCACACACATTCCGTCAGCAAATCTTTGTGGCTTTACCTGCAGATTATATCCAGAGTCTGACCATTTCACTACCTCCCACTCTAGTTTGCTAGTCCAAGCCTCTGTCAATCACCTCTTGCTTAGATATCACAATATTTCTCTACCTTAGTCAGTGCTAGGCTGCACCATTTCTTATTGCTAATAGATGTCATGTTCCCCTTTTTTGCCCACCTCTTCATTTTCTTGGTTCCCTGTTACAAATCAATGTAGACATGTTTTCCTGCCCTTGGCACTCACATCTCTTTCTTCTCAACTAGAGAGTGGTAAACTAGGGCACATGAACCCTGCCCCAACTAGAGGTTCTAGTTAAGGAGATTTTCCAGGGGAACTCCGTGATCCACTTGACTTTTATCTGCCGTCCCAGCCAGCGTGAAGGCTCTTAAGAGGTTACACAGAAGCTGCTTCCTGGAACTCCCTGTGTTTACAAATAAACTTTTTGTTTTTTAATTAATTTACTTATTTATTTATGGCTACTTTGGGTCTTCATTGCTGCGCGCGGGCTTTCTCTAGTTGCGGCGAACGGCGGCTACTCTTCGTTGCGGTGTGCAGGCTTCTCACTGCGGTGGCTTCTCTTGTTGTGGAGCACGGGCTCTAGGTGCGCGGGCTTCAGTAGTTGTGGCTCACGGGCTCAGTAGTTGTGGCACATGGGCTTAGTTGCTCCGCGGCATGTGGGATGTTCCCAGACCAGGGTTTGAACCCGTGTCCCCTGCATTGGCAGGAGGATTCTTAACCACTGCACCACCTCCGGGAAGTCCCTAAACTTTGTTTTTAAATAAAGTGTTATTGGAACACAGCCATGTCGATTCATTGATGTGTTGTCCATGGCTGCTTTCATGCTACAACAGCAAAGCTGAGTAGCTGCAACAGAGACTGGATGGCTCACAAAGCCTAAATTATTTACTATCTGGCCCTTCATAGAAAACATTTGCTCCCTGTTCCAGGCTATCTAGCACTCTGAAATGCTCTGTCCAAAAGTCTTGGAGTCCCCTTCAAGGAGCTGCACGAGCTTCTGCAACTTCAGGTTCATCCTCTCAAGGACAGATTGAACCTCAGGTGAGTACACTCCCGTGCTTGGGAGGGGTGGTCAAGGATTGGTGATTTGCTGGGGTGTGGATTATTTGGGGGCATGCAAACTTCTATATCCATGCAAGCAGGCATAAGTTACCCACACTGGAGGATGGAGTGAGGGCTGGGAAGAGAATGGCTTCCCTACACTGCCATGTTCCATGAAGAAAATTAAGGAGCCCATGAATTCTAAATTGGAACTTTATCTTCTTGACTGTTATGAAGACAAATTTGTCAAGGTTGGGGGAGATAACACAGTTTATTTAATATATTTTAGCATGATGTATAACTTTAAATATATAGACATGTGGGACGTGGACCTCTTTTTGACTTGTGTGCTGGTCCTGCAAGTGTTAATGGTACTACATTAGGGAAAGATGCTGATAGACTTGAAGTTCCACTTTCTGTAGGTTAAACTGGAAGTTTCATTCAGTAACACATATAGACATATATACTCATGCACAGGTATTTTATAGTAACAATGAACTGGCCAGCTCTGGGCTGAGGAAAGTGAAACCCCACTATTTCACATAAGTTCAGGAATCATGCTACTTGCCTTACCAAAAAAAAAAGTGTTTGTGATTCATGGTTACAGATAATGATATCTGGCAAAGTTGGAAGATGTTTGATCCCAGAATGAGGGTCTGTTTATCTATAGATGTTCTGTAATTCAACTGGTATGGATAAAGCCTAGGAAAAAGATGGTTTTAACTAATCTTCAAGTTAACTTCTTGCTTTGTTGAAACCAGTGGCCCTTCAGTAGCCCGTCAGAACTTGCCAGATGGTCTCCCAATTCTTGGTACAATAAAATCAATAAAATCAGCAATAAGCTATGAATAAAGTCTGAAGATACTTCATTTAAAATTTATTCTTTGTTTCACTCTGTTTCTCAGCTAGTCACCAGGTAAAGTTAGATATAAATCATTGTGATTATTATGCATATACAAAACAAAAACGTAGACTTTGCCAGTGGCTACCCTTACAAGTCGCTCTGGTGAAATATTCCTGACATTTGCTATGACAAGAGTCACTCTGGCTTTTTCAGCCATAGACTCTCACAACATTCATCCAACAGATTTTCAACAATGATGAGATCCAAGCTGTGCACAAAAATAGAATTGCTAATTATGTAGCAGTGGGGACATATCACTGAATGACGTAGATGTACTCCATGCTGGCATGAAGTGTACAGCTAAGTGGGTAACCCAGAAATCAAACAAACATTAGTATAAAGAATACCTATTTGAATTTTTCTTACATGCTAGGAAGAACAGTGAAGGGGCTGCAAAGCAATTAGAAGAGGTGAACCAGCCTCAGCTGGCAGGGAGGGAGGAGATCACAGGAGGCTTCTTTGAGGAAATGACATTTCAACTGAGCCCAGTAGGATGCATAAAGGTTAGCAGAGCAAAGACAGAGCATTTGCCATGGCCCTGAAGCAAGGGAGAGCTTTGATAACCTGTAGGAAGACCAGTGTGGCTGGAGTGAGGTGGGCAAGGTAGAAATGGTGTTAGACTAGACCGAAGAGGCCTGCAGGTGTCAGATCAAAGACAGTCCTCTACACAGAGTTGGCACACTTCTTCTGTAAAGGGCCAGCTGGTTAGCATTTTAGGCTTTGTAGAACAAGTAGCAAAATCAAGGACACGATGCAGGTACTTGGTATCAAGAAGGAAAAGGAATTCTCACATTTTTATTGACAAAAATAAAAATACAATAATAATAATAGGGTACAATTTTTACTAATCAGAAGAATGAAATTCTTTTGGGGGAGGATGTCATTTGGCATAGGGCTTCAGAGTTAGTGTTTCCTATGATTGAAATTGATTAGCTTTTATGCGTTTCATCTCTGGGAACATCTTTTCACACATATGGGTACTACCAAACACTGATATAAATCCATGAGCATATGATTTCACTTGAGTGTGTCTGTCACTTGGAATCAGGCATTGATAGAATTCTATTAGATTCTTCTCTTGATATTTGCCTTTTAGCATGCCATTATGTTGCAGATTAATCAGTTCCAACTGAAAGTTAGGTGGAGCCTTCTCAATTGCACAGTTAAATGGATTTTGAAATACACAATTTCCTTTGCACATGCATTGAGGTCTGAACAGCACTTCTGGAATTGTAGATAGACCTGCTGAAAGGTCATTTGCTTTATTATATTAAATGATGCTGGATGATCTTTCTTATCAAGCTGTAAGGGGATAAAGATCTAAGATTCTAGGCCACAATTAATTGGTAGTTTTGTTATCTTACGTGATATGCAATGTTGTCTATTTATAAAATGTTTACCTTATTCCCTCAGTAGAAACCAAAGTTTTGGCTTTCCACAATCCAATTTATATGGCGTATTTGGTTTCAGTTAAGATTTTTGTATATATATTTACCAGTCCTGAAGACTGGTAAAATGATCAGGAAACATAGGATCAACAATTCAGTTGTGGAAGATCTGAACAGAAAATATGTAATCTCCTAGATCCACTTCTTTCTTTGCTATTCTTAGAGAGTGTCTCACCATAGGTGAGTTCTTAGTACAGATTATCTTTTACCCAAAATTCTGTTTCAAGAACCTCAGAAGAACTTTCCACCAAATTATTCAAAATGCTTAGGTTGCAATAAAGACAGCAAGCAAGTGTTCATTATAACAGTCTCACAGAACACAGTCCTACAGACCATAATGAAGAAGAGAATTTAATGAGTTTTTTTTCAGTCTGCTGAGAAATCATCCCACATACTGACATGACTGGGTGGAGAGATTTACAGTGATTCTGCTTCTCACTGTGCCAAATCCCGCTCCCTTCAAAGACAAGAAAAACCAACAACTAAAACAGCATTGGCGGATGGACTTAAGAGCTGAATGCTAGAGAGTGATCCTTAATAAATACATACCTGTTTTCATTTTCTAGTGCTGTTTAACAAATTACCATAAACTCAGAGCTGTAAAACAATACACAGTTCTGTAGAAAATCCTAGCATGGTGTGACTGGGTTCTCTGCTTGAAGCTGAAACTGATGGGGTGAGTTCTCATCTGGAGGTTCTGGGGGAAAATCTGCTTCCAAGCCCACTCTTGTTGGCAGAAATCAAGGACTGCAGGTTGAGGGACTGAGGTCCCCACTTCCTTGCTGGCCACTCCCCTCAGTTCATAGAGGTTGCCACGTTCCTCAACAGGTGACACCCAGTCCAGCCCATCCAGATAATCATTGATTGTGCCATAAAACAACCTAAGCAAAGGAGAAAAATTCATCAGAGTCATAATCCTGGAGATTTTGAAGGGTATGTACACAGTGGGAGGGAGAATTTGGAGGGAGGGCCATCTTAGAATTCTGCCCATCACAACATCCAGTGAGATTCCAAGAGAAAAACCGAAGTTCAGTACACATATATGTATGCAGACACCAGGGTACAATTCTTTTTCCCTTTTGACTTTTTAGATTTCGTTTCTGAATCTCAAAAAGTAATCTTCATACTAGAAATGGTTTTGCAGTACAAGATTTGTAGCTGAGTACTCTGATGATTCCATAAATAAAAATGATAAAATATCAGAGGGTAGAAGAGCTTTGTGGACATGAGAGCTCAAATAATAATTTCATTTCTAAAGCAAACATCACTCTTCTGTCAACCAAAAATTTCCTTCTCACCTAAACATTTTCCATTCAAAGATTATAGTAGTTGAGAACATTTAGCTACAAGTATACAAGGGTAAACAGTTGCGAGTGTAATAATCAAAATATCCAAATATTCATAAACTCATCTAAGCCTGATTTTTTTCAGGAGAATAAATATTTTTGGAGTCATAAAATGTATTCTATTATGGGGAATGCTGTGTATTGTATAAAAAGAATCTATTACTTCCCACAAAATACAAACTTTTAACAGAGAGAAAATTAAAGGTAAGTGATTTTTAAATTACTGGTATCTAACAATTTAGACAGACAATACACTTATACATGTACCTTCATGTTCAAGTCTGAATTCAAGGATCAGCCAGTGCACAAAGGATCTTCTTATTCATGTACCACTGAAATTCTTATATCTCCTTTCTAAACTATGTGTCAGAAGAAATCAAAGTTATTTAATTTTACATTTTAACTGGCTCATATTTGATATTCAATGTCAAAAATATTGTATTAATTTATTATTTCAGGACTTAGACTGTACCCAACACACTTCAGGTGTTCAAAGGTAGTTTTGTAGCTGAACAGAATTGAAGAGATTTTTTTAAATGGTAATCTACTATAAGACCACTAAGAAAATTTTGAAACATTATAATAGGAAATATATCCATATACATTTTTTAATCAATGGAATCAGTCAAAATGCTTCTTCATATAAAATACTGTACAGAAGTTTTGCTATGATTATTCAGATTCTCTGGGGAAAAGGTTAAGAAATCTGGAAACATAAACATTCAAATCAGAAAGAATTTATTTATAGAAAAAGAAAAAGATCAATTAAAAGCAAAGAAACTGTATAAATCAATTCAAGGCTATATGGATTGGCTGTAAGGTTGTTTTGCTTTCAGTGTGAAGTTTAAAAACAAGACATTGTCTCAGCTGCCATGGAAAAGTCAGCTTTTCTGTGCTGACATTTGTTTGCAATCTATTTGTTTTTCTGATTGACATACTCTCTGCTAATATAAGGGAAGTCTAAAAAATTAGCTTTTTGGAATGAGAAAGAAAACTATTATTAGACTTCTTTAAATTGACTAGGAATAAGTTATTCTTTTTTTCTTCTCCAGAAATAAAACCTATCCCAACCAACTGACTGCCAATTCCTCAGCTTCTAATCTGTTCCAGTTATCCACTGCTGCATAAAATGTCATCCCAAAATTTAGCCGTTTAAGAAATTAACACTTTCATTAAGTTTATGCATTCTGTGGTTCGGTAATCCAGACAGCATTTGATGACAGTGACTTATCTCTATTCCATTGTCTGGGAACTCCGCTGGGAAGACAAAAGTGACAGGGGTTGACTCAACCAACTAAGGGATAGAATCATTTGGAAACTTCTACACTCATTTATCTTGTTCCTGGGCTGGAATGATGCGAAGGCTGGTGTCAGCTGAACTGTCTACATGTGGTCTCTCCATGTGACTTAGGCATCTTTCGTAGTGTGGCAGCCTCCGAGTAGTTGGTTTCTTATATGGCAGCACAGGGCTCAAAGAGACAGCACTCTAGCAAACAAGGCAAAAGTTATATAACCTAACCTCCAAAGTAACATAGCATCATTGCCTCTATACTTTATTGGTCAAAGTAGTCATAAGACCACTCTCCAATGTCAAGAGGAGGAGATAACTGAACCCATATCACAATGGGATGAGTGTCAAGGAAATTTTTGCCATGTTTTAAAACCAACTCACTGTTCACCATTATTTTCCTATTAATTTGCCATTGCCATGATTGTGAAAACAAGTGCAAAGAATGACAGAGGTCTATGTTTATCAACAATACAGCAAACACTTTACTGTTTTGAAGTTCCCAGAAGCCTGGCTAGGTCTTGAACCCACACAATCTGTTTGATTGCTTTGACTAAGTGATTCACCTGAACTGAAAACGATACAACAACTAACATCAAAATAAGTTAGTACGTGATAATGGATGGGAGAGCTCTTAGCATATAATAGGGAGATTAAAAGCAAATATTACCTAAAAGAAAAAATAGTAGGCATTCAACAAATATTTGTTGAAATAAGATTCATATGTCAGTATTTTGTCAGCTGTATTTGAACTTCTTTTAAGAATGACCCTGGATCAGATGACAACTAACTACATTGTGACCTTCATCCTGCCAGTTCTGCATTTTCAGAACCCTTGCATGGCATGAAACCAATAGAAAGTGAGCTAGGTTTATACTAAGATATAGATCCTAGTCTGCTTCCATTTATTATGTGACCATGGTCATGTCATTTACCTCCTTGGGCCTCGGTTTTCTTAACTATAAACTAAAATAGTTGAATCTTGAAAACCTATGAAATTCCTTCTAATACTGAAAGTTTGTATTAAAGTATTTTTGTCTCTCTTTTATTGACTGGTTGTTATATAATTTTTATTGACTTGTTGTTATATAACTTTATGTATGGAAACCTGGTAAATCAAAGCCATATTTTTGAAATGGGCTCACCAATAGAAATGATAGTAGATAAAAATGGTTCCCAAGCTACCCCACTCAACCCAGTTGTATAGTATTACATTTCAGCCATGTTACGTGTATAATGGTTTATTTTGGTTCTTCTTTTTGGGGTAAAGAGTGAAGGGGCGTTGGTGGACTAAATTGGAAACCTACTCACCATTAACAATATGTGTCTTTGAGTGACTGTGCTCCAAGACAAAACTTAGGACACATAAAACATACAACCCTACTTCCCAATCCCCAGCCATATTTGCATCAAGATCAAGATGTGGTTGTATGCCCTTGGATTTTGGTTAAAATTTGAGTAAGGCAAAAGCACTGAAAATGACCCTCAATCCAAACACTCAGATTTCACACAATTTAAGACACCCCCAAGCTCAAAGTCATGTGGGAGGAATGGCTAACACGGGCACTGTACCACCACCTCCCACTTGTACCATCTTAAACTGCAAACTGGATAAATCCAAATGCCCACTTTAATGTCTTCAACAGAAAATTTCGGCATGTATTTCTGGTAGTCCTTAAAACTGCCCCTTACAGAGGCAACTTTTGCCAAAACCATGAGAAACCCTAGAAGAAATAATCTAACTATCCGGTAAAAATCACAGTCATGTTATTCTAGGTAAACATACCCCCTAATTGTGCCCACTTCAATAGCAAATCATGAAGTACCACTTTAATTGAATTAAAAGCATTTTGTTATCACAATGTAGAATAACATGTCAATATCTGACCCTTTCATCTAGTAGGAATTTCATGTAACAGTGTTAACATTATAGTGAAATGAAAACCACAGTTGCATACTTAGCATGTAGGTAATGCCATATTAGTGAACAGGTGAGACAGAGACAATTTTCTTTCTACCAACTTTTGAGCTTCCGCTCAAGTTCGTCTCAAGCTTCCTCTCAACTCAGTGAATTGCCATTGCAATGTGCCTACCCATTAGGAACTATAGTCCCCAACTGCTACCCTGTCCCCACCTTGCACTCAGGTAGCCATGCTCATGTTGCATATTCCAAGTCCCATCTAAGGAATATGAACCCAAGCGCTATGTGTCACTCTTGGGCAAAAGTATTTGAGAAGAATTTTTGCCTTCTCTGTCCTCTCTTTCCCTTGATGCCAGGTGAATGCAGAGGTCTCCGAGGCTGTAGGAGGTGACTGGACCACAGATTAGATAAATCTGGGTCACAGACTCACTGCAGGTAGACAAACTGACCAGGATCAGCTACACTGATTTGTTACACAATGAGAAATCAACTTTGTCCCTGAAATCACAGGGGTTATCTGTTACAGCAGCTGCTATTACCTTAACTAATAGATTTTTTAAATGAACACGATTGCCTTATTTCAATTTCCTTACCAGTGATGCAGAGACAATAAAATCCACCTTGGAGTAATGTTGTGAGAATAAACGAGATAATATATATAAGCAGGCAGCCCAGTTCCTAGCATACTATAGGTACTCAGTAAAAAATAGTTCCAATGCCACCTGTGTCCTTAATTTTCCATCACTCTTTCCCATCTAGTTTAATAGAAATCCTTCAAAAATAATTACAATTAATTTTGTGAAAAAAATAGTGTTTAACTGCTATGATCCCTTGCTTTTCTCACATTAGGGAGAAATGTTAGTTTAATATAGCAGACCACCACCTGCTCATCCTACACACACACATATATACAAACAACATCAGCATAAAACCTGCCTTTTCCGATAATGGTGTTTTCAGCTGCCAAAGGTTTGAACTGAAAATAAGAGTGAAAGTTTAGAAAAAGAAATAATAGAATGCTCACACCTACTAACTCTCTTATTATTAGTTTCCCTCTCATTATTGTCACTCCAAGGTATTTCTGCCTAGGGCTTAACACTAAAACACACTCACCCATGCAAAAAAAAAACACGAAATAAAATTTCACAACACAACCACCAACTAAAGATTGTTTCCTTCTTGGTCTTGATTGCTGTAACTACACCCATCTGTCTCAGTAGCTTCAATCAAGATAACTAGTTTTGTGAGAAAATTGTTAAAATATAAATTCTTAAGCTATTTTGAGAGGCTGTATGCCCAAGCAGAATACTTCTAAATTTTAAATTTATGCTAATCAAAAATTTATCTTGCAACCTATAACTATTATGGTACACAGAATTCGGTTTTTCAGTTGCTTTTAGTCAGTCCATTTTGAACCCAGACAATAAAACCCATAGACCAGTAGTAAAACCAGGCATTGCCTTGTCAGTCCTTTGCTCAGTTTACACCAGGCCTGGAAGTCAATTGTCCCCTGCAAGGATGGCTCATCCCCATAGGCATGATGGGTTTGGCAATTGTGATTGATGAAGGCCCAAACACATCTGGTTAGTCAAGCTAAAAAGGGAAGATACTATGTAAATTACACACAGAGCTGAACCTTATAAGGTATTTTAATTATGTACTATTTTCAATTTGACTATAGTATATATTAAGTAATTTAGAAAATAAAAAGAAGAAAAATAAAATTTCCCACTCCAATGTCACTACTGCTAGTCTGTTGGAATTTTTTCTCACTATGTCCATGTTCGTAAATGTAGTGTATATGCAACGTTACACTGTGATATATACTTTAAAGTCACAATTAGGTACTCTCCAAAGATCACCTTAGCAGATGGTTTACAATTATTCTAAGAGTAAGAAATTTCCTTTCCAGAGTCATTTTGTGTGCCACCAGCAGAACTGGTATTACAGAACTCATGCTGTGTGGTTGAGGGTTTTCCTTTTTTTGAAAAACCCTGCGATAGAAATGTTATATCTTCTGGCTTGGCATCATGCTGGGTGAGGTCAATTTCTCAGGCCTTTCTCCCCATGGAAAACTACCAGATACCATCCCCTACGGATTCACCTGAAAAATACATGTTTATATTCTCTCTCCAGACATCTTCAAAATAATTGTGTATGAAAAAATACTTTCCAGAACAATTCTTCTTGTTTTTCAGTTTCTACCCTAGTAAACAAAAGAAAATGATGTTCCTAACAGTAATAAATGCCCAGAGAAGGAGAAACATCCTCTGTGTGCAAAAATTTCAAACAATGGTAGGTAGCATTTTAAAGCAAAAGAAACTGAACTCTAACAAGTAGAAACTTAGGAACATTCTGCGTCACATAGAAATCCATTTAAAACTAGGGATATTGATTGGAAACCACTAAAAATCTGAAAAAGAAAACAATACTAAAACCAAATATTACATGATTGCATTGTACAAGATTACTGAAATAATTATGGATAATCACTTAGGTACAAAAGATTTAAAAAATTAAAGAACCCACATGTATTAGCTTCCTGGGGCTGCCATAACAAAGCATCATAGTTTGTTTTAACAACAGAAATTAGGCTCATAGCTCTGGAGGTTAGAAATCTGAAATCAATATGTTGGCAGAATTGGTTCCTTCTGATGGCTGTGGGGGAATAATTTCTTCCAAACCTTCCCTCCAAAATGCTATTATCCTAAGGTGTTCCTTGGCTTGTAGGTATTATCCCTGTCATCACATCACCTTCTCTCTATGCATGTCTGTCTTTGTGTCCAAATTCCCCCTTTTTATAAGGACACAGTCATATTGAATCAAGGCCCACTTTAATGACTTCATCTTAACTTAATTATCTACAAAAAGACCCTGTTTCCAAATGAGGTCACATTTATAGGTACTGGAATTTAACCATTCTCACTTTGATAATCAGTAAAGAAAAAAAGGGGAATCAATACCCATAGCATCGCAATACCTGTTTTAAAGAATTATATCATAGAACTAGCACATTGTCTGCATCAGTCTATGTAATAACCCAAACCACAAGCCCTAAAAGGAGCTTACAGAGCAATAACCTAAGACACTTTATGCTACTTTTTACCTGTTAGTTACATCACCTAGAGGACACGTTTGTTGACAAGTTATTAATTCAGAAAAGCACATGTATAACCTATCATAAAAGTTTTCTTCTTTTATATAGCAAGCTGAATTTTAAAATTTTTTTGTGGACAAACTGTCAGCAGTTCCTACATATAGCTTTTGAAAATTCAAGGTCTATCTACTGTCTTTATCACAGCAATTATTTTACTAATACAAAGAAATGAATTGTCAACTGGTTTTACTTCTACTTATGGATCTGGATGAACAACGTTATTCTAAAAAGGGATTTTGACTTTGGTTTAGGAAACATAATATTGAAATGGGGCAGTCAGTTTCATTGGTGCTCAACAGTATTTAAACAACATCTATTATTACTCTCTTAGTTTATAGGCCAGCTGAATCCTCCATTAGAGCTTGACCCGGAACTGGAACACCAGGGTCTGGCAGAGTCCTGAGATCTCTGCTCTATGGGATCCTGAGAATACACTTCAGTGGGGAGCAATGAATTACTGTTTGCTTTTGTTGCATGTTGTCCCTAAAATTTAGAACTTAGTACAGCTCTCCTAATTTGTGTCAATCAAGACTGCCAAACCCCAGACAAAGTGGTACTTTATGTTTTGCTATTATAAAGGTTATTTTATAAAAGGACCTGTCTGAATAAACTTGCATCCTTCAGAGCTGCAATTTTCTCAACTTTTTCATAAGCTGAAAATCGTCAGAGAAAAGTCATGAATCATTTCTTCTGGAGGTGTTTAGAAATTCTATTATTTGTGTGCGTGTGTGTGTGTGTGTGTGTGTGTGTATTTTGCTATTGCTGTTATTACAGAGGCACAGGCACATGCCCATGTACACATATACAGCAAAGAAGAATTGAAAAGGATGGGATGGGAGGGAAGGGCAAGAATGGCAGGCAAAATTCTGAGAAAGAGCCAAGACTTCCAGGACTGGCAGATTTGCCGACATAATCTCCTCTCCCTGAGTGAAGGCAGAATCCATGAATATGTTGGGATATCATCTCCATGATTAAGTTACCATACAGGACAAAAGTGAAAAAAAATTAGCAGATATAATAAAGGTCCCTTATCAGTTGACTTTGAGTTCATCAAAAGGGAGATAGTCCTAGGTGGCCAGACCCATTAAGGTGAACCCTTAAAAGGGACTGGGCCTTTCCTGGAGTCAGATACTGGAAGCATAAGAGAGATTCTTCTAGCAGCCTTAAATGAGCAACTGACATGTTGGAGAGAGGGCCTGTGAGAGCTTCATGTAGGAGGGAATGGTGGCCAGCCTCTAGGAGCTGAGAATGAATCTCAACTCACAAACAGCAAGAAGAGGGAAGCCACAGTCCTACAAATGCAAGGACATGAATTCTATTGACAACGTAGGAGCTCGAGAAGGACCCTGAGCCTCAGATCAGACTGAACCCCCACTGACACCTTGATTTCAGCCTGGGAGACCCTAAGCTGAAAATCCGGTTAATCTTCATCTGGCCTCCTAACCCCTGGAAACCGTGAGAAAGTAAGTATATGTTGTTGGAAGCCCCTCAGATTATGGTTCTGTTAATGCAATTCTGGACAACCAATACAGGATATAATAGGAGGAAAGGGTCCTGGAGGAAAGGAAAGAGAGAATTTAATCAACAGATGAGGTTTACCTGCTTCTTCTACTCTGCTTTAAAATTATTCACTATATGGCAGGCGTTATACAGCCTGGTCTGGAGGAACGCACCTGAGGATCTGGAAATGGCTCAGTGTCTCACTCCTTTTGTGCCCATGGAATTTTTCACAATGACTAATGTTGCTGTGGCAACATCACGGGATTCCAAATGATTTCTTCTAATTCACTGAAATAGTGAAATAAGGCATGTAGTGAGCAATGCTTAGGCTCAGTGAGAGCTCCAGTCACTGGCTGTGATAAATCTGTTTCCATTACTCCACCTGCTACCTGAAAACATCCCAATAAAAACTTCAAAAGACTGAATAGTTTTTACCTGTACGAAAGTACCCATTTCCCACAGAAGAAATTCAACTGTCCATATTAGAGGTAGCTAACTATAATCACAGAAATTATTCTTCATTAAAGCTCTCTTAAAACTAAACTCCAGTGAAACTCTTTCAATTCTGTTAACCATCAATACAGAAACAAGTAAAAGTCATTCAGGTCTTTTGCCTTTAGCTAATTGTTTCTATTACAAAATTAGCACTTTTATTTGAAGATTTATTTAAAGCAAAACTAATAAAGTTTGGCCATATTCGAAGGTTTAGAAAAGTTAAATGGAGCTCCCAAACAAATGAGGTGTCATTTTGGAAGGTGTTTAAGCACAATTTAACAATTGTTCAACCCTTAAAATGCCTCTAACCATCAGACTGGCAAGGGATAAAAAAGCTGGAAAATCTCTAAGAGCCTTCATGTAAGCAGGTACTACTATGTCACATACCAAATAAATCAGTAAATAGTAAGGCCTGTGATGTGGGTTGCTTACCCATCAGTCACTGCCCACTCTTTTTCTGTAAACCAAATCCTGATTTTGCCCAGTGTTTTGTGACTGTGCACTTCTGGGAAAGCTGTACTTCTCCCTATCCCAGAGGGTAAATCGGCATTCAGTCTAAGCCAATGGTTCTCAATCTTTATCTCTCATCAGTTTCACCTGGAGGGCTTGTAAACACAGTTTGCTGGGCCCACCCACAGAGTTTCTGACAAGTAGGTCTGGGATGGGGCCCAAAAATGTGCATTGCCAACAAGTCCCAGGGGATACTAACACTACTGGCCGGGGGTTGCCAACGTGAGAACCAAGACAACCATTTCTCTCCCTAGTGAATGATTTGTTTAGATGGGGGCCAATGATACCATTCTGAGCAATAAGCTGAGAGGGGAAATCTGCTGAGGACTTTGGAAAGATTTTCATTGAGTTTTTTTAAAAGTACACCTGAAACTAATATAACATTGTAAATCAACTACACTTCAAATTTTTTAATAATAAATAAATAATACAAAACAATATGAAAAAAACAAAAATAAAAACCTGAGATATACTAGCATATCGCCTCCCTTTTCTGCTTCTGACCTTTTTAAACTTTATCCGATTATCTTACAGGTAGACAGCCTAAAAGAACAAGCCAATGTGACAGGTTGGAAAGTTAGAAAGAACCTGGATCATGAAGCTGGTGAGTTGCTGAGCTAACCAGCCCTGGAGCAATTTCCTTCTGAACTTGTTATTGCATGTGGTTTATTAGCTTTAAGCCAATCTTGGTTCAATATTCTGTTACTCGGGATCTAAATCTCCTTCACAGGACCATCAAAAGTTGGAACCCTCTATTTGTCATTAGAGAGCTTAGATTAAATAGATAAGAAAAAAAATTATCATTAATAAAGAATTGTTTATTATACATTATTTGTGTTCTGGGTCTTATTGCCCTAGATATTGAAATAATTAGTCTCCTCTTATGAAAGCTGGACAGGTTCCAAATATTATTTTTGATAGATCATGAGAGCTGGAGGGGAGAGTGTAAGACAAAAAAATTATTAAAATGTAAAACTAAATTTTTAAATATATTTCAAAATATTAGTATTCCAGACTTAATTCTAAGCATTTGCATTATTGCATTATTGTCAATAGTGAGTAGGTTAAAATGAGTTAACTGATTGAAATTAAGTGGTTGAATAGTTGGCTTGTAAAAGGGTTTCTGTTGTCATTTCACTTTTCTTTTCTAGGTCAAGTCTCTGTTTTATTCAGATATAGGTGAGTCAAAGGCTTCAGGCAGCCTATTTTGCAGGAGAATATTTAGCATCTGAGTGTCTCCCTATCTTACCTGTTCCTGCAGATGGAACATTACCCTTTATGTCAAAATGGGGCTCTTCTCTGGGCTTTCAAATCCAGGTTGGGGCTGGCATCCTAGTTAAGGATTCTTTAGGCTGTAAAATGGACAATGAAATATTTGGCTTTGTACACTTTGGTGAGGACATCATATTGGGGACTCCAGCTCCTCTCCCTGGAGAAACCCATGTGGTGTCATGGGTGAGTTCTGCAGGATCCAAGGACATCTTGGTCAACCCCTCTGGTGGAGTCTTTCCCATCCAAGGAACTCCTTTCCGGAAGTAACAGCAAACACCACATCTTTCACTAAGGTGTAAATGGGCTTATCTTTGTCCTCCCTGCCATGGGCAGGGTGCGGCGACTGCTTGGTCAGGACCACAAACAGCTCCCCAGCCAGCGTTAGAATCAGAGCCTGCGCCAGCACCAGGGCCAGCGCCTGGACTGCGACCTGTGGGGCCGGCAGCGTTGCCAGCTCCTGGGATTGAGACCTGCCATGGTGAGTCCACAGAGCCAGGCGACATGTGGCCTGGGCAGTGGAGTCCAACGTTCCCACCTGAGGTCCTGGAACCCATCCCCACACACCTGTCACTTTGTCATTTTGCTTGAGCCTACTATGATAAAGCCTACATTGGCAATCCCAAGGCCTAAATATTTGCAGATGAAAGTCCACTGGCAGATCAGTTTATTACTTTAATTCGGTCAGAAAAGATCAAACCCCACCTATGAGAAGGAACTTACAAAGTTCATCATGAATCCTCCACTATGCGAAGGACAATGGAAACTTCAGCTTGAGTTCTGTCTCGGGTAATTCAGTTACTGCAATGCTACAAGGAACTCATTAGGGAGCAGCTGGAGGATTCCCTAGAAGGCCTCGACATACTAGACATACTAATTACTGTCCATACTTTTAAAGAAAGGGGCTTTTAACATCAAAAATGATGCAAATACATCTGTCTAAAGACAGAGGGATGGAGGAGTTGATCTGATATACATTTAAATCAAGTTCCATCATTTTTTTTTTTAAAGAAGATGTTGGGGGTATGAGTTTATTTATTTATTTATTTATTTTTGCTATGTTGCATCTTCATTTCTGTGCGAGGGCTTTCCCTAGTTGTGGCAAGTGGGGGCCACTCTTCATCGCGGTGTGCGGGCCTCTCACTGTTGCGGCCTCTCTTGTTGCGGAGCACAGGCTCCAGACGCGCAGCCTCAGTAGTTGTGGTGCGCAGGCTCAGTAGTTGTGGCTCACAGGCCTAGTTGCTCCATGACATGTGGGATCCTCCCAGACCAGGGCTCGAACCCGTGTCCCCTGCATTAGCAGGCAGATTCTCAATCACTGCACCACCAGGGAAACCCCAAGTTCCATCATTTTAAGAAAACAATTTACTGTGAAGTTTTCTCCTAGACAAACTCCCTTCTGATCTCTGTCTGTCATTGCTTCTTTATTTTCTAGTGCAGTTTATTTTCATAGAATTCCCTTTGCCATACACAGAAGTACTGTACACAGTTATAAAGTACAGTGAAACTAGAAAAAAAGAATAGTCATTTGAAACAGGAGATCAGTGGTTTTCCAACTGATGCTCTACAGAAGAGCTTAAGGCTTTCCCCAAAGAATAAAGTATTTTTCACCAAAAATGACTGAACTGCCTGAAAAGCCTACTCAGTGAGCCTACCATATTCATATATTAGGAACATGAATAATGTTTCATTGATTTTTTAAGTCCACTGCTTAAAAAAAAGAAGAGAAAAGAAAACACAACCACAGCACCAAAGCAACAGACTATTAGTCTATTTGAACATTAAACATTTTAAAGAGAAACTTTCCTTTAACTCATTACTTCTCTGGACTCTAGAAACTTAAAGTTTTTCAGAGTGCACCTTATTTCCAGGTTTTATATTTGTGCCCCTTCCCAGTGACTTGGGAAAGTATTGATCAGTTATTCTTCTCTAGGGAAGAAAAGTCCATGAAAAGTATATTATTAAACTTAATTTGTTTTAAAATACAATGTACTTTTTAATTTCAGAAGCAATATCTATAGAAAATTAAGAAAAAGTGGGAAATAGAAAGGGAAGAGAAGCATTCATATTTTCAATGCCCAGAGATTCACATTTTGATAAATTCCCTTCAAGTATTTTCTTCTTGTTTTAATCTCTACATTTTTCAAAATTTACAAACTTAGGTTTATTCTCTGGCAATGGTTTTTCACTGTCTTTAGCTCTTTTCTCTTATTGTACCTACCTATTAAACTTTGGCATTCTTTAATTTCTGACATTAATCCTCTTCTAGTCTTACCCACTGCTTAATGTAATCAATATGTCTGGCTTTATCCCATCTATGAGCTGATAAATCCCAAATAAAGATCTTCTATTTATACAACTTTCTGATGATTAAATCCATGCTCCATTTCCTTACTGGATAACTCCACCTTAATGTCTTTAAAATTAAATATCTAAGCCTGCCCTTTCTTCTCTACTCTCTTAAGATTATTTTAGTTTCAAGTAAGAGAAAACCAAGGTCAAGCTTGGGTAAATAAAAGTAAAACTAAAAATAACTTATTGGTTCCAGGATAGGACTGGCTGAATACAGAAGCTCCAGTACTGATACCAAGTCTGACTGGTCCTGCTCTATCTCTGTTCTCCTAGTTTCTTTTCATTTATTTTTTTTTTGAAATTTCATCCTCAGATTGATAGCCATTTGTGACCACCAGATGGCTACCACCATCTCCCCAGTCTACATGCTTCCAGGTTCTAATCGGGCAGAAAAGAATGAGCAGAACTATGCAGCTTCTGCTTTCATTCTTTTCCCAGGATCCCCACCAAAGTTCTGAGAGACATTCAGATTAGACTGGCTTAGGTCACATGCCCAACACTCAACCAATCACACTGACCAGAGAGATGCTATGGGCTGTTTTGTTTGGCCCTTGGTCTCACTCTTCATAGGGCTCCTGGGGACCTCCCATGGACTGAGAGTTGGGGAAGGAGAGACAGAACCTCAGATGAAACTCAGAGCTGCTACCAGAATAAAGCAGGCAGATGCCAGGCATTAACAAATACTATTTGACCCTCCTTTTGTTAATGACACTCACTTACCCAATTCCAGAATTTGACATCATACAAGACACCTGTATCTTCCTCCCATAGCCAAATAGTCAACAACCTTGTCACTTCTATTTCTGCAGTTTTCTTCAAAGCCATTCTCTCCCTGCATTCCCACTGCTACTCCCTCACACCCGGCTTTCTCAGATCCTCACAACCGATTCTTCCTGCCACTAGTTTTATACCCACAACATTTATTGAGCCACCGTTGGTTTATCTAAAATGTGTATGTGATTCTGCTACTTCACCATTTTAATGGTTTCTTTCACCTCCTACACAAGTGTAGCACCTTTGCACCTCCCTTCATGTGTGGCCTCATCCAGCCTAGCAGCAAGCTTTTGAATATATTCTGATGGTCACTCTTTCTTATAGATACATTGGACAATTTTAAGTTGCCTAAAGAGTATAAACTCTCATCTGTCTCTATCCATTCCAATTTCTATTTTCTTCCCTGGAATATCTTTCCTTCCCTGGAATATCTTTCCTTCATTCCTCCTCCTTTACCACCATTTCCTACCACCAGCTGAGGCCATCTAATTTCCACTGGATTTATTGTCTCTTGCTCCTGTTATAAATTACCAGAAACTTAGTGGCATAAAACAACACAACTTTATTATCTTAAAGTTTTGGAGGTCAGAAGTTCAAAATAGGTCTTATGGGGCTCAAATCAAGGGGTCAGCAGAGCTGCATTCCTTCTGGAAGCTCTAGGAGAGAATCTGTTTTCTTGCCTTTCCAGATTCTGCAGGCTGCCCGCATTCCTTGGCTTGTGGCCTCCTTTCATCTTCAAAGCCAGCAATGGCATCACTCTGACCGCTGCCGCCATCATCACATCTTGTATGATTCTCCTGTCTCCTACTTTCACTTGTAAGCACCCTGAGATTACATGGGACTCACCCAGCTAATCCAGGATAACCTCCCCACCTCCATAACCTTAATTTAAATATCCATACAAAGTCCACTTTGCCATATAAAGTAACCTATTAACAGGCTCCAGGGATTAGGATATGGACATTTTTGAGGAACTATTATTTTACCTCTCTCACCCACACTTTCCTTAAGAACCATGTCCAGCATCACCTGCTTTTAGACATGTCTCTTCTGGGTTTCTCCTCTTTATTTGCCTACCACCCTGTACCCTTCACTCTGGCACTCAATACCCACTCTGTCTCTCATGCAACATTAGGAGTTCCCCATGCAAAATGGCTTTGATTTATTCATTTCTGAGTGATAATGTGTGTCTGGCACAGCCAAGGAAATTAATAAATGCATTAGAGTTCCATGGTCCTCTAGCAACCTAAAAGCTTGATAGTTTTTGATCAGCAAATCTCAAGCTAATATCAATGTGTCTCAGAGTGACTCACAATTGAACTATTGAAATGGAACTTGACCAAAATTCACTTTATTTTCTACATTTCAAACCAACAAATTTTATCTCTGAATTTTAGTGTTTTATATAATAATGTGGCATTGCTCTTGGTCAACTAAGAAACAGAAACACTAATTTCTTAAACAAAGCTTAAAGTTAGTTCTTGGTTTCATCTTTTACAATGAAGTTCCAAGTGCTTCCTAGGAAAAATGAAAAAAAAAACAAACTGTGGACAGTACACAGCCACTCGTAAATACACCCACTGACAGGTGTATGCCTTAACTTTTATACTCTATGTCACATTGCTCTGAATGTTCACTCTTCAGCCAGTCTTGGAGCTCTATTTTGCTATGTGCCAGAGTCGCTTTTCAACTCTCAAAGCACACACCCATCTAAAGATGCAATGGGAGCCCTGCCAGTATCAATGTGAAGCCTCTGGCTGAATGACATATCAGTAGACATTCAATCACTGCCCCTGTGCCCTCCTTTTCATTGGAAGCTGTGAAGTAATTGCACCCGTAAGGCAGAATATAATCACAATTCACAGAAGGACACTTAGAGCTCAGTGAGCCAATTGTCAAGTAACAAGAGAATTGACCCAGATGGTTTTGTGTAAATGAGAAGCTGCTACCCCGGGGGTTCACAAAGAAGGGGATCTGCCAAAAATGTGTAAGAAAGCTGTGCAGATGGTCACCTTGATATTTCAGTGGAAATACATTTCCTTATAGGTTGAAAGACTCATTGTGCTTAACTGGGGATGCTGCAGGGTGGACAGATTTCTGTAGTGCCTTGCCATCACCACACCAGGACACAGAGTCCACAGAATAGGTTATGGTACAGCTGCGGGTAGGTACACATTTTTGTGATTAATCTGCTTGGAATTACTCATTGCCACAACATGAAAACATCTGGAACTCTTGTTTCTTGATTGTGATTATAGAGGCTCGAGGTATGGTTATCAGCTATTTGTTTATGTTGCCTAATATTTGCTCCCACAGAAAACAGTAGATTTAGTAGTCTCCTTTGCTCCACTCATCAAACTAGCCAAATATTTATCTCTCTAACGATGTCTATATGTGTTGTGTGCATGCAGTGTTCTGGATTCAGCTTCTTGGCAATCAAGTAATACCTTATCTTATTTACTAGGATACTGATCTATATGTCCTGCCTCTTTAAACCTTCTACTTTGTTTTAATAGAATAGTATATATTTTTAATGTGATTTGACTGAATTAGCTATCATTATTAAATTATATAACACATACAGGTAGCAGTCAATTAGAACTGAACGACACAGTTGCAGGTAAAACGTGCCCCTATTAATCTGTCTCAAGTTCTTTGGATGCTAACTGCTTACCACCAATATGACCTGCTTTTCTCACTTTGAAAACATTTATTGATAAAAGAGGCAAGAATACACAGAGGAGAAGACAGCCTCTTCAATAAGTGGTGCTGGGAAAATGGGACAGCTACATGTAAAAGAATGAAATTAGAACACTCCCTAACACCATACAAAAAAGTAAACTCAAAATGGACTAAAGAGCTAAATGTAAGGCCAGACACTATAAAACTCTTAGAGGAGAACATAGGCAGAACACTCTATGACACAAATCACAGCAAAATCCTTTTTGATGCACCTCATAGAGTCATGGAAATAAATACAAAAATAAACAAATGGGACCTAATGAAACTTAAAAGCTTTTGCACAGCAAAGGAAACCATAAGCAAGACGAAAAGACAACCCTCAGAATGGGAGAAAATATTTGCAAACGAAGCAACTGACAAAGGATTAATCTCCAAAATATACAAGCAGCTCATGCAGCTCAATATCAAAAAAACAAAAACTCAATCCAAAAATGGGCAGAAGACCTAAACAGACATTTCTACAAAGAAGGTATACAGATTGCCAACAGACACATGAAAGAATGCTCAACATCATTAATCATTAGAGAAATGCAAATCAAATGCAAATCATTAGAGAAATGCAAATCATTAGAGAAATGCAAATCATTAGAGAAATGCAAATCAAAACTACAATGAGATAGCATCTCTCACCTGTCATAATGGCCATCATCAAAAAATCTAGAAACAATAAATGCCAGAGAGGGTGTGGAGAAAAGGGAACCCTCTTGCACTGTTGGTGGGAATGTAAATTGGTACAGCCACTGTGAAGAACAGTATGGAGGTTCCTTAAAAAATTAAAATAGAACTACCATATGACCCAGCAATCCCACTACTGGGCATATACACTGAGAAAACCATAATTCAAAAAGAGTCATGTACAACAATGTTCATTCCAGCACTATTTACAATAGCCAGGACATGGAAGCAACCTAAGTGTCCATTGACAGATGAATGGATAAAGAAGATGTGACACATATATACAATGGAATATTACTCAGCCATAAAAGGAAACAAAATTGAGTTATTTGTAGTGACGTGGATGGACTAGAGTCTGTCATACAGAGTGAAGTAAGTCAGAAAGAGAAAAACAAATACCATATGCTAACACATATATATGGAATCTAAGAAAAAAAAAAAAAAACAAGGTCATGAAGAACCTAGGGGTAAGACAGGAATAAAGACATAGACCTACTAGAGAATGGACTTGAGGATATGGGGAGGGGGAAGGGTAAGCTGGGACGAAGGGAGAGAGTGGCATGGACATATATACACTACCAAATGTAAAATAGATAGCTGGTGGGAAGCAGCCGCATAGCACAGGGAGATCAGCTCAGTGCTTTGTGACTACCTAGAGGGGTTGGATAGGGAGGGTGGGAGGGAGAGAGATGCAAGAGGGAAGAGATATGGGAACATATGTATATGTATAACTGATCCACTTTGTTATAAAGCAGAAACTAACACACAATTGTAAAGCAATTATACTCCAATAAAGATGTTAAAAAAATAAATAAATAAATATTTATAACTCCCAAAATAAATACCCATGAGTGTGTACTGATTTAAATAAATGATTAAATAAATAAACAAAAGGAAAAGAATAGACACATCCCCCATACAGAAAGATTTTAAATAATTTGTGGTGGCACTCCACCCTCAAAGAGGTAGAAAATAGCTGCCCACTTTGTAAATGTGGCCTTTACATGGTGACTTCCTTCCAAAAACGTACATTATGGAAATGGGAGAAATAGTAAATTTACAGTGGAGAAATCTAAAAAATACTACCTCATTCAGATGATCAAAGTAAACATCAACAATGATATGTGATGTTGAGAGTACATACTCATAATGTGATGAAAATGACACCTCACCTCAGTGTTCTTCTCCAAAAAAATACATAACCCCAGTCTAATCATTAAAAAAAAAAAAAAATCAGGCAAATCCCAATAGCAGAACTAACCAGTACTTCTCAAAACTGTCAAGGTCATCAAGATCAAGTGAAGGCTGAGAAACTGTCATAGCGAAGAGAACCGTAAAGAGATGTAACAACTAAATGTGATGTATCTTGGATGGGATCCTGGAATGGAAAATAGATAGTATGCTAAAAGCTAAGGAAATACAAATAAAGCAAGGACTTTAGCTGATAATAATGTATCAGTGTTGGTTTGTTAATGGTAACAAATGTACCATTCTAATGTAAGATGTTAATGATAGAAGAAATTGAGGTTGGGGGGATGGGAATTCTTCATACTGTCTTTGAATTTTCCTGTAAAATCAAACCTGTTCTAAAATAAAAAGTTTTTTTTAATATCAGCATTAAAATCTAGTTTACTTTCCTTCTTATCCTATTCTTTCTCAATTGGTTCAAACTCAGGAGTTTTATTCATCCCCCTGCCCTCAGGGTCATCAAACGCCAACATTCATCTTTACAGTAGAATCTACTTTTGTCTTCGATATGCATGAAGAATCATTTTTCCAGAGCATTTATGAACTATTTGCATTTTCAATCAGTTGAACCATTAGCTCAAACAGTTGGACCATTATATCAAGAATTTCTAGTCATTGAACCCTACAAATTAAAATGGAAGTTACAGATGTATGATTCAAGTCAATATAGGGTACAGAAATTTGGTTTCCTGAAACAATTCAGTGCATTTTTGATACCCGTATTTCATTTTAAAGGACTGGACAAAAAGCTGAAAATTTAATCATCAGTTTTGATACAACACAAATATTTATGACACTGTGGCTTATTTACTAGGTATCCAAGGTTTGAAAAAGAAAGGCTTCAACAGACTTCTAATACCTAGTTCATGTTAATATATGAAATTTCTTGTATTTCATTAAAGTTGATGTGTCTTTGGTACTACTTCATGTTTATTAATAACAATGCATGCAGCGCGGCAAAAACTGTGTAAGTCACTTGATGCTGAGTTTGTGGTTGATGGTTTGAATTTCTTGTATAATTATAAATTATATAAAAGATGTTTCTCGGCTTCAGTGGAGAGCAAATTCTGTAAAATTCTCCTGGGTATTTTTTTTAATGATATTATTGGACTTATCCTTTCTTTACAAGAGTCCTGTTGTTACATTTGTCTTGTGCCTTCTTTGATGTGCTTGGCCTGTTTTTTGAAAGAAAAGAAATTCATTAAAAATACATTTAAATTACATATGCTAAACAAGAAAAATGACATCATTTTCTCTCAGATCTAGAGAATAACATGGTTGCAGTTTATTTCTTGCTTCAAAAGCCTCTCTCATTCTTATGGACAACCACGTATCAGTTAAAACATTTGTCAAGAATTACTGATAAGGAATCATCTAAGCCACTGACTGAACGCAGATTTGTTCATTACTTAGTCATGGACAGAGGAATTTCAGCCTGCTGGTGATTATTCAACCATTTAGTTTAGCAAACATCTGAGCTTGTTCTTCTGTACCCTGCATGTATCAGAGAGTAGGAGTCAGTACACCCCTGAAAAGGGCCAGAGAGCAAATATTTCAGACTTTGTGAGCCTTAAAGAATCTGTCACATTGAGTCAACTCTGTTGTTGTAGCATGAAAGCAGCCATAGAAAATGTAAATGAACTGTGTGGCGTGTTCCAATAAAACTTCATTTACAGACAGGTATCCAGTGCATCAAGTCAGGTTTGGCCCATGGGCTGTAGTTTGCCAATCACTGTCATAAAGTGTGGGAGAGAAAATGGAGATGCAGAGACTGGTCACTCTATGAGACCCAGAATGTTCTTTGCTTCCTTCTCTGACTGGAAATGCTCCTCTCACTTTACCACACCAGCTCACATGTCCTTTCTTCCATTAAGTCATTCTCAGCTTCACCAGATAGAGTTAGTTTTCTCTTTTTTTGCACTATACTATCATGACTGTTAATTTTCACATCTTCCATTCTTGCTAAATAATGGGAAAATGCAACCTCTGTTGTCCAACTAAACTCATACTGTGTGTAACGTGGTCAGTTCCCCTGTAGTTGAGCATAACTCATCCACTTCTGTTTCCTTGTACATTGCAGAATGTCATTACTTAATGAACACATTAACTACAAAGAAGAAAGTGATGCGTAAAACGTGTGTAGGACAAGAGCATGCTACCTGAATTCAGAGGAAGTAGAGAGTATCTTCAAAGGGAGGGATGAGAAAAAGAGGTATAGGAGGCTGTGTATTGACACAGGGGTATGTGAAGGAGGAAACAGCATTTATGCTAGACCCTGTGTGTGATAGGCAGCCTCCAGCATGGCTCACATCATCCCCACCTCCTGATATTCATTCCCTGTGCAATTGCCTCATCTTGCTTGTTGGTGGGACGTGATGACTCACATCTAATGCATAAAATACTACAAGTGTGATGAGATGTGTCTTCCAAGTTCAGATCATAAGAATATTGTGGCTTCCATCTTGCTCACTTCTTCACTCACTCTGAGAAAAGCTAGCTGACACATTGTGATCTGTCCTATGCAAGGACCTTATGACAAAGAACCAATGGCTCCAGCCAACATCAAGCAAGGACCTGATCCACAGGAGGGAGCTTGGAAGTGGATCCTCACCCAGCCCAGCCTTAAGGAACCTGCAGCTCCAGTTGACATTTTGATGCAGCCTTGTGAGGGACCCTGAACACCCTGATGAGTTGCAGCTGGATTTCTGACTCACAGAAAATGTGAGATAATAAATGTATATTGTTTTAAGCTGTTAAACTGTGAGCTAATTTGTTATACAGCAATAGATAACTAATATACAATGTCAGGTGTTTTAGATACATTTTCTCATTTAATCCTCATAATAAACCTATGGAGTACCTATTATAGTCAATTTTCCTGAAAAGGAAATAAAGCCTCAGGAGATTATGTGATCTATCCAAAAATTCATGGTTAATGAGTAGCAAAAGTGGCATTCAGATTTTGCTCCTTCAGTCCTCACAGCAGTAAAAGCACGAACTAAATGAACAATAAGGAAAGAAGATAAGAATAAGGAGAGTGTTCAGGAAACCAGCATGCACGGGCTGTTCTATTTCAGTAGATACTGGAAAACATAGGTGATCTTAGCCAGTTCTCCACACATGCAGGACTTATCGTTGTAAAAGCAATTATTTTTCTTTCTTAGGGGGTCTCTCCCTGTCTCTCCAGATCTGCTCAGCTGGGCTGTCCTTCTGCTCTAGAAAGAAAACTCTGCTGAGTCTCATAATATTTGGGGTCACTCTTAGGTAATAGAAATGGCTGCTTTGTCCCAGACACAATCTAAATTCAGTGATTAAAAGTCTCCAGTCTAATACACTGATCAGCCCTTCAACCTTTTTCCAGGTGTAACATCCCACCATCCATTCCCGATGCAGAAGAGCTGCCTGGTGCTGGCATGTGGCTAACATTTCTCTCTACCCCATGGACCTCTGCCCCCACATACTAGCTCATATTTCTGATCCTTTGAGGGTTGAAGAGGACAGGGGTTTGAAAAAAGTCTTGATGGCTGGAAGAATCCATCCTTGTCTTGTACCGTTGTGAGATGGCTCAGTGATTTCTGGACCTAGCAGCTACTTCAAGTTGATTCTTCTCACAGCACTTTCTCCAGAATCTCCTGTGGGTCCCTCTGCCTGCAGCATCTTTGAAAGGAGCTGGACCTCACCTTCTGCTAGCCTCTCCCCGTCCCCACTCAGCCTCTATTCCTGGCAATATACTTCATATCATTTTATTTGAGCACCCACCCTCACATCTGTTCCCTTGGGCA
The DNA here is from genome assembly GCF_949987515.2 of Delphinus delphis. Lineage (NCBI taxonomy): Eukaryota > Metazoa > Chordata > Mammalia > Artiodactyla > Delphinidae > Delphinus > Delphinus delphis. The sequence continues at coordinate 161,570,069 of NC_082685.1, read as the reverse complement.
GAACCCCTTTCAAACCATGCCAGACTTACACTCCTGCTCAGAACGGCATCCGTTCTGTGGTACCAGACTGCTTTAGATTCCTCACACAGGAGTCAGGCATCATCCTGCTGTGTCCTCCAACTGAAGGGGACATGTAGCAAGGACTCTGAGTGGCCCCACTGAAGTACCACTCTTTAGTCTTGGAGGTCTCTCCATCCCTACCCATTGCAGGAAGGGGGGACTCACAGCTCAGCTCTCTCCCATAATATCATCCTCAAAATCATCTCCCAACTTCAGTCTCTCAACTCATCAAAACCACCCTTAGGAATGGAGCATTTCAGTGTTGTGAACCTGATTCTCTGATATTTCCTTTGAAAATCTGCTTATGGTCTAGCTCCTTGCTGAGGCTTCAATTTTAACATCAAGTTTCAAGACAAGCAGAGTTTTGCTTTAAGGGGATTGATCTAGTGTATGCAGGTAAGGCTGAAGCCTGAAGTCACTGAAAGAGAAAGACTTGAAAAGCAGCTATTAAATAATCTAAGCTACAGAGAAGTGAGGTCTGAACTAGGGCAGTTGTCATGGGAATAAAATTAGGAAGAATGTCTCAAGAGGCATGGTGGAGGTAGATCAATAGCAACTGAATGAATATGAATAGAAGAAAAGACTTGAGAACTGGAAGAAAATTCTGGTCAACAATAGAAATCAGAATTCAGAAGGAATGCATTTAAAGGGGAAATGGGATGATCAAGCATGCGGCTCTTTAGGCACTGTGGCAATGTTAGGTAGAGACGAGCATCAGGGAATTAGAAAACGGGTCTCGGAATTCATAATTGAAGTTTAGCATCAACTGCACAGAGATCATTATTGAACCCACAGTAGTCATAAGACTAACATTAAAAAGTAATAGAGGGCTTCCCTGGTGGCGCAGTGGTTGAGAGTCCGCCTGCCGATGCAGGGGACACGGGTTCGTGCCCCGGTCCGGGAAGATCCCACATGCCGCGGAGTGGCTGGGCCCGTGAGCCATGGCCACTGAGCCTGCGCATCCGGAGCCTGTGCTCCGCAATGGGAGAGGCCACAACAGTGAGAGGCCCACATACCGAAAAAAAACAAAAAGTAATAGAAAATGACTGAGAAAAGGAGGAAAATCTGCCCCTAGATATAGCGAGACTACTCAAAACACTGGAAACCCAAAAAAAGGCAGGGCTTTAATAAGGGGTAGTCATTACAACCAAAAGCCGAAGACAAGATATGAAACGAACTATTGAATATAGCCTCAGGAAAATGTCCATAATCACAGATTTTTTCTGTAGAGTTGTTGAAACCAAGCCCAAATTCCAAGGGTCGGAGACTGAATGAACAGTTAAGAAGTAGAGGCAACAGGTATAGAATAATCTTGGGGAATTTGTCTCTGAGCAAGCAAAGGTCTCTTGAGAAGACAGAAGGGTCTAGGAGACATTGCAAAATTTGGACATGCTTGTAGGCAAAGGGGGAAGAGCCAGTGAGCCAAAGGTGATTCAGAGGATCAAGAGAGAAGGGAGGTAACAGTGAAATAAGATCCCCCCAACATGCAGCAGGACAGAAGGACAGGCACGGGGAAATGGGCTGCCGTTATAATGACAGGGAAGCACGTCTACTAAACAAAAGAGAAGGAAAAGGAATAGTGGGGGAAAGCCTGAGATGCAGAAGAGGAAAGTTGAGAGAGATCAAATTCGATGGTTTTAAACTTTTAATAAAGTACCTCACTCTTAGGGAGTGAGATAGATACGGGTTGGTTTCTTGAAAAACAAAACCCAAAAATTTTGAAGCCATTGCTTTGGGAGGCAGAATGTTAAGACAGAGGGTCAATCAGATACAACTAAAGGACTGCTGATCCAAACTTAGAGTTCACCTGAAACTAAACTTTTCTTCCTCACTGCTCACTCCATTATTAATGTCCTTTTTCTTTAATGTTAACTAAATGGCATTGGGCTGTGACTTTCTTCAGACATGCTTGCCAATTCAAGAAATGCAGGAAATAAGCAACAAGGATTTGCTGTATAGCCCAGAGAACTATATTTGATATCTTGTAATAAACTATAATGGAAAATAATCTGAAAAAATATATATATATAATCGAATCGCTTTGCTGTACACCTGAAACTAACACAATATTGTAAATCAACTATACTTCAATTAAAAAAAAAGTGCAGAGAAAGCAGATAGAGCAATTACCCTGGGCAGGCACTTGGCAAAGCCATTGTGGTTGTAGGTCAGGGTCGGGAGAGAGTCCAGGGTGAAGACAGGTGATCTTTAAGTGCTGGCCACTGGTCATACAAGCAGACAAAAAGAAGTAGTGGGATAGAGGGAATGGTGAAGATCACAGTGATGCAGGATGGTGGTGAAAAGGCAACAGGTAAGAACCAGAAAGAGGAGTACTGAAGGAAGGTGTCAAGGTTCCTCATGTTGGTGGAATACAGAGATGCAAAACGATCTGAGAGTTATCAAACAAGGACAAAGACTAAGAACGCTGAATCTGTAGCTGCTGTTACGGGGAAGCTTTTGCCCAACTCCTAATATTTTTGTCCAGGTAGTCTCTCCCATATGTATTCACTCTGCCCCACTGGAGGTGGTGTCACTTTCCTGATTGCTAAATTGGGAAGAAAAAATTAAGAGGGCTTAGATCAGCTTCTATCTCCTTCCTCTAGGGCAGTAGCTCCCCCTTAGAAAAACACCATCCTCGCTGCTATTCCATGGATGGAACACAGCTGGCATCAATCATCTTCTGCAACTGGGCAAGTAAATGTAACCAGTCCGGGGTTCTGGTCCATTTGACTCTCACTAAGCTACATCCTTCAGCTTGGCTGTTATCAATCATTTTACCCTCCATTGGTCACTCTTGAGGGAGGAGAAAGAAGGGAATTTTATGACTAAAGCTTCTGAGAGACCATAACAGCCCACTGAAACCTCCTGATGTCTGGAATGCTTCTGGCTTATTTCAGTTACAAACTGAAACTATGAAAGAATCCCACTTAAAAATTCTCCTTGTTCCTTTCCATGCCTACTTTATGTATGTCATGAATTTAGTCTGAAAGTCATGACTGTTTAGTTTTCTATGAATGGCTATCCATTCCTGGCAATGCAGAATGTCTGATCTAGCCCTGAAGAGTAAGTTGGACCCAATTCTGCTAGCTAAGAAAAGCTTACCAGTGGCAGAAAATTATAATTCCAGACTGGTTCTGATGGAAAAAAAAATGTGTGAAGAATTTAAATTGTTCATATTTTTTAGATCAAAATAAAATATTGACGTATTGAAGGTTAAAAAAATAGAATAGACCCAAGAAATTTAAATTTGATGTAATAAATAAATTTTCACATTTTAAAACCTAATTCCCTTGTGCAGATTCCTCTTAGGCCTTTCCTTTGGATGCATGAATTTATAAACATGCAAAGATCATACTAGCCCATCACCCCAGTTCCATATAAGGAAACAACTTCTACGTGATTATCTTTATTTCTAACTTCAAAGGTATAAATTCCAATCCAACGTTTAAATTAAGTTTATATTATATGTATGAGTCTTTGAAAACTCTGTTTCTGCCTATGAAATAGTTGCCATAGTAACTAATGCACTTCCAAAGAGGGGAAAATGTGCACCAATTTTTTTCCACTTAAAAGGTAAAAATTAAACTAAATAACAACAGATAATGGCCATGTCATTAAAAGGTTGTTCTCTCACATATAGTATTACAAGTCTCACACATTTCTTTGATGTAGAGAAATAATATTCTCTTCCCCACCCTTGTGTGTTCGCACTCAAGGACAAAGAATAAGAAGTCCTTGAATGGAACACTGAGAGATTCATGAAGAATTCACTAAACAAACAATGTGAAGTAAATGATTGCATTGCATGCTGTATCTTAAATATCTTTTGTGAGATAGCTAATTCAATAATAATAATAATGGTCACCCCATACATAAGGGAAATACATACACAGAATATTTAGGTGTTAAAATTTTATTAAGATCACTTTAAGCTCTAAATTTCAGGGACCTAAAAGAGATCTTGGACCACAAAAACAATTATATTCAGTATATGTCACTGAACATCCATAAATTAATCTTTTGCCTTAATTTGTTTGGCTGCTATTTTTGGTATAAAGAAAAGTTTTGATAAAATATTTTTTAATTGAGCTTATTAAACCAATTTTTTCTCTAGTCATGTTGAATCACTGTGATATGAAAGGTAAAAAGAAATTCATAAATTTCCACTTAATAAATTTTATCTTGTTAAAGTTCACTGACTTGTATAAGATAAAATGAGGGAGCCAGGGCAAATGTCAGAATTCAGATTTTGGTCACCTGAATATGTCCTTCTCTAACAGCCTACCATAGCCAAATAAATTTAATGCTAACCCTGAGATTTAAAAACATAGTCTTTCTAAAGCTCAGTATTAATTCTTTCATTTGATGTCCTCACTGCTATCTATTTTGTGTCATTATCTTTTTTCCCATTAGGAAATAACGTCTCCAATAACTATTGGAAGCATTATGCTTTGTATTTTCCGTAAGCCACCAACTTTGAAATCTGTGCAATAAAGCTATATACACTCCCTAGTAATCATTCCTATTGGCATATGCAATAGGAAAATAAACAATGTGAAATAAACAGAAATAGGACCAAAAAAATTGCACATCAAAAGGTGTGAAAATATCATCTTTCTTTCATTAACAACTCCAGAGTAAGAGACAGAGTTCTTTAAACCAAATATTATAGGTATAACTTCAGACACTAAAGCAATGCTATACTAACAAAAAGAGAAATGAGATTTAGATACCAAACAGATGGATGATACACAGATGTTCCTGGAATGGCTGCTATAACAATAATAGTTGAATAGTCTTTGGGAAAATTTAGGCAATTACTTTCCATTTATGGAATGAACTGTATTTAAGATTTAGATCTAATTAATACTGCTACCGTATGCCTGCATGTGCTTATTAGCCAAATCTGAAGTGCAGTGAATTGGACATTCATTTCAAAATGTCTGCATCTTATAACAATAAAGACGTTCAACCTCATGGTCACTGCTGTCATTATCAGATTACGTCCCTCAATGATCATAGCTGGCCATAGCTTTCCTGGGAATGATTCTAATCCAAATGTTGTTGATTATTATATACAGCATTCATTTGGAATGATTGATGGCTTCTGGTGCCATGTGAAACCCATGTACCTTGGCTCCACTTTGCGGCAACCCAATCCATCAGAACTCCAGCCAAGCCCAGAAGACATTTTGAGTTCTGCCATGCATGCTGGAGAACTGACAGCTGACTGAGGACCAAAGCTCCATCTTAATGAGTCTCCTTGGTCCTGAATCCATCACTGCCAGACTGACAAATGTCAAAACTTGACACCCTCCATTAGAAACTACTTAACCTTTAAGTCTGTATGGTGTAAAGGACCGCCAGCCTAAACTTTCTAATAATGAAAACTTGCTTAGCTAAGCCGCAGGATCAGGTGATACATCTGCCTCACCAATGAGAACCTTGAGGACTGAGGCATTAAACACTGGTTTTCCATATTTTTAACAAGTGTAGGTAACTATTAAAATTGTAGTTTTTACTACTGGGTGTAAGATAGGTTCAAAGATGTATTGTACAATACAAGGAATGTAGCCAATACTTTGAAAGAACTGTAAATGGAAAGTAACCTTTAAAAATTGTATAAAAAAATTAAATTTTTTAAAAGTTTTTTTAAAAAAACTGTGGGTCTTAAGGTTACCAGGATCTAAACACTGGGTACAAAAACAAAGCATAAAAATCCATACATATAAACTACATGTGTAGAAATTGGTATTTATAGAAATGAATGCAAATATACCCAAAACAGAACACAGGTCTATCCAAGATAGCCTGGACACTAAAGCAAAATTGACCCTTCGCAGTAGAAATAATTGTAGATAGTGTAATGATGGAATGAGATCACCCACCTGTGTGAGGCATGGTCTCTAGGACATATGGAGAGAGACATGTACTGGTCACCAATGTGCTTCTCAACATGATCCAGCCCCCTTGCAGGTGGCAGGAGCTGTGTGACTCTTCAGGACAATGCACTATGTGTAGGAATGAAGTGTGCCACTTCTGGTTTGGGGCATGTAAGACTGGGTATGGGTTTCCCACTCTCTTGTGCCCTGCTATAGTAAGCCACGTTTTGAGATGCCAGTGTCATAAAATAGTGGTGCTTCTGTGAGTCTGGGTCTCTGACCACCACCTGCAACTTGCACTGAATGTAGCTTAGGCAAGAAAAAATTTGTATATATTTCTAACTGAGATATTGAAGTCAATTTGTTGCTGCAGTATAACCTAACCTTATCCTGACAGAGACTGTTGAGAGTAAAAAGTTACCCTCAGGCCAGCAGTGCGTATCAGGAATGTTCTAGAAAATAGTAGTAGGTGATGTCTGACTACAAGTACGGCAATGAGCAGTCTAGGTACTAAGTGCATAAGGAGCTCTATGCTGATAAGTAGATGTAGGGCCTTAGTCATGGCACTTTCTGAAGCAGAACTTCATGAATGGGTGTATAAGACCTCATGACTGGAACCGGAATTGCAGTGAGGGAATATGATCACAGAAACAAGAAAGGTGCCAGATTATCTGAATGGAGACACAATATAAGAAAAGAACCATAAAACTGCCTGTGACTAAGGATAAGCCTTTTACCAAGGCTTGAGATGGGAAGAAAAGTAAATCCCAGCTCTGAACAAAGAAGCTTATTCTGGAGCAGAGAGCCAAGCTGGTCCTGAAAACTAATTCAAAAATTTTAATGGAAAAGTTTAAACAAGATGCATATGATGATCAATTCAATGTTTGTTATTAAAAAGATCAAATTAAAAAAAAGAAAAAGAATTATTCTGTGTTCAAATTGAATTGCATCAATGAAAATGAACACAAATCCTGGTGTAGAACCCTCAAGCTACCCCGAGGCCCAGTGGGGCAAAGCGGGCCTCCTGGAGATGTGTTTTTTTAATGATCAGATAAAATGATGATGAGTCATTCCTCTCTCATGCTGTGTTGATTCTCATTAGGCCATGTGCCCTAAAAGAAAAGAGCTCAGGTAGCAGGAGTTGGTTCGAAGCCAGGTTTGTGCCAAGGCTACTTCATTTGTATATTAGCATAAAAGAAATCTCTTAGCCCTCCCATCTAAAAAGCTTTTCATAGAAATTTAATGTCTGCTGTATCAATAATCGATTATATCCTTTGATGGCTTTAATAGAATAGAGTTCCTCAATGAAAATCAGTTCATAAAATTTCTATTTCCACATATTTTTTAAAATGTATTTTCAAAAGAATATCTGACTGCTTTTTGAAATATAGTGAAATATAGAAATGTATAAAATAAAGGAATGTCTTTACCTATTGGCTTTGGCAAAGGCAAGAAGCCTCTATTCTTGAGCAAAAATGCACAAATTTTGTTTTAGCCATTGAGCCTAAGCATGTCAAAAAACAAAATCAGAAATTAAAAGTAAATTTAGATTTAGACTTTGTCCAGATACAAATTGATTTTGCTAAATTTGGAATCGTGAATAGAATTCAGCAAAACACCTTTGAAGTCTTTGAAGTATTAAGTCAGCAATTTGGCGGATGTGTTTTCTTTACAAATTTGCTCTGTCATGTTGCAGATAGAACCAGATCTAGTTTTGCAAACCAGGTTTCAGGTGATTTACAAAAGAAAAAAAGGGTTGCCAGCAAGGAACCCCCCACCCCGAGATTTATGAAGAAGAGGTATACATGAAAAGAAACTGGAATTTCATATGGAACTAAGTCTTGTGGTCAGTAGATTAAATATTTTCTGCACATATACTTTGGCCATTATCTTGGCCAAATAACCACCAAAGGGTTGACTCAAATTGATCATTAAAGCAAATGTAAAAAGCTGTTAATCAGTTAGTTAAAACAATAATCAACTTGCAAATAATCATGTATTTGATGTATTATTACACATAGACAAACTATGTCTATGTTCAAAAAAATTGTTTGATTTGATTAACTAGTCAACTAAATATTTAAAGTCATTTAAAGTTCTTTCTTGTAGTATACGTTCTCTTACTGACAGTAAAAAAGCATTAAGTTCTTTTATTCTTTATGAATTAGTGCAATATTATATATCTCTGTCTTCTGAGCATAAACATTGAACTGTCACTCTGGTTGTTCAATAACCTGACGGCAAGTGCGTATACATGGTCATACACATCACACACACATGGGGCTTTAAAACAGCATCCCACTTAAATCAATAGTGTAAAATTTATTGATTTAATTCCATCTTGAAGAGATAGAAAAATGAGCAGTGGTGCTTCCTTACAATTTATCATTGTTCATACAGAGTTTCAAATTCCTGTATGGTTATAATGAAATCCATTTTCTTAAAGTCAAACCTTAAAGTCAAACTTTTTCTTTAAGTCAAACGTTAAAAGGTAGGCCAGGGAAATTTCAAGGGAATCAGATCGTTTTCAAAAAGTCTGTAGATGAAAGCATCAGAAAATATTTTGTGGTTAAAGAATTCGGGAACATTAAACTCTTCTAAAACCATATATTTTACTTTTTTAGTAATTATCACAATATCAAAATACTTGGGATTTTATTCAAAGAATGGACAAAAATATGTATGTGCATATAGACACACAAGCTCAATTATACACATTCCCCTGACACACTCTGTTGTCACAACTTTCTTAAGCAAAGTTAATTTAGCAGATGTGTTCTAGAATATCATCAAATTATAAAATATATAAGTAATATAAAATAACAAGAATACAAAAAATCCAATTAACTACCAAGTAAAATACTGGGGTACCTGATATATGCAGCCTTCTCACAAGGATCAAATTTCCTCCTGTAAGTGGGTGGCTTAGTAACCAGTTTTCAGCGGGCATCACTGAGTTTATCCTTTAAGTCAAGACTAGCTTCTCCACCATCCACATGGCCTCAAAATGCAAGGTTACAGATAGGCAGGTGGGCCAGCTTGCCAACTTTCCTGGGACAGGACTCCAGGTCATGATACCTCCAGCCAGGAGCAACATGGGGCTGTGACCCAAGGGCCAAATAGAGAGAAGGTAGTAACCAGATGAGAAATATGATATGAAATACAATATATCATAAGAAAAAAGACCAAAGAATGCTGGTTGAATTAAATATCCAGAAGAGGACGCAAAGGACCAGAACTGGTTACAGGCAGAGTCTATAAGACATCACTGACTTCTCTACTAGGAAGAAAATACATCGCTCCAGGTGGAGAAGGAGAGCCAGACAGTCCCTGAATTGAAGCTGAGAATCACATTCCCCTTGGGAATCTCTCACAGTTCAGAGTTGTGTCTTTGTACTGAGTATATAAGTGGGGTTTCTCCCTATTTTATATCATCCTAAGTGGAGATAAACCCCACCTTTCCCTTGTTTCCAGCTGAGACAAGGCTGGAGTTTCAAAGGTTTTATTAGGGTCTGAGTAGAAAACAAAAGGAAATTAAAATAGAGTGTCATGAATTTAGGCAATCTGACTTGCCAGGTAAAAGAAGAGACTGAGTCCCTTAGGCCTTTTTAAGAATACATGGAGTCAGGAATGTTTATTTCAAAGAAGTCTCTGATCTTGACCCACACTAGGCTCACCTGACCATCACAGACCTCAACAGGATTACCCCATCCTGTTCCATTCTCTCCTTTTTAAAGAAGAGCCAAGGTTTAGTCTTTAAATGAATTCTGCTATAATAATTCTAAATCTACATTGATTCTTTTGCCCTATGACTTAATCCATATATTATGTACATACTCATTTTGATGTTTAATTATAGATTCTCCTAAATATTGATAATATTATCATTGTTTGATTAAATTTTTTTCAACAAGAAATGCAACAAACTTTTTCATTTGCCTGCACTGGTCTCAGCATATACTAGGCATTTAGTACACAATAAAATTGATGTATATGAGATTTAAATTCTCTACAAAATTTTTACTCAAAATAACCATTAGCTATATTGCATGGTTGAGCACAGCTTGGCAAGAGGATACTCTTACCATGTATATTAAAATTATCTTATACAAAGCATATTCTTAGAGAATATCCTTAGAGAATGAAAAAGGTGAGGCAAGGATTTTTTCATGTCCCTAGGAGGGCTTTTAACTAAGTACAGTGACTATATCAGGTTTTATAGTCATACTTAGGAAATCTGACCTAAAAGTGGCTGACCATTTTTGGTATCTATGCCATGAGAAGAGATGATTTCACTCCCTTACCTCTTACCCAATTGTTTTTACCTCGAGGTTCTCCCAAATCTCTGGGAAAACAAATCTGAGTCAATCTTCTTTGTGTTCGGTCATTGATTCTATGATTCATTCATGCTATTTTGTGCCAGGCACATGTTATAATATTCTCATGTTATCATATTCTAGTGGTAGAGATATAAGTAACATATGATAAATAAAAGGTGAATATAAACTGTGGTGGGTTCTAGGAAGAAAACACCTGAAATGGACAATAAGATGGGGACCTAGTTAAGTAGGGTGATCAGAAATGACTGCCCTGAGATCTGAATGTTAAAAATGAACAAGCCACGCAATGAGGCTGGCAAAGAACATTCCAGGCAGATATTGGTGTCCCCAGGGTTGGACCTTACCTTTCCTTACCTATTTGTACTAGAAAGGAAATCAGGAATACTTTAGCACATCAACTCTAATGATAGAACTTCAGAGAATTGGGTTGTTGTCTGAAAAGATATTTAATTACCTTCCCAGCATTACTGAAATGACAATTTTGTAGACATTTCCAGTCATATTCATATACTCGTGAGTATACACAGAAAAACAACTGCCTCAATATATTGACAGTTAATCAGAAAAAAAAACCCACAAACCTCAATGATCTCTACATTATTGCCCAAAACAGTTTGTTTAATTTTTCACTGAATGGACCAAATTTTTGTCTAAAATATCAGATATTTCCTTCCCACTCCAATCTAGACAACCATCTTCCTTATACTATTTATCCCACAATTACAGTGACTAGCTAGCCCCAGGCCCTTCTTAAGGTCTCCCTCCTGAGGAATGACCTTAGGCCCTCCTGTTCTATGTCATGGAAGGAGGCTTCACTTTCATGCCCCAGAGTCAGACACATGATTGAGCCATAGGTGGAAAGACACAAAAGCAGGGAGTTGTTCAGGGGCCTATGATGAGGCCCACTCCACATAGCTCTGCCCAAGCAGAGTAAAGCTGCCCTTAGCTAAGTGAGCCAGATTTTCCCTCTTGGAAATAAACTGAGAAATAAATAAAGAATCAAATACTGAGCAGCAAAAGCGAAAGCTAAAAGTTACCAGACAAGCAAAAGTAATAAAGAGCCTGCAACGCCCTGTGGTACTGGGAGAATAAAAGCAGAGAAGATGCTGACACCAAATAGTATCAGTAGGAAGGGGAACACGCACAAAGAAGCAAAGACCGAAGGAGCACATGAATGGTGGAACATTAGTATGGAGATCAGTCAGTCTGGCAGCTTAAACATCCCTGGAACAGCCTCAGATTCAGTTCCAGCCTCTGTCAGGCTTAGACACAAGGTTCCCATACTTGGAAACTGGAACATCCCAGATTCCCTTATTGCCAAATGGGTCCTCACAATAAACACAGCTTGGTCCTCCCCAGTTCACTGAGCAGGAATGACCAAGATTATTCTTTGACCCAGAGGATGCCTAACAGAAATATGCCCCATTCTGTCAATCTTTTCCCATTGGAAACAATGAGACAATGAACACATTATTTATGTAGTATCATTGCTGAATCCCCAGAGCCTACAGCAGTGACGGATACATAGCACTCAATACAAGCACTCAATACATGTTTGCTTTATAAATGAATTAATGACTGAGTGAAAGAGATAAGAAATAACGAGACATTATTCATCATTAAAAAATGACACTCCTCTCTTCTCAAACCAACTCCTCCAGAAAAAAAGGAAGTTTTTAAAAAAACATAGAAATATCATTTTATATCACAAGTTCTACTAATAATGTACCTTCAGAGATGGAGAGAAACCTTAAGAAATCAGTTCAATATTTTTAGGTCTAAGCAGAGATACCAATAGTAAAAATGAACCCAGAGCAAAGTCTAATCTACTCCATTTCTATCATTAAATGTCCAAAAGATGTCCCTGACATTCTCCAATGGTAAAAGGTTGACTACTTCTGGGCAGGAAGGATGGAAGAAAGGTGGGGGGGGGGGTGGGGAGGGAGACAGGAAGAGAGGCTGAGAGAGCAGGAGGGAGGGTGAGAGGGAGGGAGAGAGGGTAGAAGAGAGAGAGAGGAAGGGAAGAAGGAAGGATGAACTATCTCATATTTTCCTTTAGTCCCTTCCCCTTTACCACTTGCCTATCTTTTTGACCTCCCTCCTCTGAGACCTTTTGATTGCACAGAGCAGGGAAATTGTACAACTGCCTTTTAATGGAGGCCTCTCACCCCAGAAGCAGAGATGTGTCCCCTTGCCCCTCAAAACCCTACTCCTCTCAGACTTGCCTCACTTTATTCCCCTCAGGCTCTGACAGTTAAGTCAAGGTTGTACCCTAATGTAAATGAGATATATAGAAATTGGAAATGTTGAATTTAGAGTGTTCAGATTGGAACAGACACTGGTCTTTCTTCCTTTCTTACTTTGTTTTTTAAATAATATTTCTTTGCACACATGGGGCAAACTAAGAAGGAAATCTCACCATGTTCACAGTGAAACAACCCTGAGTTTAGAAGCTACCCCTTCACGAGGTTGATTAAGCTAGGAAAGCGAATATTCATGGCTTAGATTCTTACGCTTATGAGTTCTATTTTTTAAAGAATTTTTAGATTAATTCAGCTGAAGGGTAGTATTTGATGGACAGAATTAAAAGAAACCCACAAGGGATTAAGTAGTCCCTAAAAGATCCTTATGTCAAACTTGAGAAAAGAGTGGAGATTTGAGTCCATTGCATCTGAGCAATTCCTGCCAGAAGTTAACAGTATAAAAACAGGTGGGTAAATTAGCATAAACAAAATTGTATTGGGATACGAATTGTCATTTTCTTAGCCACACTCAGTCCTAGATATCAGAGGTCTTCCTGTGGATGTTTAAGATGATAATTAACAGCAGGTAATAGGGGCTTCCCTGGTGGCGCAGTGGTTGAGAGTACGCCTGCCGATGCAGGGGACACGGGTTCGTGCTCCGGTCCAGGAGGATCCCACATGCCTCGGAGCGGCTGGGCCCGTGAGCCATGGCCGCTGAGCCTGCGCGTCCGGAGCCTGTGCTCCGCAAGGGGAGAGGCCACAACAGTGAGAGGCCCGCGTGCCACAAAAAAAAAAAAAAAAAAAAAAAATTGCAGGTAATAAATAAGTATTAGTTACGCCTTGAACTCTCTGTGACTTGCTCTAATTGTTTAATTCTACAATGGAATCAGTGCTCTTTAGCTGCATCCAAATAAAAGATTTTAGCTATCAACTATGGATGAATTGCTTCCATAATATTTCAGAAAAGACAAAGTTGTTTGTTAAAAAATAACTTCTTGTTTTTGTTCTCTACATGGATATATAAATCATACAATGTAACAAAGCCATACTTTAAAGTTGCAAAGGAACAGCAATTAAAAAAAAAAAGTCCTCCATATTCATTTTTTTCCGCTTTGAGCTTAAAAAACAACATGGTCAAACTAATTTTTTTTCCAAAAACTTGCTCCTGGGCTTAACAGCTTGTATGATAAGTTACATTTCAGCCTTGGAGGGAAATTTGACAACTGACCTATACAGTTAGAAAAATAAGGCTATAATGGAGAGTTTGAAGTTGTTAGCTATGACTGTACTATAGTATACAACAATTATGAGCATTTCGTGTACATTTTTTCAGTCAGTTTGGTGAACAGAAATCATATCTATATGTGCAAATTATCAGTCTTTACAAAGAGCTCCTTTGGTTCACCTGTAGTGCATATACAATGCTAAAGTAAATACTGTGTCATGAGTATAACTCGTTAAATACATGCCAAAGGGGGGGAAGGAGAGGATAGGGCAAACATTGTACAGCATTTAATGTTTTCCAAATAATGACCTGTTGCTCTTGAGTTGGATAAGGCATAGGTAAGGCAGTTCCTTATATGTGAACACACACAAAAAATAATAACAATAAAGACAAAACTCCCTTGGAAGGACTCATACCTGGGATTAGTACTCATACTTCTCAATGGCAACCTAAAGTTAGATAAACAACCTAAATTGGGCTTGTTTATAGCCCGAGAAGAATCTTCCATACTGCTTCCAGAGTCTTGCACATAGTAGGCCAGACAGTGCCACACTATGGCAGACTGTAAAAGCCAAAGGAGGTTGGCTACAGGTCACTGCCAATCAGTGTCTCGAGGCAAGGGTGCAATTATAACTAAGGAGTGCTGTGAGTAACTTGGAAACATGTTGCAGCACCCTCTAAACATCTCTAAAGTAACTCCCAAACTGTGGAGGCGAGTTTTCTCCATGATAGCTTGTGCCCGTGAAAGAGTAGAGCACAAGGGTCCTAACCTTGCCCTAGAGGCGGATTACGCGGGGTCAGTTGTAGCTCCTCCACACTAACTCCCTGACTTTGTGCAAGTTACTTAAACTCTGCTTGATTAAGGCTTTTCATCTGATTATGGTTGCAATGAAGTTATGATAATATAGTGATACAACTTGTTTTCCTGTATGGCGGGCTATTTAATGATCAACACAAAGACTACAATGTTAAATCAGAAAAGCAAAATGTAGAACAGATCCCAAACTCACAAATATGTATATATTCTATGTGTTTATAAACTTTTTAAAAAATATCTTGTTAAAAAATACAAAAAAAAAAAAACAAAGAAATCCATGGCAGTCATGTCTAGGTGATGTGAGTCCTGAGTGAGGGAAAGAGATGTCAGAGGTAGTAGACTTCATGTAGGAAAGAGAAGCGAGCTTCTGCTGGGAGGAAGGAAACAATACATACAAAAAGAAGCTCTTAGAGACAGAAAAATGACTGGCAAGCTAATTTCATTGTGCTCGACGGAAGCCTGGAGGAGTAGAAGGAGTGAGGAGTCACAATTAGAAGTTACTGCAACGTCAAGAGAGAATTGGGTAGGTACAGAATCACAGGAATTTCCAAAATTCTGCTCTCTTATTTACTGAATTCTCTGAATGCACCCTCCATTACCTCATCGCCACCTACTCTTGTATTTTGTTTCACTTACTTCCTCCATCCACGATGGTGAAGATATAAGTTATTTATTTTGTATGATGGGTTTTGTGTTTCTTTAAATCAGACACCAACCCTAAGCAGCCCTCCAAGCAGTCCTGATTTTATGTAAATCACATGAAAAATCATATTTAAAAGGTGCATTTTTATTTTTTGCATAAACAAAATCATACTATTTATTTATTTATTACATATCATGGACCTCTTCCCATGTCAGAACTCATGGACTTACCCCATTGTACACTTTTCCTTACTGCATAGCATTCCACAATGTGAGTGGACCAGGATTTATTTACACTGTTGCTGTGTTTCTCTTATTACAAACAATACCGTAATGTGCGTCCCAGTGAATGTACATCTGAGCTTATATGTAAGTATAATGAAGAGTCTAGCTCCACTTTTTTTTTTTTAATTGCACTATAGTTGGTTTACAATATTGTGTTAGTTTCAGGTATACAGCAAAGTGATTCAGAAGTATACATAGTTTTTACAGAGGAAAGAGTCTGACTGCTCACAGCTTTCAAGCCTCACACCAGTCTCTTCTCCTGTCCACGTGTGGGGAAGGTGATGGAAAGCCCATGCTTTCCCTTCCTGGGTACCAGTGGGAAGGTCACACCATGCAGCCCCTGGCTCACCCTCAAGAACCCTCTTCCCAGTCCCACCCACTAACCACAATAAAAACCCAAACTCACTTCGCTTTGCTCTCTCAATCCACTTCAGACTTTCCTGGGAGCCTGCCCTATGTTCCCAGAAAGCCTCATTGTGTGAGTAATGAATTTTTCATACTCTCTCAGTGCATGTGTGGAATCTAGACATGTCACCAAATGCAGGCGGGTGGTTGATCCTGTCCCTCCACAGGGGAGTTGCAAGACAGCAAGTGTTTATGTGAGACATATTTCTAGAAGTAGATTTACAAACACCAGCAGGCAGTATAATGTCCCATTTTCCCCATTCTTAATAACTGTGATTTTTTTTAATCTTTTGCATACTGATAAGCCAAAAGGGAAATAGAGATAGAATTTATCAATAATTGCATTAATTTGTAATTATCTGATTAACAAGGAGTTGGATATTCTTTTCATTTATCTTCTGGCTATTTGTAATTCTTTTACTGTGTACTGTTCGCATTCTGTTCTTATTTTTCTAAATGTAGAAACATTTTATTAAGAATACTAGTCTTGGGCTTCCCTGGTGGCGCAGTGGTTGAGAGTCCACCTGCCGATGCAGGGGACACGGGTTCGTGCCCCGGTCCGGTAAGATCCCACATGCCGCGGAGCGGCTGGGCCCGTGAGCCATGGCCGCTGGAGCCTGTGCTCTGCAACGGGAGAGGCCACAACAGTGAGAAGCCCGCGTACCGCAAAAAAAAAAAAAAAAAAAAGAATACTAGTCTGTATCTGTGGTATATATTGCATATATATTATCTCATTCTAATTTTAATTGTTTAACTTTGTTTACAGTTTCTTTTTCTGTAGACAAGTTGTTAATCTTATATAAATAAATTATTCAGCCCTTTTATCTTTTTGGTATTCAGTCATGTTTAGGAAAGATTTCTACATCTTAAGGTTATAAATTTATCTCTCTATATTTTCTTTTAGAATATTTATAGTTTTAATTTTTTTACATTTAATTCATTTGAAATTACTATTTAAATATACTGTGATATAGTTTTTTGCTTAATAAATGCCTAGCTATCTCAATACCACTTAGTAAATAATCTGAATTTTCTTGGCTGAACTTAAAATATCAGTTTTATCATATACAAAATTCCCTTATTCCAAACACACACACACACACACACACACACACACACACTCACATATTTCTGTGCTTTGTTTTGTTTCATTGATCTACGTAACTATGCATTGCTTTACCAAAAAAAAAAAAATCTACCTTTAAAATTTAATTATAATCTATTAGGGCAACCTCCCCTCTCCCACAGGATTTTTTCCCAAATTTTGAAATTTTCTAGAGTATTGTTTGCAATTTTGGCATTAGTTTGTCAGATTCCACACAAGTTTCTTTAGTCTTTATTTCTATAACATTGCTTTTTTAGATTTTTTAAAAATTGATATTATAATTATATTTAATCTTTCCATCCAAGACACAGAATAATTTCCTATTTGTTTAGGTTTTCTACAATTTCTGCAGTTACATGTCCTGGATTCAAACAGGTGCATATTTACACACTTTACTGTTTCTAAATGCTGAGCATATCACATTTATATTTTTTACGGTAGCATTTCACATGTATATATTTATGGTAGCATTTCTTTTTGTTTTTTCAAAGCGCCATAATTAAAATGTAGGTAGCATTTTCGAGTCAAGAAAATGTTGTGCCTTTATAATAGAAAAAAAACAACATTTCTTTACATATTTTCAAAATATTATTAGATATTTTATGTACTTTTTGACACTGTTTTTGGTTTATATATGACTACCTTCATAAGAGTTAGAGATTCTTTTATAGTACAAAATCTATTTCAAAAATTTGAATTGTATTTCTAATATATTTGGTAATTAATATTTAAAATACCATGGAGCATCTTCTTATAATCTAACAATTATTTAGCAATGACTTGTTTTGTGAACTTGATGTGCATAGATCAGATTTTCTTAAATTAAAAATGTCCTGTACTCTTTTATTAATATTTTCTATCAACAGTTAGCACACAAATCAATTTATGTGAATCAGTTGACTCATTTGAATGTTATTAACCCTCAATACTGCAATCAGGGGCACTAGTGTCAGGGAACAATGACTGTTTAAGGAAAGCAGATGCTGTGATAAGAACATCCGGGATTTGATGACAGAACCATCTTCATTAACAGGCTATTTGTCCCCACATCAATGAGACCAAGAAAATCAGAAGCCAAGATTCTATTATTAAGAGCAGATAAGGCCGGTCAGTATCAATATATGGTAACAATATAATCTCTATAATGCAAGCTTATCATGCTGGTTTTTAAATTTAAAAAAAATATCTTACATGCCCTTTTAAAGTTTCTCTGAATTGATGCCATAAGAGAGGTCTAGCATCTAGGAAGTAACAATAAATCTATTAAACAAATGGCACTATTTCATCCTTTTTATGGGTGAGTAATATTCCATTGTATATATGTACTACATCTTCTTTATCCATTCATCTGTTTATGGAATGCCATTTGCAGCAACATGGATGGACCTGGAGATTGTCATACTGAGTGAGGTAAGTCAGACGGAGACAGACAAATATATGATATCATTTATATGTGGAATCTAAAAAAATGGTACAAATGAACTTATTTACAAAACAGAAATAGAGTCACAGATGTAGAAAACAAACTTATGGTTATCAGGGGGGAAAAGGAGAGGGATAAACTGGGAGATTGGGATTGACATATATACACTACTATCTATAAAATAGATAACTAACAAGGACCTACTGTATAGCACAGGGAACTCTACTCAATACACTCTAACAGCCTATATGGGAAAAGAATCTAAATAAGAGTGCATATATGTATAACTGATTCACTTTGCTGTACATCTGAAACTAACACAACATTGTAAATCAACTATACGCCAATAAAAATTTAAAAAATAATAATAAATCTATTATGAAGTATCAAGAAGTTGCCCAAGATCTCGCAATCCAGGAGTACAAAGGAATTATGTTAATCACAATAACCCATGTATCTCAACCTCCTTAAAAGTTCATCTACCTCTAAGAATTTCTGGAGCAGATCTCCCACATAGAGCCCATAGAGCCATGAGTATTATAAATCCACTCAGTTACATGTAACTCTCACTGTTTCTGCTATCTGCCTTTGTGGGACTTTTTCTCCCTTCTCCCTCCAGGACTGCCCTGGGTGCGAGGGAGTTCCTGGAAACCTGACTTGTATGCCTGAGGCTAAGCAGGAAGACTGTGTTAGTCTCCTGGGATGTAAGAGGTAAAACTAGTTTTCAGCGGGTCAAGGTCCTATACGTGAACAGGAATGATACCGAGCACAGCCCTGTGGGGCTCCTGGGCACAAAGCCTTTCTGTACCTCTCATTTCTTTGATTACAGGAAATAGGCTTCAGTCAGCCTCCATGACCTTCCCTGAGTTCCAACCGGCAGATTCAAGCAGTTGTTAATTAGGGAAGGGAGGGGATGTGAGACTAGGGAGAAACAGTCAAGAGAAACAGTAGTGCAGCCTTGGAGCAAGGTCCTGGTTCCCCATCAAGAGATACACACAACAATATCTTTGAGCTGTTTTGCAGATACTGAAACCCCCATCAGGTGGGAGAAGTTAAAACAGCATGCTGCCCCCAAGCACACAGACCCCAGACCTGCTGGAACCAGAAGGTTGATGATGCTGACTCCCACTTACCTCCCCACCAACCAATCAGAAAAATGTCCATGAGCTGATCACGCCCCTTTGAACCATTACTATAAAACTTCTCACTACCCTCTCCAAGGGGGGACACACAGTTCTGAGGACTTAGCAGAACTGTGGCCCCCTTTGCCTTGCAAAGCAATAAAGCTATTCTTTTCTACTTCACCCAAAACTCTGTCTCTGAAATTTAATTTGGTGTCGGGGTACAGAGGCCGGATTCAGCTTAAAGTTCTTCTCCAGGCTTCCTTTTCTCTAAACCCAGGTATGATTTCTATCTAATAATGTATTGAGCATACACATGTGCCAGGGATTGTTCTAAGAAATACAGATGAATAAATGAATAAGGCATAGGGTCTGATTTCCAGAAGCTCATGGTCTAGTAAATGCCTATTTTAGAAAAGAAATACAGTATAGAAATAGACCAAAATTGTCTGATTGCTTTTGGAATGTTTGAAGAAGTCACCTCATTTTTAATTACCACTGCCTCATATTGTCTAGGATATGATATTACTATTTCATCAATATCTGTTCTTTGGATCCGTGGGAGTCTTTAGCAGATGTGGTACAATTCAACCTTCAGACTCAAATCCAGACTTGGGCTCTGTTAATGCAGAAAAGGGAAAGCAAGCCCCTCCCATCTGTCCAATGCTCACCTCTCTAGGCTTACCCTGCAATCAGGAGTTGCCAGAGAAAAGAAACAGTAGTTTGACATTTCTAACTTTCCTATATTCTGTTGTATCTTTCCATTCTAAAATAACCCCTGGATTTTCACACATATTATGTACCTGGGATACAGGTAAATCTTATTAAATAGGAAAACATAATATCATGCAAATAATTAAAGAATACTGCTTTTTGTAGCCACTTATTTTCTCTCTTTTAATGTAGTAGGGGGAAAAAACAGAGACAATTTTCTAGTATCCATTTCCACAGTAAGGAGACAACTAGGGTTACCTAGGAGTCCATTCTTTACCACCCTTCAAACCAAGTTGAAGTGCTAACTCCAAATCTACTGCTAACATATTCAAAAACCTGGTCTTTGGGGTTTAAGTTCTTGGCATGTGGCCTCCTCCAGATTCCCTAGACTCTAATTCCTCATCTACAATGCAGCTTCTGAAGAACAACTGTCAAAGCTTCATACACATTGGAAAAGAGATTTTCCATTCACTGCCAAAGGAAAAGTTAAATACCTTATTGAAATGCATAGCAAAATCCTCTATCACCAGAGGGCAAAAGTTGCTTTCAGCACTTTATTTAAACTTACATATGTTATTACTGTCTGGCACATAAAGTAGCTGAAAAGCTTTCGAGATGTTTTCTTCACTTTATAGGAAAAAATGGTCTGTTAATGTTTTCTTTTTTCCACAGAAGCATCAGACTATAATTACACCAAATCTCCTTATGTTATAACTAGGGGAAAAGAATGGGGGTGTTTACATATTTAAATGAAATTCTTAATTCCTCCAAATTCTGCAATGATTTTTGAAAATCTGTTTACCTCATACTCCAAAGGCCCCCATGACATATGCTACCTATGAATAATATTTTTAAACCCACATATGCTAAATACACTGTTACTGTTCTCACATTATTAGTCAAGTAAAGTTCTTCACTAATTCTACATAACAAAATGTTCCCAACACTTGAAGACACTTGCAAATTATCATATTTTTTGAATTAATTTTTACCCTGAAGCTCACAAAATTAATTTTTAAATTCCTTGAGGAAAGTGTGAAACCAAAAGTAGATTTAAGAAGCAAAGTTTCATAACAGCCATTAGGCCTTTTAACCATAGCCCAAATTGACTATTTTCGTTCAATCTTCTGTTTTATTGCTGCATCAACATGTATACCTAGAAATGTTTTTTGCCTTCTCATTGGGCCTTTTTGCCTGCTGGCCTCAACTATATAACGGTCAACAACTTTTATTCCAATCCTCAAATAAAACTCTAAAGTAATCATGGCCAAGCTAAGTACGGGAAGATACAGAAATAGGAAAAGTCTTCCAATCCCCTCCTGTTTCTGCCGTGCAATCTTCCAGAGCAACACTGCTTTGACCACCCTTTCTGCCATTTTGAATACCTCTTATGACAATCTCGCCTCTTTTGGGCACTCAGTTTTGATTTTATCATGTGTCCATTTCTATCGTCCTAACCTATTGCCCTATTTTATTTTTCACCTTTTCACTCAATTCCTCTCTCATGTTCTTCTTTCTTGTGAAATGGAGCTGCACCAGAAAAAAACAAGAACTAAATGAGAGAAAGTAAATGTCTGTCCTCGGGCTATTATCTGAAGTTACGTTGACTTTTTTTCTGCACATTTGTTCTTTTTTTCCCCAAATATCTTCAGGTTTGTGCTGCTTTTTTTTTTTCTCTTATTCTCTTTCTACTGAACCTATGTCATTTCCTTTCCCCTGAGGATCAACCCTCATTCTTTGTCTAGCAGATTCACCTACCCTGGTAAACCAAGTGTTCCCTAGATGATTATTAGCCATCCATCCACTTCAAGGTAAGATGTATTTTAATAATTTTCTCTTGCCTTTGTTCTAAATCAAAGGAGTTATTTTAATTTGGGGAAGTTGAAAGATGTCTGAAATCCTTTGACCCTGCAGCATCTCTCCTAAAATAATGCCATGTTCTTATGTATATTACCTATACCTAGGGCACTGTGACAGATTCAACGTCCCCTCTTCCCTTCAAAAATAGTTACTGTATGCAAAGAAGATTAAGCCTTAATAATTCAAAACATTCATTCATTGTTCAACAATTACAGTTATGATATGGAAGCTTCCATATACCAGTTGTAAAGCTAGGCATGAGGGATACAAAGATAAATAAAAGGTAGTTCCTGCCCTTAGGCACAGTCGACCGGGGGATGCACACAGCCCCATACGATCAGTGCTGTGACTGTGACCATCACATCATGTGAGAGCAATTGGGAGTAAGGTACCTAATCCCGATTGGATGGAAGGAGTCCTGGAAGATGTCCAAGTGGAAGGGACAGCCAGGCTGGGCTGAAAGACCGAAATGAGACAGCCAGACATGAGAACGGAACTGAAAGAGGGTGCGCCAGAAAAATGTGCAGTATTTACAAACATCCTGAAATTACGAGTTCAGATGTTGGGAGCAGGAGGTATATGTGGGGATGAGGGGAAAGATGAGGCTGGGAAAGAAGGAAGGGGCCAGATAATGAAGGGCCTTTCATGCCAAGGTAAAGATTGCGATTTTATCTCAAAGACAGTGAGGAATTACTGAATAATTTACAGCAGAAAAATAGCACATTCCTGTGTTAAAATATATTAAAGTTAGTGTTATGTAGAGGATAAAAACACCACATTTGAGGACATACAGATCCAGGTGTGCATTCCAGCTCCACTCTTGCTTACCTGTGTGCTCTTGGACACGTTTAAGGTGTCTGATCTCTACTTTCTCCATTTATAAATGGCAACAGAACCTGACAGGTTGTGGGGATAGATTACAGAGGGAACTTACTTAAAACATCTACTATGTTACCCTCCGTGCTGCTTATTCTTTGCCTGCCCTCCCCCTCCCCTGTCTCCATCCATTCTCCACCCTTTGCTCCCTCCTGCTCTATGCCCTAGAAGTCCGACCCTGAAAGACTGAACTGTCTTGGCTCCCTTGCCGTCTGCTTCTTAGCCAGTGAGAGGCACTGGCAAGAGATGGGAAGTGGGAAGACAAAAGGGCTGGTGCATTTCTTCTCTACTCTCAGTCCTTGCTTTGATGTTGTGGTTCTGATGGTGGCTGCATCCTTTCAATACCAAGGCTTCTTCACAGCTCTAGTCCTCATGGGGCTCCAGGAATACTTTTTCTTCCCTTTTCCCTTCACATTTCCCACTCTGATAGCCCCTAGGTGCCTCAACATCCTCTTTGGTTTTCTTAACTTTGCTACAACTCTACAGTTTCTCATTAAAGTTTCTTTAGTTGATAATCCGAATTCTGTCCTCTGACAGAATTCCGTCTGATATACCTGGTTTATAAAGGGCCAGTGGCCACAATTGTATAGAGGACTCCAGTACCAAAGAGGGACGTGGGAATGGCCTTCTCCTCATGTTAGCATGCTCCAAAATGTACTATCCAAATAGAAAGGAACATGGTTATTTATTAGTGGTGGTATAACACGGATCGTTAATCCTTTTTCATTAGTAAAATATAAACAACGGTAAGCAGTTGCTAAGCAGTTGGTATGAGGTTTATTCTTCAAAATCTGTTACTTCTTTAATTTTGAATCCTAGGACTTTTTTCATGAAAAAAGTGGAACGACTCTACATGTGGGAGAGGTAAGAGTACATCTGCCATCATAGCTCTTTTGGTGCCAAAGTCCCTGCAGTGGGAAGACTAGAGTCTGTTGTAGCTATTAATATTGCAGAAGGAAAACCTACAGGAGAAGATATTTGCAGTCAAACACACTAAAGTCAGAATATTAAAAAGTTAAGAATTTTTTAGCCGTAGTGGCATACCCATAATTTGATAGTGTCTTGGTTAAATATTAGTCCATGTTTAGATTATTTTCACCAGGTTTTTACAGCAGGGACATTTTTTTTTTCTTTTGGTGAGGAGAGAAGCCAAAAAAAAAAAAAAAAAAACTCTAAATCATTTAAGAGCTTATACATTCAAGAGAAATTTTCTTTATCAGAATATTTTTATTTCCTTATCTTAGAATAATAGAGCATTTCACAAACTCAAGTATTGCCTCTAAAAAGATGGAAGAATGAAACACAAGGCTGTCTTCCTTTACGTAAAATCTGCCCCAGGGAAAAGGATGGACCATATAAACAGGCAACAATATTTTTGAGGAAGCATGGTGATTAAAATTCTTAACAATGTTGGAGACTTTTTTAAAAAGTAGGCAACTGAGGCTTCCCTGGTGGCGCAGTGGTTGAGAATCTGCCTGCCAATTCAGGGGACACGGGTTCGAGCCTTGGTCTGGGAAGATCCCACGTGCCACGGAGCAACTAGGCCCGTGAGCCACAACTACTGAGCCTGTGCTCTGCAACAAGAGAGGCCGCGATAGTGAGAGGCCCGCACACCGCGAAGAAGAGTGGCCCTTGCTTGCCACAACTAGAGAAAGCCCTTGCACAGAAACAAAGACCCAACACAGCAAAAATAAATTAATTAATTAATAAACTCCTACCCCCAACATCTTCTTAAAAAAAAAAAAGTAGGCAACTGATTAATAATCAAGTAAATCTGTTATAGTATAAAATTACAGATATTAGGCCAAGAAGGGTATTCTTTTCCATGTTATATCTAGCTTGTATCTTGTAAGTAAGAATATCTTAGTATCAAACAAATGTACCTTGTTTAAAAAAGCAAAAACAACAATAAAAACAATGGTAAGCCTGATTGATTAAAAGGTCTACAGGGCTTCCCTGGTGGCGCAGTGATTGAGAGTCCGCCTGCCGATGCAGGACACACGGGTTTGTGCCCAGGTCCGGGAAGATCCCACATGCCGCGGAGCAGCTGGGCCCGTGAGCCATGGCCGCTGAGCCTGCGCGTCCGGAGCTTGTGCTCCGCAACGGGAGAGACCGCGGCAGTGAGAGGCCCGCGTATCGCAAAAAAAACCAAAAACACAAACAAAAAAACAAACAAAAAAGGTCTACAAGACAGTTAACTTAAGGGAATTAAGGGCTTGTTCTTTATAATGCAAAAGGATTTGCCACTTTCCATAATGTTTTGCTTTCTACAATGTGTCCTACTAGGGTATACAAGTGTTTTCTAGATTACTAACCTCTTCAAACTTAAGCTTTTCTGGAATTTAATAAAAATTTTGGTGAAAGTAGGCATCAAAACAACACACAAGGAGAAAGTCTTCTGCACAGTCTGGTAGCACTAGCAACTCAAGGGAGTATTTGAGTCAGATATTTTGGGAGAAAAAAATAGGAGAACCTTCTATTCAAACGAGCTAACAGATCACACACACCTTTGCCCCTCTTTGAAACCAGGATCCCACTGATGTGACTGAAGTAAAATACAACAGCAGGTAAGTTACAGCTGAGTCAGAGAAGGGCTTCACCAAACCAAAACAAAGAAAGATTTCTCAAAGGTATAAACCTGATGAAACCAAACCAATGATAAAACTCAACACAGAAAATCCAGAATGCAGGCGTATGATTGAACTAAGACGAGGGACATTTCCAAAGAGAACTGAGGATAACACCCATGGGCAGGGCAGAGAGCAGGGGAAGACTCTGAAGCCAGAACACCTGAATTCAAGGTGATCCAGGTTCTAGCACCTCCTGCTCCCTCAGTGTCCTCAGCTGAAGCGTGAGAATGAGAATAGTATTTACCTCAAGAACTAGGTGTGAGGATTACACGCAATAATGGATTTAAGGTGCTTAGCAGAATGTCTGGCTCACAGGAAGTGCTCAAGTATTCAGAACGCAACAAAAATAAGCATACAGAATATCAAAACCTAAAGAAAGCAGCTAAAAATAAACAGGAAAAGAGTAAATGCCTTGTTACTCAAGAAGAGAGACTGAAATGCATAAACTAAATTGCAGCAGATCCTGTGGGTTCCCTGGCCAGATTCCCAGGGATACGGTCTTAGCTGTGGAGCGTGCTCCTGCTGGAGACCTACACCTGCTCAATTCTGCAGTGGATTGCCCTTGGACAACTGCCTCATTGAGAGGTACCCGGAGTTATGTCCCAGCTCCCTTTGCTCTAGTGGCTGGTGCCAATGGCTGACTAATGCTGGAATGCAAAGGTCCCACATCTTTGCCTCAAGTGAGGACATGCTATGGTACCGTTTGCTACAGAGCTCCCCACAGGATCAGGCTGAGGTTAGACATCCCCAAGCCCTTCCTGCTACCTCACTCCTTACAGGTTCTCATGAGCACTTCCATAAAAAACCACTTTCACCAGAATGCCATCTCAGGCTCTGCTCCGGGGGAACCCAGTCTAAGATGAAGGCCTTCAGTTCCAGAACCTAGAAAAAGTACTCTCCCAAAACTCAACCAAGATAACATATAAGCAAGGAATTAATAAAATGAGAATGGAAATTAATGAAAAGGGGGGAAATGAGAGCTTGATAAATTGAACAAGAACTTCTACTTCTGAATACTTTTGACATAGACCTCTTAACTGACCTTCACTTACCTGAGGCACTGGATTAATCACAGATGTCTCCATTCATCTTATAAATCATAGTGCTTTGTATAAAAAATAGGTAATTTGGAACTCAAAATAGTTGATATATGCTCAAAGAAAGGCCTTGTCCCTAAACCAAACACTGTAAATGAATTCCTGCCTGTGCATCTGTATTGTAAGAACAAAATATTTCCAGTCAAAAAGCGTATCTGTTATGTTTTGAACACTGTTTTTTTTTTCTTCAGTTTAATTAACCAACTGCTAGTACCAATCCCACTGGATTAGTATGCTTCTATTCTATTCAAAAAGGACTTCAGAAACCATAAGATAGGAAAAGAAAAGAAGAAAATATATACGTATCTGCTCATTTGTGGAAGAATAAACCAGAAACTAATGTCATTGGTGGGTGGGGGAAAACAGGATTGAAAAATGGTTTTAGGTATTTTTGCCATAAAAATCTTTGCCGCATAAGCAGTTTCCCTGTAAGCCGTTTCATCAGACAAGTAATTGGCTGTAAAACAATTTGCCATAAAAGATAAATACTGAAAATAAAATAAAAGAGGGACATATAAAAAGCTACAATGAAACATAAAAATTAATAATAAACTTTTTAAAGATTTTATTGTAAAAAATAAAAATACAAAAAATATTTGAATACGTTTAAAATGTGCTTAGATTCATGGTTACAGTTGATTTCGGGCATACAGTTGTCCCTCAGTATCCCTGGGGCATTGGTTCCAGATCACCCCTGCAGATACCAAATCCACGGATGCTCAAGTCTCTTACATAAAATGGCCTAATTCAGTCCCATATCCGCAGGTTCCACATCCAAAATGGGTTGAATCTGCGGAGGCAGAATCTGGGGATAGGCAGGACCGACATAATCTTAGAGAAAGGAGAGCTACTTCCCTTCTCAAAGTCAATCATTAAGTATTCAGGATCTAATGTTGGACGTAAGCTCTTTACAATATTAAAAAAAAATCTGTACATCTCTTCAGATTTCCCTGAAAGTAAGATGAACAGATGAGTGATGCTGCTATTTCACATTGACATATGTAACATATTTAACTGATAGTACCTATCTAAACTACATTTAAACGTTCCATTACATTCCCAGTCCTTATATTTCACCAAATCGTCTAAGCCAGATTCTGTGCCAAATACCAAAGACCTGTCTGTCTCCCTCACGTTCTCCACTATCAAAAAAAAAGGTGCAAAAATTGTTCACCATTTTCAAGAAACTTATACTCATCAGGGATCACATAACCATTTCTTTGGGAGGCATAGGAGGAGCTTGATTCCTCTTTTGACTCCAACGTCTAACATTGTGTGATAAATTTGGCAAAGATGCCTTAAGAGAACAAGCTGTTGTATTTAAGTTAGCTAAAGAATCGATCATTAATGATCTCAAATACCGTTGTGAATTACTAGCCGCCTTTTGTATTTGCCATAGCTTGGTAAACTTTTGCTTTTGATGAGTGGGAGGGATCACTGCTCATGAAGGATTTGCAAAAACTGATATGTTACCATTTTCTAGTATGGTATGCAATCTGGCTTTATACTCTCTTACTTCACACTTCCAGTAAGTTTTCTTATCACTGCATATTCTGTCAAGATGATATACGTAGTTGTTACCATCCACTATTTTAAGACCAGCACGTTTTCTTTTCACTGCACAGACCATGATGAGGCCTAAGATGTATATAATATAAAAAAGGAAGAATGTATGCCTCAATGGAGAAATGAAACCAAACTGTCAAACCAAACTGACAACCAGTTATTTTATCTTTTACGACAAAATTGCCTTACGGCCATTAGATGTGTGGGTAAACTGCTTGCAGCAAAGATGTTTAAAGGGAGACCAAAATACCAGACACGGAAAAAATGGGGCTATGGAAATGGGGTAAAAGAGTGAAGTGGAGTCACATTCTCTGAGTGTACAGTTTTGTGCACCTCTGACTTTTAGAACCATTTTCATGTTTCACATGAATAAAATTAAATAATTGAAATTGAGCAGAATGTGTATGGGGGCTGGAGTGAGAGGGTCTCTGGTACAGGATGGGGAGAGTCGACTGGGCTCCATCCTGCAGGGTCCGCCATGGCCAGGGGTAGGAACATATCTCTGCTGGCTCCTGCCTTCTGTCCAGTGAGGACAGTCCACAGAGCTCTGTCCCATAGGGTCTGAAGCTGAAATTTGGGCAGGAGAGAGAGAGGGGACATCACTATGGCTTCTGTTCACCTCAAGTAGGGCAGGTAAAGTCAAAACATTTTCTGTCCCATAGGAGTTCCTCTTGGTCTTCTGGCTAGAAAGAGTGGGCTCTTCTGGGGCTTTTAATATCTCCCCCCAAAGGCAGTCTGCTGTTCAGATTGTTCTAGCCCCCAGGCAGCGATAAGTAGTAGGCAAAAGAAAAAATTCAAGAAAAACTGCCAGGTCATTCCATAGGTCTAGAGATCCTCACCCAATATGCATACATTTTTCCACCTTTCAGAATCCTCTGATCGTTCAGGGTTATAAGTTGTTCCTAGTGTGAGAGAGAGGCAATAGAGTATGCTTATCCCATACTACCTGGAACCAGAAATCCAAAAAACTCCCCATTTTTTTTCTTTCAGAATATCAGATTTCTGCTGTTAGGCTGTTTCTGGCTCTGTCTGACCATTTTATGTCCTCTGAATTAATTTCCTTGCTTCTGTTGTTTCCTTTCAGTGGAGCTACAATAGAGTAATATTGAAACTCTATTATTCCCTTCTTATGTATTAAATGAAATACTTATCTGAAAAGAACTTTCTTTCAGCAGCTATTTGGCTCCCTTGAAATAGAGTATTTTTAGGAGAAGCCAATGAATATTTGATTCATTCCTTTTATTTACCATTTTTCAGAATAATGTGTTGTTGCCTTAACAACCTCCAATGATGAGACCAATGAAAGGGGTTTTTTTGGGGGGGATCCCAATTATGTCATAGATTATAACCTATTTGAATTCACTGTATTTCAGTTCCTTGAACTGAATCCTATTTCAGTCCATCATAGGCATTATTTTTTTGATGTTCCCATTGTCCTACTTTTGGCTAGTAGGCAGCCTTTAAGGATGACTTCTTTATCCTTTTGACACAATCCCCAGCAGTCCTTGATACTTTCCTTGCTTTTTAATGCAGAAAGATCTTTTAGGTATACCTTGTGCCTTTCCTGCCATCAGACAATTTGTTATACATATCCCCCAAGGAGTCCCCCTAAGTTAACTTTAGGGTCATGTGATATTTAGGAACAGAGTTTAGGTGCTAGGGATGCTCATTGATACTGAGTTGTTCACAACTTCTGTTGCTTTTCTCTGGAAACATACACATGGATGAAGAAAGACAAACCATGAGTTCACAGTGATATTTTTCGTTTTATGATTGTATCTCTTTTATGCTGAAATTTTTGGTTGCTAAGGACATTAATACAATTATATATTTGTTTTGTCATTAATATATTTGTTTCTAAAGAACAAAATTTTATTTATTTATTTACTTATTTATTTTAGGGTTGGCCTTCTGAATTTTTAGTTTTTATTTATAGTTATGTGAAACATTTTTGTGCTCCCAAAGTCAAAACTATTAAAAAAAAAGAGATACATTCAGAAAAGTCTAGTTTCCATCACTCTTTTCTCAGGCTGTTATAACAAAAATACCATAAACTGGGTGACTTAAACAAAAAACATTTGCTTCTCACAGTTCTGGAAACTGGGAAGTCCAAGATCAAGGTTCCATCAGAATTGGTGTCTGGTGAGAGTTCTTTTCCTGGTTCACAGGTGGCCATCTTCTCACTGTGTCCCCACATGAGTGAAGGGATAAGGGAGCTCTCTTGGGTCTCTTTTATAATGACACTAATTCCACTCATTAGGGCTCCACCCTTATGACTTAAGCACCTCCCAAAAGCTCACTTTCTAATACCATCGCATGGGAGGTTAGGATTTCACCATATGAATTTTGGAGGGACAAAAACATTTAGTGCGTAACACTCCCTCTTTTCAAATAAATAGCCACCACTGGTGTGGATTTTGGTCTATGTGTGTGTGTATATCCCCTTTCCTGAAATAAGTGACAATATATTCTGTACAGCTTGTATGTCCATAATTTTTTACACTGACCTATGTGTATCCTATAGACCATACATATCAGTACAAGAAGATGTCACTCATTTTTTTTACAGCTGCATCGTGTGTTTATTTAACTAGTCCTTTGTTGATAGAGATTTGGGTGGTTTTCAGTCTTTTCCTCATGAATACTGCTGCAATAAACACCTTTACTCAGACATAAATTTGCATTTTTTCCTGTTTGTCTTCAGAGACACTAGGGTGAAATTTTTCATGCATATGAAATTGCTGGGTCAAAGGGTAAATGCATGTGTACTTTTACTAGATGTTGCCACATTGCTCTCAGAAGATTGTCTATTGTTTCATTCCCACCAGCAATGAGTGAACATACCTGTTTCTGCTTGCCAACAGATGATGTGTCAAACTTGTAGAATTTGGTCAATTGGATAAGTGAGAAATGGTGTCACTGTGTAGGCTTATATATTTATCCACTTTATAATGAGTGAGGTTGAGCATATTTTCCTGTTTAATGGCCATTTGCACTTCTTTTTCTCTAGAATGTTTATATTTCTTGTTCATTTTCCTACATGGTGGTTGACCATTTTCTCCCCAAATTTTAGAAGGGTAATATATATTAGGGATAGTAACACATTTTCTGTGACTAAACCATAAACATCTTTTCCAGTTTGTCATTTGCCCAAGGCATTCTTAAAAGGAAAAAAGCAAACTGTATGTGAGTATATAAAATATACTATTATTTTAGTTTTTAGAAAGTTTTTGTGTATAGATATAGTTATTCTATTCATATGTTATGTATAATATATTATACACCACATATTATTATAGCGTAAGCCCTAAGAGTTGGTTGGGTTCTTTTGTTTTTTGTGTTTTGTAATTTTTTTTTTTTTGCCTGACTTAAGCTTTAATTGCCAAGGCATCTACTTCAAAGATGGCATCTACTTCAAAGATGGCATCTACTTCAAAGATGGCATCTACCTCAAAGGTGGCATCTACTTCAAAGATGGCTGTCTCCAATAAACACAATGCCAGTCACAGACTAGATCAAGAACCAGGGTGCCTCCACCTCCTTTTCCCTTAACTACACACAAAGTCTCCTTTGTCTTAAGAGGTCTTGGTGGATTTCCGTAATTGAACATTTAGGCTGCTTGTTTGTTTTTTCTCTTCCTACATTTTAAACTGTCACTCCTATGTTTTAAATTCACCAATAAAAAGTCAACCTAGCAACCCTAGGCCCACACCCTCAATCCCAATAAAGATAGAAACCCAAATTTCTTTTCTCTCTCTGTCTCTCTCTCTCTATTTCTCCCTTGCTCTGTGGCCCCAAGTGTGCCCTGTATCCTCCAGGATCTGTGAGTAATAAAACTTTGTTCTTTTTTCAAAATGTCCCTGATAGTTATTGCTGAGGGGGTCCTGCAATTATAATAAGAACCCCAAAGGCTGATCCA
Organism: Delphinus delphis; assembly: GCF_949987515.2. Classification (NCBI taxonomy): domain Eukaryota; kingdom Metazoa; phylum Chordata; class Mammalia; order Artiodactyla; family Delphinidae; genus Delphinus; species Delphinus delphis. The sequence goes on along the minus strand of NC_082685.1, from coordinate 161,537,859 downwards.
GCCACAACACTGGTTATCAATAGGCTCAGACCATCATAAAATAATTATATGTCATAATAGATGGTATATGGCATATATTATATACACCATATTATATAATATATAGTATATATTCTATACCTAGAAGGATATACGCTGAGCTGCATTTAGTGATCCTGGTAAATGGAAAGGTATTTAAAGAATGGAGGGGGAACTTCCACTTTTACCATATTAGCTCTGTTTTGCTTGAATTATTTTCAACAAGCAAGCACACACTTCTTTTACAGTTTTTGAACCAACCTAAAAGGAGAAGTAACTCTTAGTTTCCAAGTCAGTTTTCCTAAAATGCTTTGCCAATATCTAGTCCATTTATGTTGTTTGAGGAGAAAACTCTGCTAGTGAACACTCAAAGTCCAAAGTTCAAGGTAAAGAAATGATGTAAGAATTTCAAAAGAACTGAGCGTTCCTCTTGACCTTGGTTCAATTGCCTGAAGAAAGGAGAATTATATTAATTGCTTTCCTGACCCGTTTGACTTGACCCCGTCTTTGCTGAACATTGTTAGTACCACTTCCTTTCTGTGCATCATCTCTAATTGTTGCCTTCAGCAGTGAGTTGGTAATGGATTTTAATTCAGGAGGTCCATTTCCTCCCTGCTAATTTGATTTCATAAGGCACAGTAGGGACGAGTAATTTTTCTAGTGACAATATGAAGCTATGAGGTATTTTCTCAAATACGTAATTAAAATGTTTCCCTTTTATCTTGGTAAATAAGCCAGGCCAACCAACTCAATCCAAATGATGAGGAATCCTTGTCTGTATTCGGGAAAGGTAACATCAGTAAAGACTTCATTTAGTATCACCCCATGAGACATAACATATGGGAATTACATCATACAATGTAATCTCTTAAGGACTTGAAACGCACTTGCAAATGTTCTAAAACTATAAAAGAATGATAGATGTGCAACTTGAGGCATCATGTCTAGACAAATGAATGGCCCATTCCTGTAGCATTTGTTTCAGAGATAATTAACACTCCCTTTGTATTTTCTGAGCTAGTTTGCAGTGTCAGAATTGTTTTACAGCATCATTAACAAAAATGACCAGGTCTTTATCATGTTATCAACTTGCATCACATCAACATTTTTGAGCTTAACAAAAACTCAGTGTAAGACTACACTAAGTTCTGCCACTTTGGTAGTGTTTGCTCCATTTATGGAAATATAAAATCACACCTGCACATCCAGGAACTATGGAAGGAATTGCATGAAGCTGGCATCCATCTCTACTATAGGATCCCAGACACTAGCTTCAGGGGGCCCACGTTTGGTGTTTGGAATGGATATGTGCACGCTGGAGGGCTGGAGAAGCAGCAGCTCTCTGGAGATGCATACAAAGCACAAAACAAATCATGCAGCCCTGATGTTTATCAGGAAATATTTGTCGCTGACAAAGTCACCAGATCTGCTGCCAGGGCCTCAGTTATATTGTGCGAATATGACAAATGAGATACCAGGATGGTCCCAACCACTGCCTAAAAGTATTCTCCACAGCACTTATGCACAATGCTTGCGGCTCCACCATCCTGGTCTTTCCTCCAGTCTCGACACAGGGCAAACACTCCTGGGACAGCAAACAGGACAGAAGTTTATCATTTCTTGAAGATTAGTATAAGAAAAATCCTCCAGGTTAACCTAACTTCCAGGTTAATCTATCCTCCAGGTTAACCCATCCTCCAGGTTAATCCATCCTCCAGGTTAACCCATCCTCCAGCTGCTTTGAGTGTTGGCTGCTAATGGCTCACAGCTGCACCTTCTGCAGAGAGTTATCCTCAGTCTTATGGCAGCAGCCTTGCCTGGGAGCTTAGGCAGCCTTCACCTCATACCTGGGGCAGCCAATCCACTGACTGATATGTGGTAGCAATGGCAGGTCTCATACCTCAAGGTGAAGTGACCCTATGGTGCAGGTCATGCTTCACAGCATCCAAGCCCAGACCACAACCATCAGCATTTTCCCTACCCTACCCTGCTTCCTCACTCCCCTTCTCCCAAGAGCCTCCCCTCAATACATCACATACCTCTGAATCCCAGCACTCCTTCTAGGAACCCTGACCTAAGACCTAGGAGTACAACTGAAGGAAGGAGAATAAAGAGGTGTGCCCATGGCAAGGGGGACATGACTAGTTAAAGAGCTATCAACAGGTCTTTAGCCAGAGAATGATAACAAGGTGCTGGGAGAGTGAACCTGGAAGATAAAAGAGGAACAGAGGGGTGGATTCTGCCTGCTTCCCTCTCCTGACGGCAGCACACTGTGATCCCAAAGGAGAGCCACATTGCATAAAATAACACTGACAGCCTGAGAATGTGTGGAGTCGAGCTGTAGAGGGGTAACAGGCTTTGCAAACGCTGCCAGGAGCAGCAGGCAGAGATCCATGGACACGTGAGTGAATGTCTTTGCCAATTCAGTTGCAAGCCCAGTACTTTTGGCTTCCATTGCATTCCAACGCTTTCTCCCCAGACTCCTAGTTCCATCTCCCAGAGAAATTGCCTAGTGGCCTTCACCTCTCTAATGAACTCTTTTTTGATGGATTGGCCCCCTCTGGGAGTGTAGTTTCTGCACAGAGAGTAGATTTGTTTCACTTGTCATTCAAATCTGTACTTCCTGTAAGCCTGAATAACTTTCTCTCTCTCCTGTCCTGAGAGAAATGGACCAGCTGGAGAGCACATTCGTGATGCAAACGGATGATACACTCCTTGTGGCTTTCAACTTCCCTGTCTCTTGTCTTTGCCATATTAAGATTGTGTCAGTGAGATCAAGAGACAAGAGAAATGGAAAACCTGAGTAAAGCTTGAGGAAAGTGCAATATATAACTAGAGGAGGGGATCTCTGAGTTGGGCACCCTCCCTCAAGAGTTTGAGTAGGGGAATTTCTTAATAATGAAAGCAATAAAGGATTACCCTGCAGAGTATTTTATTTAAAATAGAATAACTGTAGAATAATAGAAATAATTTAAATGTGGTCATTCCATAGAACCATTCCTAGATCTTCCCCTCAGGGTTCTTTCCAAAATCCTTGCTTAGAGTTTATTAACCTAGACGTATCTAACTTTAAGAAAAAGAGACAGAGAGAGAGGAAAAGAGAAATGTGTTTGGGTTTTTTTGTTTGTTTGTTTGTTTTTCTTGTTTTTATTCAGATTTATTGGATTTTAGCAACCACTTTCGATAGTATTTCTTCTATCATTTCTCATTTAATATTTGATCCTTCTTATATTTCCTCAATTCCATACACTAAATATTTAAGTTATTTCATATTTAAAATAATTCTAACATTTTTGGATCTCCTAAAGAATTAATGTTTGTGAGAAATGTGTTTTTAAAATGTGAGTAAAAGACAAGTATCATATGATATCGCTTACATGTGGAATCTAAAAACATGGTACAAATGAACTTATTTATAAAACAGAAATAGAGTCACAAATGTAGAAAACAAACTATGGTCACCAAGGGGGAAAGGGGAGGGGAAGCGATAAACAGGGAGATTGGGATTGACATATACACATTACTATATATAAAATAGATAACTAATAAGGACTTACTATAGAGCACAGGGAACTCTTCTCAAGATCTGTGGTGACCTAAGTAGGAAGGAAGTCTAAAAATGAGTGGGTCTATGTACACGTATAACTGATTCACTTTGCTATACAACAGAAACTAACACAACATTGTAAATCAACTAGACTCCAATAAAATTTAATTTAAAATAAAAATAAAATTGACTTAAAAACTATTTAAAAATTTAAAAAATAAAATGTGAATGAAGTTATCCAATTCTCTTTTAGTTACTAGAAAGTAATTCCTGAATTAAATAAATCAAGGGAATGATATCTTTGAAATGCAAATAATCACTCAGTTTTTTCATCCCTGGCTTGTGTGTTCTTGTTTTCAGATGATAAATGTTTGGACAAGTATTGATTCCATGAGACAGTTGGAGCTAAGACAGTCTAACTTGGTTTGTGTTTACTGCCCTTTCTTGCTTTCACACCACAGGCACAATATCATTCTTTATTACAATACTATTGTGTGTCTCTGGCACTTAAAAAACTTTCAGTGTCTTCTCACTGTTTATGGAAGTAGGATGGATAACAGCCAAGCACCGCCAAAATCTTTCTTCACCTCTTAACTCCTGCTTCACCAACACCCTCTCTTTCTCCATCTCATTCCCAGATACCTGAGAAACACCAAATCCTTTGTCAGCATCTTCTTAAACATCTCCCTTCCATAGCTTTTTTAATCACCCCATCATTTATATCCAGTGGTACTGTTATTCCAACTTACAGCACCACAAAGACCTGTTAGTACACTCCAGCTTCTTCTAGACAGTAAACTCCTTAAAGGGTGAGTAGGTTTTTTAAATTGAATACTTAGCACTTGTCACAATATCAGGCATTAGCTAGGTGTACAATAAACATTTGTGGAGTTATTAAATGAATTTCATATTAAATTGCAAAATATCTTCTTGCTTCAGGGCGTCAGAAGAAATACAAGATTAAATTCTATTTAACCTACTCGAGAGCAAAATTCAGAAAGGCCAACTTTCTGCCACATAACCTTTCCAAGTTAGAGTCAGAAGACTCAAATTTCCCCCAAGAAAAAAGGTAAAAACTTGACATTCTGGAATGAAACATTGTTTGATGTTCAATGTCTTGCTGGAAAAAAAATCAAAGTTGTAACATCAAAGCTTTGGCTCCTTAATTTCTAACAAATCACAGTGCTTTCATTACTTTGCCTCCATGGCAGTGTTGATCTAATGTAAATTGTATACTTTAATTTTAAAGGTCAATTCTCAAGTATTTCAACCTAAAGGGAAATTGGGAGGAGAGTTTGTTTTTAATACCAGAAAACACCAGAGTTTGATTTTATGTTTTTGTCCTCTTTTAGGTTCTGTCATTCTTTGTTGTAAGAATTTGAGGCAGATTGTGCCCTGTGGTTTTGGACTCAATAAGTAATTGATTTGAAAGAATCTCATTGTCTTCTTGTCTGTTGTTGCCCAATACAATATATTCTGACAAAAATCGGGTCCAAGTAAAAAGAAAGCCACACAATATGTTAAGTCTATTTTCAAGCACTACAATTTATTTCCATGTATACCATGAAATTCTAGCTACTTCAGAGTTTTAAGCATTGCTTTTGAAGATACTAATGAATCACCTGTCAGTATGTCTGCTTCAAAAGAGTCATAATGCTGAGAGGCTCTTATTCTAGCTTGGAGACCTTAAATGGAAGCATGTGATTATGTTTCTCAATGACTTTGGAACCTGAACATGAATCCCTCACCACCTGTAACTAACTTGATATTAGGCCTTTGATGAGCCTGTGAAAATATAAAAACCCACTTTCCACCAATACTCTCAATAACTATGATGTTATGCAGACAAGTGCTCTGTGAATAAGATCAGAATAATAGTAGCTAAGATTTCATTACCACTTACTATATACCAGCCACTGTACTGAGAGCTTCACATACTTTATCCCATTTAATTCCTTCAACAATCCCATGGAGTAGATACTTTTAAGTCCATACTTTACCAATGAGGAAACCACAGCTTAGAGGGGCTGTGTATAACTTACCCAAGGTTTTCATTTTTTTTGGAGGGGGGATTTCAGTTGAATACGGTAAGACAGAAGACTGACTCACAAAAATATAAATGAGGAAATCTTATATTTTGAAATGCTATGTATTTGAAGAAAGAAAAATGAACAAGAAGAAAAGGAGGAGGAGGACAAATGTAGTACTAGGGTTCCCCGTATGTCCTTCTGACTAATAAAAGAAGTTTTCACATGTTGAGGCATGGGGAAATCATTCTGGCTTGTACATGGCTAGACTTGAAGTTTATGCTAACAAGAATAGCCTGTCTTATGGCCTGTCAAACAGCATTGTACATCTGTTTTAACCATTTATTAAAGAAAAGAATGCAGCTAAAACTCACAAGTGGAGTAACTGTGGTTCCAACATTCAAAATGGAGCCAGGAGGGCATAGTGGATGTGGTTTAAAATGCTTTTCCTGTATCACTGGGAACTTGAATTTTCTGAACAGTATCAAATTAAGGGCACCACCAGCCATTTTCAAAACACTATTTGCTATGGTTTTCTCTGGGTATATGCACAGTAGTGGGGTTGCTGGATCGTACGGTAATTCTATTTTTAGTTTTTTAAGGAACCTCCATACTGGTCTCCATAGTGGCTGTATCAATTTACATTCCCACCAACAGGGCAAGAGGGTTTCCTTTTCTCCACACCCTCTCCAGCATTTGTTGTTTATAGATTTTCTGATGATGCCCATTCTAACCAGTGTGAGGTGATACCTCATTGTAGGTTTGATTTGCATTTCTCTAATAATTAGGGACGTTGAGCAGCTTTTCATGTGCTTCTTGGTCATCTGTATGTCTTCTTTGGAGAAATGTCTATTTAGGTCTGCTGCCCATTTTTTTATTGGGTTGTTTGTTTTTTTAATATTGAGTTGCATGAGCTGTTTATATATTTTGGAGATTAATTCTTTGTCCGTTGATTCATTTGCAAATATTTTCTTCCATTCTGAGGGTTGCCTTTTTTGTCTTGTTTATAGTTTCCTTTGCTGTGTAAAAGCTTTTAACTTTCATTAGGTCCCATTTGTTTATTTTTTTTTATTTCCATTACTCTAGGAGGTGGGCCAAAAAAGATCTTGCTGTGATTTATGTCAAACAGTGTTCTTTCTATGTTTTCCTCTAAGAGTTTTATAGTATCTGGTCTTACATTTAGGTCTTTAATCCATTTTGAGTTTATTTTTGTGTATGGTATTAGGAAGTGTTCTAATTTCTTTCTTTTACATGTAGCTGTCCAGTTTTCCCAGCACCACTTATTGAAGAGACTGTCTTTTCTCCATTGTATATCCTTGCCTCTTTTGTCATAGATTAGTTGACCATAGGTGCATGGGTTTATCTCTGGGCTTTCTATCCTGTTCCATTGATCTATATTTCTGTTTTTGTGCCAGTACCATATTGTCTTGTCTTACTGTAGCTTTGTAGTATAGTCTGAAATCAGGGAGCCTGATTCCTCCAGCTCCAGATTCATGCACCCCAATATTCACTGCAGCACTATTTACAATAGCCAGGTCATGGAAGCAACCTAAATGACCATCGACAGACGAATGGATAAAGAAGATGTGGTACATATATACAATGGGATATTACTCAGCCATAAAAAGGAACAAAATTGGGTCATTTGTAGAGAACATGGACTAACCTACAGACTGTCATACAGAGTGAAGTAAGTCAGAAAGAGAAAAACAAATATTGTATATTAATGCATATATATGGAATCTAGAAAAATGGTACAGATGAACTAGTTTCCAAGGCAGAAATAGAGACACAGATGTAGAGAACAAACACATGGACACCAAGGGAGGGAAGTGAGTGGGGGGTGGGGTGTGATTAATTGGGAGGTTGGGGTTGACATGTATACGGTGCTGTGTATAAAATAGATAACTAATAACAACCTGCTGTATAAAAAATAAATTAATTTAATTAAATTAAAAAAAATCTTCTAGTAGCTGCCAGCCATAACCTTATGGTCTCAAGGTCTCCCCTTGTAATTATGCAACTGTTTTGGACCCCAAACAATCTTTACTTAATGAGCACCTTTACTTCTTGCCAACTCCAATCCTAATCCTTGCAAACAACATATGTAACTTTGTGGGTTTTGCCTATATGAGTCTCCCCCATTTTGTAGTCTGGTGGAACACAATTCAAGTGCTTCTTGAATCTGTGTTTCCAAGGCTATAGTCCTCTTTTCTAGTCCTATTATTGATTGTTTATTGATTATTTTCATTGACATGACCAATCTCCTGAAAGCTGTGAGCCTTTACCCATTCAGCCTGAGGTGTAGGCAATCTAGCCTGCATGCCTGCCAGGAAGCTTGCAGGCTTCTGGGAGAGACTCAGGAGACAAGGGAGGAGGGACAGTAGAGAAACCACATTGGCCAAGAAGCTGCATGCATCCCATCCAATCACATTCCATTGATAAGAAAAAGCCATAGGGTCTTAACAATTATATATGCAAGGGGCACTGGGCAATGAAGTCTCAGACCAAGAACCCACTTCCCAGCAGCAACTCTGCACCATGTGAGAGGACGTAGATCTCTGATAAAGACCTACAGACATCTCCCACCTGTTTACTGCTCAGTCCCTACCTCCAGAGTGTAAGCTTTCTGAGAACAAGAACCATATCTTGTTCAGCATTATGTGTCCAGCGGTTAATATAATCACAAAGAATGCCCATTACACTGATACATGTGGATCCCAGTGATTACCTAAGCCCTAAATTATTATACTATAGGGGCAGTGCATGAGTCTTTTTCATGGTTGTCTTTTTTCGTGGTCATGACTAAGACCAGGGAAGAAGACGACTGCCTGTTTGTATCCTGAAATACCTATCATGGCTGGTCCCAGATTACTCCACCAGGAGCACTGACTTCAGCAAAAAAAAGTAAGGTTAATTAAATGACATTATTATTCATAATATTAAACTAGGAGTAAAGGAATGACCAATAAGGAACTCAAGAAAACGGACTGGTTTGCAAACTGTAAACAAGAGCCCACTCCCATGAATGGTGCCTGTGTGAAGCATGGCATTGCTTTTCCAAAGGGAAATTTTCACATTACCTCTGCCATTCTAGCCTTCCATGTAGTGTCTCTGTGCATAAAAGCCTCGGCTGCAGGAAATGCCTGATGGCCCATAGTGATTTTAACACTGAAAAGATTAACGATGTGTAACACAAGACAGGATAGGCAGCATCTCACCAAACACATCTGCTTTTCTATGGTAAGTAGCCAAGCTGTGTTTCCAAGGGTCCGTATGGTCCTTGTAGAACCATTCCAGAGAACAACACATTGTTTTGAGAGACTGCTTGAACAGAGACTACTCAGTTCCGTTCCAACGCACAACCTTACCTTAGTGATTTGCTAATGTGACTTGCCAGACATAACACAATCATATAGCAGGTTTCATTAAGTTTGAGAATCTGTGGGCAGAAGCTTTACAACAAACAAAAGACAGGAGAAGAAAGAGACTGGAAAGTCTTATTACCCTCAAACAAATAATGAGCTGTAAGTTTAGGCAGACATCGGAAGGTGACTTGAAACAGATTATTGAGCGAGATTTGTTAAAGAAGTTGGAAGTCTTGGGCATGACAAAGAACCAGAAGCTAGTCCTGGTAGAGGCTGGAAAAATCAACAGGGTATAGAGCCTGGACTTGGAAAATTGAGGCACAGCTAAGGCAGGCATGAGTAGCTGGATACCCAATAGATATGATGCTGCCGGCATCATGACACCATTTATTTATCAAATAAAGATAACACATTACAGTGAAGGTAGGTCCTTCCATCCATAAGGGATTTTGGTACTCCTCTGCTCAAAGCCCTCCAACAGCTCGCCAGTCTACTCAGGTGAAAACTAAAGTCTTACCAAAGGCATCTAAGGTCCTGCCAGGTATGAACTCATCTCCTTCAACTTGGACCACACTGCCCCTCTGCTAGTCTTTAAACTTGACAATCAGGCTCCCACCTTGGGTTTTGTATGACCTGTTCTCTCTGCCTAGAAGGTTCTTCTCCCAGAGGCCTCTCTGCTTAGAAGGTTCTTCTCCTTCATGGCCTGCTTATTTCCTACACCTTTAATCCAGGTTTCCACTTGAAGGTCACCTTCTCAATGGGGTCCTCCATGCCCATCCTTCCTAAAATAGCAGCTTCCTTCTACACACACCTCAGCACTGACCTTAATTTACTTTTGTCCATAGCACTTGTTAGCATCTGACATACTGTAAATTTTCCTGTATATTTGTTCATCTTCCTCCCTCCCTAGAATGTAAGTCCTGGAGGGGAGGGACTTTGTTTTGTTCACCTGTAGAGCCCCAATGTAAGGACAGTGTTTGAATCAGGGTAAAGAACGTCTGCCAAGTGCATATGGAGGGACCATAGCCACTGGGCCTCAACTGGTTGTGAAGGTGACTTCTGCATAGGAACAAATAGTGAACTAGTCAAAACAGAAGTATTTATTAATGCTTGTATTGTCGTGGTTAGGCGTTGTTCCAGATATTATTCCAGGTGGGGCTTCCACAAATTCAATGAAGCAGGCATTATTGTACCTAGAGTAAAGATGGAAATATGAAGTGATGGAACAGATAGTAAGTTACAGAGCAGGACTGAATCTCAGGCCAGCATGACTCCATGGTAAAAAGCAATCTTAGATAAGGAGGCAAAAGTTGGGCAATTAAAAATGCTTTCTATCATTGTTCCTTTCCCAAGCCCCTAAAATAAAAAAGAAAAATTACCAAAAGAAGGTTTAAAACCTACACAGATAAATAAAAATTAAAAGGGAAAATGCAGAAAGAGAAAGAGATCAACACATTTTGGGACACAAAGTGATACCGAGTCTGGTAGATGTGTAAAAGCTGATTTCTAAGAGACAGCAGAGGATGAAGCCAATGATAAGATAGCCAGTTTGAGCCTCAGAACCCAGGACAGGCTCAGGTATTGGAGATGTCAGCTACCATGGAGGGTGAGGGTAAAACGAGGGGCTCAAAACACATGAATTAGTGGAAAGTCTATGTAAGAACTCACATCCAGCCCTCCTCCCGCCAACACTTCTTCCCACCATTACTACCTTCCCTTGGCCTAACAGGAGATGTAAAGCTACTCTGTGGAGATACTGGACCAGAACAGGCTTCAGACCAGAGAAAACAGTGAGAAAGAAAAGCCTTACTGAAAACAGAAGCACAAGTTAAGGGAGTAGCAAAAAGGGAGATCTCTGGGCCCTTTCCCTTCTTGGCTTCCAGAGATGACAGCTGGCTGAGTACTGTCCACTGAACAGTCTCAAAAAATGTACTTCCAAAATTTGTATCATCTATGATAGGAAGACGATAGATAATTTCTAAAGTGGATAAACAGGGGAAGAGCGAGCATAGATATTTTCTTTAGAAACAGAGATAAATATCAGGGTGAATAAAGCAGGACTGATTTAGAAATAATTTGCTCTTTGGAATGGAACTCAGGGGTGAGAAAGGGTAAGACAGGGGACAGCTGTTTATCATTAAATCTCCTCTAATACAACTTGACTTATTAATCTTTATACTCATATTACATCAACAAACGTTTTTCATTAAAAAAGACAAAGAATGACAGATAAATCTTCTATGTTTGTTATCACCCAAAATGTACTTTTCAACAATTCTATCAAATTTCTGTTGAAAGTAAGTTTTGAGTATTGGACTAAAACTGTCCAGAAACAGTTGTCATATGCAGACCTGACTTCTCTGCCTGAGTTCCTGAGCATTTGTGCTACAGTAATTAGTCCATGCTGAGAACTAAAGCATGGGCTTTTCTGTCACTGGAAATGTTGCAATATTTCCTCACTTGTTGGGTGGCCTGAAGCTGTCTATTTATAAGTAAGACTGAGATACTAAAAGTCCAGTTTGAAGCTTTATGGACAAGGTGAGTCATGTTGATTGGTGGCTTTTCTGTTTCTTTGCCTGTTATTCCAGATTCTGATACAGATGGGTCTGTGTGTCATCTTTATTTTGACCCACGGTGACAGGACTCTGTCCAGCACAGCATGACAATAGCAGAAACATCAGCTGAAGTCCCTAAATCATCCTGTGCTGAATTCCCATCCATAACCACTGAGGGCTCACAGAGGTCTCCTTTACCCAGTAAAATGGACAACAGTTTTGTAACCCCTGACCATTCTGATGTGAGGACTGCTCATATTTTTGCACTCAACACAGAAGCAATCTCAAAACAGAGCTACATACATAACCCTTTCTCACAGAAAGAGTAGTATGGAAACAACAGGAACTATGCTTCAAAGGAACAGTTTTATTTCATTTGAGCCACTGAGGTTCTGAAGCATGTGAAAGGCTGGGGGAGAGGAATACAGGTGGATACTTGAGTCTCTTTGGCATTTAATCATAGCTTTTGCTAAAGGTCTACTCTTGTGTCCCCTGTTTACTGTCACTGTTTGCTGTCGCCCCACAGCCAGCAGAAGAGAAGGTGACAGTTCCTGAAGCCCTGCCAGAACAGAACTTCTCTTTCCCTTGCTATTAAGAATTCTCTGAGAAAATTTACAGCATCCGTGGATATTAAAAATAGGTGTTGTTTTGTCAAGTGCTCTCATAGGAGATGAGCTGTGTTCCACACGCCCACCTCTTTTGAGGAGAGATGGAAATCCCATGGCCCCCACTGCTGGCTGTCAGAACAAAAGGAAAAAGGGGCACATTACCTGCCTGTCACTGTTGGAGACCAAAAGGCACGGTGGCTGTGAAGATGTGGGAAGAAACCCTTTCATCAGAATGAAATTGAAGCATTTCAACATGCTTTTTCCTCTGAATTCCTTCCTCTTCCTAGAAGGTTGCAATCAAATCAAAACTATTATTTTATGAAATAATTTTAAATTAAGTAGGAAGGTTTGAAAGAAGATAGCGTTGTTCAAACTTCTACCAAGAAAGAAACTCTTCATCGTCATTATCACTCTCACTCTGCACAAAGACAGTGCCATATCTCTAACTTAGAGATAAGGAAACAGGATCAGGCGGATGACTAAACTGCCCTCAGTGGTGCCGTCTAAGGGTAACAGGGACATGGAACCATCTGACCTGTGACATCCAGAATGCAACTTTACAGAACGGTCCCTGCCTTAAGGATTGTTGACTTAAGCTTTTTCAATTTTACGATGGTGTGAAAGCCATACGCATTCAATAGAAATTTCAAATTTTGAATTTTGACCTTTTCTCAGACTAGCGACATGTAGTAGAACGCCCTCATGATGCTGGGCAGCGGCAGCAAGCTTCAGCTTCCAGTCAGCTCTGAGATCACAAGGGCAAAGAACCGATATACTTACAACCATTTTGTATTCACCGTATTCAATTACATGAGATACCCAACACTTTATTATAAAATAGGCTTTGTGTTAGGTAATGTTGCCCAACTGTAAACTAATGTAAGTGTTCTGAGCATGTTTATGGTAGGCTAGGCTAAGTTATGGTGTTGGGTAGGTCAGGTGTATGTATTAAATGCATTTCAACTTATGATATTTTCAACTTCCAGTGGGTTTACCAGGACATGACCCAATTGTAAGTTAAGGCAGATCTGTATTTTTGTCTCCCTGTGTCCCTTTAAAATGGATGAAAAGTTGGACAGACTCAAGACTTTACTGGTCACGCTGAGGAAATTAAAGTCACAGCCAGTTCACTGTCACAATTTGGTAATCACATCTGATCGGTTCCCCACAGAAAGCCCAGAAGGGAACCTCAATCTCCTTGCCTGGTTGCTCTTTCACCTTCTCCCTGACCTGTCCAGCCCCACCATGCTGCCTCTAGGTTTTCTCTTCATCAGATAAAGGAAGGGAAGAAGGGGAAGGGCACAAAGACTCCTTACCTTCTGGTCCTGTCTATGCTGACTGCATGCTAAGGGGCTGGCACATGAGAAACCTGACTCCATCTCTTATGGGCACCTTCATGGACTCTCTGACAATAGCTCCCAAGACCCAGGAGATGCACAGTTTTCCCCTGCATGTCTCTTGGCCCTCCAGCTTGGTTTCTGTTTGTTAACTCCATAGATGTGCTCTTTCCACTGAAATCCCATCACACTCCAAGGAGGTCATCTCAGGAAAAATATCAAATGACTCCAGGTCAGCTCTTTTACATTTGGCCCACAGGAAAGACCCACGCAGGACCCAAGACAGCCCCTATTCCATCAATGAAGTCCTCAGAACACATCACCAGCCATCTCTCTGGGGCAAGAGATTTGTTCAAGCAAAAGATAATTTCAGGCCATTGTGCCCATCCTCAGAAGGAGAAATTCAGCCTATTCAAATGGCTTTCTTGTTAAAGCCCCCAAAAGATCTCATTAATAGCTTGTGGAGGGGAGATAAGACTCACAGAATTCCAAGAACTCTTTCAAAAGGTATCCTTCTCTCAAATCTTCTCTATGTATTTTTTTAAACATTTAAAAATTTTTTTATTTCATATTGGAGTATAGTTGATTAACAATGTTGTGTTACTTTCAGGTGTACAGCAAAGTGATTCACTTATACATATACATGTATCTATTCTTTTTCAAGTTCTTTTCCCATTTAGGTTATTACAGAATATTGAGTAGAGTTCCCTGTGCTATACAGTAGGTCCTTGTTGGTTATCTGTTTTAAATAAAGCCATGTGTACATGTCAATCCCAATCTCCCAATCTATCCTTCTCCCCCCCACCCTTCCCCCCGGTAACCATAAATTCGTTCTCTAAGTCTGTGAGTCTATTTCTGTTTTGTAAATAAGTTCATTTGTATCATATTTTTTAAGATCCCACATGTAAGCAATATCATATGATACTTGTCTTTCTCTGTCTGACTTACTTCACTTAGTATAATAATCTCCAGGTCCATCCATGTTGCTGCAAATGGCATTATTTCATGTTATTATGCCTGAGTAATATTCCATTTATATATGTACCATAGCTTCTTTATCCATTCCTCTGTTGATGGACACTTAGGTTGCTTCCATGTCTTAGCTATTGTAAATAGTGCTACAATGAGCATTGGGGTGCATGTATCCTTTCAAACCATGATTTTCTCCAGATATGTGCCCAGGAGTGGGATTGCTGGATAATATGGTAGCTCTATTTTTAGTTTTTTAAGGAACCTCCATACTGTTCTCCATAGTGGCTGTACCAATTTATATTACCACCAACAGTGCAAGAGGGTTCCCTTTTCTCCACACCCTCTCCAGCATTTATTGTTTGTAGACTTTTTAATGATGGCCATTCTGACTGGTGTGAGGTGATATCTCATTGTAAAATGGATTAAAGACCTAAATGTAAGCCCGGATGTTATAAAATTCTTAGAGGAAAACATAGGCAGAACAATTTTTGTCTAGTGTCTCTTGAGATTCCTCACTTAAGAGTTACAATGAACCTTCTGTGACATGGGTAAAAGACTGAAACCAGGACTGAAACCCAGGCCTGGAGATTTCAAACTTGTCCCCTTTTCTATAGGACCATACTGATCCCACAAACACTGCTGCCATTGACCGGACCACAAGGAATGCCCATAACTGTCACAAAATTTGACAGCACAGCCTCTATAGAAAAAGCAAATATTCAAAGTCTTTTAGATACAGAGACCAAAGTAAGGTTGACATTTTCCATAATATGAGTTTTTGATAGACATAGGAGGTTGATAATCTGCAGGGAAACCTCTCATGACCATAAGACATCAAGACAATCAACGTTCTTGGTAGTGAATACACCAAACACAGCCTCATCTAACATAACACTCATTGGCTCACCCACAGGAGTTCAGCAACTCTAGTTGTGTTATTTCATGAATTATCAGAATTGGAATATCCCTTAGGAGCCATCTGTCCAGCACCTTCATCTTACAGTAGGGAAACTCAGAAAAGTGAATGACAAGTCCAACGAGCATACAGTAGATCCAGAGCTAAGATTCAGGACTCAGGATGCTGTTTCATGTCTTCATTTCTTTCACTTGACATTTGGTGTGGGTTCCCAGAAATTTTAAAAAAGAAAAAAGAATCAAATGATAGTAGATATGTTTTGAGACATTTCATTTGCAGTAATGAGGCTCAATGATATTCTAAAATGTCATCTATGTTTCCGTTGAGTTTTGCATTATTAATATATGCTACTTTCTTAAGACCAGAGTATAGAAAAAGACCAGAGGTGATGCTTATTAGATTCCATTCATATGTCATCTTTCCATTTTTTATGTCAAAGCATCCCAAACTATGCATTCTGCTGTAAAGATAGTTTCCCTAGGTGTACTGAAAAATGAATCTGAATGGTCCAAAGTATCATTTATGCTCAGCATGACACACCTATATTGCACAGTGCTTAGTTTAAAAATAATACTTTATTGCAGATTTTATATTTTAGACTTCATTTACATATTTGTTGCCAGTCTTTGAAATATTTGTCTTATTAATTTTAACAGTTTCCAATGAGCCAAATTCTTCGGAGAGCTAGACTAAAACATACAGGTGGGTCAAAATATGTGTGTTTCACACAATAGGAAGCAAGGAGGACAGTGATCCCTCCACCAGGTCCTGAGGCACCTAAGATGCTCAGAGAAAACAGTTTTCTCTTCACAGGGTATCCTTGGAAGAAAACCAGCTTTCAGTCAGGAGGAAAAAGGTGAAGGAAACATTTCAGAAAGAGGCTGTGCAAGAGATCATAGTGAAAGAGTTTGAGAAAGTGGGGAGGGCATGAGATAGGGGTGTGCAGAGTAGGTAGGGAAAAGTATTCTTATTCTGACAGATGGTATGGAAGGTGTAAACTTATAATAATGACTGAATGCTTAGGGCTATGAGGCATGATGGGTAAAATATAAGAACATTTTCCTCCTTAGTAATTTGTATACATTCTATATAGTTCTGGGACAATTAGCGGAGGCAGGATCATCTCCCCCACTTTCCCTTATACCTATCAACTTAGGAGACACTTATTTCCCTTCTCCTGGAACCCTGGCCCATGTTAACCTAGAATAATTGAAGGTAGTCTCTGACGAGAGAAAGAAATGAGACAGACATTCCTAAGCTTTATGCTTAGAGGTGGTGAATATTTGCAAAGGAAGAGTTAGTTTTGTACACAATCTACCTAAAGCTGGATGAAGTAGGGCCAATTTTTCATTCCCTCGCCCTACTCATAGGAACTGAAGAGACCACATTTCTAATCCACTCTACAGAGGATAAATCCAGATGGAAATGGATAGGCAGAGCCAGAGGATGAGAAAAAATAAGATCAGGAAGACAAAAAAGTGTTTTTTAAAAGTACCAAGAGGATCATTGGGACCAAAAGGACAGGAGAAATGGGAGAAAGAGAGAAAGATGAAGTAATAGAGGAAAGATACCCTGACACTTGTCTGAAGTCAACTTGTCATGAGCCAAAGGGCACTCAAGGAGCAACGTTTTGGACGATCAACTGGACTTTGTGTGATGCTTTATTAACCAATAGTAAGATTTAACTTCTACTGGCAGATTGCTTATCCCTCAATAAATATTTACAGGTGTTTATTCATTAACTGTTATTATTATTCATTATTTGTTAGTTGCCTGTTGATGTTAATTGCCTGAAATACAAAGATGAATAGGACAAGGTCCAGAGCCAACTTTAAAACATTCTCAACTTGGTTGGGGGAAGACAGGTAAAACATAAACAAAGATAATGCCTTGAGAGTAAGCGCTAACAGAGAACGGAGAAAAGCGCTATCCGTTGAGCCTGGGTAGGATCAGATCCCACTAACCTCAAAAGCTGGTGATTTGATCAGTTTGGGGGTCAGTTTTCCAAAACAAAAAATGAGGCAAGTGTTTTCTAGGCAGAGGAACCTGCAGCAGTTAGGAACACCTGGGAAGAAATCATAGCACATCCAAAAGGCAGAAGTCTTGTGGGCATAGGCAAGGGCAGTGGGTGGAGATGGCAAATGTCAGAATAGATACAAAAGCTGTGTAGGGGCCAGACCATGAAGCATCTAAAGTTTTGATTTTATCCTCAGGTTTCTTGGAATTCCTGAAGGATGAACATCTGAGGAATCAGCAGGCAGTGTGATGAATTCACCTTAGAAAAAAATAACCTGGCAGAAAAATGGGATGAATTGAAAAAGACAGATAGAAGGAAATAGGGCAACTCAGGAGGCCAATGCAAAAGTTAATTAAAAGAGGGAGACAAAAATCCAACTGTGATAGAAAAAATCTGAAAGCAAAACATACATACATTGTTTCAAGTCAGGGATTATGGTCATTTCATAAACAGTTAAGTATCAGGTTCTTCAGTGGGACCATACCCTTTGTTTTCCCATTGTTTCTATGGAGACATTTGATCCAACTTACATCATTTTTACTTGTAGAGTAAGTATCCAGAATTAACTGCTTGGAGCATGAGAACAACCTAAACTAATTTTCTGTCTCATGACTAAGAAGCCTCACATACATCTTGGGCTCCTCTAGCATTAAGAGTACAAGAACTGACCACCCACAAGTCCTTGCTAATGTGATTACTTAAGGATTTACTTCAAGGAAAAAAAGTGAAGCTAGAAGGTTCACAATGACTATTAAATATTTTGATATATTTAGTTAACTATTGATTGTTTTGATAAAAAATAAGTTTGCATTTCAAAAAGGTGCAACAAAATTCTAGACAATAATAACTAGAAAAATCATTAGAGTTAAAGCAAGCTAAAAATCTGTTGTTAATTTCAAAATCATTAGAAAAAAAATTGCACTTTACTATGTATACTAAAATTTGGGGCCTGATGGCCAAAGCTGAAACCAACTGAGCAATGAAATAACACAAATAATCAAATACATATCCAGCAGTTCACAATGATTTTAAAAATGATTGACTAAATAAGTAAAATGGGGAGAATAAACATATATCCTGTCCAGAAGAATTCCAAATAATTTATGTATAAACTCTGGAAGAGTATAACTCCCCACCTCTTAAGGGTAGGCTATGCTTCTCTTTCTTCATTATGGTGAATTTCTTCCAGAAACACAGTATGAAAAGAGAGAGAAAACGAGTAACTTCACAGTAGAAAAACCTGGCAAACTCAGCCTCTGCTTTCACGTGCCGAAGGTCAACGTTAGCCGTGAGAGATCATGTTGATAGTATGTACCCTTGACGTGATGTGATGAAAATGGTACTTTATCCTTGTGGTCTTCCTCCCAGAAAACCATAACCTCTGACGAATAATGATGAAAACATCGGAAGAATCCCAATAGTGAGACATTCTACCAAAAACCTGACAAGTATTTCTCAAGACTGTCAAAGTCATCAGAAACAAGGAAAGTATGAGAAACTGTCATAGCCAAGAGGATCCTAGGGAGACATGACAACTAAATATAATGTTGTGTCCTGAATGGGATCTTGGAACAGAAAGGGATTAGCTTAAAACTAGGATATCTGAAAAAAAATATGGTCTTTATTTATTAACAGTGCATCAACATTGGTTTATTAATTATAAAAAATATATCACAATAATGTAATATATTAATAGTAGGAGAAATTTGTTGTAGGATCCATGGGAAATCTGTGTTATCTTTGTAATTTTCTGTCAATCTACAATTATTCAAAAATAAAGTTTATTTTAAAATCTTTTTTAATTTAAGGACTTTCAACTCCCCAGAGAAAAAATAATAGGAATAAGAAAACTATCAATTATCTAGTCAATGGCAAGAAACGAGAATGAAAAAAGCAAAAAACAAATATGGTAAACAGAAAAGTTTAGAATAAATCCAAATATATCAATAATCAAAGTAAGTGCAAATCTTTTCAACTCATTAAATCATAGATAGAGTGTCTTAGGGGACACTTTAGGGCATTTAAGATGAAAGAAGCAGATCTCCATGTATTACATAGATAGATCTCAAAAATATAATGTAGTATGAAAAACACATATGCAGCAACATGGTGACATTTATGTAGGTTAAAAGCACATACAGGGCTTCCCTGGTGGCGCAGTGGTTGAGAGTTCGCCTGCCGATGCAGGGGACACGGGTTCGTGCCCCGGTCCGGGAAGATCCCACATGCCGCGGAGCGGCTGGGCCCGTGAGCCATGGCCGCTGAGCCTGCGCGTCCGGAGCCTGTGCTCCGCAACGGGGGAGGCCACAACAGTGAGAGGCCTGCGTACCGCAAAAAAAAAAAAAAAAAAGCACACACACACACACACAAAAACAACAACCAAAAAAAGCACACACAATAATTATATATACTGTCAGTGAAAAAATATGTATATAGTAGAAATGTGAAAACATAGCTAGAAATGATACACACAGCTTTAAAGAGAGTGATTCCTTTCAGGGTAGAGAGGGGAATGGGATTGTGATAGGGTACAAAGGAGTCTTTAACTGTATTTTGCAAGGTTTTATTTCTCTAAAATAAATCTGATAAAACCAAAAGTAAGAACAATAGTGAAAATTAAATTGTTTTAAGGTTATTTCTGGATTAAATAAATCAGAGCAAGCCTGAACTATATTAATTAACCTGTATTAACCTCATCACCCTGGTGTTTATCTCATTGTTATATAAACTATGACGCTATGAAGTTTTTGACTTACATGACACAAAAGTTCATTCATCATTAACACGATTAAGTACAATTAAAGCCATATATTGACTTTTTAACATAATGTTTAATTAACTCATGACCTGGTGAAATAAGACAAAACATGACAATGAGCCTATTCAGGAATAATTAGTCTCTGTTACAGGGATGAAATTTAGAATAAAGTTAAATGGTTAAGGAGTTCCCTTAAGATGTAACTGAATCAATCTTTCCATTAATTCCCAGGGAACAAATCATTGTTTTGTTTTTAAATTCCACTTTTTTTTTTTAATGAAAGGGGAAAAGAAGAGAATAAAAATGAAGAGAAGAAAGGAGGGCAGGGAAAGGAGAGGAGGAAAGGAAAAGAGAGAAGTAAAGACAAGAGATGAGGGGAAGGGAAGCGGGTGGAGGAAAAAGGTGGAAATGGAGCCATAGAGACTGGAGAGGAAGAAAAAAGAGGGAGGGGAGGGGGAGAGGAAGAAGCGGGGGAGGTAGGCAAGGGGAGGGGAGGAAGAGGGGGAGAAAGGAGGAATCAGAACCTGAAAAGGAGACTTCCTTACCTGAGAAAGCATGATGCAAAAGCACCAGGTCCTTGCTTAAAAGAGATTCCCAGTGCTTAATAAAGCTTGGTTTTTCCTTTAATGAAAGATTTAAAGATGAGTTGCTGGTACCTGGAGTCAACAAAAATTGGAACGAGCTCTACTCTCTACTCGTAGAGTTTAATTTGGTCAAAAAAGAGTTGGACAAAATTAAATAGGTCAAGAGAACAGTTCAAAATGATGGCTTTATAGCAAATGTATAATCCTAATGACTTGTTTTACATACATTGGTACATCTCTAGGGCATCACAGGGCAGTTCTCTAATGTTTCATATCATTTTCAGAACATTATTTCTTACTCCAATCATTTTTTATTCCTTCTCTGTGAAGGTATTAGAAACACCTTAATTATTAGAACTTATAAGACACATGAAAGGACAAATAGTATAAACAAATGTTCTAGAAAAAGAAATTTTCCTCCAATTTGCACAGCTTAAAAAATTACACACCCTTTGTGGAAAATAGTAGGCATAACTGACAAAAAAAATGTATTTTAAATTAAACTTTCCAACTGCTTTTATTTTGTAATGTAAAATGTTACTTTCTCTTATCATAAAAACAATGCATTCTCATTCACAGACTATGCAGATTAACAAGAAAATAAACAACACCGTAACCCCAGCCATTCAGAGACACCACCATCAACACTCCAAGGTGTCTTAACATCCCAATAATTGTTTCCACACACGTAAAAAAAATTGACCAGATCACCTGGGGCCCTAGCCATTTATATTCAATGAATGCCAGCAGCAATTTTACCCATGAAAGACATAAATTGTTTCCTGATTTCCTCTTCAATCCATAATTTCACATTATTCCTGGAAGCACCAACTGGGTTCTGCTTTCCGCCCCAGGAGCCTGGTTTCAGAGCACATAGAGCTGGCAGTGGATTTAACCAGCCCCCTGCTGGGCAGTGTCACTCATGAACCAGCTGTAGGTGACTGCTGCAAATGCTTCAGCTCTAGGAAAAAGTAAACTTTCACTTAATTAGTTATTTTTGCCCCTTATGAATTTCAGTGTAGTCTCTAGTAGCAAAGACTCTTTGGGGAGGAGGGGGAAACCTCAGGATCTGTTTTTGTGCTAGAGATGAACAGACGGCACTCTACCATGGATCCAAGAACCAAAAAGAGCAAGAAGTGCAGATATGAGGAACTGACAATAGAACCAGGAATAGAAGTAAAGTAAACATAATAAGGGTGAACTGGAAATCACTCAATGAAAGCCAAACTATGCTTTGACTACTGTGTGCTGACAGAAGACCCTTTATAATCCCCCATAGACAATAAATTTAGATCATCTCCAGGGGGGAGAGGTATGAACACTGTGGTTGTTTTAAATAGGACCAACGAAAGCAAAGCATCTTCTTGGCTCTGTTCTCCAACCAAAGAAAAATACATAGAATATCCGATATGCAGCTGAGGCCAAGACGTACATTCCTCTGAAAATAATGCTTCAAACTCAGCAAGGTAGCAGAGTCAGAAGTTCTCAGAATAATACTCCTCTGTGCATGACTCTAATCGCTGAAAACTGTAGGTCACTCATTTTTCCAGGTTCCTATATTTATTAAAGCAAAAGTCAGTGACGAGATACCTAGATTCTCTTAAAAGGGAAAGCAGATTAGAAAATTTCATCAGAAAAGTCACAGAGGTGTTTCATGGAGTCATTCTCCTCCAAAGGATAGCCCAGGCTTCTCCAAGTCTACTAGCAGAATTTTTTTTAAAAACTGTGAGGACACTTTAGCTTTCAGTACTTTTTTCCAGGTCAAATATCTGTGATGATGGTGACAATAGTTAATAAATTGTATATTTGAAAGTTACTAAGAGAGGTCTTAAAAGTTCTCATGACAGGAAAAAAAATTTTGTAATTATGTGTGGTGACGCATGTTAACTAGACTTATTGTGATTGGTTCACAATATATACATGTATCAAATCATTATGTTGTACAGTGAAGACATACAATGTTATATGCCAATTGTAGCTCAATTTAAAACAAAATCTGTGATGACTTACAGCAACTTGTTCATGAGTGATGCAACTTCTCTGTGGAAGCATTCTGTTCCCCTTCCCTCTCTGTAAACTTGGAAGGAGAGAGTGTTGAGTCAGCACCTCTGACTCAGATGTTATGCACTTCCTGGAGTTATATGTGCATCTCCTGCCCCCTGGATTCTTGTTGGGGCCAACTAGTCCTTTGCCCTTAATTGTCACCAGCAGCCTGGCCCACCAGCCTTGGTTAAAGGGTGTGGCCTGCCTCTGCTTCCAAAATGCAAACCACAAAGCTTAGGTTAGGTCACTGGCAATATGAAGGTTGTACAAAACAAAGAAATAAAAAGAATGCCATCCCCACAGGATGGAATTTGACATTCTTAGTGGCCAAGGCAGAGCTGAATGATGCAACCCCAAAATACAGGGAAGCTAGCTCTGTGGAGTAAACTTTGACCAATGGTCACCAGGATACAGGAGGGAGCCACCCTCCCACCATCCATGGACTGCTCTGTTCAAACAGACTTCTTTGTCCTCCCCTGTGCTGAGGAGATGCACCTGTGGGACCCAGCAGTGTCTTTTCCCAGCCCTTTGTGGTGGAGCCACTGGTTTTGGTAAAGTTTGCTGAAGCATCCCTTCACATCTTCGCTTACCTTTTTCCTCACTCTTACTGCCTTAGACTTGCATCTCCCAAAGAATACGTTAGTACTTTAAATCTTTGCCTCACATTCTGTTTTCCGAGAATCCAAGGCTAAGATTGAATTTAAGAAGTTTCACCTAAACTTTATTTTTGAGTTATTTCATTCATCCAAGTTCTAGATTTAAAATGTAAGTGAGAGTAAGTTCAAATTAAATGTGTTAGGTCCTTGAGGAAATATTGAGATATATACAAACTCATCAATTTTAAATTAAGAAAATATTCCTGGAAATTTTTAAAATTAGCTATCCTCCTTTGAGCACCGCAAATAGTGATAATAAAATAGTTACTCTATAAAAAATGTGATATGACTATAACTGAAGATCTATGAAACTCTGAGATGAACAACCAAAAATTTGTCAAAGATTATTACTTATCCTTTTCATCCGCATCGTAAAAATAAATATAGTATAGGCGACAAGTAAAATTCCCATTACAATGAACTTCATGGTCTAGACAAATTGATTTCTTATGGCTCAAAACCTGTACATTTCTCAAGTGGCTGGAATTCATATCCTCAGGCAGCTGGAAATAAAAGAGCTATGTCCAAACTCTCTAAAATGAATTAGCAAAGATAAACATGTGCTCTAAACACTGTTAAGAAAATGAAAGATAACATGAATTCTCCAAGAAAGTAACCCTTTGTACAGACTGTATAATTCCTTTTGGAGGGTGATCAGGATATTTGAGAGGGAAAAAGATGATGAGAATCAGCTGTGCAGTGAGTTGAGCCCTGAGGATTCAGAGCTGAATAAGATACTGTCCCTGCTTTTGGTAAACTCACAGCCTGATAAAAGAAGAGACAAATAAAAATTCACTGCAGAAGGTATTACGAGAGTAGTATATTTCATGCTTCAGAAACACAAGTGACAATTGCTAATTTGACTTGTAGGAGGTCAGAGATACTGATAGACTTTCTAGTTAACAAGCTACTGTTAACTGAGATAGGAATTGGTTTGAGGAGGGAAAATAATCCGTTTGGTTTGGGACTTGCTGAATTTAAGGCAGAACATCCAGGTGAAGATGATCTGTACACAAACAGAAAATCAAGCCTGACGTTCAGGAGATACTTCCAGTCTAAAGAAGATATGAGAGGCAGGAGAGTACAGGTTATAGTTAAATGCAGGCATGGGGGGGGGGTCCAGGGAGCATGTACCAGGAAAAGAGGGAGATGGATTGAGAGGAGATAAGAAGCCCAATTTTGGAATCCCAAGGACCATAGGTATTTAGGATGAAAAGGAAATTAGAGGAAGAAAACAAGTAAAGCAGTCCAAAATTAGGAGGAAAAGCCAAAAATAATTATCTCGTATGAAAGTTAGGAAGTTTCGAAAAGTTACCATTGGATTTGGCAGTTAGCAGGTCATGCTGGGAGGAATTTTTGGAGTGAGATTGACCAATGCCAGATTGAAATGGGCTGAAGATAGAAAGGCATACAGGGCAGTATAAAGGGTGATAAGATACTAGCATCCAACCCTGACACTGCATCATTACGTTGGGTCAGAAAAAGTAAATTGCATAAAACACAATTGCCGTGTGTGTGCATGACAGCTTGTCGAAGCCCTTTCTGGGGTCTGCATCATCCAGATGTATCTGGTACCATCTGCACTTTGGTGCCATTTTTTGGTTCCAACATAAATATCTTTAGGGGACCATTCTGGTTTCTGTGTCTCCCTGCGGTTTTTTCACTTAGCTCCCTTTTCATAGATGTGAAGCAGGGAGACTGGGTTGGAGAAAAAGACATGGTCATTCACCTTCTGCCTCAGTTTCCCACGAGAGTTGTCTGCTATTTCCTGCTTTGCCCCACATTCCCCTCCAGAAGTTAAAAACTATAGTTACCACCACACTCTCCCTTCCCACAGCCCCTAATCCCATTCATTTACATAGGAAGCTGAGAGGGTCACTGAAAAGAAGAAATAGCAGCTCTGACAGAAAAGAGGGATATAGATTTTGTTGGGCAGAACGAAAGAGTCAGTCATAATTTAAATACAGATTTTTATCCTTTGGTTTCATCTCAGTTTCTTTTCAGTTTTATTATTCTCTAGTCTCTCATTTACCATAAAACGTCATATAATCGGGTACCTTGATATAGAGAGTAACTATTGCTTGGATAGAAAAGAGCAACTTCATACATTATGAGATTATTCTTGTACAGAAACTGTGCCTATCAGGTCTCTTTGCTTTCAAATCCATTTTCCTCTCTTTCTCTAAGGAATTGCATTGCCAAGTCTCCCTTGTCACCTGGATTTTACATACGCTCAACCAGTGAGAAGCACTGGCAAGAGACCAGAGAGCAGGAGGAGAGAAGCCAGGAACTGGGGAGACACCAGGGTAGTTTTCCCTCTCTGGCTGTGCTCATACAGTGTACCCAGCAACGGCTGGTCTTCCCTGTAAGTCCAGATTCCGCCATGTGCCTGCCATGATTCTCACTCCCTGAAGGTGACCCTGCTTCCTGGGTTCTGACAGCACTCTGCCTTCCATTGTCTCTCCAGGCTTACAAGTGAGCACAGATTCCTCCTGTTGCTAATCTTTTGAGTGCATCAACCACCCTTATTTGGCTTCTCGGACCTTCCATTACCCAGGAATAAATTCCCTGAAATTAAACTCCCTCTGCTGAAAGACCTAGAGTGGTCTTCTGATTGGAACATAACACATAAACTATCATAACCAGATCTAGGAAGCACAGTTCTAAGAGGATTATTAGCAAAGACAGGGACATAATTATCTATATCAGTCTTCATTATCCATACTTCCTTACCCAACCCTCAATCAAAAGTGGTATAAAGTTAACAATGTTCTTTCTAACCAGAAAGTTAAAATGTGTTTAAAGCAAGAAAATAAGGGTACAAAGTGAAACAATATCCTGAAGAATAGAGATGCTGTGAAATCAGGGCTCTCAGACAATGAGGGCTGATGGTCCTAGAGGCAAATTAGTTGAAGAAAAAAGGGGACATATTGGACTTGAAGAGCTACTAGAAAGGGAAGTGATGTCAAGATGGGATGCATAGAAAAATGTTCTGGGCAAAATCAGTAGAACTGGAGAGATCAATTTGCTTAGTAAGGTTAAAATATCTGAGATTTGTCGGGTGAAGGGAGACAGGATTCCAGGGGAGGGGAGAGAGAAGGAAAGAACTGCACTAGAAAATAGGGGGAAGAGGGTGGGAGAGAGACGCAAGAGGGAGGAGATGTGGGGATATCTGTATATGTATAGCTGACTTACTTTGTTATAAAGCAGAAACCAACACACCATTGTAAAGCAATTATATTCCAATAAAGATGTTAAAAAAAAAAAAGAAAATAGGGGGAGAATAAGAATGTTTTAAATCAAAGAGAAACAACAAGTATACTAAATAGTTTAAATCTCTGCTGACATAATAGGACAAATAAAGCCTTTGTAGATATAACTCCTCTCAAGGGCTAAGGACCATAATGTCATGTTTTCCACATTAGGTTTACCTGGGGGAATTCATCTGAATCACTCATGGAACCTTAAAAATAAAATAAAATGACAAATTCCTGGACCCCCCCCCCAAGTCTAGAATTATGGAAACAAACTCTCTAGGGGGTGAAGATTTTGAACCTGATTTTTAAAGAGCTCCCTACTCAAAGTGTGAGAGCCCCAGCTGAAGGAGATACCTGTAAGACCTTGTAAGCAGGAGAAACACCAGCATAACTGAATAATCTCCTGGTGTCCAGGAGTAGAGGGATACATCTTTAAGAAAAGTGGGGGAATTTGTCTGATATCAGAGATCCCAAGATTTAGAAGAAAACTTTCAAGATAAATGTTTTTGGATACTCTGGGCAGTGACAATTAGAAGATTGTTTCCAACAGACCTGGGTAAGCCTTCTGTTTGAGAGTCTCCCTGGGAGGAACCTGTCTCATCATAGACCAGAAGGAGATTTTAATTTCTATGCATGTTTTATGGTTTAGGATGTAAATGCACCCCATTTTCTTTTTCCTGCATTTTGGCTTGGTCCTGAAGTAATTTTAACCAACTTTAATTTTCAGTTGGAAGGTTCTGGGACATTAAACAAGACAAAACAAAACAAAAAAAGAGTCTTTTTAAGCTATTATTTTATAGAGCTATTTGCTGCACTTATTTTTTTTGCTCTTACAGCCATTTCTTTTTATTTACAGTTTGTGTTTAATGCAAATCAATTCCATAACATGAGAAGTTACTATGAATCAAAGCAGAAATACACAAACACAATATACAATCCAAAACAGATGTACAGCATTCAGGTATGAAACAAAAGAGAACGTTCATTCACACACACAGTAACTTGAGATCTGTTGGATATGGTTGTTCCAGTGTAGATTTCTAAAGATGGAAAAAAAATGACTTTGGTTATCAAGACTACTGTGGTCATATTAGATTTTGGAACATCTAAGCACCAGTGTGTGACCATGCGAACAAAAGACTAGGGAGTGTCTATTTTTAAACAGGTTTCTGTGCACCAAGGCAGTTGTGAAAAGATTTACTTTCCAAAATCAAGCCCACTTTAGGCTTAGGACCAGGTTCTAACTATCTAAAAATATTGAATGATAACAGAAAGTGTTCCAAATGTGGCTACTCTGATTCAGTTTAAAAAGAAGTATTTACAGAAAAGGGTATAAAAGTTTTTCTGAATTTAATGTAAGCAAGCTTCTGGTCCTTCCCTTGCCAAATATATTTGGTTTTAGTGTAGCTCCTTCACATATTTGCCTTTTTAATTTCAAGATTTGTCAATTTTACCTTCAAAACAGATCATTTTTTAAGCTGTAAAAAGTATTCAACATATGCAGAAATAAAAAGCATTTAGAAATTACTTGAGATCAATGTAATTCTACTCTTTATCTGTTTAGCTAAATGAATCTAGTGCTCTTTTTGAATAAGAATAGTTGATAAGTATATAAGTGAAATGTACTCATTATGCTTGGATTTGGGGTAGATTCCAATCCATCATTGCCCTGGTACATATCAATGACTATATAAAAATTCAAATGCAATGTCAAACCCAAACCCCAAGGGAAAGAGTTCATTTCCCAAGAGAACAATGATAGCTTAACATAAGATTTTCTCTGGAGTACATCAGCATTACATTAGTACTGCTGAAACAACACATTGAGGTTTTACAGTAACACCTGGAAGTTCCTTCTAATGTACATATAAATAGAATCACAGAAGCTTTCTGTTTTACTCATTGTTTTATGGCCTTACAAATTTTATGAACCAAATGAAAACTGAACCTCTGCTCCACATCGCATTCTTTATCTCTAAGTAAGATAAAATCTATTCTCACTTTCAAGGTAGAGTTTTATGGATCCATACTCTTAAGTCACATTTAAGGAAATCATCTCTTAACCAATTTTGGAGGTTGTCTCTCTTCATCTTGTACAGGAAACTCCAGCAGATTTAATATTGGCATTCATCATCTAGTCAAACCCTTCACATGCTCTTCAAACCAATCAAATTTGGGATCCTCAACAGTTTCTGTCAATAAAATAAGGTGTGGAACTTGCAGATTCATTCAATGAAGACCTGTTGTTTTTTTTTCCCTTGTCACACTGGATGTCTGGATGCCATCTGAATTGAGTTTAGAGGATGGGGAAGTATAGATGTTTCCTGGCCCGAAGTCTCTTAACAGTAGAGATGTAGAAGGGAGACCGAGGTCACCAAGAGACTGGCTGTTGACTGCAGAGCACCGTCACTTGCCTTGGTGGTGGCATTCGCTGGATTGGGGGCAGCTGACGTGTGCTGGGAGAAGTTACTTGAATGTGTTACAACAGCTGTTTGATTTGAATAAATCTGCGTAGGTAAGAGCAGTGCCAGAAGCAGCAGCCCCAGTCCGAGCCTGGCCACCATCGTCCTGCCCAGGTCTGCTCCGTCGGTGCGCAGTGCATCTCACTGCTGCACTTATTTTACACACAGCATGATAATTACTTCTCCAGGCTTTTTTTTTTTCTCTTTGTTTAGAGGTAACTAGATAAGCAGTTTTTAGGAGACAGTCACAGACACCCATTACTAATGCCTAGAACATTTGGGGAAGCTTCAAGACCATTTGTAACACCACTGAAAACATTTTCAATAACTGGAAAAATTTTGAAATGTAAATTGCTCTTGATGTTATATTTTAAAAGGAATTTTGTTTGGAAATATTAGTGCAGTCTACAAAGGAACATCAAATCATACTGCTGAGGGGACTAACAGCCATTGAAGCTTCAGCAGTAAACTGGAGAGTTCTCAGTCTTTTCTTTCTGCTTGCCCTCCTTTCTTCCTGCCTTCCTTCCTTTGTTCTGATATATATGTGGGATACAATACTGAGTGCAAACAGTCATTATCTGCTGTAATCCAGTGAGACAATCAGATATTAAGCAAATAATTATACAAAAAAAAGTAAAACTTTAAAATAGGTAGAAATATGAGAACATCTGACAAGGGATTTGACATAATCGGGGGGTCAAATGAGAGTTTTCAGTGCCTTTCAGACATCCAAGGAGAGTTGGATAGGTGATTGGTTAGATGGTTAAAGTCAAAAGATTGGTTGTAGTTAATAGATTGATTATAGGCTAGAGCTATCCTGATTAACACTTGTTTTCTTTACGTGATCATTTGAGATGGCTTGGATGAAATGTATTCTTCCAAGTAATAATTCCCAAGCATGTGACACTTGGGAATTGTATGGTATACAATTGCATGTGACACTTGGGAATTGTGGTTGTATGAATGTGGTCTTCACTGAGCTGGAGTTTAGTCTGATTGAAGGGGAAGGATAGGTGTGCTTGCAATAGTTATGTGGAAAGCCCTATACAATTCAAAGCCAAAATGAGAACCAAGACAGTGGCTGATGCAGGAGCCCAAAGGAGACAATCAGGGGCTCCTGGCATAGAGTTAGGAAAGGGGGAGGAGGAAGGAAGAGAAAAATCATCCTTGTGAGGGATCAACTATGTCAAAGCAAATATCCACATAGAAAGAAGAAAGATCTTGGCATGTACAGGGATGCCATGAAATAGAATAGTTGTGACGTTATTCCGGTGAGCGCATGCAGGTTAGGATTTCAACATATGAATTTTGAGGGAAAACAAACATTGAGTCTATAACATTCTGTATATACCTAAATTGAAATGAAAAAAAGTATCTGTGAGTCATTTATATGATCCACATCAACTAGTAGCCACCAAGTGAAGAATAAAACATTAGAAATATATCTAAACGTATTAAATACACTGGTCATCGCAGAAATAATCCATTGCTATGAAAGGTCTTTTGATATCATACATAGAAAATGAAAAGCGGCTTTTTTTGTAGCATATTTAAATACTAGCTCTTTTGTGATTACATGCCCCTGAAGGCAGATTATTCCAGAAATAAACAAGGTAGAAGGCTTTTCTTAAACAAATGATTCTTGAAAATGGCAAACTTCACAGTTAATTTTTCATTGTTCTTTGTTGCACTAATCAGCCCCTTTCTCTTTGTTTCTCAATGAAGAATTCACTTTCCAAAAAGGAAAGGAAAAAAAGGTTCTCTAAAAAGGCACATAACCTCTCTGAGCAAGGTTTTACTCCTGGGTAAAATAAGGACAGCAGGGGCTGGAGTCATGAGTGCTACGGCCAGGGGGCGCTCCAAGCAACTCACATCTATCAACTCAATTCTTACCACTGTGAGGTGGCTGTCCTCTCCTTCTAGTTGAGGAAACAGGTTGGGCTACTTGCCAGTGATCACATGCCGAAGGAATGAGGACAAAGGGAGGGTTCGAACCCAGGGACTTTGGAACCAACATCTGTGCCATTGGCCACCATGCTGCACTGTCCTATATAAACATGCCAAGCCTACCCTCTAGGATTCTTCTGCAGACCAAGCCAGACAAATCACATGAAGTACTTAATACATTTTAAGGAGTGATGCAAAAGTAAGTTAACATTTTTATTAAATTGAGTGATCCCAGGATGAAAGGAAACGTCCAAGGCTGTTGCAGATAACATTACCCCAAACCTTCACTCAAAAGTTACCTGATTTGAGATGTCAAATAAATTGGAGGGGAAAAAAAAGAGAAAGAATTTGCATGTTTCATAGTACCATAAAACATTGTTACTGACATTATGTCTCACCACAAGTAAAATAAAGTCTTGATAATATGAGATACCTTAAACTCTGGTATCTGATTAAATCACACGTGAAAAGTATAACTTATTTTGTGAATGAGGCTGTATTGGCTCAGGCTATGAAAATTTTACTTAAACTCCCTTTATATTTTTGGGTGGATACAAGTCACATTTAGTGTATTATCTGTCTTTTCCTGAGGAATTCTGAAATCTTTTTTTTCTAATTCATTTGAAAGGCTGCAATGAACAAAAATATTTGTTTCATCTTGAATCTAGGATTATTCTATCAGTAAACATAGCAGCCTCAAATTTATACTTTTATTACTATCCCTTTTCACATCAATGTTTTAAAAGGTATTTCCCATTGCTTTTCATCATTTACTTGTAAATGTAGCAGAGGTGAGCCACACCCACATAAAATATCATAGGATAACATTCACAAAAATAAAAATGTATGATACATAGTTAAATAGTTGCAAGGATATTATGAAAATTGTGAAACAAAATAAATGTTAGAAATTGTTCTATATCAATGTAAAGCATGATAATTTTCATTAGCATTGTTTTCAAAACTTGTAAAGAGCTTGATATCCATGAAACAGTCATACATTTCAGCATCTTTTTACTTTTTTCCCTTGTGTCATATTTTAGAGATGTATTTTATTTTCTTCTCTTGCTGTAACCTACTTAGAGTCATCAAAGTAACTTGAACTTGGTTGATCATTGGTTTAACAAGCAAGAAGTTTGTGTGGTAAGCAGTGGAACATCTAACGATGTGCGATCAAAAGTGCAACCAAAGCAAAGTGGCAACATTGAAAAGACTCTTAAAGGTGCATAATCCTAAATCCTCTCCAGGGGTGACCTTATTTAAGTGATTTCACTCCATCAGTGGGTGACCCTCGGGTAACTAGAGACATCTAAGACACTGCATAGCCTGAATTCCAACACAGTCATTATATGAAGGGATAAGGTATATAGTAATTGTTTCAAGAGCTAAATGATATTTTAATTTATTGTGTTTAAGGATGAAGTAATAATTATTGAAAAATTTATTAAGCACTAACTATGCTTCAAGTACTGTAATAAGAGCTTTATACACATTACAGTAAAAAGAAAAAGATCCTAATCAACTACACATTCAAGGGACTTATGTGGACTTAGGAATGAGATGGGTCATTAGGAACCTGGGTTTGGTTTGGAGGTATTTGATGATATTTTATACCAGGAAGCTAAGAATTCTTCTATTTGGATTTTTCACTGAGGCTGAGGATGATTAATAGGAAAAGTAGAAATGAAAGGCATTTTGTTAATAGTAGACCACTGACTAATACCCTCCCAAAGCAAAATTCCTGGTGAGACTGGACAGGAGCCCACAGCTCAAGCTAGAAGCCTAACGAAGCCTTGAGTTTCCAAAGTCCTTGTCTGGATTTCTGCAGAGCCTCCGGTGATGGCATAGTAAAGCATAGATGTGAGAAGGGAACAGAGAAGAAATATAGGCTCCAAGGGAACCAGAGTTCACTTACTAATTTCACAGAATAGTCAAAGAAGCAGAGATTAACCACATCCACAAAAAATACCATAGCATACTGTTCATAAAAGTATAAATATATGGTACATAGTAAAAAAAAAAAAAAAGTACAATTTTCATCATGTCTTAACACATTGCTCTCAATGTACGGAAGATAAAGTAGTCAGAAAGCATTTCACAAAGGGTGCCATCCTAGTTGGGGAAGCGTGCTGGTTAATTTTATGTGTCAGCTTGGTTAGGCTATGGTGCCCAGTTGTTTGGTCAAACATTAGGCTAGATGTTGCTCTGAAGGTATTTTATAGCTGTGATTTACATTTACAATCAGCTGACTTTAAGTAAAGCAGCGACCTTCAACCAATCAGTTGAAGGCTTTAAGTGCGAAAACTGAAGTTTCCAAAGAAGAAGGAATTCTGACTCAAAACTGTAACATAGAAACCCTGCTTGAGTTCCCAAACTCCTAGCCTGCCCTGCAGATTTTGGACTAAAGGCTACGACATAACTCCTACCTGGATTTTCAGTCTGCTTCTCTTCCCTACAGATTTTGGACTTACCAACTGCAAAATCACGTTTAAGCCAATTCCTTCAAATAAACACCAATCAACCAATCTAGAAAGAGAAGACAGAAAGAGCTGAACTCAAATATGTGGGATGATTAATTCGATAAGGTAAAGATAGGGACACTTGAGAAATACTATTTAACTGCTTAAAATACATAACAATATATTTTATAACCTATCAATGACGTATTGGTTTCATCTGGCTAAAAACTACTTAAAATGATTGTATTTACGACTGTAAAGAAATTCACAATACGTTCCCACCAACAGAACATTTTCTAAGTCACAATGCATTAGTAATTTAAAACAAATACATATGAAAACTCAGAAGACAAAAATAATTTTTAAATGAATATAATACAACCAAAAATCTCCTAAACTACTCCTGGGTCAAGGGGAAATTTAAGTCTCTAATTATAGAGATCTTTGAGAATGAGATATATACCCAATGGATATATTTGGCTTCCTTACATAATGTGTCCCCCCAAAATTCATATGTTGGGGCCCTAATCCTTAGTGTGATAGTATTTAGAAGTGGGGTCTTTGGAAGGCAATTGGATTTGTACAAGGTCATGGAGGTGGAGCCCCCATGACGGGATTGGTGCCCATATAAGGAGATGAAGAGACAACAGCTCTCTCTCAGCCTTGTGTGCATACAGTGGGAAGGTGGCTATCTACAAGCTAGGGAGAGGGTCCTCACGAGAATCTGGTACCCTGATCTCACACTTCCAGCCTCCAAAACTAGGAGAAATAAATATTTGTTGTTTAAGCCACCCAGTCTATTGGTATTTTGCAGTTGGAGCTAAGACACTTATCCTGTGGAAAAAAGCCAACCAAAAGAAAATGGTTGGGAAAATTTTATAGGACTGCAGGAAAATCACGAGGCATTTTAACTGCATGTTCCAAATGTCAAGAATCTGTAACTTTTAAATATAGTGGCAGGGCAGGAATAAAGATACAGACATAGAGAACGAGCTTGAGGTCATGTGGGGGAATGGGAAGATGGGATGAAGTGAGAGAGTAGCACTGACATTTATACACTATCAAATGTAAAATGAATGGCTAGAGGGAAGCAGCCGCATAGCACAGGGAGATCAGCTCGGTGGTTTATGACCACCTAGAGGGATGGGATAGGGACAGTGAGAGGGAGGCTCAAGAGGCAGGGGATATGGGGATATATGTATATGTATAGATGATTCATTTTGTTGTACAGCAGAAACTAACACAACATTGTAAAGCAATTTGATCTCCAATAAAGATATAAAAAAGCAATTAAAATAAAATTATGAGGATTTATGTCAACCTCTGCATATCAAGAAGAGGCCATATCAGGAAGAGAGCCCCTCGAAAACAGCACTTGCCTTGGATTGTTACTGCAGAGAAAAAACTGGGCAAAAGATAATTTTTAAAAAAAAGAAAAAATAAATATAAAATTATGACTCTCATACACATATACAAATGAACACTTGTTACAGATTGTATTTAACTCATTAATCAGGAAACATGAAGGGTCCCAACCAGTTCAAGAAGTTAATGTTAGAAAGTTACAGAATTCACTTGCATGTCTATAGACAAGAATTATTTTGCATTGCTACCCATTACCCACAACTTATATAGTTGTAGCATAGGTCCCATAGACTCAGAATCATATCATGTCTTTCAGACAGAAAATTAGGTAGATGCCCTAGCAAATCATTGTAGATACAGGATTTGACAGCTCTGGTTTTATTGACTTCTATGTAATATGAATAGTCTACTACAGCTGATTTCTCTCATCCCTATCCACTTAAAAAGTCATGATATTTATCCATTCAAGTTGAACTGTTGATATTGGATTGACCAAAAATTTCGTTCAGGTTTTTCCATAACCAATACATGGAAAACCCAAACGAACTTTTTGGCCAACCCAATATTTACATTACAGACTGAAGAGAAAACCACAACCCACTCCAACCAGGCTCTTTATAATTTTTGAATACCATGTTAGCTTCCATCCATCCTAAAAATCTTCCCTAAACCCTCAAACTATACAGCAAAACCAAGCAATACTCAGACATGAGAAAGGAAAAAAGAGTAATAGAGAAAATTTATGTAAGGACTGAACATCCTTCTCCTCTTCATTCTGGATTCAATATTCTTTAGGAATTCTTCTGGTGTGTTTTTTCCCCTTCCATGTGCAAATTCTTAATGAGTATGACCATCAGCATTTGTTTCTCTCTAGTTGCCCTGTCCTGGATTTCTAGGCATCTTAATATTTGTAACAAATTCCTTTAAATTGGATGAGAGAGATGTATATACATGGAAAAGGGCTCAGAAGAGTGAATATATCCTTGGTTATTTAGAGCTATTTATAAATATATGGATAGTGGAATTATGGGTATTTTAATTTTCATATTTTTGCTTTATTTATTCCCTGCTTTTTCTACAATGAAACTATAGTGATTAGAATTGAGAATCGGTATTTTTTATCTGAATTTTTTAAAGACAATGGAACAATTTAGATGTCTCTTAGAAGTTTATGTTTGTTTTTTCTGAATGTACCATGTAGAAAGCCTTAGGCCAGGAATTTACTTAATGTACTCCTCATGAAAGAATTGCAAAGTTTATAATTCTAATAATTAATTGTACCTTGCTTATGGTCAGGGAATACAAGTCCCACTTATTCCACCTCAAGAAAATGATGGGTGTATTCTTTATGAAGTTTCAGTAACTTCCTATAGTTATTGAATTAAACATCACCATCACCACAACCACCATCATCATAGC
This sequence comes from Delphinus delphis, assembly GCF_949987515.2. Classification (NCBI taxonomy): domain Eukaryota; kingdom Metazoa; phylum Chordata; class Mammalia; order Artiodactyla; family Delphinidae; genus Delphinus; species Delphinus delphis. Next base: position 161,501,544 of record NC_082685.1, on the reverse strand, counting down.
TAATTATAAACGTTTCATATGCGAGATTCCATTTCAGGTACTGTATATATATCTCACCAATCCTCATAACAACCCTGTGCGGTATACACCCCATCTCACAGATGACAGCATTGACTTGGGGAGAAGTTAAGTGCCTTGCTCTTTTGGATCACACAGCTAGATAGTGCTGGAACCAGGATTTGATCTCAGTTGACAGACTCCAGATCCCAAGTTTCCAACTCCCAATCTTTCTGTTTTGCAATTGTGTGAAGCATGTGAACAAAAAGGAGAGCTGGAATAATGACAGCTAATGTGAAGGACACACACTTAAAACCAAGCAGAAATGGGGAGCACTTCCCCTCCCCTGCATATGAGTTTACATTTATGAGCTCTATGTCTTTCGCAGCATGAGTACCTGAAAGTGTGCACATAAAACTTGCCCTAGAGGTTTTCTGTTAGGTCATATTTCTACATCAGGCCAAATGGCACATGGTTAAAGAACGCTATGAATCCTTTAACATAAACTTCATGTACAATATAGGTACAAGTGGAACAAAAGTCCAAATCTACTTTCAGTTGAGGGTGAAGGTAGAGTCCATGGTCAGGGAGCACCCTGGGATTTTAGGGCATATTCTGCCTTCACAACCCACATACTATCCCTCTCCATCTTTACCTTGTAGGCCCATTTTCAATCATTTCCACAACCTACTCAACCATAACCACCTTGTCTTTCTGCCATGTCCACCTTACCATTTACCAACCCTGGGGAAAGCTGACCATCTGTTGTTGTTTATTTCCTCCTCCCACTTCTGAGCTGCAAAGAATTAAAAGAAAAGAAACAAAGCCAGGAGAGCTGACTGTAAGTTCTCATTATCTATCTCAACTTGAGCTTGCCGAAATATTCACTAGCAATTTTCTTTCAGTTCTGTATTATTTCCCTTTCCTGCAGCCTCTAACATCATAAAATTTTCCGCCTCACTCCATCCTTCCACCTCTACTCCCTCCCTCACTCTCAACAAATTTTCCTGAATCCTATTCTTCTTAGAAGGTTGAGACTGTCCAATATGAGTTTCTTCCATATCCATCCTAGCCATTACAAAATCTCTCTGGATTCAATCTCTAGGTATTTTCATTTCTGCTCTCAAGAAAAGCACATCACTTCCCTTGACTACAGCAGTTCCCTCTACCTGAGCTCTTTGCGCCTCATCTTTCTGCATTTCCTTGCTTCATTCTTTATTCTTTTGCTCTTGGAAATATTTATTATCTCCCTCTTTACTTATGCTTTCAAATTTGGCCACGATTCCCTGCTATTTAAACCAAATAAGGATTACCAGCTTCTGGCTCTCCATTATCTGAGCCTTAGTATTTTCCCTCCACATCTTCCTCCTTTAACCAGTTCTTTATCACATTTATTTATTTAACAAAAATGTATGTGCACCCCTAGTACCCAGCTCTATTCTAGTAATAAAATAAGCAAACATATCTGTCCCTTAGAGCTTACATTCCGAGGAGGGAGGGGGCAAACAGGCAATAAGATGAACTTAAAAGCAAAATATACCATGTGTTAGATCATGCAAGGAAGAAAACTAAATAAGGGAAGGGAGATATAAAATGTCAGGGGACAGGATGTTGAAGTGATAGAAACGGTGACTAGGAAAGCAGCACCGGAAAGAGGATTTTTGAGTAACAGCCTAGAGGATGTGAAAGAACTTGCTGGACAAACATTCAGGGCAAGAGAACTCCAGGTAAGGTGAAGAGTAAGTGCAAAATTCTGCAGGCTGGAGTGTACCTGATGCATACAGCAAAGAGACCATGGGGCTGAAATAGAGTGTATGCAGGAGAGAGTTGTAGGACACAGGTCAGACAAGTATTGGGGGTGGGGGTGGAAGAGGGAACCAGATCCAGTTGGGGTGGATCCAGCAGTAGGTCACTGTAAGGACCTACTTGGTTCTGACAGTCTGCTTCAGTTAGGATAGAGAATTGACCCAAGAAAAGAGTACTTTGGCAAAATAAGGGATTCATTTTCTCATATTTAATATGCAGATCAGAGATAAACAGTCCAGGACTGTCAGTCATTTTAATCCAAGCTCCATTTATATTTCTGTTCTGCTTTCATTAGTCTGTGGCTTCCCTCCTCAAGTTTACCTCATGGTCACAAGATGGTTGCTGGAACTCTAGTCAGTGCCGGCATTCCTGGCAGGGACTAGCTCTTTAAAAGACATTCTCAAAAACTACCTCCTAAAGACATGTTCGTACATATCACTGGCCATCCTTATTTTATAATAGGGGTTAGAAAATGTTGAATTTTAGCTAAATACGTTGCCATCTTCCCAAATTAAGAGTTCATTAAGGCAGAGATGAGCATGAGTAGGCAACTAGCTACCATAGATGGTTAAAATTTTTATAGCTTTTAACAAGAAAATGAAGAAGTTGGATAAGTCTAAAAGTGGAATTCTTAATTTGGTGGTCATTTTATCCACAAAATAAATGCACATGATGATGAATGCTATTTAAAATAAATAAGTAAACCAATTTTGGGAACTATTTCCATCAGTAGGAAATTTTTTTCTAAACTTGGATAGCTCTTTTATTTTCGTATGGGAACACAACTGAAATCATGACTCTCCAAGATAATTACGAGCAAAGAAGTACTCAAGAGACACATGGGTATTCTCTATAATTAATATGGCAGAGAGGAATATTGCCATGATGACAAGCCAGTCCACAAAGTGTGAACCAAGTTGATATCCTCTGAAACATTTGTGTCCAAAAATCCTTAGGAGAGATTGCTGTGCTTGAATATCACTTTGCCAACTTCAAATGTTACATATATGTGTGGCAATATTATGTAGAGGTCAAGAGAGAAAAAATAGTTACAAGGTATAGCTAAGAATTCATAAATTAAAAATGTAGAGGTGATATTAAAAGAAGAGAAAAACCTCCAGTGTCTCTTCTGGCATGCCGAGTAGAGACAGGAGGCAGATATATCTGCAATTTTAAATTCTTCTAAAATAAGAAAACTTGTCATTTCTAGACTCTTTATTTTTTAAATCATCTGTTGAGGTCATAAAATCTACTGAAGCCTTTTCTGTTCTCATTTCCAAGGTGATTTATTTCATAAAACTATTCCAGATCCTATAAGATGGTTTTCACCAACAAGATGATACAACCTTGAAAGGGAGGGGAAGTTCCGTTTCTGTCTTCAGGAAGCAGTAACCCAGAGTCATTCTCTGTGGTGCTACGTGAACATTAATTAATAATGAATGGAGGATAGTTTACCATCTGTTCAGCACTGATTCAAAATATACTGTTGTTACTTAATTGGATTATGTTTAGTCCTGTAGTTTTCAGCTGGGTGAACACTAATGGCTGGATTTGTGAAATGCTCTGGCAAATCATAACTCCTGTTTTGAAATCCTTGTCTAGAGGGGTGGCTAGTTATCGAACGATAAGTACATCCGAATAGCAATGAAAGAAGGTCTTTTCCAACATTTGGTTTTCTTAAAGTGATAAAGCATTCCCTCTTCAGTAGAATAATTCAGGTCACGTATAACAAGTGACAGCCTAGAGGAGTAGGAGCTGGTGGAGGAAAGACAAGGAAAAAAATTTTAAGGAAAAGAAAACAAATGGGATTTACATATATGGTAAGTAGCACAACATTGTCTCTCTTTCTTTTGTCATTAACCCACCCCCAGCACTTCCTAGCACGTTTGTATCAGAGTTGCCAGATATAAGACATATAATCATAACATGATAGTCATTTCTTCATGAAGGAGAAATTGAGCTGTTTTTAAAATTACTTAAGGCAAGAAGATTCTGAGAGGTTACATTACTTTTTTTTTCTAACTTTCAAATTAGAATTAAGAATAAGAAGTAAAGATATTTACTTAGGTGCCCAAGGGGAGCTGTGGTTCAGGTTTAGCGTCCTCTTTTTCAGTTCGTGGATTGCATGCTAGAGTAATTTATCAACAGCCCCAAGTTCTTTATTTGCCCCAGTGAAGGACTTTATTAAAGGTGTGATTTCCCCTAGTCCACTTTCAGCTGCTCCAATGCAGCATAACCATCTTAGACATTTAAGACACCCTATTTAAAAGACAATCAAAATCATGCTTCCACGAGGCATGCTCAGATTAGCAGAGTGTATTACAGAAGCCAACTGCTAGAGTTCCAATCCTAGTTCCACCCCGTATCAGATATGTGACCTTAACCTCTGTAAGGCTCAGTTATCCCTCAAAAGACAAGTGAACATTTTAATAAAATCTACATCACAAGGTTGGTTTGAGTATCATATTAAATAACGCATACAAGGTGTTTTGTACAATACCTAGCATTTCCCATGTTTTCTAAAACACGTGTAATATAGAAGTTGCCAACCACACCTCTTGTGCTATGGGAACCCTAACTGCTGTCACTCACCCAGGCCTTTCTGAATGGTCATTTGCACATGGATCCCATGACTTGAAGCCCAGCCAGGGTGGATTTGACCAGGGCAGGGAGCCTGGAACAAGGACAGGTAATCTATAGGCCGATGAGAGAGCCGTAAGGTGGCCTAAGGCTAAATCTTTGCTCTAAAGGTATGACTGCAATTTACGAAACCAACCGAAAAATGCTCTTGGGCAGGAAGAATGAGACATAGCAGAAGAATCCAGTGGTGGCTATGGTAGAAGCTAAATGATACATACGTGGGGGACGGTCAGTAGAAGACATGAGGGAACAGAAGTTACAAATAAGCAGAAGCACGAGACAAGGAGAGAGTCAGCCTGTAGTGGCAACTGGTAGGAGAGGGCCAGACAGTGAAAACAGGAGTCAACACAGCGAGTATACAGCAGGACAAAATTAATGCTGGTTGCTAAGGAGGCCAGAGAATACGCTGGCGTCTGTGCCATTCTCTCCAGCTGGGCCCATCCTGCCTGCGCACAGGCAAGGGCAGAGGGCGTATGTCTGGCGGTCCGTTGCCCAGATTACTCAGAAACCAGGTACACGAGCCTTCCCTTCTCCTTAGTCCTCGGGCTCCAGGGTTTCCACACAAGCAGCAATGCTGAAGAGAAGCCACCATGTAAAAGCATAGCTGCCTGCTTTATTGCCCCTGTGGACTTCGGCAGAGCCAGCAGGAAGAGCTGTACTTTTCCAGTCTCCAGAAACTATCTGAAAAGCGCTGGCTCAAATCAGCCCCGTGTACATAGTGTCTCGGTCCCTGACTTTCTCTGATTCCCTGGCTCCCTCATCCAGACCTTCACTTCCTCGGTTCTTCCTACATATGTAAGTGCGCTAATTGCTACAGCAAGCACCTCATTCTCATAATATTTTCAGTTATTCTGTTTTCCTGACTAATACTACTTCTAACCCTAATTAATAATAATTTAAAGGGCTGGTGGGTTTTTTGTGTGTGTGTGTGTGTGTTTACCTTATACCAGATGCTGGTCTGAGATTGCTACATGAATTCAATCTTTTATTCCCCACAAAAATTAAATCAGTTGGTATTGTCATAATCTCCATTTTATAGGTGAAGAAATTACAGGGTGGCAATTCTAAGTAATTAGTTCAATATCATTTCCCCTAAAGTTTATAAGTATGGCTGTTCATGTTTTATTTGCGTCTCACTATGTCATTACAATAAGTCCAAATACCCCGTTTAACGTGTATGTGCGTTGGTTTCTTGAAACCTTAAAAAAAGCCTGACTGAAATTCTTTAATCTATTTTCATATGTATGTGTCCTTACATATTTTTTCTTTGAAAGTCAGTACAAAGAGATTACTTACTAATGCAGATTCATAAAGAATCACACTTATGTCCAATACAAATGGCATTGATGTAATTAAGAAACAGGGGGCCAGTGTGGCATTACAAACAGAAGTAGGGGCAAAGTGATAGGAGGCGAAGTCAGAGTAGTAGCTGGTGACAAGATCATATAAGGCCTAGCAGGATGTGGTGGGGATCTTGGTAAGGCCAACAGGACAGCAATCCTTTGCAGATTTTGAACAGGGGTAGGGCATAACACGATTCGTGTTTTAAATGGATAACTCTGGCTGCTATTTGGAGAAAAAAAAAACAGTTGAGATGTGAGGGTAGAAGAAGGAAGACCAACTAGCAATCTGTTACAATCATCCAAACAAAAAACATTGGTGGCTTTGATTAGAGAAGAAGGGGTGAGCAGGTAAAGAAGTGATGAGATTCTGGCTCTGTTGAAGAGGTAACTCTCAAGATTTGCCGATGGTCTGGATGTGATGTGTGCATTACTTGCCTATTGCTGCACAACAAATTAGCACAATATTAGCAGCTTAAAGCAGCAGCCATTTGTTATCCTGCAGTTTCTGTGCATCAGGAGTCCAAGCATGGCTCACACAAGTTCTGTCTTCAGGGACTCACGAAGGTGAGGTCAAGGGTTACCTAGGCGACATCCCTATCTGAAAGCTCAAGAAGGGAAGGATCCACTTTATAGCCTCCTCAGGGTGTAGGCAGAATTACTTTCCTTGCAGCTGTAGAACTCATGGCATCCTGCCTCTCCAAAGCCAGCAAGAAAGATAAAGAAAGACTCTGCTATTTGAACAATTCTCTGTCTTCAGGGAACGTCCAGGTCCTCTAATAATAGGCTCGCCTAACCAGGTCAGGGCCACCCAGGGTAATCTCCCCTCTGATTAGCTCAAAGTCAACTTCTTAAGGATCTGATCTCTTGACTTTTACCACACAACATAACATAATCGTGGGTGTTATACCCCATGCACTGTGTATGCCATATTCTATAGCATAGAAGTACATCGTGGGTCCCAGAGGCCACAGCATGTTACTTCCCACTCACACTCAAGAGTAAAGGATTTCACAAGGATATGGATACAAGGGGGTAGAATCATGGGGTGCACCCTAGGGTATGACCACCAGAAATTGTAAGAGAAAAAGAAGGGGCCTGGATGGCTGCAGGTCTTTCACCCAAGCAACTGTAAGAATTGAGCTTCCATTGACTAAAATAGAGAAGATGGAATAGAAGGTTTGACATGAGAGTGGAAAACCAAGAGTTTGGTTTTAGGAATATTGTATTTAAGATGTTTATTTGACATACCAGTGGAGATGTCAAACTGGGCATATGCAAATTTCAGGTGACATGGGAAGACTGCATGACTGTCCAGGCAGAAACTAACATGTGGTACCTGCCTGGGTGAATTATCCACATTGCAGATTCCTTGCCTTCCATCTCGATAGTTCTGAAATGTGATGGGTCAATGTTCCACAACTGATCAGCCTGAGTCTGCTCACTCATAAAAGACTAAAAAAAAACAATAACAAGAACATATCAATTCACTGTAGCAAATGTCACTATAAAGCAGACTGGATATTCACATAACTATAGTGAGCACTTCCCCTATACAGGTCTGGGGTGGACACTGCTAATCTAATGACTCCCATTTTTCTAGGAATAGACTATAACTGACTACCTGCCCTACCAATGGACATATTCCTTCCTTAACTCAGAAAATGTCCCCCCTTTCTTTTCTTCTTACCAACCACTCTTGAAATATGACCTACTTCCATAAGAAGTAGTGGCTCATTACAATGATAATTTCTAAAAGGATGGAAAGGCTTTTTAATAGAAGGATGGGAAGTATAGGAGTCTTGGAAAAGCCTCACCACTACCACATATCATTCTGAAATGTGTCCTGAGTAAGATAACTCCCTCTTGAGACTCCCTGCTTTGGTTTTTAATAGGATGCTGCTCTTAAATGTTATATATTCATTTCATAACTCTCCAAGAACAGTTTATCACTTTATTTTAAATTTTCTTGAGGTTCACCTAACTGTGGCCACAGTGTCCATACCTAATAAGGTATACATAATTTCCAATTTTACAGATGAAAATTGAAGCTCAAAAAAGTTAAACAACATCCCTAAATCCCACATCTAGACAGGATCAGGGAAGTTCAAGCTCAAATCTAGAAAACCTCAAAGGCACACATTCTTTCTTAAACAACTACAATTTTAAAACTGTGCTCTATGGAGGCTAGGGTATAAGGGAGTTATGGTGGCGGGGAGGTGGGGAATAAGTTTAAAGAATTAGGAAATTCTTTCTTCCTGTGCAGAGTAATTAGAAGTTAGTTGAATAGTCCTAGAAAACAATTGTCTATCACTCTTCCAATATAGTTTCAATAAGTGGAATAAGCAGATTAATACATCTCCAAATCCCTATTTCCTCCTGAAATCACCATTGATCCTTCAATATTTAAGTTCAAATGACTCTTTAGTAAACCCCAGACAAAATAAATAGCTCTCTCATAATGTTCAAGACATGCATCTATTTTAGTACTTACTATATTTATTATAATTATGTCCCTCTCTGGCTGTCTCCCTCACTAGTCTAGGAGTATCTTGAAGGTGGATGGTGTGTCTCAAGAAGCTTTATTTCTTCAGCACCTAGGACAGTTCACCTGACCCTAAAGGGACTGTTGAATGAATGAAGAAAGAATGAACAAATGAAAAAGCAAATGAACAGCGTTTTATGACCTATCACTGTCACTATTATTGCAATAATACAATGCTGAGGACAGAATTCTCCAAGATGGAATTTTCTTCTATTTGATTAAACCAAACAAGAAACAACTTAAAATGTAAATTCCAATTTACATCCTGAAATATGTATAGCTTTAAATAAATGAAATGGCTCTTAATTATGGAGTATAAGTTTACTCTGTGCCAAACACTGTGCTGTGCCCTTTACATATATCATCAGGTTTTTTATTGTTGTTGTTGTTGTTGTTTTTCCGGTACACGAGCTGCTCACTGTTGTGGCTTCTCCCATTGCAGAGCACAGGCTCCGGATGCGCAGGCTCAGCGGCCATGGCTCACGGGCCCAGCCGCTCCATGGCATGTGGGATCTTCCTGGACTGGGGCACGAACCCGTGTCCCCTGCATCGGCAGGCGGACTCTCAACCACTGCGCCACCAGAGAAGCCCTCATGAGTTTTAATCTTAACAAAAGTATGAAGAAGTAGGTATTAGTATCTCCATTTCCATACATAGTAACTGATTCTCAGACCATCCTGCAAAAACCACACATTTAGCACATTATACAGCCAGGATTTAAACCCAGCCTGTCTGGTTCTAAAGTTCATACTCTTCACCACTAGTTTATAATACCCTTAAAAATGCTGCTAAATAAATCAAGGTCTGTGGTAATTCAATGTGGAAGAAAATATAAAACAGAATGAAAAGCTTATTGTTTTGCTTTAGTTTCTTTGACTATTTGTTCAGTGCTTCAGGGCGTGTATACCTTGAATAGCTATTTTATTGGGGAACATTTAGAGTGACTCTCTGGGGAAGCTCTTTTATCACTGTAGCATCTCAGTATGGCACTAGTTCCAGTTTGTCTGTCTGCTGTTTGTCTGTTGAAGCTGTTTCATCTGAGATTTCTTTGCATCTAATGTTCATGTGTGTCTTACACTGTGTCCAACCATTCTGGTAGTAGCATATGGTTAGTTTTGTTAATTGGGCTTTTTGTTATGCTGTGTCTGCAAAGCTTCTTTTAATTTATATTCAAATATTTGTCATCCTCTGGCAGCCTATTTTGTGATGTCTGTGTTTGTTGTGTGACCCATGACTATAGCATGTTTTTCAAGCTGTGTTGTGACACACCATTTGAAGATGCCCACCATATGCTAGCTTCTTACTACAATATAATTCCTGCTCTGCCTCCTTAACTAGCCAGTAGAGTTGGCCTTGGGAGAGGGTAGGGAAAAGCAAGAGTCATTGTTTCAGCCATTCTAGGCAACTAGCTTGTTAGGAATGATACAGATGGGATGAAAGTTGGATTGTTTATCAAAGACAGAGCTCTAGATGATTCATGTAGCATCAAACATCTATAAAAGCCTACCTTTTTAAGGAACCTCCATACTGTTCTCCATAGTGGCTGTACCAATTTACATTCCCACCAAGAGAGCAAGAGGGTTAAATTGAGTTATTTGTAATGAGGTGGATGGACCTAGAGTCTGTCATACAGAGTGAAATAAGTCACAAAGAGAAAAACAAATACCATATGCTAACACATATATATGGAATCTAAAAAAAAAAGAAAAGAAAGGGTTCTGAAGAAACTAGGGGCAGGACAGGAATAAAGATGCAGACGTAGAGAATGGACTTGAGGACACAGGGATGGGGAAGGGTAAGCTGGGATGAACGGTGAGAGTAGCATGGACATATATACACTACCAAACGTAGAATACATAGCTAGTGAGAAGCAGCCGCATAGCACAGGGAGATCAGCTCGGTGCTTTGTGTCCACCTAGAGGGGTGGGATAGCGAGGGGGGGAGGGCGGGAGACGCAAGAGGGAGGAGATATGGGGATACATGTATATGTATCACTTTGCTATAAAGCAGAAACTAACAACAATTGTAAAGCAATTATACCCCAATAAAAAGAAAAACAGTTAAAAAAAAAAAAAAGTCTACCTTTTGTCAAGCTCCGTGCATGGGTCAGGCTCAGGAGATTTAGTAAAAGAAGTTAAAGTAGGGAGACCACCAAGAATAGTACTAATTCCAGACTTTTGAACCTAACTGCCTGCATTGGAATCTCAGTTCCACTAATTACCAGCTGTATGCCCTTAGACAAGATACTTTACCTCTCTCTGCCTTAGTTTTCTTGTCTATATAATGTGGGTGACAATAACCTATATTTCATGGGATTGGTGGAAAGATTAATGAACTAGCACCTGTAAAGCACTTAGAATAGTGCCTGGGACACAGTAATACTCAGTAAATATTACCCATTATTGCTATTACTTTTTTACACAATTTCTAATAAATATAGAAATCTGGTTAGTACAAGGTCTGTTGCGAAGCAGAAATAAAAAGTCCAAAAGAGTCTTATCAATATTTTCCAAACTACATTCTGGAGCAAATTAACAAGTTTAAAGAAAAATGGTCCTGAAGTTACACACACATGGAAAATTCTGAGTTGAATAGATGGCTGTACACATCACAAAGTCTGCAATAGGCTGATGTATATTGTGACTCTCCAAGAGGAAAGAGAATATGCAGCCCTCAAGTTTTTTGAATACAGGAATTTCATCTAGATGTACATCTTCAAGGACGAGTTTCCATATAAAATCCTTTAGGAAGTTCTGTTCTGGGTAAAAATTATTAACAGTTACAGCTAGCAATTAGAGGGAAGTTAGAGTTGCAGATATTAACCATATTCATAAATATTTAAGATTGAATTCTTGGATGTTCATGTGAAATTGCAATTATGTGACCCCCCCCACACACACACAGACTTAATCCACAAAGCAATCTTCGGTATTGCCACAGGAGACCAAATCCTGTGACATTTTTGGTATCTCATTCTTTCTGGAATGACATTTCTCAGAGGAGAAGCCCTAGAGCCCCCAAATCTCCAAAATAAAAGAGAGAAAATGCAGCTGGGATTCTGCAGACTGCTGACACCTCTACACTGCTCATGTGAAATCATGATGATAGAGAATATTGTCCCCTGGCAGAGAATGTAAAAACCTATTGATTTGCTTGTTTGTCCTATAATTTATCAAATGTTTCTCTAATTATGGGGGAGTTGAAGAAGAAAGAGGGTAAAGAGAGGACCTAAGGGAATGTAATGACAGTAGCCAGAAAGTAATAATGTCTGGCAGAGAGCAGTATATAGAAACATTTCCTCTTGGCTAAGGAACTCTTTTATTAGTCTTTTTTTTTCCTATTAAAAAAAGGTTGTATGGAAATATTTGACCAGTTTTAATGCAAATATAAAGCTTAAATATTCTTTCTACACTGTGATAGATGCTAAGGGGGAAATGATGAGTGTGACACAACAGTCTCACACCTCTCCTCACAGGTAATCACACAATTTCAGTTCATAGCACTGAGCAAGGTAGTTTAGGAGCTGGAGAAACACATGGATGAGTCATTTAAACTCAAGCTGGCTGGGGAACAGTCAGGGGAATCCTTCCAGGGGAAGTGAAAGCTAAGCTGAGGAGTAAATAGGAGTTAGCAAGGTGATGGTACGTGGGAGGAAAGATGAGTTTTACAAAAGAGAAAAGCCTAAGGGCAAGAGAAAGAAGAACAGGGCTGAGAACTAGAAATAAGCTTCATATGATTGCAGTGCAGAGTGCACAGGAGCAGAATGATGAGAGATGAGAGGGAGAGGGAGCCCTGGGTAGACAACGAATGATTTCATGTCAGGTTAAACAGCTTGCTTTTTCTCTTGAAGATTATAGGGAGCTATGCAAGTGTTTTCAGCAGAGCAGGAACATGATCAACTGCCCTTTAGAACAACTCTAGCTGCTATGAGGAAATGAGTTTGGTTGGGAACAATATTTGTAGCCAGAAGACCATTTAGGAGACTGCGTTTGTTTAAAAAAAAAAAAAAGGCAAGAAATGATGGTGGGAGAGATGTGAGAAATTCAGGAGGTAAAATGTGTGATTAGTTTAAAGTAGGAGATGAAAAGGGGAGGAAGGATTAAAGGATGACTCACAGTTCCTTAGATGTGGATGCCACTCATTGATTTCAGAGGACAGAGAAGCAGAACAAAGGTTGAAGGTAGTTCGTTTAACATGGAGACGACCAATGGGCAGTTGGAGAAGTGGACCTGGATCTCAGTTGTGAGTCATCTATGCTGGAGACACGTTTGGGTGGTGCCTAAAGAGAGTGTATTGAGAGAGAATTTCTAGGGTGATACCCTGAAGGAGAACCAGAAGACAAAGAACCACCAGAGAGACTGAGAAGTGATGACAATAACTGGAAAAGGAAAATCAGCAAGAAGAATAAAAGCCTGGGAAGCATCCTTTAAGTGCAACACCATTTCCACTGTTTCTGTAAACCAGTAGCAACCGCAGAGTGAGCTGAAGACTGAGCAAAGACAAGGAAGCAGGGTGAGGATGTGCTCTCCAGAGGTGGCTGTGAATCAAGGAAGAGTGATGTAACAGGGAGCTGTAGGAAGATGCAAGATCATGGAACGAGGGTTTCTCCTGGGATCAATTTCATTTAGAGAGGAAAGCCTTGGATATTTAAATACTGATGAAAAGGAGACAGTAGATAGAAAAAATTTTTTTTGGAATAGTAGATTGAGTATGGCCTCTGCAGAGACAAGAAGGGATAAGATCCTGAGGTCAATAGCCCTTGGTTTTGTATTCATGTCAAAAAAAATCACAGACGTACATCTATCATATCACCATTCCATGGGCCTTTTGAGTCTCCTTTGTAATAGTTGTCTGTAGTGAGCTACAAGCAGACAAGACCTGTAACTATCTTACTCATCATTGTACCCATCATACCCACAGATGATGCTTGGTAAACATGTAGTTAGATATAACAGGTAATTTTTAGTACTTCCATAATGGAGAGTTTAAGAAAGAGGACTTGGTATAAGGACCAGAGGCCACAGCATGTTATTTCAGGACCTAAATGTTTCCCAAACTTACTAGTAGCTCAAAAACATCCTTTGCTAACTCAAACCTTAAGATGCTACCAAGAGGCAACATGGCTTAGTGCATGTTCATTCCACTGCCTTTGGACCCAGTAGGCCTGGGTTTGAGTCCCATACTCTACCAGTTATTAGGAGTGGTGGGCCTCAGATGTAGTGTTCAATATCTCTTAACCTCAGTTTCTTGCTCAGCAGAAGCTAGGAGGAAGAAAGACCTGGCACGGGGAGAGACAGGAGCTGAAGCAACCCCAGAGCCACAGAACCCTCCAACGGGCTGTCAGGGAGCAAACATTCAGAACCAAGGACTGTATATATTAGCATCCAAAAGTTTTCAGGATTTGGTAAAGAAAAATCTAACAGAGCTCTACCAAATAGCTATTTTTAGGAACTTGCTTTATTCATAACTAAGGATGATTTTTAGTAGCGTTGGAATTGTACATAAGACTGTTTAAAACATTTGTTCTCTTAAGCTCCTCTTCAGTAGACTGATGGTCCCAGCCCAGCCTCATATCACACAGCAAGTAACAAAGCTAAAATTCAAATCCATATCTAACATAAAACCTAGATCTCAAATCCCTGTTACAAATCTACTATGAAATGATAACCTATAGAAAGATGGGCAAGAAACTGAAAAGGCACTTCATGGGGAAAAAAAAAGATATCCAATAGGTAATAAATATATGCAATAATGCTCAACATTATTGATCATCAGGGAAATGCAAAGTAAATCCACAAGGAGATACCACCAAACCCTAACATAATGGGTGAAACTTAGGAGTTGCTGGAATAGTCAGGCATCTTATCTTTAGAACACAGGAGTCTTCTGGGGTTACTGTTTGGTTTCGTTTGGTTTGATTCAATTTATCTGTTTCAATTCTCAATTTTCCCTTCAGAGTCTAGCTGCCAGTTAGGCAAATGTTATCTTTATTGCTATGTATTTATATATTGCATATTAATATATACATATATCTATTTATTGAGTTCTACACTTCTGATATGTGCACTTTCTTGAAATATTATATCAATACTTCAATAAAAATTCTCTAAAAACAAAGAAATAAATTTTCCTGCTCCTACTCTGCTTCTCTTCTCTTCGTCTTACCTGATTTGTGGTCTACATACCCCACTGCACTGCTGTCCCTTTCTAGCTGGTGGACACTACCTTCTACCCAAGCCTTCCTCTGGAATGTGCTTGCCCTCAGTCTACACATCTTCCCTGAGAAGCCAGCTCCCCTTTCCTCTCCTAAGACCTACCCTCCCCCTTCCCACAGGGAACCCCTCTGACTGTGCTGGGTCTTCTCACAACCCCTTACCATGGTCTCTTTAGGAGAGGGGAAGAAGGAGCATGTATTCCACCATAGGTTAGCTTTCTACATATTGGATCTATTTGCCTCTTATACTCTGTATATTTCAAAATGATGTGGATATGGACCTGGCTGTTTATTTCAGAAACTTTCCAGCTAACATTTTACCATCTGGGCCACTTAGAGGATGATAGATAGATATACACATGCCCACATATATATTAACATCTTTTGATGACATCATAATGCCTCCTTTTAGTATTATCCAGGTACACAAATACCCTGTTTTATTGTGATGACTGACACCATGAGGCAGTATTGGCCGTCTATGCGATATTTCAGAATAGACTTTTTATTACATGGGGAAAAAGAGGAGAAAGCAGCTTTCTTAAATCAGGAAGTTTCTTCTTTTTAAATTATAGATACGCTAAAATAACATCTTGCTCTGTAAGCAGAAAAGTTCTTATAATTTACCTACAAGTAGTTATGAAGCTAATATGAGAAGCCTCTGTGATTATTTTTAAGATTACTTTGCTGACACCTACTGGATAGGATCTTTTACACAAACATATAACACAAGTGAAGCAATAAAGATTCCCTAGTCTAACTGGAATGCATGACATCTTTTTTTAAATAATGAAATGGATGGGATTAACTAATTAAATTAATTTCAATTCCGTGTGTGGTCTAGATTAATTTTCTTTCCTTTCTTTTTCTTTGTTTCTTTCTTCTTTCTTTTTTTATGGGCAGGAAATGTATAAAGATCAAATATTTCGGGCTTCCCTGGTGGCGCAGTGGTTGAGAGTCTGCCTTCCAATACAGGGGACACAGGTTGGAGCCCTGGTCTGGGAATATCCCACATGCCGCGGAGCAACTGGGCCCCTGAGCCACAACTACTGAGCCTGCGCGTCTGGAGCCTGTGCTCTGCAATAAGAGAGGCCGAGGTAGTGAGAGGCCCGCGCACCGCGATGAAGAGTGGCCCCCGCTCGCTGCAACTACAGAAAGCCCTCGCACAGAAACGAAGACCCAACACAGCCAAAAATAAATAAATAAATTTAAAAAAAAAAAAAAAAGATCAAATATTTCAAATTTTTTCAGCTTGGAAAGAAAAGATATCACTTTTCTTTAATACAATAATGAATTGAGAAAGTCTATTTATACTTAACATGCTGTATCTAAATTGTCATGTTCCTGCTGGTAGATTTCCCAGTTTAGCAAAACAGATGAGAGGAAACAATATTATGTAATTAATCAGTTGGTATCTAATGAGAAGTTAATATGCTCTCTTTAGTCATTAGAAAAAGTCCTTTTAATCCCATCCAGGTGATTATGAACATGAATTCCAAAATAAAACTAAAATTTATTTAATGGTTAACTAGAGGTAATAAAGCTATAATTTTTAGAGAAGGGATAAGATCCTGAGGTCAATAGCCCTTGGTTTTGTATTCATGTTTAAAGGGTTTTGTACTCATGTTTTAAAATTTTAAAACCCTTAATAAATTTACAGCTACAATGGAACTTAAAATGTATTTAGTCTGAACATTTGATTTTTTAATTGTACAAAGAGGGAAACCAGAACCTAAATCCCAACCCATGGCTTCATAGAGTTTCTACTGTATCATTGGCCCTTAAATATTGCCTTGTTATTTATCCCTTGATATCAACTCTTTGCATTATATAATGGATTAAGATCATTCATTCAACTCCTTGGTTTATCAGATGCTCACAATGGAGCAGATGATCTGGTGACAAATTTAGAAAAAAAGGTATTATCTACTGATGCATAATCAATAACCACAAACACAGCAGCATAAAACAACATGTTTATTATGCATAGTTTCTGTAAATAGTAGCTATAGTTTCTGTGGGTCAGGAGTCCAAGCATGGCTTAGCTGGGTCCTCTGCCTCAGGGTCTGACAAGCCTGAAACCAAGATGCTGGTTGGGGTTGTGGTCTCATCAGAGGCTCAGCTGGGGGAGGACCTACTTCCAAGCTCTCTCAGGTTATTGGTAGAGTTCATTTCCTTGTAGCTGCAGGACCAAAGGCCTCATCTTCTTGTTGTTTGTAGGAAAGAGATTGCCCTTATCTCCTAAGCACTGCCTGGAGTTCCCTGTGTGTGGGCTTTCCCAACATGGCTGCCCACTTCTTCAAAACCAAGAAGGGAGAGCAATACTCCCACAAGACAGTGTTACAGTTTTATGTAGCATGACCACAGAATCATGCCATAAATGTAATCACAAAGATCCATCACCTTTGCCATGTTCTATTAGAACTATTATTAGAATCGAACTATCTGTTAGAATCAAGTCACAGGTCCTTCCCACACTCAAGAGAACTCTAGGAGGTGGGGATCTTGGTAACCACTCTAGAACCTGTCCCCCTAACAAACGACATCCAAAAATATTAAACTCGGGTTCATATCCATCTGGCATTTAAAAATATGAAAGTGGCCATGTATACAATTTTGCCTGTAAAGTGCTAATGTGTGTATGTTTAATTTAATATAAAATAACACCCAAGTGCTGCTGGTCCCTTGCACAAATGAAACAGCTCCAGAGAAATGCCCTAGAGTGAAGCAACCTCTGACCAGGCACCACCAATAACTGCAGGAAGATTCCATCACTCCAAGGAGTCTGTGAATGCACTTCAGGGAGAAATGATAGATGTGACAGAGGAAAGCTTGCCTCAAAACAGCCACAAAATTAGCAAAAATAATGAAATAAATCCATTTGCATGAACCCTACATAACACATAACTATTTTAAGTTTTAAAACTAATTCTTCTGGAAAGTGTACAACCAAAATATTTATTGCTGACAGTATACCACATTTTTCAACACCTCTTTCAATTGTCTTGATTATAGTTTTAAAATAACATTATTTGAGAGGCTTCTGCTATGAGCCAAGCAGTTACAGTTTTTTTCAACTTATTCATCCTTCATTAATTCTTGGAGTTCATGGACTTGGATTTGAGAAGCACCATAGAGAGTACTAGAACAGATGTAGGGAATGTTTTACTGACATGAATAAGCAATACTTAGTTGTCTCCTATGTTGCAAGCGTTTGGCTATGACAATATGTGAGGGTAATTTTGTGGTTTTAAAGATGAATTACAACTAACTAAGCACTGACTCAGCAAGTTAGCATACCACCAAATTGATAATGGATATTCAATCATTCTTATTTAATCTTCAAAATAGCCTTGCAAGTCACAGTATTACCCTTACTTTATAGATGAGGAAAACAGTGCTTAGAAGTTAGGCAACTAGCTCAACGTCAAGCAGATAATGAGTAGGAGTGTGCTGACTTCATATCCAGCACTATTTCCATCATAGAATAAATACCTAATGTTCTTCTTTTAAATCAACTTAATTCCTATGTCTTAAAATATCTCAAGGAAATGTCTTTGCTCCCAATTGATACTATTTGCTGTAGTTGGCCAAAAGGCTTATACCTATGTCTGTTTTAAGTTGATTTGAAACGTGTGAGTGTGTACTTCATAATTATTTTTTTAATACCCATTGGATAAACAAATGAAATGTATAAAAAACAGAATGTCCTTGATTATCCAAACGCTGCTATGACGGTGGTGTGTAGAGAGGGGAGACCTCAGGTTGAGCTCTGGGCCACTGAGATCCACAGATTCCTTGGGGGCTGTGAGGCTCCCAAGAGAAGCTGTGGAGATTTCATGACAAGAAGCGCATTGTGGCAAATAGTGGAGCTATCAGTCCTCTATGTGCCCTGCACCTATATATGGCAGTTTAGATTTTAAAAACCATATCTCTTGGAGGGGGAAGGGTAAGCTGTGATAAAGTGAGAGAGTGGCATGGACATATATACACTACCAAACGTAAAACAGATAGCTAGTGGGAAGTAGCCGCATAGCACAGGGAGATCAGCTAGGTGGTTTGTGACCACCTAGAGGGGTGGGATAGGGAGGGTTGGAGGGAGGGAGACGCAAGAGGGAAGAGATATGGGAACATATGTATATGTATAACTGATTCACTTTGTTATAAAGGAGAAACTAACACACCATTGTAAAGCAATTATACTCCAATAAAGATGTTAAAAAAAAACAACAACAATAAAACCATACCTCTTAAAATCAGGTGAGGAAGCATGAGTTATTCAATAGGTTTTGGAAATTGTCTATTTTAAAAAATAGATTTACTTCACCCCAAAACCCAATTTTTACTGCATTAAATATAATTGTAAAAACACCAAAAATATGATACTTCTGTGTTGGGAAAAGTTTTTCCTAGTGTATCACCAAAGTATACACAGACACAGACACACAGACACACAGACACACACACACACACACACACACACACACACACACATGACTGTAGACGTACTCTATTGTTCTGTCCTGCCAGCATCCGTTGCCTCCTTTTTTCTAGTAAGAGAATACGTCTGATGATTTCAGGAATCATCCCTTCCTGTTGCTTAGTCCTTGTGACTCATCATCTCTACTCTGCAGTTTCAGATCAAGACCAACCCCTGGTCCATCAGAGCCACATCCTTCAGGACACTTCACATTCATGGAGATGTGACCTGAGCCAGGCCAGGCAAAGCCTTTTAAGGGATCTGCTAAAAGTCTGGGAAAAGACTCTCTCTCCTGGGTCTTGGGAACTAAAGATCCAGTAAGTCTGAATCTGCTGAAGGGGTAAAGAAGGTTAAGGAGGAGAGAAGTGTTGAAGAGGGGAAGGAGGACAGCAGAAAAGATAAGAAAGCAAATGCAAGATGAAGGAGAAAAAGAAGACAAAGATGAAGACTCCTCCCTCTGCAACATATTTTTGAAATAAATTGTTTTAGCCTTAGGATGGTATTCGAGCCCCAAAATTACTTTGAATTATGGAATGGAAGGGAATTACCAATTTTCAACAGTTGAATTTCTTTAAATGACTATATTCAATCTTGCCGTTTTGGGAAATCCTTCAAAATTAAAACAGAAAAATGGTCTACTGATGGAAGTGAAAAATACTTTCATTAAGAAAGGAAGCTGTGAATGTGTGTGTTTTCTATTTTGTTTTATCCTATACAGGAGTCTAATTAAGAACCTTTTCCATTTCCCTTCATCACTCATTATTGAAATTCATGGGGTTTGAAGGAACCTTAAGGATAATGAGGAGGATATGATTTATTATTATTCAGAAAATTTTACTGATCAGAGAAACCAAGAGCTTATGTTAGCATAAAATACTTAACATCACATTCTGTATTTACCAAAATTGATGCACAATTATATCAACTAAGTTACACTTAAACCGTTGTTGGAATAATTTATCTATGAAAATTAACTTGAATAACATTACAATCAGTGGAAGGACTGGGAGAGGGGAAAGCACAAATAGCATAAGTAACTAATGAAGTGAAATAGTAAGTGAAAAGGGACTGTAGTTCACACTTAGAAACAAGTTAGGGCTGTGTGTTTTCCCTTCACATGGAAGATGAGTACAAGTGATCTGGTGTGCAAATGTCACTGATGGTGGAATGGCTGAACTCCTGCGTTTCAGGGTATGGCTTTATTTTAGACCAACCACTGTCTTCCTACATGCTCTGTCCACATTCTTGTCTCTGCAGTTTCCAATATTTGTGGAAGATTCCATCTTTTCCTGGTCATTTTCAGTTTTGAGAACAATTTCATTCAGGTAACTATTAAAGGCACTTATTCTCACTCCTCACATATACAAGTAGAAGAACATTCATTGAAAGAAGCTCTCATCTCTCTTTTGTGCCTCCCTCATTACTTCTTTTTTTTTTTAATGTTTATTTATTTGGCTGCGCCGGGTCTTAGTTGCGGCATGCGGGATCCAGTTCCCTGACCAGGGATCAAACCCGGGCCCCCTGCATTGGGAGCAAGACATCTTCACCGCTGGACCACCAGGGAAGTCCCTCTCATTACTTCTGGAGTAGTAATCGTCCAACTCTTCTGTGACTGGGTGAGCAAGTTGATTCTAGGATAAGGTTTTAGCTGAGCTGTATCAGACACAATAAAAGCCTTATTCTCCAACCAGCTTTATCTGTCAAAAGTTGAAATGATGCTGTATTTTAAATTTCCCTCTTTCCAACTCCTAAATCATTCAGTTGATTTACATAAAGATCAGGCAAGGAAGAAGGATGTTAACTGTTGGCTTCCTGAATCCCAGTGATAAGTGAGATGCCCTTTCAGTCATGAGAACTATGGCCTAATATTATATTTAATTCGAAACTTCTCCTCTTCCTTCATACAGGCTTGACCCATTGTCCACGTACCTCCAGTGGGAAGGTGTGGTTCATTCTTTCATTCTTCTGATCTCTATTCACTAGTGATGGCCCTACTCAGCTCTCCTTTCTCACAGCCAAGGGTTCCCGCACCACAGCAAGCTGCTGTCTTGGGAGAGTTCTTTCAAGATAGTTTGAGCCCAGTCACCCATCAGGGAGGTGGTACGGCAGCCAGACTCACAGTATTTAAACCTGAGTTTTTCGTTTACCATCCAAGTGACCTTGAACAAGTCTCAGTGCCCCATACATAAAGTAGAAAAGCTAAATTACCAGTATCAAATGGTTGGTTAAGGATTAAATGAGTTAATATACATATAAAGTATTTAATATAGTGCCTTGCATTTTGTACTTGTTATGTAAGTGTTAAATAAAATTAAGATGCCAGGGTCCCTTTCCAGGAGGTACTCCCAATCTTTCCAGTGGTTCTCTTGGTGCCCTTCACTTGCCTGGGATCAGAAGCAGATCCTCAGCACTGTCCCTAGGCTGACAACCTCCTTCTCTCAGGGATTCCTCCCATGAACTTCCATTTAGAGTCTAGACTTCTGCTTTTATAGGTTAGATGAAGTATAGGGGGAGTTTCAAAGGACCATCTTGGCTATGTCTTAGCAAGTCCTGGGATGGGGGTATCTGGCTATGGTCTTTATGATGTGAAATACTAAATGCCAACTTACAAACATAACCAACATTCCGGGCAACAGTCAATTACTTATGGAAAGCTTTCACTACATGCAGCAGAATGTTACACAGTGACTGAACTGAAAACCCTCAAACAATATGAGTCAGCTCTGGTTAAACCACATCAGATTAGGGAGGTAGAGTATGAGACACCTAGTTAACAGAGATGCATGTCTCTCTCTACCTTTCTAGTCTCTCATCTCAGCATCCCTATACTCTTTCCCTCTGTTCTCACTGAACTATTTTTAATTGCTTAAACCTCACCTTTCTCACCTCTCTGCTTCCCTGCAGCTCCTCTGCAAGGCGTGCCCTTTCAATTCCTCTCTTAAGAAACCTTATGCTGCTGCCCAGAAAGCAAGTCATTCCCGTAGCCCCTGCACGCACCCCCTACTTCGTCCTTCGCACACAGTTGCTGTGAGTTATTCCCAAGTCTGTTTCCTATAGGAGACAGAGAGGCCCTCAGGTGCAAGAACCATCTTCCTGTCTTGGGGCCCCACCACATGACATGGCACCTGGCTCCTTCACAGCCATTCAGGGTTTTAGTAAATAAGTGATATAAGATCATACATCATGGAGGAATCTAAAAAATCTAAAAAATAAACTAGTGAATATAACAAAAAAGAAACAGGCTCACAGATATAAAGGACAAACTAGTGGTGACCAGTGGGGAGAGGGAAGAGAGGAGGGGCAAGATAGGGGTAGAGTATTAAGTACAAACTATTATGTATAAAATAAGTTACAAGGATATATTGTACAACACAGGGGATATAGCCAATATTTTGTAATAACTATAAATGGAGCACAACCTTTCAAAATAGTGAATTACTATATTGTACCCCTGTTAACTTATATAATATACAGCAACAATACTTCAATAATTTTAAAATTTTTTTAATAAAAATAAACAAAATATTGGCTATTAAAAAAAAAGATCATATATTATGGGATAAACTTTTGTTCATCTGAGACCTGGATTGCAGAATTTGTCCTGGGAGAAAGGAGGTAACTTGATTCAGTCATCACCTTAATGGGCCACTTTTGTCTGGAGAAGAGGAGTAGGGGTAAAAACAACTAAATTTTTTTTAAAAAGCAAGAGTTGTTTGGGATCAAATAAAAAGCAAGGAAAGAGAGGAGAGGAAGTCAGGCAAGAGAGAGACTGAGCAACTGCATGATGGGAAGCTGGAGACTGAGTAAAAGAGATGCCCAGTAAAAACTGCATGAGCAGGCAGGACTTCCAGGATGGTCAAGTGACAGTGTGTAACCTCAACACAACATCCATTTAACTGGTGAGATTACTTTTTAAAAAAAAAACGTGTATAGTCTCTGGAAATTGTCATAAGCAAATAGCATACAGCAAATGGAGAAACGTGTATTAAAGAAAATTCACTAAATCTCAGTAAAAATAGTGAAAGTGTGGCATTGAACTACGATGTGTTCCCACCCTCACCTCCATCTGTGTGTTATGAAATCTTTACACCAGGAAGGTTCATTCAAGAAGACGGGGCTTTCTCTCCCCTCTCTCAGCTCCCAGTCTAAGGCTAAGGTTTCACCTCAGGAGGGCCAGGTTACTGCTGTTTCTCAACACCCCAGTTCTCTGTTATAGAAACTCTATTCCCAGTGGGCATGGTGGAGGGGATTGAGGTTTCCTACCTTCACCCTACAGTCACTTTGGGGCGGAAGCTCTATTCCCAGAATGGCAGGTCAAAAACATTGGGACCCCATCACCTCCTCCTTGCTCATAAAGCAGAGTTTGCATGCTTGGAAAAGCAAGACAATAGACCAGGGGTGCCCTCTTGCAGAGCAGGGAGTGTCACTTGAGTTTCGCCCAGAGAGAGAGGCAGGACTTGTGGACAAAGAGCTGCACAGCTCTGCCTGAGGGAACTGACTTTATCTGGAACACAGTATGAAAAATTGCATGCCTAAGTTTCAAAAACAATAGAGATATTGGTGGTAAGCAATTAAGAAAGGCAGGTAGTTCCATAATATCAGTAGCAACCAATGAAATGAAAGAGCAGTAGAACCTTAACAAAGAAAGCCAAGGAAAGAGATGGCCAAGAGAAACTCCCAGAGGTTGCAGTCAACTCAGGAACACTGTGTCAGCATTCGACTGCCTCCACTCAGGAGCAATAAGAGCAAGGCGTGGGGTAAACTTAAAAGCAATCTCTAAGCCACACAAAGAAGCATCAGCAAGGGGCAGAAGCCTTATTGTCACTAGAGGCTTAGTAGGCCCCACATGTTTTCCAACCCTGTCTAAAACTAAGCTGTTCTAATCCAGAAGCAACTCCTAGGAAGCCAGGTTTCAAAATAAAATCATACTCATCCTTTGTAGTCTGGAAGACTACACGTCTTCAAAACTGCACCGTCTCAAGGGTGATTAGAGAAGGAACTTGCAAACTACTGGTCCCTGGCTGAATGTGGGACAAAAATCACAAAATCCCTAAAATGTGAAAGCAGTCTCAAAGCCACTCATAGATCCAATGAAAAAGAAGGAAATTCTAACTGGCTAAGAAGCTAAAGCACAATTTTTGACCAATGACACAGAAGCTGATGCAGGAGCCACACCTAGGTAGCTAGGCTATAAGACAAAAACAAAGGGGAAAAAAATCTAAGCAGGGACATCTGAGCCTACCGACTGCTACCACTACCGACAGAACCAGTTCAGCCGAGTCTCTAAACAAATAAACAAGTGATGAAACAAACAACTAAAACAAGCCCCGTGGGGGAGGAGTAGAAGCAGTATCCAGATGGACTACAGTTTATTATCTAAAACTGTCCCATTTCAGCAAAAAATTATGAGACATTCAAAGAAACAGAAATTTGACCCATGCCTAAGGGTAAAAAGCAAGCAATAGAAATTGCCTTTGAGGGGATCCAGATGTTGGACTTAACAAAGATTTCAAAATACCTATTATAAATATGTTCAAATGACTTTTAAAAAGCCCTGTTTAAAGAATTAAAAGAATTCATCAAGTAGAGAATATTACTGAAAATATAGAAATTTTAAAAAGAATCAAATGGCAATTCTATCAATAGAATTGAAAAGTACAACGCTGAACTTTTTTTTAAAATCACGAAAGGAATGTGTATTCGTTTGGTAGGGCTTCCATAACAAGGTATCACAAACTGGGCAGTTTAAACAACAGAAATTTGTTGTCTCATAGTTCTGGAGGCCAGAAGTCTGAGATCAAGATATTGACAGGGTGGGTCCCTTCTGAGGGGAAAATCTGTTCCAGATCTCTCTCCTAGCTTCTGGCAATCTTTAGCATTCCTTGACTTTGGCATCACCTCAATCTCTGCTTTCGTCTACACATGGCTTTCTCCCTGTGTGTGTGTCTCTGTGTTCAGATGTCCCTTTTTCATAAGGACACCAGTCTTATTGGATAAGGGCCTACCCTACTCCAGCACGACCTCATCTTAATTAATTTCATCTGCAACAACTCTATTTTCAAATAAGGGCATCTTCTTTACACGGTCCAACCCATAACGGAGTGCAAAAGTAGATTTGATTTGACATAAGAAAGAATCAGCAAACTTGAAAATAGATCAATAGAGATTATAAAATCTGAAGAATAAAGAGGAAAAAGAATTAGGGAAAATGAACAGAGCCTCAGAGAAATGTAGGCTTCATTAAACACACCAATATATGCACAACAGAAGTACCTGAAGGAGGGGAGAAAATATATTCAAAGAAATAATGCCTGAAATTGATGGGAACTAGAGGGTTGGAAGGAGCAGCAAGAAAATAAGTGGGAGGCTGGAGAGTAAGTGGGGTAGAAAGTAGCTGCAACATGGTTTATAGCAGCAATATCTACTCAATTTTAATTTTTACTATCTGTGGTGCTTTGCTATTTTGTTACCATATAACCCAAACCTTCAGCAAAAATCTACTGTACACAACAGCCATGTGCAACTAGTGATGGGGAAATTAAGGAAAAGAACCACTGAGATAGGAAAGAAAGCACTGGGCAGAAGTAGCAAAATGGAAGGAAGATCAAGAAATCAAGGCCAGGGCTAACTGAGCCAAAGCAGCCAGGAATCAGCTGAACGATTGCAAGAGATGTTGGGCTTCCTCTTAAGACTACACTTAAGATGGGGTTTGAACCACTTTTAACGGAATCTTCAGGGACAAGGTTAAAACCAGCCAGGTTGAAATTTTTATTATAAGTTCAAAAATGGAGAATATAGTTATCGTCCAAATGGTATAAAAGCTCTATGGAAAAAGAACTTGGTCTTAGTTGCTTTTTTATAACTTAACACATGGTTTCAAAATATGTCTAAACAATGAGCTGCAGAGCACATGAAACCATATGGCTTTTTTCTTGCATCAGATACATGTGTGTTTTTCTTTTAAGGGTGATTTAATTCACATCACATTTTCACATACTTTGGGGAATGGGAGTAAGTCGAACGTAACAACCGTAATTTCTCCTGTAAGATCATTTCCACATCTTTCAACGTGAATCTTCTCACCAGAGGGAAAGAGCTCCAAATTGCTTGGCTGCCGGCTCACTTCATAATGCATCAAAACTTCAGATATACTCCAGCAGGGAGCCATTCCAGAAGGGACCCACCATTCACATCATTGCAAGTCTCTTCAAAAATTGTGTACCCATTTTGTTCAAGGCAAACCCTTTTGTGTAAAAAATAAACGCATTTTAATAAAGATTCTGTAAATCTTAGATTTGAGGACATCTGTGAACTGTAAACAAATATATATGAATGCAGAGAAGAGTGAGGTGAACTAACAGGAAAGTCTTCCCTTGAGTGCAGAGAATGTCAACATTGGGGTTTTTCTATTTTTAATGACATGTACCATGGCAACTGTCCTCTTTTCCTCTTTAACACAATAAAAACAGCATTATTCTTGAATGAGAAAGACTAACATTAATGTCATCCTTTTCCTTGGAATAGAAAATTATTTTTCCTAGTGTTAAGCAAACCTGAGACTTAGATTTAGCAAAGTGAAAGCACTGCTGAGAAATGCGCAGTGGAAGCTCCCGGACCCCAGTCAACCTGTAGATGGAGGAATACCTGATAGAGAATGTGTTGTCTCCAAGCTGAATTTCAGGGTGAGCTGATAAAGACTAGTTGAGATTAATGAGGGTGATACAGCCCTGAAGCCGGAGCACCTACAGGAAGGAATGTAAGCACTGCAGCCAGGAAGACATCATTTACAGGCTGTGCGAACTTGGCCCCTGGCCAAGCTACCTTTTTTGCACCTTGTTTTTCTCACATATAAAAGTGAGAATACTTTTTAACCTCACAAGGTTTTTCTGGGGCATAAACGAGACACTGCGGATAAAACACCTATATGCTAATGTCGTGCATATAGGTTTTTTTTCCTACTGTCATCCCCAACTTATAAAATAGGTTTAAGATAAAATCTTTACAATCAGAGATCTAAGATAAAATCTTTACAAATCAATGATTAAAGGACTGATCATTTTGTATAAATATTTGTTCTAAGAAGAGCATTTTTGTTGTTAATAAATACATCATGCAGAGAATTCATGACCATAATTTAGAATGAAAGGAGAGTTGAGCTGAAAACAATGTTTGATGCTCAGATAAAGGAAAGTAAAGAGACAACTCATGTCACCTAGAAGCATCACACCTAGTAGCACTTCCTGAGAAATTGTTAATTTAAATCAGTAGACATGAAGTTATTAGGAGACAGAAAATGCCACAAAGCCCCTGTAACCCTTTCATAGACTCTTAACAGGTCTTTACCCTCCTGCAATGCAGCATGTGTACTTGTCAGCTTCTTCATCTATGCAAATAAACAGGAGACAGATGGTAAGGGTTATACTTGTGTTCTGGTTCTAATTGCCTTATTGTTTTTTAATTTTCTGCAAAATAAATTCATTTCATTAGCCAACATTCAGACAATTGACTAACTGATCCTTTTAGCAAGTCTACAGTATTTATCTAGGACAATACTATTTAAAATTGCTGTTTTTAGGGCATCCTATAGGGCTGATATTAAGTAAATGACTAGCTTGGAGAAACTGAGAACATACTATAAACTCTTGGGACTTACAGGGGCTGCTGGAAAGCAGGTTTCCCTGTGTCCTTAGTGAGCCAACATCCATTTTGCTGTATGAAGAAACAGAACATCATAAATGCTTAATGGCACATCTGGGAAAAGGCAGATCTGACCCAGATTACAGGCTTCACTCCTGCTAATTAAGTGGCTTTGAGCAAGTGACCCAGACTTTTTCAACCTTGTGTTCTTCGTTTGTAAAACAGGTGCTGACAAAAATACCTGCATTGGACTTCCCTGGTGGCGCAGTGGTTGAGAGTCTGCCTGCCGATGCAAGGGACACGGGTTCGTGCCCCGGTCCGGGAAGATCCCACATGCCGTGGAGCAGCTGGACCCGTGAGCCATGGCCACTGAGCCTGCACGTCCGGAGCCTGTGCTCCGCAACGGGAGAGAAAAAAAATACCTGCATTATAGAGTATTTATGAGGTTTGAATAAGTTAATACCAAAAAGAACTTACTCAAACTTTAATGTTCAGGCAAATCAGTAGGAATCCTGGTAAAATGCAGACTCTGATTCAGTAGATGTAATTCAAGACCAAGATCATGCACTTCTACAGGGTCCCAGGTGTTTCAATGCTTTTGGTCTCCAGACCATCTTTTCAACAGCAAGGCTTTACAAAAGCTTTCTCAGGTCTGGCACATTGTAAATACTCAGTAAATATTTGCTTTATTATTATGATTAATAATTAATTAAGGGCCCCAAATCAAAGAACTCTGCATGCAGTCCTTCCTTTCAGCTATGGAATGCCTTCATAATTCCCTACTAACCCACAGAAATAGTGTTTTTCAAGAAAAGTTTGCAGACAGTAAAATTAAAATAACATTGGGGTAGTAGGCTAAGTAATGGCCACCCAGAGATATCATGTCCTATGTCAGGAACAGATATGCAGATACCTGGAACCTGTAAATGTTACTTTATAAGGAAAAGGGGCTTTTGCAGATGTGATTAAGTTTAGAATTTGGAAATGAGGACATTATCCTAGATTATCTGGGTGGGTCCTAAATGCCATCACAAGTGTCCTTGTAAGAGAATGACAGAGGGACACTAGACATACCTACAGAGGAGAAGGTGACACGAAGAAGGAGCTAGAGATTGGAGGTAGGCGGCCAGAAACCAAGGAATGCTGGCAGCTGCCAGAGTCTGGAAGAGGCAAAGAAGGATCCTCCTAGAGCTTCCAGAGGAAACAGAACTACTGGCACCTGGACTTTGGACTTCTGGGGGCCAGAACTGCAACAAAATTTATTTCTATTATTTAAGCCACCAAGTTTGTGATACTTTATTACAGCACTCATAGGAAATGAATACAATTGGTTTAAGTAAAATGTTTATATGTATACAAGTTAAGTTGCTAATCACTAGAAAGCTAAGCATGTTTACATAGTAAATTTTTTCTCTTTGCTTAAATAAAGGGTCTGACCTTCATGAAAGTCATAAAGAGATTGATGGCATATTAACAATGAGATTTTATTTTAGGAAATTAGAAAAATCCTATATTCTGCTTCCACACAAAATGTACAAAGTTTCAAAGAAAGTTGCCCCCATTCTAATGGTGAGAAAAAGCCAGAAACTATAAAATTATAACTTGTGTGAGATAAAGACCTGGAATTGAAGAGACCTCTGTTTTGTGTGCTTCACTGGCCTAGATTATTATTTTCACCTCTCAGGAAACACTCCCCTAATTTTCACGGAAGCATTTTTGTGATGTAGAAGGTGGTTGACCTAGAATATATCTGAGGCCCTTCCTGTCCTCCATGCCCTGGAAGAGGCCCTGACTCAGCTATGTTCAGCCTTTCACATCTGAGAGTACCAGATTTTATCAGAAGACATCCTGCCTGCCATCCCTGAAAGAAATGGAAAAAGGAAATGGATTATTTGGTTATCACAGTTTTGTTTTCAAATTTAACCATATGTTAAAAGGGTTTTAAAGAAAAAAGCTGACAACCCAGGGCTTCCCTGGTGGCGCAGTGGTTCAGAGTCCACCTGCCGATGCAGGGGACATGGGTTCGTGCCCCAGTCTGGGAAGATCCCACATGCCACGGAGCGGCTGGGCCCGTGAGCCATGGCTGCTGAGCCTGCGCGTCTGGAGTCTGTGCTCCGCAACGGGAGAGGCCACAACAGTGAGAAGTCCGCGTACTGAAAAAATAAATAAATAAATAACCTGACAACCCAGAATTCTATACACCACAAAATATTTTAGGTGAAATACTTTTCTGGACAACATAAACTGAAAAATGCCAGCAGAAACATTCTTCAAGTAATGTTCAAAATTCATCAAGCAAAAGCGCTATGATAGCAGATGCAAACTCACATGTACACAAAGAAAGGAAGAGTGAAGAAAATGGGGACAAAAAGTCAGATAAATACATTTTTTCTTATTTTTAATCATTCTCAAAGGTAACTGGCCAAGATAAGATTGTTACAGTTACGGGGCTTAGAACACATTTAAAAGTAAAATGTATACCAATTATGGCAGAAAGGATGAGAGAGAGGGACTGTAAGGTTCTGATACCTGAAGTGATGTAATTTGAAAGTAGATGGTGATAAGAAAGAGTGTACATTGTAAACCCTTGTGAAAGAAAAATTGCCCTGGACAATTGTTAAAAAAACAGCAAGGAAGACTTTATTGAAGACTATTGCAATAGGGGGAGAGAGATTGAACTCAACTCCATAGAAACAAAAGACAAGAGGATTTTTACACACTGGGTGAGCTGATGGAAATTAGGGCAGGACGTGAGGGGGAGATTTTATTGATGTGAGCAGGCAATCTGTGTTGGCTAATTGTTGCTTATTGAAGTTAGGCTCCTACCCTCCCACAAAGACTAGGAGGCAGGGCCCCATCTTCCTTGAGGATCACATCCCAAAGGGAGGGCTCCCAGGCCCTTGAGAAAGACTTACCTCTCAAAGGCTCAGAGAAAGAAATTACAAGAGAAGGGAAGACAGGGCCCTGTAGTCAGGAATTAGCCTGTCTACACTTGGGTCAAGGTGAGAGGTCAGTAAGGCCATCTTGGTCACCCTAGGACAACCATCAAAAAGAAAGGAAAATGAATGAGTTGTAACTAATAAGCCAATAGTGGAGATAAAATGGAGTCATAAACAATACTCAATAAAAAAGTAGACGGAAAAAGAAAAAAAAGGAAGAAGAGATGGAACAAACAGAAAGCTAGTAAGATGGTAGATTTAAATCGTCATACCAATAATTACATGAAATATAAATGGTCTATACACGTCAATTAAAAAAGACATTACCTGTTTATTATTAAAAAGAACAGAACTTTATAAGAAACCCATTTTAAGTGGGAGGTTGGGTTAGCAGATGTAAGCCATTATATATGGAATGGCTAAACAACAAGGTCCTACTGTATAGCACAGAGAACTATATTCAGTATCCTATGATAAACCATAATGGAATGGAATATACTAAAAAAAAGAATGTATGTATATGTATAACTGAATCATTTTGCTGTACAGCAGAAATGAACACAACATTGTGAATCAACTATACTTCAATTTAAAAAAAGAAACCCATTTTAATTATAAAGGCACAGATAGGTTGAAAAGAAAATAAAATGATGGGAAAATGTAATCAAAAGAAATCTGGAATGGCTAGATTAACATCAAACAAAGAAACATCAGGAGAAGGAATATTACCAAGAAGTATCACACAATAATAAAGGAGTCAATTCACCAGGAAGACACAAGCATCCTCAACGTGTATGTATGTAAAAACAGAGCTTCAAAATCCACGGAGGGATATCACATAGTGTCTTGTCAGCAGCATTGGTACCACCTAGAAGCTCTGCTAGAAATGCAGAGCCTGCCCTACTGATTATAATCTGCATTGATAACAAGATCCCCAGGTGATCTGAGCAAATAGTAAAATCTAAGAATACTGATATAGTGCATCATGTCACATTTCTAATAAGGAACTCCAATGATATGTTTTCATAGCACTTCTCCCAACCAGAAAAAAAAGAGGGTAACTATGTGAACTGATGATATGTTGATTAATTTGATTGTAGTGATTATGTCACAATGTATACATATACCAATCATCAAATTTCATACCTTAAATATATACAATTTTTAATTGGCAATTAAACTTCAACAAAGCTGGGGAAAATAGTCAATTAAAATATATATTCCACCACAAACGCTGCAATAAGATAAAACAAATCTATAAATCTATACATAACTCAGTCTAATAATTTCAATTACCTTAATTTTTTTTTTTTTTTTTGCGGTACGCGGGCCTCTCACTGTTGTGGCCTCTCCGGTTGCGGAGCACAGGCTCCGGACGCACAGGCTCAGCGGCCATGTCTCACGGGACCAGCCGCTCCGCGGTATGTGGCATCTTCCCGTACCGGGGCATGAACCCGTAGTCCCCTGCATCGGCAGGCGGACTCTCAACCACTGCGCCACCAGGGAAGCCCTATATCTTTTTCTATGTATCGCTCACACATGTCAGGCTATCCAGTCATAAACTGAGATCATATAAAATTACCTGCCTGAATAACTGCTTATTTTCTGTGTCTCGTCCTCTTATGTGAATGAAATCAGAGACTGTGACAATTCTTTTCCCACCATCATTCCATCAGGGCACCAGAGTGCCTGACACGCAGGAGGTGCAAAATAAATATCTTTAATAAATCAGTATTGAGACAGATGAAAAAGATGGCTCTATCACCCTGCTATGGCAACGGGACCCTCACTGTAGTTTTCTCCACATCCAAGGTGGTCAGGGACTCTCCATCAACTGGAAAATTCAGTCAATTGGTCTTCCCTTGATCCCCTGATTCAGTAGGATGCTGAGCACCCTTCAATGGGTGGGAGCTGGGGAGTGGGAGTGGAGGTGAAGCAGGAAGGGGTCTCACTGGCATCTCCACGCTTTAGGGATGACCCTTGCTGAATTAGTTCCTAAAAATTTCTAGCTGTTTTCATGGTGTTCTTTTCTACTTTGGGTCTCCAAAACTCATACACATATACCTATGGAGTATATCACAAAATTATATAAATTATACATTTTCAAGTTATTTGATTAAAAAAGCCAGTTTTGGAAGCTTATTTCTGGTTACTCAATGGCACTCACCCCCTTGTTCATAAATAGAAATTACAATTCAGACATTCATTAACAACTTTTTATTAATCTGCATTATTTTTACATTTTCATTATGTATTCTTCAAAATAAAATGATTGTTTTACAGCAATTCACACAAATCAACTGATATATTAATTCAGACCGAAAGAAGCTACTCAAATGAAAATAGCATTGTTCAGGATGGGTAGGTATCACATGAACCACTCAGGCCTAATTCTCATCATACTTAGCATAAAATGATACTTGTCACAGAGCAAATCCTAGTGAGAGGGACCCACACTGGTCTCCTTGTAACCCTTCCTCCCTATAAAAAAAAACTTTTTATCATTGGAAGCATGAAGTTACACGGATCTGAAGTTACCCAATTCTATGCTGCAATTCTAAGTTAACACTGACCAAATTTCCTAGTCAACAGGTTATAGATGAAACAATTTTATAATTTATAATCATAATTTAAAATAAAAATATGTGAAAAGTTCCTTAGGTAGTATTTTTCCTAATTAATAAAAACTTACGTGAAGTTCCCACCCACTATCTACGACTTTTATCCTTTCTCTACTTTTTTCTTCCAATCATTACATTTGTTCAAGTCAACTTAAAACTCTACCATTGGATCATACCTGTTTTTATTTTCCATGTTATTTTCTAATTTTTGTCCACACCAGGTACATTTTACACTTATAATCACAGTGTACTTGATATTTTGTTAACTATGTCTTTCAATTAACAGTATGTGCTCACCATTTCTGTGTTATGAAATCTTCACTATTGTTTTTCATGATTGCCAAATAC
The DNA here is from genome assembly GCF_949987515.2 of Delphinus delphis. Lineage (NCBI taxonomy): Eukaryota > Metazoa > Chordata > Mammalia > Artiodactyla > Delphinidae > Delphinus > Delphinus delphis. The sequence goes on along the minus strand of NC_082685.1, from coordinate 161,467,977 downwards.
TTCTAATTTCCTTAAGATAGACTTATTTTTGAATAAGTCTTAGGGTATTTTTTATGCTATTAAATACATTTATATATATGTATGTATATATATATATATATTTCTTCAGTCTTTTAAATTGTTTCCTGGGTGTAGATTTCCAGGAGAGAAAATAAGGATCAAAGCATGGAATGTTTTTATGATTCTTTCTGTGCTTAGTTATTTAATCATTTTACAAAAAAGATGGGTCAATTTACATTGCTCAAGGAGTCTGTGAGTGTATCACTTTTACAAAGACCTCACCATGATTCACTTTAGCTTTAATTTTTTAATTCTAACAAATATCAGTTAGTATCTCATTAATAACTATCAGTGGGGTTGAATGCTATTCTAAATGTTTATCCTGTAGGATTACCTGAATTGTCTATTCATCTATTCACATTCTTAACCCACCCTTCTATTTCCTTCCATTTTTTTAAAAGGTCTATTTAATTGGCTACTTGAGCCATGAAAACAAATCTCTTACCTGACCTAAATGCAAAAGGCAACAGAAGCAGAATCAGCACAAACTTGTCATGATACCTTAGAGAATTGGGCTGTCACTAGAACCACCACATTAACAGAAGAATAATCCCTTCAAGGGAAATACCATCTGTTTAGCCTAGTCAGTCCTTGGAGTTGAAGAAGAAAATGTATTATTGTGGATTTGAGGGCCGCACTTCATTAGAAAGCTGTAAATTTTACTTTTAAATCACCAAATAACTTTTCACAAAAACACAGTGATTGGTCATGAACGATGAAACAGGCTAAATGTAATCAAGCATCCCGCTAGAATAGGGAACACTGATACAGCTCTCACTGCATGACCAACCTGATTTACACACTGTCCACGCAGAAGAAAAAGGTTATGATAATTCAGATCCTGCATTTATTGGGTGAGAGACATGCCCCATGTTACTTGACATCACAGAGAAGGGCGACCCCACGGAGCACCCAGTGTTCGGGGGCCTGGGCTGTCCTGAGGTCCACAGCAGCGATGTAGTTCAGATCTGTTCGGACTGGCTTCTTGTAGATGGGACAGGAGTACAACCGAGGGTCTCTTACAGCTACAAAAAAATTCATTAAAAAAACCTTGGTGAATTTCTAATTTAAGCAGCCCCAAGCCCAAACAGAACGCAGAGCCAACTCTGTGCACTCTGAAGGTCATTCCAAAGAGAGATGGGTTTAGTAGAATGAGGGAAATTCTTCCTGAGGTCAGATAATCCCTAGATGCGAAGCAGAGGCTACCACAGGTTTCCAGTGGGTGTGACAAGACACCCAGACGTCCTCACGTTTACCCCACTCACCCCTTGTCACATGTCCTTGACATTAACCCCTGCCTATGTGACATGACCGTGAACCCCCCATTGCTCCCTCCCTCTCCTTTCCACCTGTCAATTCAACACCCCTCCTCCACCCCGTCCCCTGTACTTCTTCCCCACCAAATCTTGTGCCCACACACCCTCTCTATATTTCCCTTGTGACTTGCCTTTGTCTTTTAATCAGACATCCAGCACCAATGCTCACTATTATTTTACTATTATTATTGCAAAATCCCATCTTCAACCCTCTGTGCCACAGTCCAAACCACATTTGAAATCACAGGACAGAGAATGTTCCCTACCCCTACCAGGTGTTGTGAGTTCTCCATGTGCGTAGAGACATAAAAACGGCAGGGAAGCAGAGAACCATGCCACCGTTCAGCTCTCTAAGATTCAATCTACCGTTTTGGAGTGCATGAACAGATGGAGTCTCCAAAATCACATATGCAGTGAAAGACAATCTGTGTGCCCCTTCTTCAAAGGTCTTCTTTTACGCATTCTGTCCAGCCTTGGCATCCCCATATTGAGGACTGATGCAGGTCTTGCGGGGCCTCAAACTTACACAGTTTGGGGGAGGGGCTTCTTTTAAGAAAAAAGTACAATTTGCAAATATAAAATTAAGCTTTGGAAGGAGCCTCTGCACTGAGCAGCCTTAGAGTTTAAGCTTCACCTGCTTCTGGTTAAATCCACTCTACCTACAGTAGTTTATCTGCACATCTTGTAACACCCATCTCGGGAAGCAGTATATTATTTCCTCTTCTCTCCCAGACTATAAATTATTTCAGGACGAAAGTTGTGTCTGCACTCGTCCGTGTACTTCTCTGGAAGGCCAATAGTATAAATGACCCTCACATAATTATTGAGATGAAAACATACTTAACTAAGAGGATAACTTTGCTTTGGTGACTTAGTGTAACAAACATGTAACTTTCAAAATGCAATATATTGCATTAATATATTAATGATACTGAATTTATTTCCCCAAACTAACTTACTCAATAATTTAGCTTTTCCTAACACATCAAAAAAGTAAGGCACTATCAGAAATTAAAGTCTCATTTTTTGACCCAAGAAAACCTTCAGCCTACTGTGCCATGTGTTTTTATACCTCCACTAAATTTATTTTATTGGAAGAAGTTAAACATTTGAATATGATAATATTATACAAAAGTTTCAATATAAAATAATCTAAAACTGTAATTCTTAACCAGGTGTGATATTTAGCAGGGGACATTTGCCAATATCTAGAGACATTTTTAGTTATCACAACTGGGAAGGTGCTACTGGCAACAAGTAGGTCGAGGCCAGGAATGCTGCTAACATCCTAAAATGCACAAGACAGCCCCTCACAACAAGAGTTATCTGGACCAAAAATGTCAATAATACAAAGGTTGAGAAATGCTGTTCTAAAACATAGTCATGACATATATACACTAATATGTATAAAATAGATAACTAATAAGAACCTGTTGTATAATAAATAAATTAATTTAATTTTTTAAAAATGAAAAAAATATTTAAATATACAAAACAAAGATGGCTCAATGTCAGAAAATCTACTCATGTAATTCACCACATTACACAACTAAGATAGGAGATATGATTATCTCAATGTAGAAAAAATCGTTTAATAAAGTTCAGTACAATTTATAATTAAAAATTCTGAGCAAACCAGGAATAAAAAGGAATTTCCTAAACTTAGTAAAGGTTATATTAAAATTTATAGCATATAATATACTTAGAGACATTTTACATGGATTTTCTTGAGGCTCAAACAATTTTGATCAAGAACATTAAGAAGAGAAAAATAAAGAAAATTGGTAAGAATTAGAAGAGCAGAGAATCAACTATCATAATAGAAAAACAAAATCAACAAACTTTTAGAACAGTTAAGAATCTTCACCAACTAGTAAGGATCTTGCTGGATTCAAGATCAACCTGTGCTGGCAATTGCCAACTAAAAGTTTTAATAAAAAATAGGATACAGGGCTTCCCTGGTGGCGCAGTGGTTGAGGGTCCGCCTGCCGAGGCAGGGGACGCGGGTTCGTGCCCCGGTCCGGGAAGATCCCACACGCCACGGAGCGGCTGGGCCCGTGAGCCATGGCCGCTGAGCCTGCGCGTCCGGAGCCTGTGCTCCGCAACTGGAGAGGCCACAACAGTGAGAGGCCCGCGTACCGCAAAAAAAAAAAAAAAAAAAAAAAAAAAATAGGATACAGTTTTTTAATTTTGACAAAACCATAAAGTATCAGGGAATTAACCAAGTGATCTATATAGAAAATACTTTAAAACTTTAGTAAAAGATATGATAAGGATGATCTGAAAAAATTAAAAAATAAATAAAACAAAGTCACAGATATTTTACAGTACTTTAAAATTATGTATTTGCTTAATCCCATGAAATTAATTATTAGAAACCATCTAAATTAATGTAACACCTAATTTTAAGTCTAGATGCTAATTTTTAATTACCATGAGAATGTCATTAATGATAATAATTAGGCAAACATACAAAAAAATCTGATTAAATAAATGAATGACAGTGAATTTGAGGAGTGCAGTTAATGCTAACTACACTGATATATTTAAACCCTTTAATCCTAAGACCTGAACATATAACAAATATTTAACTAATCGTTCTTCTTGATGCACACTTGACCAACAATCATTTAATAAATCTTGATGTAAGCCCTTGGAGTTTTACATTTGAATCAAGTGATAATTATAACTGCACCTTGGGAAGTATTCGATTACTTGGGTTTTAATCCCAAAAGAAAAATAGAATTGGAAAAAATAGCATTCTTTTCAAGAAGCAGTAAAAAAAAAAAGCAATTCTCTGAAATACTTATCCAATTTTATTTATTTTTAATTGCTTCAGAAGGGAAGGAGCCCACACCAAGTCACGGCATGCAGCAACCTTCTGCAGCAGGATTAGAAACCACGGAAAATATAATTTCAGGGCAAAAGTGCTGACAGATGCTAAACAAGCACATAAAGAGATGATTTGAAACCGTTACCTCTGGTTAGACAAATAACTTTGAAGACAAAAATAAACATGCTAAGTAGGTAGAACAAATTAGCTAAATATGTTTAAAGCCTTGGGGCTCCAGAAGGAGAAGAGAGAAGAGGGTATCTAAACCGGCGAGCTATGTGCTTTAGTATGCTAAAGGTTTTAATAAAACGCCTTGAGGAAATTTCATTTTCTAGCTCCATAACTTCCGTCTCTAGCCTACATTTTTCATCCAAATGTAAGTATATCATTGCATCATATATTCCTTCTAATATCCAGAATAACCAAGTTACATAGAGATTCCTTATGTCATTCCTTTATTCAGTCCCTCTTTTGCTAATAACATTTAGGTTATTAAACAGTGCACTCTTCCATGTGTTATTTCTTTTAATCCCTCAACAAGCATGAGAGTTATCATATTAATAATAATAATTTTTTTTTGTTATCTATTGTATGCTAATTATGTGCTGGACATTGTCAGTTTAATTCTCTCAACAACCCAATGAGATGGGTACCATGATTAAATCCATTTTACAGATGAGAAAACTGGAAGAACATAAGGAGGTGAGTTACTTATCCAAGGTTGCAGAGCTGTAGGTGATGAGTCAAACCTGGCCAGAATGGATCCAGAGCCTAAGCTCTTAATCTCAGCAATAGTGTGACGTACTATGCGTATGTGTCTCCATATCTTTGCAGAAATATGTAAATGTGGACCAGAGATAACTAGATACCTGACTTCAACTTGTGGCATAGCTGAGACTCCTCCAAAGCTACATGACTAACTGCTAAGGTGATAAAGCCATGAAAGCACCCCAAATATCCAGGCTCCTGGCTCACTGGCTTTTACCTGAGGACATGTGCCCCCCTATGGGGCAGGGAGGTGACCTTCAGCATGGGGAGAGGAGCCACAGGGGGTGACAGCTCTCATCTGCATAGGGCAGAGGGCTTTACTCTGTCTACTTCACCAGGTACCTGAGAAATATTAATACATGACTTCAAAATGCAAGGAAACTGTCCTCATTTCCAATTAAGCCTTTATTTTCAAGCTTCATCCCTAAATGCAGTCTTAAGTAGAACACTACCACAAGAATTCCCAGAGATCTGCATTCATCCCACAACAGACAAATGTGATTCTGATAGCAGTTTTAGTAGCCAGGAATCATAGGCAAATTACCTAATATCTCTAAACCTTCATTTCCCATCTGCAAAATCGTCATGATACATCTTACAGAGTTGTTGTAAAGACTAAATAAGTTAATATATGTGAATGCCTAGCATAGTATAATGCTTGCAATGCAGTAGATGCCCAAGATGTGTTAGATTTCTCCCCTCGCTCCCTGTACACACACACACACACACACACACACACACACACACACACACGCACATATACACTTACCTTTTCACTAAAACAAATTGCCCAGTCTCAGGTTCCCCGTGACTTTAACAGAGTTCAGGTTTACAAACTGAAAGTGGATTAAACGTTGCGGGGCTCAGGAGTTAGGAGGTCTCCAGCTCCGGGTCGCTGTGTGGGGCTATTCCCACTCCAGGCCCACAACAGCACGGTGTTGGATCAGGGTGGGTCCTAGGGCGTTCTTAGAAACCCTGTTCCTCTAGCAGGAAATAGTCTCATTAGCTGCAGGGACCCTGAGATTCTTCACATCTTACTTAGTGACCAGAGATACATGTAAGTCTTGCTTTGTTCCCCCAAAATTCTAACCACTGCTTTCCCATCACATGGGCTTCAGCACCGAAGTTATCAGAAGCATCACTCTCTCTCTATAGGAGACACATATTTCCTGTAGCTGCCTCTTTTCAACTTCCTTTGAGAACAGAGGATCTAGAGTGGGTACGGGTGGCTTTACTCTCTTGGAGTATTTCGTACTATTTGGGTGACTCTCCCGTGACAAGAAATATAAATAAAACAAACATTTGGGGATATAGCTCAATATATCGCTCAATTTTGATATATTGATAAACTCAATTTTTAGCTTTGAAATAAATATCTAGACTTCCTTTTAAAAACAAATAAACCAGTCCTATATGTAAAATTCAATGGTGAATGATTTAAACTGAAACTGCCCTTCCTATTAACATAAAAAACAATCCATTACAAGAATTTTAATTTTAAAACACTACACTTTTGGAGCGTCCTCTAGCCATTAATGATGTTAAACCTCTTTAGCTCAATTAGAGCCCTATTTAGTCATCCAAATGGACTGAAAATTAGATTTACAGTAGGAAAAGAGTAATGGAATGTTAGTTTTCTATCACAAACAAAACACCTCTTCAACCACAAAGCTATTTGGCAAAAAGTTTCCACCAACTTCTACTGAAGCCAAAAAAAGAATAAAGAATTATAGTTTTCCTTTACTTTTTTCTTAGTACTTTGAAATTAGTGAGTCACTTTTTCCTTTGCTTATTTTTATTTCCTCCCTAACCCTACAGCTAACGAGCATCACCACAGACTAAAGCCCAGCAGCGTAAGTACAGTCCTTCCATACCAACGTATTCTTAACTCATAAAGGACTGCCTGTATTATAAACTTATTGCTTTATTACTACGCTGCTGAGATGTTCAAGGTCATGTGGCAATGGATTTTTACAATTTAGTCACAAGAAATAAAGTAACACCTAACTGAATGTGAGAAAGATTTTTCTTTCACTTTATAAGGGCAACATTTTTCCAACAATGTTGACTAGATGCAACAAAATTTCTAAAATATTACTTTTGGCTAAAAGAACATTTGATTATTATTTCTATAAAATAATCACTGTCCTGGGACTTCACACGACCGTAATTGATTATTATTTCTAGAAAATAATCACTGTCCTGGGACTTCACACGACCGTAATTGATTATTATTTCTAGAAAACAATCACTGTCCTGGGACATCACATGACCATGAGGATTAATGAACATGAAGCCACAGGCAGTGTGTTTGCTGAAGCCCAGGCAGACACGTGGATAATTTCAGATGCAGCGAGGGCATAATGAGCGACACCCTGTACCAGGAGGCATACTGAGTACCCTACGTCTCTCTTCTGATGCTCAGCTCTCCTCATGGGCTCCCCTTCCTTCACACACCGTCTTTCTGTTCCTCAAACACAGCACATTCGTTGCTACCTCTTGCCTCTGCACTCTTGCCTTTGCCCCATGGATACTAGTCCAATGTTCAATGTTCTCTCCTCAGCAAAGCCTTCCCTGAACCCCTGAATTCTCTCACTCCCTGACACACCGTGTGTATGTGTTCTTTACAGAAACAAGAACTATCTGAAAGTGGTATGTTCATTTACACTTGATCCTCGTTATTCCTGGGACATACGAATCTAAAATCTCACGGAGTCTGAATTACCGATGGCTGCTCGGGGAAATACAGGGTCAGGTTCCTGCAAGCCTCTGGTCACAGCATTTCCATCAGCCCATCAATACGTAACCTTGTTCTATGTGTGTTTCTGTTTAAAGTCACCTTATTAATATACACTGTTGATTCATTCACATTGAACTCAAGGTCAACAGCACTATGACTCATGCCTGATCAGAGCATGTCTAACACACATGTTTTCTCCATAAGGCACATCACCGCCTTCTTGCTCTCAGGGACACTAGACAACACTTCAGCACTGCACACTGGGGCCATTTTCAACAATGAAAAGTAGGAAAATGTGAAAAACATAGCACAAAATAGACCATGGAAAGGACACTTGTTTACGGTCTGAGCTGAAACAAGAAGTAGAGCACAGGCTTGTTCAACCTCAACTAGGAACACTCATGTCAGGAAACTCAAATGTTTCACTGCTTTGTACATGTCCATGAAAGACCGTGGAAGTGCCACAAGCAGTGACACTGGGGTCACAGATAAATTTTAGAGTGTAGGCAAAATCATACAGAATCCTTGCGTAACAAGGATTGACTATATTTGCTTCTTTTTTCAGCTACCTTCCCTCTTTGAGACTGAGCTCCTTGCAAATGGGGATTCTGCTTGGCCTTTTCTCATTGTTGCATCCCCAGCAATACAGTAGTGTGTGTCAGATGGTCGACACCAGATAAATATTAAATGGATGACCCAGTGAGCCAAAGCTCTTTCCCTCTGCCAAGGAAAGTCTAACTCTAATGCCCTCCCATGCTCACCCTTATCCTCCAAAACTCACCTCAGAAGCAGTCTCCACCAACCTCCCAGGCCTAGCTATGTTCTATTTCTAGATTCCCTGACCATCCTGACAGCATCTCTATCATAACATGTGTCAAATTCTACTTAAATTATTTATTTACTTATCAGCCTCCCTCACCAGACTGTGAGTCCCTTGTGGGTGTGATCTGATTCATAATTATCTTTCTGTCTCTTGCAGGTAAGCTTGTGGCTGGTATAATTAGTCATGCAGCAAACATCAATATTTGCCTAAAAAATACTCAAAGTTTATACACTCTCTTCCCTCGACATATATTTACAAATGTAGTACTTATCTAAAGGATGGAGGTACTAAAAGCTCTCTTTTAAAGAGAGATTGTTTTATCCCTTGCTTGTTTAAAGGAAAATCTTTTGTGCTTCTGTTGTAAAATTAGTACTTCCTTGGGAGCCACTATCCTGGCTACCTCTTGAGTTTATGGCTTAATAGTGATCATCTCACTATGTATATGTATATCAAATTATCATGTTACACACCTTAAATATATGCAATTTTTATTTAAAAAGGAAAATAAATAATTTTTTAAAAAAATAAAAAGAACAGGGAATCTCCTCATATGGTGAACGGTGGTTACTGCTGAGGAGATGTTAGCTGAGTGCAATGCAACATCAAAAACCTCTAGAAAACATCAAGCCAACAATGGAAAATAGTTTAGGTGTTTTTAGCCTTGTCAAACAGAGCTTTGATAACTTTGTCAAAGTATTCTTCTTTGACATGTGTGTTTCATAGAAGTGTTATCACATTCATAGGCTGATATGTGAACCCAGCGTTTTACCCTTAGCTACTGGATTAAGTTGAATGTCCCTGAATTCAAACTGGATTTCACAACCTGGCTTAAATCTCCAAGCTGGTGGAGACACCACCTCCCATAGCCCTGTGCAGTCCTGCCTGGAAAGCCTTCTTTCCACTACTTACCTCATCATCCAAGCCCCATCTATCCTTCCAAGCCCATCCAGGCCCAACTGCCCCTAAGATCCAGCCCCTAACTATTTCATCCCACTGTTATCTCACCCTTCTTTCTCACCACTTATTTACTATTCCAAACACCTGTTTCTTATCTCATTAGCTAATGCTACTTTATCTACTTTATTAGATAGGTAAGAACTATCTAGAACCATTGCCTCCCAGGAGCGCTCAAGAAAGAGTTCAGCAGTCAGTCAGTACTCATTAAACACAGGTGTGGATGTGAAGCCACTTGATAACATAGTATAATCCTTATCCCATGATACCAAAAATGACGATATCCTGTGTTTATAGCATCATCCAACCTAATAATACCAACCATCCCTCAATGCACAAGACAACTTACTGTTGTTTTCGGCATAAATTCTTATCACAGGCATTAACTCGAAGAGCACTTTCGGTTTGGACTCGATGAGTTTCATGTTCCTCTTGTCCCAGCCAGCACCTTCAAGATACAAGCCGTAGACGTAGATGCCCTCTGTGGGCGGGGCAGAAATGTCATCCTTCATCCACTTGGTGACTTCGTTGCAGAGCACCATATTGTCCAGAGCCCAACCTTCATTGGCCCGAGTTATTTCCTACTCAGGGCAAGAGCAAAAGCAAAGGATGAATGAAATCAGCAACTAGAGGTTTGTCTTCATATAAAGAGCATTATCGTGATGACAGTGTAGCCCCAAATTATCCAGATTCAAAGAAGGTAGGATAGTATTTAAAGAGTTCTAAAAGATTCTCTTATAAGCAATACCCATGTCCTAATTTAACCCCTTGTACTTTAAAAGAAATAGCAAATCAAATCAAATATAACAATAACAAATATTTTGAAATCCCAGCTAGCAGCCTGAGAACAAGCGGGATTTATGTTCAGAACAAAGTAACTGCTGGTGTCAAAAAGAGACAATCATTCTCTGTCTTATTCTCTTCTTTAAAACCATAATGAAAGAAGAAAGCCTGGTAGAGGAAAATTATAATAACACAAGTGAAAATCAGAGCTATTACCTGTCGCATTGCAGTTAAAAATCCTTGGGGGTTAAAAAAGCCTGTCATCCAGAAGCAGTGGGGCCGGTCATTGAAAACCCAAGAGGTAAACTGGCAGTTTCTTTCAATAAGCTCAGTAAACCAGAAACCCAACGTACTTGAAACCCAAGATTCCTGAAATGCACACATTAAACCATGAATTAATAGAGGTTTAATTCTGCCGTGTAACTGGCTACGTTCACAGAAGAAAACAGTGGTGAAATAACAGTTTCACTCTTAGAATTTAGAAGTCCCTAAGACATAAATTTTCCATGGGTTATGACATTTAAGTTTTCAAATTATTCTTCCTCCTTAATGATATATGATAGAATCAGCTAGTCATCACATGGATTTCAGGTCAATCCAGTTCAGCACACTGTTCAAGACATCTGTTTTCAGTAGAATCTCCTTCCACATACAAATATAGTCATGACCAATTTTGCCATAAAGCAATTAATTGAATTACATTTAACAGGTTTCAACTATTTTTCCTTAGGCTACATTTTCAGTAGATACATTATAAAATAAGATTTCTATTTATATAAATGTGCTCATGGCCTTATCAGCACTTTAAAATATATTTTGTGAATGATAAATCATAGAAGCCTTTCTCCACTTATCATTTTTTATGAGGCAAACAACAGTTATTCTCTGAAGTTTTTGTCCCTTAGACTGCACTTTTATTTCCTCTGAGGAAGGGGTAGAAATGGAAACACAGGTCTCTTTACCACAAATTAATTGCATTCATTGCCTGTAACGTTCTGCCTGAATTCACATGTGGAACTCCTATTACTACAATTGGCATGGAAATGTCAGTAACGTTATCAGCAGCCACACTAGAAGGGATCTCCAAATCATATTTTATAACATTTTACTGTAACCGCAATATTTTATGTGTGAATAAATGTAGTGATCAACCTGGATAGATAAACTACTTGAATTTCAAATATCTTAAGAATTGATATGCCTATTTTTCAAGAGACAGTGAGATTCCCAAAGACTGATAATAAGTAGAATAAAAACCTGTATAAAATGATTTTAATTTAAAAATGAGGTAACTCATTCTATCACATCTTTATAGATGTGTTAACTGAAAGAGGTGTGTTTATATGACATTGGATCTGAGGGCACAGGGACTCATTAATAAGGGGATGTCTCCAGGCAAGGATCCCTGTTACAGAGCCTGCAGGTGCTGACCAAGCTGGGCGAGCTGTTTAGTGGAAAACGAACCTGCAAGGGCCAGTGACCGCAGAGGTTCTTCCTCTGTCATTGGCAATGAGAAGAGTGCCTCTGGCCTTGGCAATGAATTTTTTGAAGGTGAGGAGAGAAAGGAGTCTGGTCAAAGCTGATTCTGAGTTTCTAGACTGCGTGACTAGAGGGATGGATGGTGGTTCACCAAATAAGATGAAGAAGACAGTAGAACACTCCCCAGTTACCATATACTGCCTTTGGGACCCACTGCCTTGGAATCTGCCAAAGCCCTGGGTGAGATATCAGAGTCTCAGCACTAAGTGGATCTCTTCTGAGAGACTCTCAGTTCTAACCCCATCCTGTCTCACCATCCCATTTACCTGAGTATCCTCCAGAAGGTTCCAGTCACCCCAGGACCCAATATCGTCTCTATAAGTTGCCCTCCCTGGATAACCCCACCCTCCTGCCTCCCAAGTCCTTCCCCTGGACCCTCAGCATCTTCAGAGCCATGATCGGCAAACACCTCTACAGAGACACTCAGGTACTCATTTTACTCTTCCAAGCAAAAAAAAAATTTCTTAAAACCACATCTATCATACAAACTGTTATATGTAGAATGGATAAACAACAGGTCCTACTGTAGAGCACAGAGAACTATACTCAATAGATTGTGATCAACCATAGTAGAAAAGAATATGAAACAGAATATATATGTATAACTCAGTCCCTTTGCTGTGCAGCACAAATTAACACAACATTACAAACCAATGATACTTCAATAAAATTTAAAAAACCCACACCCGTCATTTAGCACAATTAACAATACATAAGAAGCACACTGTTAAATTATTATCTTGTTATCTTGAGAGATACGTACTCACATATTTACAGACGAAGCAAGGAAAAATGTGTCTCTTTGGTGTGACTTTTGATACCTGCGTGTGTCTAGGAACCTTCCCTTCTATAAGACTAACATCATGAGCTTTGAAATCCATGAGCTTGGGTTTACATTCTGATTCTTAGACTTCTAAGGTGTGTGATCTGGGAAAAGATTTAACACCGCCTGCCCAACCTCAAGTTCCTCATCTGTAAACTAAGGGTAATAAATTGCAAGATTGAAATGAAACAGTGCACATAAATTGCCTAGCAGAGAACCTGAGATGTGGGAGATGCTAAATTATTTCCTTCCCTACCCACAATCCAAAACTACAGGGCTCTAAGGAGATTAGTCCCTAAGCAAAAGAACACTCTTAAGTACATTATTCTTATGTGCTTTTCACTGGCCAGTTACAACTATTCACAACAATAAAGTGATTAGGCAGAATAAGAGCTGAGCTAAACGTACTTTTTTCCACCGAGCAGGAATTCTGGCATCGAACATGCAATTCAGTGCGTCTTGTAGATTTTCACTCATGATGATGGTACCATCAATGGCAAGTTTTAGCTCAGTCAGGGTGCTTCGGACTAGGGTGAGTACCCTTTGCATTCTGTCTATCTCCTGCCTGAGGAAAATGTTCATCGGCTGGAATGGCCCCATCTTTTGCAGCCTCTCCTTTACCTGCCGTGGAGACACCCAGCACGTGAAAAAGTAGACAGCTACTAACGTTATGTAACTGGTACCCTAGGGCTTCTGAAAGGGCCCCAAATTTTACAGTTCCATAAACAGTAAGCTTTTTTTTTTTACTGCCAGAAAACAAAGAAGAAATAAAGAAGAAACATCTGTTAAATGACCAGCTGATTATTCATCCCATGTGGGAGAAGACAGGCCTCCATAAATTCACAGAATATACAATCCATGTCCACAAACATGTAATCTTCCAAACAGCAACTGCACTTATTGGGAAATATTCACGACTGCCACTCCAAGACTTGCGAATACACACATGGACACACACAAGCAGATGTGTACACATACACAACAATTCTTAAGGCTGCCTCAAAACACGAGACTTCTGTTTTAAAAGCTTTCGTTTTTTCCATCAAAGCATCTATCCATCCACCCACCCATTCATTTCTGTCTTACACGTATTTATTCAGAGTCTTTTGTGGATCAGATATCATGCCACGTTGAGTTGCTTTATCCTAAGCAAATTTAGCAAAAGGAAGGTGTCTCTTCTAAACCCCATACTTACCATGTTTATTTATGTAATTATTATTATATTTTAAGGCATTTTCATTGCTTTATAAATATTTCAACCACTGTTAGACATGAATGACCGCTTTCCTGATACTATAATGAAAGGTGCTTACGAAAGCTGGTAGCAGTATTGATTTTTTCCGAGCAAGTGATCAGAGATTCTTCCAAGGGAAATGAGTCCCTTGGTGACAGTTCCTTGAGTTCAGACGGCAGTACCAGCACCCAAAATGGCCTGCTTCATGGGAAATAATAGGATGCTCAAGTAACAAAATGCTGCAGACTTCCTTCTGAAAACCAGGTGGAAAGGGCAATATATAGAGAAACACGGTGGTCTTGTGACAAAAATGTCACAAGGTTAGTCCAGGTCATCTCTTAAGACTACATGGATGGGACTTCCCTGGTGGTACAGTCGTTAAGACTCAGTGCTTCCGCTGCAGAGGGCATGGGTTCAGTCCCTGGCTGGGGAACTAAGATCCCGCATGCCGTGGGGTACAGCCAAAAAAAAAAAAAACTGCATGGAAAGTAAGCCACTTACTTTTGCTTTTCTCAAAGAGTTAAACATGTTATCAGGGTAAACCTTTTCACAATAATTGCTAAAATGTCAAAAAAAATTAACTTTCACAATCATCAATTTTGCTTAGAAGTTACTTGCGTATTAAAAAGACAAATCAATTTTCCAAACCCATGAGATGAAGAAGCTGCGGAGTTAACGATATAACTATAGACTCCCTGAAATTAAGAAGGCCTGAATTACACAACATTTTTCTAAATAATCAATGCTTTACTCTAAGAATACATTTTTTTTCCTCTGAACAAATGACAATGCCTCCAGGGAACGTTTTAGAAAAGCAATCCTAACCCATCGGTCCACACTTGTAATTTAATTATGAAGATTAACGTTCTCATCAGGTTTCTTTATTATTTCTCGTTTGAGATGATTACATTTATAAATTCAAACACTTCTTTTTCTGGTTCTTCAAGAAGCAAGTTTTTTAAATGATTTTTTTTAATTTCAGAAAAATTATTTTTTGCCCTCCTCCCTTCGTCCTCACCTCCCCAACCAACCAGACACATCCACAGCTGACGTTTTGTCAGGATGCCATCAACTCACTTCAAATGGACCATAGTCTGGGGGCAGCTTCTCTAGCATGTCATCAGCCAGCCGGGCCACCACCGCCTCTCGGGTCTCATCCCCTCCACCAGAGCTATCCTTGGGCTGGATGCCCAGAATGGTGTCCAGCACGTCCTTGGCCAGCTTGCTCTGGTAGGTGATGTCGGCATTGGGGTGCAGCCAGAACACCTCAGGGCTGTCGTAGGTGGGCAAGCTCTGAACAACACAGACCGTAAGCACAGAGCTGCTGACACAAGTACCAGTTAAATTACACTGTCTTAGCAAATAAGTACATTTTTATTAGGATAAGCATTTACATGATATGTCTTATTCATGGCAGGCTGCAACCTCAACAATTTTTCCAGGGAAGAATCAAAAGTTGTCTTGAAAAACAATCAACATAATTGGCTCATGGTTCTTTAATATCTGCACTTCAAGCAAATTCAATCAAAAAGACACTATCTTGTTTTATAATATATTTGTAAGATGGAAAGGGAACTATGGATTGGTATTTTGTTTTTTGAAGGTCTCGTCTAATTCAAACCAATTGTTTAAATAAATGGTGTATAACGAATTGTTACTAAAAATGACAGTTTTAGAAATTATGGCCCAATAAGACCAGAGGTGGGAAATGTACTTTCCCAAGGAGAAGGACAGAGACTAAGAAAAATGAGAAATATTGAAAGAGCAACAAAGTTACAGAGAAAAACAGACAGCAAATGAGAAGCAAAACTAGCAGGTAAATACTCCGCCAGCTACTTGAAAAAAAGAAAATTTACCTACAATTTGATGTATAATTTTATGTGCGAATTGTATCCTTACCTTTATTCATGGTTTCCCTCCCTTCTAGTCCATTATTTTATTCCTTTTTACGTAATGCCTTTTTATGAGCTACCTCAAATTCATTGTGAAATGAGGCGTATGTAAATAAATATAACGTGCAGGTATACCTAAATTTATACCTTCATAGGCATTCTCCTATTCAGTGCTAATGATTTAAAGACACATATAGTACAGTTAAGACACATATATTTGTAGATTTGAATTAATAGAAGTGTAGGGGTGGTGATATATGATAAACTCATCACACTTATATATCACGAACCTCTAAATATACTGATAAATTTAGCGCTTGGCGGGCTGTTGTGCTTTACTTTGTTTATCCTGAGATAAATCTTAGAGGCAAAAGAGATCGCTAAATGATGATCTAATGAATTCAAGGTATTGAGACAGAAAATGTAGTTACCTGGAAGGACAAATCATATTTTTTCCCAAATCTCCTGTCAAAATCCTATTCCTACTTAGAGCAGGCCTTCTCAGTTGGAGGTGATTTTGCCCCCGCCAGGGACATTTGGCAATGTCTGGAGACATTGTAGGTTGTCACAACTGGGTAGAAAGTGAAACTGACATCTAGTGGGTAGAGGCGAGGGAGGCTGCTAACCATTCTATACAGGTCAGTCCCCCACTCAAGGAAGTATCCAGCCCTGAATGTCAACGGAGCTGAGGCTGAGAAACCCAGTCTTGGAGGAAGCTCTTCTACAGAGTGCGTTCCTGAACATACTCATAAGCTGTCCATCAGGCCAGGATTAAGGAACAGATGTCACAGGATAATGCAAGTGGATTGAAACAGAACAGATTGAGTCTAGAGGCTGCCTTTGGGTAGAGAGCTCCAGGGGATTTGTGTAGGTTCCCTGCTTCTAAATCTGCCCAGTCTATCGCCTCTCCATAGAATATTCCTCATGGGGCATTGAAAGGGGATGAAAGAAGGGAATTCACATAAAACACACCCTCCGAACAAATATAAACAGTTTAATCATTAGGTGAATATAAACATATGAAGACAGCATCTATGGTGCTTGGAAACTTCCATGTTCAGTATGAATCACCATTAAAATTTATTTTCAAAGAAGTACATACAGTACAAATAAATACCAAAAAAGTCAACTTGCTGTAGATACTTGCTCTATACAAAAAATTCTGAAGATGACAAACCTGAATATACTGAAGGTAGTTCTCCACCGTGCTGCATTTTGGAATATTATATCCTTGGTAAAAGCTAAAATCCGGTCCAAACATATTTTCACCGAACCAAACCTTAGTAAGTGTGTTCAACAATCTCTTGTCATAGTCATCAGTGACTCTGCCTCCGTACTGAATCTCTCCTATCATGTAGCGTACAGTGGTCCAGGAGACGCCCTGGGAAAATTTATAGAATGATTGTGGACTGACTACTGTCTCACCCCCATTTTCCCTGCCAAGTAACACCCATGTAATCATTGTCATCAATGTCATTTACTCATTCATTTATTCACTCCTCAGTCATGCGAAAAGTGCAGAAAGAAAGTTAAATAGGCAGACGTGAGGGGTAACTCAAAGCTCGTGATCATGACCTGAGATAGATTCTCTTGGTGCATTCATGTTTCTCTACTTTGATTTCAATAGAAAAAAAATTGTTTATTTTTTGAGAATATAGAGGCTGTTCTTTAAAAAGCACACACTCCAAAAGTAATCTAGACTCTAAATTTTTCATGTTTTAGGATTTTAAAAAACACACTTCTTCACCCATTCCCCCCTCCCTCCAACAGACCCCTTAGGTTGTCTTACTTGTAATGTCAACTTGTCTTTGAGAAGTAAAAACATAATCAAAATTTGTTCCTTTTTTTCCCTAAAATCAAGAGGCTAGTGTGACCCAAGCTGCTATGACTTAAAGAGAATGACTTTGCCAGCACAGAAAATCATCACTCTTACAGGATTAACGCCAAGGCTGGGCGGTCATGTGAGTTCAAGGACCCAAGTCCACAATCACCGGGGGCACGAAGCAGTGTGTGCACAGTACCTTTTTGAGATCCATGTCGTCTAAGTGGTTTTGGATGAACTGCACCGTGGCATTAAAGTCGGCTTGGTTAAATTCGTAGGGTATGTTCCACCCCAGGGGGCCGAACTTGCGCCTCTCCTGGACGGTGGAATGCAGGAAAGCCACGGCATACAGCATGGGCTTCCATTGGGCTACAGAGCTCACGTCCAGCAGGTCTTGGCTCACACCTGTTGTGGTCAGTTAGGTGAAAAACTATATCATCTCTCAAACATCTTTACTTTCTACTACTTTTATAATCTATTAATTATTTTTGTAAATTCCTGATATTAAACTTCACTTATCTTGAATTACTCTTACCATATTCATATGACAATTATCATTTAACTTTTGGGTACCCAGAGGGCATTCCTCCCTGAAAAAGATGCACAGAGATTTGAGGCGGTTGGGGGCTTGCTAACATGGATCAAGTTCTTGGCCAACCTAACAAGATAATGCAGGGATAAAACAGAGACGGAAGAATAGTGGCAGTAAAATAAATATTGCTGCTATTACTACAACTAATAATAATAATAATACCTATTACTACTACTACTACTAGGGGCATGTACACAGGTTGCAATGGCTTCTATATACTCTTTTAACAATTTAATATTAATTAAAATCGTGTATATAGAAGCCCATTGCTACTGAAAAGTACGAACTATTAGATATAAAATAAGCTGTAAGGATATATTGTACAACATGGGGAATATAGGCAATATTTTATAAATGGAGTAGAGTCTTTAAAAATTGTGAATCACTCTATTACACACCCATAACATATAATATTGTACAGCAACTATACCTCAATTAAAAAGAATAAAATATAATAATAAAATAAAAAAGAAGCCCATTGCAACCTGAGTATACGCTCCCAAAATAATTATGATTCCTATATATGTACATATTATATTGCATATATAAATTTTTTCACTTGAAATCTTTTTTTACTGACATCATCCTTCCACATCTATTTTATTGGCAAAAATTTGAGACTTGTTGACAACTCCAAAAAAATTTCTTTGTAGATTTTTCAGATTGCTATGTAATAATTATTATCTTGATGATTATTATTAAATACACTATTTTAAATTAAATTTACTCCAATTGTCCTGGATAGTTTTTATGATCACTATTTTAGGCACAAGAAAACTGAAAGGTTGTTTGAGCGATTAGCGCCCAAGAGAACAAAGCATTTGTTCAGGCAGTATCAGAGCCAGGATTTCTAACTCCAAGTCCGTACTCTTTCTGTGACCATGAGCCTCAGACAGGAAGCTATGACACAGAAGGTGCAAATGAACGGAGAGTAATCTCAGCTCCAGTTGTGATAGGAGGGGCATTTTGGTCTGGTTTGGTGGCCGTTGTCGGATTTCTAACTTAGCTCACATTCTGACATCCTGACACACAACTTCATGCAATGAAAGTAGAGACCATAATTGTGACTCAGCCTCTCCTCTTGCAGGAGGCTACTGCCCTATGTTAGGTATGGAACACGAAGACCATAAATGACATTATCCATTTTAGATGTTAACTTAGAAAGGCAAGTGTCTAGCAGAGAATAGCATAGGCCAAAGTAGAGCAACAGTGGGGAAATAGCAAAAATATAAGGTGGAAACCTGAGCTCTGACGCCGTAACACGGCCAGCGGATATTCCACATGGAGCAGGACAGAGTGGGCTATCCCCTCACCATCATGTTAAGTCATAGCACCACTTCCTATAACTAATCCTAGCTAATTCATTTTTCATAATTTCTTTAAGAAAACAATTTAAGCACAAGAACTCCCGTAAACTTGGAAGTATTCCTCGACTCACCACCATATGTTCTTTTCAGTCCTGCCCGGAGTCCCTGGGGGGGCTCATTGGCAAATTTAATGGACATCTGAAGGAGGGTAATGGGAAACTGTTTATGAGCCTCGGTCGTCATCCACAGGCGGAAAGCATCATGTACAGTCTCGGTTTCTATAATTATGTCCATGAGCTCATCCATGAAATCGAGTCCCAGATGGCAGTTCTGCAAAAGTGCCCATCCTCCCTACATCAACAACAGTACATGGAAATTAGTCGATTTTGTGTTTCACCCAGAGATTTAAATTAGTTTGTTCTTTAGAAATTAAGTAATTAAAGTTTAATAGAAAAGCACGCTAACCCCTTTAAAGTACTCTAGGTCCAATCTAAGGATATGATCATGTTGAACTGGGATAGGTTACATTTCTTCTTATTCCATGTATGTGTCTCACAGTATACTAACATGCCACCTGGAGTAATAATATATAGTGGGGGTCATGAACATCACCAAAGTGAAACATAAAAAGAGATAACGGCACTTCCAAGTAAAGATGTTTGACTGAAAACCGTCACTTAGCTCAGCTGCCTCCCCAAATTCCATGAAAAGTACAACGAAGGGACTTGTTTAAAGGTATGAACTCTGAAGGACAAAGATAGTGAAGGTGAAGACAATGTCAATAACACTGAAAACAGACTCAAGAAAGCTGAACCCTAAACTGACTGTTTGGGGAGAGCTGAGACGTAAACTGATTTATAGCATATAACTTCCAAAACACTCAAGAAGAGGTGACGAAGGTCCTTCTGGAAGTGGGGGAAGACGATGGACTAATACAAGAAGATTGAAAGTCCAGACCCCCGACATGTTTCCTTAATGGAAGGTGGAAAGTTGATTTTTCTTTAGAAGGCAAAACAGACAGGGTTTGCAGTGGAAGAGAGCAGCCTGTTAAGAGTATAGGAACCTCACTGAAAACAGGTAAAAGAAAGCTTACCTATTGAGTTTGGAGACCTATTACCTTCCTTCTCCCACTGAGTTCCCAGAATACAGGCAGCAAGGTATATACCCTCTAGAATAAGGAAGAACCTTCTCTGGGGAATCTGACCACTCTAACAGCAAGAGCCTTAGAAAATAAAAAGCCATATCTCTTGTATAAATTATTCTATGAGCATAAGAAGATTCTTGTATAAAGCAACACAGGCAAAAGTTTAGGTCATGAAATAATAATTTATTCAATACCTAATCTATAGAACATCTTTTGCCAAAATCATCTACCATACCCAGATCATAACCTCGAGTTGTTTTCTTGACTCTCTGACTTTGGATCACTTAGATTTGATTAGTGTAACCTGAGATATTTTTCTTTCTAAGAAACAAACTAAGCACCAGATATAAAATCTTAGTCAAGTTACATGTAAAACTGATCATTTTGGAATGTCACATATTCCCTTACATTTTCTTCAGAAGTATATAGCACTGCTGAATAAATAACTATTTATTTAGTCCTATGAAAATTTAATTGACACTATCCACAATTCAAAAAAAAGGGAAATTAAATATAAAACATAACTACAAAAAGCCTTCAGATGCTCTCTTTCATCCAGCATACAAGTGACTCCTGATCTAAGTTTCTTAGGTGAGAACTTGGAAGGTTCAATCTTCACCCATGGAAAGGAATCTTTGGCCAAAGTTGTTTCTTTGGCATTGCCACACTCTGTATGAAAATTCTGTGTTCTTACTGAGCAGATCATCCATTTTGCTATTCTTGGGTAGTTGGTTCACTCTGTCAGAAAACACTATTGTCTCTGACAAGTTATAAGCATGCTAATAATAATAAAGATTTTTAAAAATTTTTTACTTGAAATTAAACTACTAAACAAAAAACACAGATAAATTGAAGGCTAAAAATATTCCATTTAAATTCGAATTTAGTTGCCTGAAGCTATTAGTTACACCATCATTTATTTTAAATTCAAGTTAACTCCATGTCCTGTGAATGTTAGTGTTTTTGCTCTAAGTACAGTACTATGCAGAGGAAGGAAGTCAAGGGGGAGGGAGGATGACGGGGGAGAGGCCAGGATGGAGGCCCACCAAGCCCTCGTGTCAGACCAGACCTAGGATTCTGAATCATGGATGTATTTTTTCATCTCTCAGCATATTTAAATCAGGTGCTTTCTGCCCTCTCCCTCCAAACTACAAACTAAGTGCATCAGACAGAGCACAGCACACATGACAGACCTCTCCCTTTCACCAAAGCTGAGGGCAGGGCACAGCTTGAGGATGGAAGAGGTAAATATGGAGCTTCCAGAACACAGTGAGCTCAGTTCCAGACCAGGGAAAGGGGACCAGGATGCAGCACAGTGGTAAGATTCTAGAGTCAGCAGCTGGGACCTAGAACCCAATGGTTTCAGGGTGAGCTTAGCGTTTGGTCTGCTCTGTACACTGTTGAATTTGCAAGCTGCAAAGGGCTCTAGGAGACCCACCTGGAAGGTAACAGGCCAGGTTTCCTGAAAACCTCTGGTACCACCACAGGATAATAGCAGATTCCTGGCCTCTGGGATTGGGGGCAGGCCTAGGGGACCCCAGGGCACAGATGATGCATTCTGGAACCCAAGAAAGGCATGGTGCTGTAGATTCTGGAGTGTTATGGATTCCAAGAGCAGAGCTGGAGGGGTTGGAGCG
This sequence comes from Delphinus delphis, assembly GCF_949987515.2. NCBI lineage: Eukaryota > Metazoa > Chordata > Mammalia > Artiodactyla > Delphinidae > Delphinus > Delphinus delphis. The sequence continues at coordinate 161,445,710 of NC_082685.1, read as the reverse complement.
TATGGCAGAGAGGAGGAACTATGAACCCTACAGAGCGTTTGGGACCTGCAGTGGGGTTTAGCGTTACGCAAACTGGTCAGGAAATAAGATGTTCTGATTGGGCACGTTTTCCATAAGTGAAGGCTCAGCAGAAAAAGTTTTAAGTGTGTCCATTTTTCCATGGAAATTTTCTAATAGATATCATGCTTTTTCCTGTTCAGTAAACAGAATACAATACCTAAGTTTAAACTCTTAAGGATTCATAAGCTCTCTGCATCGTTATTCTATAACCTGCAATGTCAACATCATAACACAAAAGGAGACATCTGGTCTCACATTCGCCATGGTCTGCTGCAGGAGCTTGCGAGCGTGGACCTCCTGGCCCTGCCCCATGGACACGTAGCGGGTTTCTCTTTTTAATCTCTTCCCCAAGGCGATGATGGAACCTGTGGGGTCTGAGCCCATAGACAGGAGACAGATGAGTGGTGTCCGTGGATCAGATTCCTCCCATGTCTTTTCCAAGTCCAGGATAACACCTTCCGCATACTTTTCTCCCATGGAGTCCACGATGTACTTACGTGCCTGCCAAAAACAGTACACGGGTCACCAAAACTAGCTCCAACGCCTTCTTGTGCATAATTCAATGTGGTTTCCAAAATTCATTTTTGTAGATTATCTCAATGATGTCTACAGTAACCCTGCCAGGAAAATAGGGCAGAGGCTTTTTTCTCGTTGGTTTATCTGTTTGTTCGTTTGCTTGCTTGTTTGAATCCTCACTCTGTAGAAGCTGAGTTACTTGCCAAAAACACAATCACCCACTTAAAAGACTAGAACCCAGGTTGGCTGACTCCTTGTCTGGGACCTGTTTCCATACACCGGCTGCTTCATGCTATACAAAAGATTTGAAATATTAGGCAACTCTACCATTGAGGATGCTTTAAGGGAAAAGTATATGCATTCAAGGAATCAAGTAAACAGTACAATGCCTGGGATTTAATGGGTACTTAACAAATAGATAATTACTGCTGAGTGACTACTTATGTATGAAATTTATTGCATACTTATCAAATTAATTAATTTTTAAAGATGTAATCCAATTGCATTTGGAGCACACGGTACCACGTAATTTTGTACCTCTTAATATTTTTTCAAGGTTGGCCAGATCCAGTATTGACGTCTCTAACCTGAGTATAAATGCCTGTACATTTTTTTTACAGCTTTCTGAAAGGTACTTTACAAGTTTGCCTGACATGTTCTTTGGCTTCTCCAAAAGTCTACTTGTTTACACCTTCATCACAGCCACTGGGCAGTGTGCTTCATGATCAGGAAGGACTTCAGAGGCTGGACGCTCAGGTGTTCCACAAATTGCAGTTGTTTCTCAGCCACAGGCACCTGGGTACCTTCCATCATTGCAGCATCTCTCAAGATCCAGGTGTTTTGTCCTCTGGCATAGCAAGGAGCTCAAAATAGCCAATCTTGCCATAGAATTCAGCACTGACCCCACCTGGACATTTCCATCCAAGCTATGAGCTAACATACTGCTACCTACACATACATCAGGAGCCAGGTAGTAAATATATTATTAGGCCTTCATGGCCGTACAGACTCTGTTGCCCAACTCAACCTACCACTGCAGCATAAACAAATGATAGTTCATAAATAAATGAGCATGCCTATGTTCCAATAAAAGTTTATAGACACTGGAATTTGAATGTTATATAATTTTCACATATCACAAAACATTATTCTTCTTGGCTTTTGTTCAACCATTTAAAACTATAAAAACCATTCTTAGCTCACAGCTGTACATAAACAGGCAGTAGCACAAGACACCCTCTGACAGTATGTTCTTCTTGCAACCAGGCTTTTGACTGTCCCTGGATATGCACTCATGCTCAGTCAAAATGCTACGGACAAGCCTGATGTTGCTTGTGGGGAATGGGGATTAAATATGTCCACATTTGTAGACCTCGTAATAGGCTTCCCCAAATGGTGTCTGGTTGAAAATCATGAAAGGAATCTAATGTGAGAATAAAAACTTCAGAGGAGAGAACATTTTTCCAAGGGGCCTTCTAGATCTTGCTTAGGACTTGGGTGTTACCATAAGGGCCATGGGAAGCCATTAAAGGAATACCATAATGATATTTCTGTTTCTTCTAGAATATACAAGATGGACTAGACTGGGCAAGAATGAACTACAGGAGACCAGTTAGAAAGACATGGCTGTCATCAGCCTAAGGGTGACAGAGGCCAGAATGAAGATGACAAAGTTACAAAGGGGTGGCAGACACTTACATTTCAGCACTGAACCCAATAAAGTGTTATGAAAAATATAAAAAGGGAAGGAAGGAAGAGAGGGAGGGAAGGGAGGGAGGGAGGGAGGAAGGAGAGAAGGAAGGGGAAAAGAAGAGAAACTTCTACACTCCCCTTAAATAAGGCGACTGTTTGACAATTCATTTGGGCAGGATAAAAGTAATGAAGTTGAGAAGAAAAACCAAAGGAAGGGTGATCTCAGTGCCCTGAGTTGCAAAACTCATTTTTCTTTTCTCAATAAATGATTGAATCTAGTTGTTTTCATGATTCCACAGTACCCAGGTGGTTACTCCATATGTTTTTAACACTCCCTCTGGAGAGTGAAGGGGAAAAATTCCTACATTCTATTAGAAACCCCAGCCTACTGTTATTTTATGACTTATTTAAAGAAGTCCTTAAAAAAAAAAAATCAATGTCTGTGAATAGTAGAGTTCAACTTTTAGCTGTGAAGGCAAGACACCACAAGTCTGTTTCATGGGTAAATTTCCATGACGGTAAGGCCAACAGATTAAAAGCCTTTGAAAAGATGGATCTTGTAGAGCCAGGGTTTACATTTAAACCACATGTATCGTTCAAAGAAATTTAGGCAAACCTTCTTTCTCACATCGAGGTTTGCAACACATCCTGGTGTAATGGCTACGGATTTGGGGATGCTATACTGCCCTGTAGTCTTCCTCTCCCCTCCCCAGTACCTGAGCAGTCTTTCTATTCAAGAAACATCACTTTACTACTAGCAAAATGGAGTAGCCATATCTTTTTTGAGTTAATATAAAAATAATATGGAAAAACAATGCATTACCTTCCCATTAGACCTATATAACCACCTGACATAGTTTCCTCATTCACTCTTGTTGTATCACTTAGACCAAAGAAAATTATTAACTCACTTAGCCCAAATATACTCCTCCGTACACTTACTTGTTGTTTAGTTTTCCATTTTTCACAATTGTATTGCTAGAAAATTACACAGAAGCCGACACAAAAATTCTCATTGGGATTAATATTTTAAATATTCTTTTAAATTTAAAAGGAAATGTTCCTTTAAAATATTCTCCTATTTTTTAAATAGGTACTTTTTACCTGGGCAATGGTTCTGTCGGGACACCAGGATCTAATAAGGAGAAGACGCCTAAAGCCGTCTAGAGATTTATCATAGGCATTTGGAAGGGGTTCCTCCTCAGGGTTTTCCTTATCAAACCAAATTTTCCACATTTTCTCATTTCTTGATATCTGAAAATACCAGGGGATAAGAAAAGTGTCACACCACAGAAAAATCTTTCAGTAAGCATTCACAGATATTTTTTCTCTTTCCGACCATTCCAGGCATGTGTGAATGCTATTCCTTGAGTATTTTTTAAAATTTTATATCCTAGCACCAAAAAGTTGAGAGTCTAAAATCAAATGTGATTTGCTCTAAAGTCAGTCTGTACTAACACCAGCCCCCGGCTCCCTCTTAAAGGAGGGAGAACCCTGGGTTGTGGAATTTCTTCTATGACTTTGTGGGAACAAATCTGCAAAGAATAGAGAAATCAATGGAAATTCATTTTCATTATTTTAAGGAAATCTGTTTTGCTCCATGAGATCCCCTATGACTAAGAACCAAGTCTCAGGCTTCCCTGGTGGCGCAGTGGTTAAGAATCTGCCTGCCAATGAAGGGGACATGGGTTCGATCCCTGGTCCGGGAAGATCCCACACGCCGGGAAGCAACTAGGCCCATGAGCCACAGCTACTGAGCCTGCGCTCTAGAGCCCTTGAGGCACAACTACTGAAGCCCGTGCACCTAGAGCCCGTGCTCCACAACAAGAGAAGCCAATGCAACGTGAACCACAATGAGGAGTAGCCCCCACTCACCACAACTAGAGAAAGCCCGCGCGCAACGAAGACCCAACACAGCCAAAAATAAATAAATTTATTATTTTATTTATCTTTTTATTTTTGGCTGCCTTGGGTCTTCACTGCTGCACACGGGCCCTCTCTAGTTGAGGCAAGCAGGGGCTACTCTTCGTTGCGGTGCACGGGCTTCTCATTGCAGTGGCTTCTCTTGTTGCGGAGCACGGGCTCTAGGTGCGCGGGCTCAGTAGTTGTGGCACATGGGCTTAGTAGTTGTGGCTCCCAGGCTCTAGAGCTCAGGCTCAGTAGCTGTGGTGCATGGGCTTAGTTGCTCCACGGCATGTGGGATCTTCCCAGACCAGGGCTCGAACCCATGTCCCCTGCACTGGCAGGGGGATTCTTAACCACTGCGCCACCAGGGAAGTCCCAAAATAAAACAAATAAATTTATTTAAAAAAAAAAGAACCAAGTCTCATTCACTTATGTTTCTTCATTTCCCAGGACCATTCTTGGAACAAAAGAAGACATTTAATACATGTTTATTATTGAAGTCTCTTGGTCAACACTCTATTAATCTACAGTAATTTGAAATATACCACTTAATATCAGCATCAAATGAATAATCACACTTGCTTCCTTTAGGCAATTGATAAAGGAGAAAAACACAGTCCATTATCATTTGAAGCTTAAAAAATCAAAGAGAGGCAAGCATTACATGGGCAAGCATCTCAAAATCATAGAATAAATCACATCTGCAGATAAACATGATCTTATGTTCTCTGGTATATTCCCTTTGATTACAGCCCCAAGTGTTTTCCTTGGAGATCTAATCAAAGGAAAAACCATTTGGGTTCATAGTTAGAAAATATCATGTAAGAATAAAAAAATAACCTCTTTCAATCATGAAACACTACATAATATGGAGGGATTTCAGGTATACAATATAATCTCCAGAAGACAGCTACTTCAATAACTGATAATGGACCAGGAAAGGTCACTAGGAGTCATCCCATGGGGGAACAAGCTAGAATGCATTAAAATCTCCCCCCCAAAAAAGCTGTTTAACCCAAAAGAATGGCTTATACCCTAATTACACGGTAATCACCAGGTATAAGCCAAAACATAAAAATATAGCAGAGCTTAAGCTTCCAGTCAATTTAAACTGGCAAAGTCAAGAAAGAGCATTAGGACAAATACCATATGATATCATTTATATGTGGAAGCTAAAATATGATACAAATAAATTTATCTATGAAACAGAAACAGACTCACAGACATAGAACACAAACTTACAGCTACCAAAGGGGAAAGGGGGTGGGGGAGGGAGAAGTTAGGAGCTTGGGATTAACAGATATAAACTACTGTATATAAAATAGATAAACAGCAAGGTCCTACTGTAAAGCACAGGGAACTATAGTCGATATCTTGTAATAAACCCTAATGGAAAAGAATATAGGTATATATATGCACAACTAAATCACTTTCTTGTACACCAGAAACTAACGTAACATTGTAAATCAACTATACTTTAATGATAAAAAAAAAAAAAAGAACCAGTGTTATGACATTTTCTGGTGAAAAAGAGCCTTCATCTGGCAGCTGAAGAAAGCCACCTTGCGGTCCATGCAGCTTCTCGCTGGTCATCAGATTCTCAAGAAGCTATTTCCTGGCTTGTCCCAATTCAACTTTCTATACCCAAGTTCCATAATACCAATATATACACAATTCATCAGGAACTTGCTGCTTATGAAAGGACAACGACTTCTAAAGATAAAAGGCCAGGTGTTTGTGTTAGATTCAGACCCAGATGCCTAGCTAAGGCAGTACAAGGAGGAGAGGAAGAAGAGAGAAACAAGAGGTAAGAATGGATATTTATTACTTAGAGGAAGGGTGTTCTTATTACTTTTCATTTGATCTTTAGAAAGACGGCAAGACCTTTTAATCATATCTAATCATTTAATCTAATTGAATCTGTTTTCCCACTCGCGGGTCTCCAATTGGTGATACTGACATATCATCCAGGTCAGCGTTGGTTAAACTTCCTAGGTAACTAATTTCTTCCTGCGAGACCAGCCTGCCATGGATGGAGTGTGCTTTAGCAGAGTATGAGCGAGCGGTGAGGAAAGTCAAGCACTGGTCATACCATTTTAAGAGTGACAAAGAAATCTCTCTCTTCCCCAAGTAGTGTAGCCAAATGATAAATCAGGAAGCTGCTCACTGTGACATGATCATAAGTTTACTCAAAGCACAAGTTACCTGATCAAGGACATCAGAAAACTGTCTAAGTTTGCTCAGTTCCACCAAATTCAGCCAGGTCATGTCCAGGATCCATTTGGCTGGTTTAGGAGGACAGGCTTTCAAGTCCAACGAGGCACCACCTTTCAAGTTAAACATATTAAGTTATTAAATTTTTCTTTCTTTACTGTAAAACAATCTCTTTATAAAAAGCTTTTGCTGAAACTATTTTAATATCAATTCTTTTACTACCTGGACATTTATTAAATTCAGAAATATAAGTCATAGTGATGAACAAGCTTTAACATTTAATAAAGGAATAGATGATTTTAGAAAAACACATTTAAGGATCAATAATATAGCTTTGGATTTAGGTAAGTAGTGGATTCTGTCTTAGCTCCACCTGGCCAAGGTCTGGGACAAGCCAGCTCATCTGTCTGGAACTCTGTTTCCAAATATGTACAACGGGAATAATGAAGCCTAGGTGTTTTGATAATGGCAGAAAATATATAAAGTGAGTGTACAGCACTCAAAACAGGATCAAGGACAAAGCAGAGGGTCACTAAATGAGCAGCTATTGTCGGCATTAAGAATTGCCAAATATTGGCACAAGCTCATTTTAAGGAGATAATTTATCTAGAAACGTTAGTAGCACTACCTGCGTTTGAACGGTTCTCCTCTATAAATCAGTATATTATTTACATCCATTTTGAGCACACCCAAGGGCCCTGTGCTATGTCACTTATTTTTCGTCAATCTACCCACAACAAACATTTCCATTTGGTACTGACGCCTATCTTTTTGCTGATGATTTACCTACGCTCACATAACTCATATAACTCTCACAGCGCCAGAAAACAAATGACAGTTTAAAAAGTTATTGTTGCCCATCCCAGAAAAACTAAATGTGTGAACAATCATATTTTAGGTCAAAGAAAGGGTTAGCAAGTCTTCTATAGGATAAAATATACTGTTCAATAAATAACATCTATTAAAATGTTTCAGGGAAAATATGCTCTAACCATAATTCTTAGAAAGATATAACCAATCCATTTGGCTACAATCTTTTTTTGAACAGAGCAGGTCATAAACAAGTAATAATACTCAAGATATTTACTGAGCCAATCTCTACTTTATTCAGGTACCATGGACCCCACGAAATTGCTGTCTTTTGCCAAATCCATCTTAGTAGACGCCCAAGGTAAGTGGAACAAGAGGTAAGTGAAGCCATTTCAGTGAAAATATTAGCTTATGAAAGCAAAACAGATTGCTTGAACACCAGGAAGCAGTTAAAGACCTAAGGACAATGCCACTGTGTTGAAAACTGTCACACCAATTTCCATGGAAACTGTCCATTTTCCAACAAACTGAAAAGAAGAATGTATTCACCACAGGATTAGGGAGAAGCTTTTCATGGAAAAGAGGGTTCCTTGCAGCCAAAGATTACTCATTGTTTAATAGAGGGTAACACTGTCATGAATATCTTGCCTGCCTCAAAAGTATAATTTGGGCAACAAAGAATGTTGTAATGGTAGGGAGTGGGGAACATATTCCTGGATAATATGGCATGAGATTAGATGGACTTTTGATGAATAAACTGCTGGGATAGGAATAATTCAAACTAAATTCTCAAGATGATTGAGAATTATGCCAGTCCCTTCATCCCTCAAACCCTTGCTTTGGGAGAAAGAAGGTTTAAATCTTTATCATTATACCTTGTAAAAGTGAAACATGCTTACAATGATTTATACAAGTTGTACCTTGTATCGTGAAGCGGCATAGCTCAGGCAGACTTAGTCATACAGCCTGATGCTTTCCCATCTTAGAGATGAGTAAATTAAAAAATCAGCATCAAAACACTGTTGCTATCTAAATAACATTTTCAAACAAGTGATTTTAAAGTCCTTACAGAAAGAGTTCATGTCATTGGGTAGCTTTCACCAACATAACTAACAAAGGGAAATCTTATGAAACTCTGTGTCCTAAAGGAGTACAAGAAATAGCTGTTGAATGCCAAAGTCCCACAAAATCCTGTCCAACCTATGCAAACCTCAGACTAATCGAAATAAACTAAAAAAACTAAAGATAATATAACAATGCCTATCATCTGTTGAGCTATTCTGTGTGCCAGGGTTTATATAAGTTGTGCGAATTCTCAATAATCCTGTTATGTAGATTTGACTATCTTTGTTTCATAGCTGAGGCAACTGAAGCTTGAAAAGTGTAAATAACCTGATCAAAACCACTCATCCAGAAGGTGGCAAAGCCACTATTTTCCCTTAGAGTCTTCCCAACTCTAAATCCCATGTTTGTTTCGATCACGCCAAACTGTAACACACTTTACAGTATTTCTGGACACTATGTTCAATGTCATTTCCATAGGGAAATGCATCTCACGCCTGAATTGAGGGTGTCAGGAACAACTTTCCCATAGGAAGCTCCATCAGCTGGAGGACCAGAGTCACTGAGGCCAGAAATCATTTATATACGAAGGACTCACTGAAGAAGGCACCTCCTACACCTACATGTCCATCTAAGGTGATGTCTCACCAGACCATTCATCTTCCATGTGCTCTGATTTAGGACACTTGGAACAAAAAGAAACCTAAGGGTCAAGGGTTCAACGTTTAGAAACAAGAGAGAGAAAGAGAAAGAGAGATCATCCACAAATCATAATTTCTGAGTTTTCAAGTCTAACTAAATAAGTCTTTACTGCTACCATAAGATACATAGATATAGTTATAGATGCATAAGCATAGGTATATGAACATGAATATGCATTTGTGTATGTATAAGTATGACTCTGACCTACACACCCCCATGTATGCCCTTCTCTACTGCCCCCATTGGGATCCTCTTCAAGTTCCTCTGCAAATCTACTCTCTATGTAGGTGAAGTCAATGAAAATCCACCCCTCCAAAGATAAAGTTGTACCTTAGCTTTAAAGATAAGCCTTTGTTTAAAAAGGTAGAGTAGATAAAACCATTTCGAGCCTAGCATCATTTCCACTGTTCCTTTAAATACTTTTTGTCCAGACATTCAAGAATGTGACAGCAAATGTGTGTTTCCCAGCCTTCCATGGCAGAGGGGACCCGTCTGTGATCAATGCTACAATAGATACAGAGGAAATATCCATGGGATGAGTGGCATGGTCACCTCACCCACTCTGCTCCAGCCACCCTGGTTGCTTTGCTTTGCCTTCATCATAGGACGCCCTCTCCCACTAGAGGCATTGATGTCACCTCCTCAACCTTCAGCACTTTCTCTAAACGTCCCCAGGACCAGCATCCCCTGGTCCCTCAGGTCTTGGCCACCTGTCCATCTCTCGGGAATCCTACCCAATGAGAGATCCCATTAAATATCCCATTAAAAATTTTAAACCTTCCCCACTCCACATACTAAACATTCCCCAACTCCCTTATCCTTCTCCGTTTTTCCATAGTGCTTACTAGCTCCTCACACACTGCACAATTTACTTACTGTTTATTATGTTTCAAGCGCCTATCTGTGTCCTGGCATGCAATAGTTTCCCAATAAATATTCATGCAATTAATGAACAAATAAAATAGCTCAGACTTCCCTGGTGGCGCAGTGGTTAAGAATCCACCTGCCAATGCAGGGGACACGGGTTCGATCCCTGGTCCAGGACAATCCCACATGCCATGGAGCAACTGAGCCTGTGCACCACAACTACTGAGCCCGCATGCCACAACTACTGAAGCCCGCACGCCTAGAGCCCGTGCTCCACAACAAGAGAAGCCACCACAATGAGAAGCCCGCACACCACAACGAAGAGTAGCCCCCGCTCGCCGCAACTAGAGAAAGCCCGTGCACAGCAACGAAGACCCAACACAGCCAAAAATACAAAGATTAATTAATTAGTTAATTGATTTTTTTAATGTTAAAAAAAATCTCACATAAATGCAATCTTCAGTGAAATGCAAGGAAACTGCTATTGCTAAAAAGAAAAATGCACAAGACCTTCACTATAATTCCTACATCTGCACAATGCTTTCTATTCTAATATTGACCTTTAATAAGGGTGAGAAACTCTTCATGCTTGACTCGGTTCCTCTGCATGTCAATCTTTAGGGTAAGCAGCAGGGTGAAGAGAAATTTGTGCCCCTCGTACAAACCCCGAGCCGTGTACTTATAAACCTCATAGGTCATGTGCTCAATGATATTAGCGATCCTCTTGCTTGTAATTGGGCTCTTGACAGACCTGGAGAAGAGAACATTTAAATCAGCCTTGTCCCACCCTTTTCAATTGTCCCTAAAAACAACGCCTTTAATGGAAAATAAGTAACTCTGGAGGACCAATTCTTATTTTTTACACATCAAGAGTAAGCCTCCTAAATCTAAAATAACAAGCACTCTCTCCACATGAAATAACAGAATCCTCCATGTTGTCTGAATCAATTTTACCTGCACAGTATTATCACTCACAACAATGTCTGGGGAATTTTCTTGTTTAACAGAAACTTGGGGAAACCAAAGGAATCGATCAGTGGATGAATAGTTGGTAGAGCTTTCTCTAAGCATAAAATGACAAATCAGAATGATTTGTTAACACACTGGTAATTACACTCAACTTAGATTTAAAGAAAAAGAAGCAGCTTAGTTGCAAAGGGAAAATAAGTTATCAATGTAATGTCACCGTTCTAATCCACAGATACAGAATTCAGCTTGGCTTCCTGAGTACAGACATACCTGGCCAAGGAAAGGTCAAACAAGCCAAGAAACTGGCGGAGCGAAGTCTGATACATCTCACTAACCAGGCACATTTCCGTGATGAGGAAGTAGAGGATGCTGCCCCGAGTAGCAACTAAAAGACAAAGAGCAACGATGCACTTGCTACAGGCGCAGAAAATAAATGACCCATGCACAGATCAGTCTACATGCTAAATGAAACACGTTTTATTTGTACGTCTTAGTAATGACTATCTACCAACAATGGGAGTCTAGAGCAATGTCATCATATATATTTAATTCTTCTTTGTAAGCTTTGAACAAGTAGTCTGCTATTTGGGTTCATTAAATGATACTTTCTGTTTTAGAATCTCTAGATTCCTTATAAATAAATTTTATTACACTCTTTCATAGGTAGAAAAGACAAACAGTGGGACAGCATGGATTGTATTGTAACATCCGGCAAACTGTGTAGGCATTGTTAAGGACCTCATTCTTAAGCTCCGTGAGGAAGCCCTGACTAAACCTGGCCTCAAGGTGGTAAGCCAAGGCATCGCAAAGATGACACTCCTGACTCTCCACCAGTAGATATTGTTTCAATTATTTTTCCAAAAGGCATGATAAATTACTAAAGGAAATTGAATTCTTTTAGCAGGTTCCCTTTATAACCCATGAACAACACTGATTTGCTGATCTGTGGATAAGGTTGAAGAGTTCCCATGAGACCAGAGAACTACCTGGACTCATGGGAACTCTACAGGACTACAAACAAAATACAGGCTTATTGTTACCAAATGATAAACAACTAGTGAACAGCCCACAAGTGCAGCACAAATTCCTCAGACTTCACTAGTTTGTAGTCGGAGGTCTTTAATAATTCTCCTCTTTACTTTCTGGTTTAAAAATAAGTTCACAGGAACCTTAAAGAATTTGCCAATAACATGAATTATAAGCACCTAGAAAATTTACACCATTATAAAATTTCTTCATCTCAATTTTACTGAATATTTAAAGAAATGCCACACAACACAAATGGCCACCCCACGTTGCATAGTTGTTTTCATAACATCCTTACTTCAATTTCTCTAATTCTCATTTCTCGCTTCATTTTCCTGTGACATTTGTCTTTCATTACCAAACTCACCAGGTCTATATTCCTCCCGGGCTGAGTTAATTTGAATTTCTGTCTCAGCTGAAATTTCCAGCTTCTTGGTTACCTCCTCAGCTGTCTTTTTTGTGTTACTCAACACAAGGATGATACTCTCATCTTCCACCAGGGACCCCTGGGTACTGGTCAGACGGTAAAGCAAATTATCTTCTAGCTCCTTCATTCTCCTCTTGTTTGCAGTTACATCTTCCATGAGATGAGTTCTTTCTTTCTCCAGTTCCTGTTAATTTGCATAAATATATTTTTTTCTTAATGAACACCTATGGTTTGGCCATTCCTTAAAAAGTTTACCTATGGGGCTGCTCTCGAGTTCCTGTACTGTAGTTATCATATTTGACTGCAGGAAATATGGACATCAAAATTAGAGGAGGAGAATTAATGGAGGAAAGAAGAATTGGTGGCAAACAATGTAAAATGTGCTAAAAATATTACCAGTATTAACTATTTATCATCTATTTATTTCCTAAAGTCAACTCATTTTTAAGGGACTTCTGTGATCATATTTACTCCTGTTTTGAAACTGAAATTTATCTGAAGACAATATATGCGTCTCAGATTAAATACATTTACCTCTGTTTGGTTTCTTGTTTAAAAGAGCTCTATTGTTGTTTGAATGTGATTATTCTCAACTTGTGTGTTGAAACAGTATCCAACTCTGTGACAAGCAAGTGTCCAAAAGTTAGGCAAGCAAACTGCGCTGCTACCGCAGGTACATTTAAATTGAAAAATCATCTTGACCTGAAAAGAATAGATGCTGTCCTCTCCAAGAGAAGGGACATTCTGAATCCTTCCTAAAAGACTTTTATGGGTAGCTGGGGAGAGAATGGCTTTGGAAGATTATTGCCCTTATTGGCCATTCCTTCCTTTTGGTAGTTTGGAGAGGGAGAGACAGTGAAAGAGAAGGAAAGAAAACATGGGGTTGGTGAGGGTGAGGGAAGGAGGAAACGGCCATGACACTCAACAAGCCAAGGGCAGCAGGAAACCCAGAGGCTGGGAGATGTTGCCAGCACCAAGTCAAATTGTACATGAAAGTCAAATTGTTTCATGAGAGACTCTAACTTGAAGTTAATAAAAGATTCAAAAGAGGAAAAGACAATGAGGAAATAGAATTTAAAATTGGAAGAGAAAGATACGCATTAGCCAGTTTGCTTGAAAAGCTTTCTAAATATAGTGTCCATTGACAAGGTACCTATGCTTACCTGCATTACTAAAGTTACGCACATTTCAGTGTAAATACAATATGGGGAAACGAGGGTTAAATGCAGGTGACTTGAACAGGAGAGCACTGTCGGCACTTCCAGGTGTGCGGGTACCTGGGCATGTGATACCAAGCTCACACTGCTAGAGCAGCTTCAGAAAGGTAAATACTCAGTTAGGTACTCTGGATATGGCTCAGCAGGTTTTGTAGATTCTACCCCCTATCGAGAAAACTACAAATCTAAAGTTATATGCAGTGATGAATCTCACGAAATCATATAAAACATAATAGGACTATTCATTAATTATGTGATTATTTCCTTTCTTTCTAATAACATATAAATTACTTAATAGTTATGCTCCAAGGATTTTTTGGTTCATTGATACATTCTGCATCTCTTAGTACAATGTCCGATACGTAGTAGGCTCTCAGTATTGCCCGGTGAATGATTAAATGCTATACCCCTTTTCAAACTGATACACTGAAACACATTAGTGTACCAGAAAATCTAGTCGTGTCGTATGCCAGAAATACAGACATGAAAATTCTCCCTTTGTAACAAAAACCATGAAGTTAAAAATAAAGGTCATGGTAGCAAAACTGCACGAAGGCAAAAAGCAAAGAGCACTGGCCTCTGCTGTATGTTCTAGCTAGTTAATCACCATTGGTTGAACAGTTATGGTGGGTGGGACCCTACCAGGCTCCCAACTCATGCTCTGAGCACAGTGAGTCAGGTCCTGGAACATTCTAGAAAAAAGAAAACTTCCCTCTTTAAGCAAAACAAAAGCTCAAACTTGCATCAATTCTTAATTCTTTGAGATACAGCAATGCAATTAAGACCTGCTCTTACTGTCTTTGCTTCCATGTGTTATTTGGTTACATTTGAAAGCTTCCTTACTGGTCATTTTATTTATTTATTTTTTTAACATCTTTAGTGGAGTGTAATTACTTTACATTGCTGTGTTAGTTGCTGCTGCATAACAAAGTGAATCAGCTATACATATACATATACATATATCCCCATATCCCCTCCCTCTTGCGTCTCCCTCCCACCCTCCCTATCCCACCCCTCTAGGTGGACGCAAACCACCGAGCTGACCTCCCTGTGCTATGCAGCTGCTTCCCACTAGCTACCTATTTTACATTTGGTAGTGTATATATGTCCATGTCACTCTCTCACTTCGTCCCAGCTTACCCTTCCCCCTCCCGGTGTCATCAAGTCTATTCTCTACATCTGCATCTTTATTCCTGTCCTGCCCCTAGGTTCTTCAGAACCATTTTTTTTTTCTTTTAGATTCCATATACATGTGTTAGCATCCAGTATTTTTCTCTACCTGACTTACTTCACTCTGTATGACAGACTCTAGGTCCATCCACCTCACTACAAATAACTCAATTTCGTTTCTTTTTATGGCTGAGTAATATTCCATTGTATATATGTGCCACATCTTCTTTATCCATTCATCTGTTGATGGACACTTAGGTTGCTTCCATGACCTGGCTATTGTAAACAGTGCTGCAATGAACATTGGGGTGCATGTGTCTTTTTGAATTATGGTTTTCTCAGGGTATATGCCCAGTAGTGGGATTGCTGGGTCATATGGTAGTTCTATTTTTAGTTTTTTAAGGAACATCCATATTGTTCTCCATAGTGGCTGTATCAATTTACATTCCCACCAACAGTGCAAGAGGGTTCCCTTTTCTCCACACCCTCTCCAGCATTTATTGTTTGTAGATTTTTTGATAATGGCCATTTTAACTGGTGTGAGGTGATACCTCATTGTAGTTGTGATTTGCATTTCTCTAATGATTAGTGATGTTGAGCATCCTTTCATGTGTTTGCTGGCAATATCCTTACTGGTCATTTTAATTCATTTATTTACTAGATAATAATCTTATATTTGAGATAATGTAGAAATTAGTATACACAAGTGACATTCAATGGTTACTATAAAATTCCTTTCCATGGGCAGTTATAATAAATGCACTCACAATATGGTTACACTAGGAAACAAAGTGATAATAAAATTAAATGGAAAGAATTCAAGTATTTTTATTGCCATATTCTCAAATTTTACACACTCTCATTATCGTTTCTGAGTTCTTAAAGGTGAGCCTGATAAAAGTCCGCACATGAAGACAGGTAAGGGAAGGAGAGTAAAACAGTGAGAAGAGTGAGCATTTTGACATCAGGAAGACACGTTTAAATTCTAACACCCAGGACTTATTAACTGCATGACCTTGGCCATGTTATGCAAGTCTATAAGCCTCAGTTTCTTCATCTGCAAAATGGACATAAAAACAGCTCAGAGAGTGATTGTAAGGATATCATTAGCAAAGAAGCTCAAACCAGTGACTGGATCATGACAGCTGCTCAGAAGACGTCTCTTCTCTCTATCCCCTTCCTTCACTCGTTTCCAGCATGGATTTTTCAGATGCATTGTAATATTTATTTGGAAATGAGTAGTTTGAAAAGTAAAATTATAAGTTGGTACAAAATAAATCACACTTTAGAATTTCACCTATCATTGTAAAAGCATAATAAAGGAGCTGAAAGGGATTTTTTTTAAGGAGAACTTTCTAATCTTGCACTTACAATGTGAAGGATGCATGCTTTC
Source organism: Delphinus delphis (assembly GCF_949987515.2). Lineage (NCBI taxonomy): Eukaryota > Metazoa > Chordata > Mammalia > Artiodactyla > Delphinidae > Delphinus > Delphinus delphis. The sequence goes on along the minus strand of NC_082685.1, from coordinate 161,429,680 downwards.
ATGTCTGCTGGAGATGAGACCATGGGCTATCAAATCTGAAATCTGCACCAAGTATTACTGAGCCTTCCTGCATAAGCCTTCCTCCATTTTTTTCCAATTACATAGCAATTGCACTAATGTAGGCTTTAATTACTGCTCGGGGGACTACACTAACCATAACTGGTCTCCCCACTGATCTTTTGCTCTGCCATCAGCCCCTTTTCTGCTCCCAGTCATAGACCTTTCCTTTACTATTTGGAAAGGTCCAAAATTTTCAACATAGTTTGCAAAACCTGTTACAACCTACATTTCCATTCTCATCTCCACTTGAGAACTACAGGATTGAGACTAAAATTATGCCTCCACAGTGCTTATGAAAACCATTATTAAGAAAATGAACATACTTACTAGTAATACATACAACAAAGTACAAATTATTCCTTTCCTGATTTTAAAGATAGTAAGTAAAAGCTTGAACATTATTGAGTTGATTATGGTCAATTTAATGTCATTGTTAACAACATTAATTAAATAAAATTGTCACTTAAAGAAATGCTTATATTCCCAAAGGATTAAAATAAGGCTAAGGAGTACATTTCCCCCATAGTTTGAAACTGATGAAATAATATACTCTAAAGTAAATACTACAACCTAAAGTAATATTTGGAATTCCAAAAGCAAACTATTCATTAAATAGCACACCAGTGGCCAAACAGTAGAATAGAACAATAGTTATGGGGCAAAGAAAGATACCTCTGAAAGAAAATAGAACAATTGCTATTTGCTTTTCATTTGAGTTTTAAAAATGGAAAACCTATGGGATAAAGTTTTAGGCATATTTTCATTTGTATGACAGATTTAAACATATTTCTGTTGAACTACAACTTTAGTTCCATAATACAGTTCTTTTACAAATTAATACGAAGGGGCAAAATTAATCAAAATAATTTTGTCTATTAGCATTTTTCCCACCAAAGGGATTATCTCTTAGCGCGCACACACACACACACACACACACACACACACACACACACACACACATTTGTGCTATGTATTGTATACATTAAGACCACAATGTAAAAATTTTATATAAACTGTGATAATGTGAAAAGTATCCCTGAATTGAATAAGAAAGTACATCAGTGATTCAGTACAACTTCATGAAATGTACTATTGATCAATTACATGATCAAACGTTAAGTGGCTCAACAAGGATGCAAATGAAAACTCAAGTTCTTTCTGTTCATAAACTTCAACTATAACCAAAGTTTTGGAATCAATAAAAGGAAATAGATGACAGCCTTCCACAGTTCTCATTTTTAACATATCACCCAGGCTTTATTCCCAAAGATTCTTTCTCTCTGTAACTTGCACTGGTAATTAAAATGAAAGATTAAACAACTGAACTCAGAAACAGATTTATTTTTTCTCCACCACCTGTAGGGCGCGGTCAGCTAACTGCTACGCGGCAGGAAGCTGAAATAAGTTGAGTCATCCTTCCTGTGGCCACTGCGCTTGCGCTAAGTATACTAATGAGGTTTTAAAGTAGCGACCTATCCGATGCTGGCTCACAAATCGCACCATCGGCGAAAGCCAATCACAGAGCGACACATGTTCTTAATCCCTATATAAGCAGACTGCTATAGGATTGCGGGGTCTTCCTTCCATCTTTCTTCAACCAAGCTGTGCTCCAATAAAGTGTGATACGAGAAGAATCTTGCGTGTGGCGGCTCGTTATTCTGCCGGTCAGAAACGGCTCGCCGCAAGTGGTGCCGAAACCCGGGAACTTCGCGCCCTGCATGGAGGACCGATTCAGAACTCGACACACGGAGTGGTAACCGTCGGTGAGTAGTCCAGTCAGGATCAAGATCCGATCTGGGTGCCATCAAGACTGACGAGAATTGTTGAAGAAAACTTCAGAGAAGATGCTGAGCTGGATGTTCCTGATGATTCTTAATCGAAGTCTTTGTATTAGTTGGAATTCCACAAAGGATTATTCAAATTGTGCAACTGAGTGCTGCCGGGCTGGAGCCCGTTGCCTTTGGAGATTTTGCCTCTTGGCTCTCTTCTGCCTTTTCCTCCTTTGGGGAGTGGGTGGGGGTAGGAATCTTTGGAGTCTGCTGTGTATTTGGGATTATGCTGTGTCTCTGGTTGGTCTGTCGTGTGCGCATTAGGGCACATCGAGATAGGGTCCTGCTCACTCAGGCACTTCTGGCTATTAATGAAGGAGATTCTCCCGCAGCCTGGCTCTCCGCCCTGAATAATTCGAAATGATTGCCCTTGCACAGAGAGGCCTTGTCGCCATTGCACCTCTATAGGGAGTCATCCATTGTCCTGATTGCCCTTGCACAGAGAGGCCTTGTTGCCATTGCACCTCTATAGGGAGTCATTCATTGTCCTGATTGCCCTTGCACAGAGAGGCCTTGTCGCCATTGCACCTCTATAGGGAGTCATTCATTGTCCTGATTGCCCTTGCACAGAGAGGCCTTGTTGCCATTGCACCTCTATAGGGAATCAGCCATTATTCTGAGTCAGCCTTTGCACCCTGCAGCCCTTGTTGGCATTGCACGCAGGAAGGTGTCTCAAAACATGCCAACGGAAAACTGCCCTCGAACAGTGAGCACATCATGAGGTGAACACTTGTACGGGCTACATTCTGCTTGGTGTTCTAATAAATAAAAAAGGGGGAGATGTAGGGCGCGGTCAGCTAACTGCTACGCGGCAGGAAGCTGAAATAAGTTGAGTCATCCTTCCTGTGGCCACTGCGCTTGCGCTAAGTATACTAATGAGGTTTTAAAGTAGCGACCTATCCGATGCTGGCTCACAAATCGCACCATCGGCGAAAGCCAATCACAGAGCGACACATGTTCTTAATCCCTATATAAGCAGACTGCTATAGGATTGCGGGGTCTTCCTTCCATCTTTCTTCAACCAAGCTGTGCTCCAATAAAGTGTGATACGAGAAGAATCTTGCGTGTGGCGGCTCGTTATTCTGCCGGTCAGAAACGGCTCGCCGCAACCACCAATAACAATGGTGATAACAATGTCTATTTAGTGTCTTTATTAAGTTATTTCCCATGTCAGTTCCACCAAGTTTAGGTCCTTCCAGCTCCAAAAGAAATAAATCATACACCTGTTTGCTCATCCAAAATTCTGAACAAGGATGACACTTGAGGCTTTGTATTGTGCGGCTAGTAGAAGCTGTTAATTGATATTAATATTTTTCTCCTAATAGTACATAGTTTTCTTTGAGATTCTTTCTTATTCTCTAGGATCAAGGTGAGGGTGACCCGAAGAGACCAGGTTTCTTTAAAGGAAAGTTTCTGGAAGGCTACTGGTTTGCTGCCTATTTAAAATGGTCTTGATACATCACCTTCTGATGACAACAGCAGGCCGTCTAAATATACTCACAGGTACATCAGGTGAACAATTGAATATGACCTTGATGTGAACTTGAACAGCCCATGCATTTAAAAAGACTGCCTTGAAGCACACAGAAAAGTATAAAGTCAGTTAAAAATCTGCCTTCCTTTTGCTTTCATAGGCTCTGAGGTTTCCCTTTGTCTCTTAAACAAACAAACCTGCTCAGGCTGTACAGCTGAGCATTCATGAGACCAGATCCTGCATGATAATAAGGTTCCTCACTGCCTGTATTCCCAGAACACTGGACAGCTGGTGAATTTATGGACTCAAAGAACTAAGAGTAGCCTTTCCCTTGTATCCTAAGTTACTGTTCCAAGCTGCCTTTCACAAGAAGAATCAACAGACCAGTGAAAGCATAAGTCATCCTGACTGAAGATGTTCACCATTTGTTTCAATGCTCCCTACATGTAGGGAATTTCTTAGATGCTTTCCAACATCAACTTCCTATCTGTGGGATCTTCCTAGCTTTCAAGAGCCCCCCCCCTTGGCCCAAAAACATTTCATATTGATATTTTTACCATCACCCAAGATGTGATCATAGTAAGAGAGACTTCCAGGTCGCTGAAGTCAAAGAAACAATTTGGACTTAACGTTTTAGATCTGTATCCATAGGCATAGACATAGGCTCTTTTCAACTGAGTCACTAGATGATAAAAAAAAAATACCCTGAAAGCACCAGAGACCAGCTCAGACCCACTTGCCACCACCCAGGCTGAAAAGATTCAGCAAAGTGAGCAAATTCAGGAGCACGGTGGGCAGAAAAGATGCTGCAAAAGGAAAAGCTGCTGGCAGAAAGGAGGCTACTTAAAATCCATCACAAATAAGTCTAGCAGCTCACTTTGCTTTAGAGAAAAAAAAAATACAGATTACGTGTTGTATTCTAACGTGGTTCAGGGTAAAATGACTATTAGAACAGAATGAGTGTCACGTCACTCTGACCACACTTTTGTGAGAATCATTTCCTTTGAGACTGGGACAAATTCTGATAATGAGATGATGGTAAGAGAAGAATGTCTGAAGGCACCCAACTTTCCCAGGAAGTAAGAAAAAGCCTGGCCTGGGATCCATTACTGGCTTTTCAAGGCTGTTCAAAATCTTCCAGTGAGCTTCAAGTGCCCCATACTTCATCTTAAAACTCTGCTGCAACAATTACAGCTCAGTCCTGGAGTTGTTGCTGTGTTTTGTGGCAACCAAAAATCTGGGAAGCCAAATTATTTTTTTCCAAGGAGACTGTATTCATCTCAGCTGAATCGTAGGAAAGCCGAGGACAAGGATATTATTCAAAGTGCTATCAAAGCCCCTTATCTACCTGAAGCCAGCACTACAGGTGAAAGCAGAGCCTACGGTACGGACAATGAATACTGCCCGAGGACTCTCAGGGATGCCCCGGCTCCACAGATATGCTGTTGATCAAGAACCCCTGTCCTTCCTGAAATAAGGGTGTGGCAGCGCTAAACTTCTTCAACCACCTCTACTGAGATTCCAAAAATAAACAAGTAGATATTTGGAAGGATGTTATTTCTTCAACAGCCAGTCTGTGGTAGGAACGCTAGCATCGGTTCCTGCCATACTGAGGTCACCAACCATGTGAATTTATGAAGTTGGATTAAAGGCTTTGAATGCAATTTCCAACCGTATAACTCTATGATTTATGTACAACAAATTAAAACGTAAACAGAGAAGATTCATAAAAAAGGAAGAGGGGAAGAGAGAGAGAGAAAGAGAGAAACATAAGGAAGGGCTCAGAAGGCCAAGCATGGTACGACATACAGAAAAGGTAAAAAGAATGGGAGGGACAGATTTCAAAGGTTTTGCCAATAGATTTAACCTAAATAACTCTTTAGGTCAGTGTAGAAGGGAGGTATAAAGTAAACCAAACTCCACATTGCCATCGAACTCAGGAAAAAAATCAATAGCAACTTTCAGAGTTCACGCAGTTTCACCAAAGCAGTCCTATTAAAATCCTCCAGATTTCTTTCCTTAAGGCTCAGATGTTCCCTGGAGAAAATGGTGACTCAGAACACAGAAGTTATAAATTATTGGCCATCTTTCATTGAGAGAAAACAGATATGGAGTTATGCTTAGAGCATAATGAATCCGGTAGCCCTCAGAAGGTGCACAGCGAAACCTAGTGTCACCAACTTCTATCTTCTCACAACATACACAGAGCTCTCTTGGATAACAAATAAGAATTGGCAATGTCATGTTATCTGAGTAAAACATTTTAATTTTATATTCCAAAAGCATAATAATAAATCAAATGAAAGAAAATCTAGATGTGTACTAGAAAGCTAAAAATCAACAGGTGACTAGAATTAATAATAGAACAAACTTCAGAAAAATAAAGTAATATAAATCCAGAACAATGATACTGAGACTGATAGTCTCATAGTTACACCAGTCCCCTATATAAAATCAATTGATGATCTATATGATTTACGTGATGCAGATGCAACATACTGGGTAGATAATTGGTTAGTAGTTATTTAAGACACTTGGAAATTAATAATGGAAGAAACATAGGAATTAAAGGAGGAGACTCAATCCTATTACAACTTTCATCATATCATTTTTGTCAATGAAAAAATCGCAACATAATGCAGAAAGCGGTAGGGCCATACTTCACTCACCTGCTTCTCTGTGAGAATGACTCTCCCCAGTAATTGATCTTCTAGACCTTTCATGGTGACAGTGAAGTCAATGATGGAGGTCCGCGCACTTATTTCAGGGGTGTAGGCTGGATTGGGCAGCTTGGTGGTAATGTAGAGTCTGAAGCCATCCATCACATCTACCTCTTTGTCACCGACCTTCACCTTTTTTATAAAAAAAAAAGTTAAAAGTCATAAAACAGAGATACACCTTACTGTGTGCTTTTTGTATAGGATCCAGTATTGCTTTTAACAGCTGTGTACCTAGAGATCATCTGTATACTAAAAAAGAAATGGTCATTAGGCATTCACAGGGCTTTAAGCCACTAGGATGAAAGGAAAGAAGGATGGAAATAAGAGAGGAAGGAAGCGAGGGAGGGAGGGAGGGAGGGAGGGAGGGAAGGGGGGAAGGAAGGAAGTTAATTCAATATACACCATACAATATATAGAGAATTTATCACCAAAATTGTTGTGATCATACTGCAGAAGTGAGATGGGTTCCCCATCCAAAATTTGGTTCAGAAGTCAAGACTGATGATGTCACTCATGTAACAAAAAGATATGAAAATGTTTATTATTCACATGAGACTTTCTGGAAATATTAGGGTAGGCTCCCAAACAGGTCCAAAAAAAACCTCACTTGAGAGAGTAGGGAGGGGAAGCTGTTTTAGAGTTTTATGGTGGTTACCCAATGGGGCTGGGATGAAGTTTCCCAGACATGGTCATGAGCAGAGAGCTGCATGATTTGAACTTCCCACCAGTGCCAAAGGAGAGTGGACCCACGTTTTCTTATCAGCTTGCCCTGGGGATGGAAGGGGAGAGGGTCACGACAGGGCTTGAAAACTGTCCGAAGTCAAACATCACAATGGAGTCAGACTTTATTATACAAGTGAAGTAGATATTCCTATAAAGACGGCTCTTGATCCCAACTCAGGAAGCGTAGAAAAGCAAATGCCTCAAATTTGAATTGCTGCCTATTGAGAAACTGTCACCTATGTCACATTTACCTGGCCTCATGGTAATTATTCTGCACATTGTCATCTATAGGTTTAACCTACCTTAAAGGTAGACCCGGTCTTAATGAAGTTTCTCTCCAGAACATTATCCAGGGCTGGATCTAGTTCCTCCGCAACATCTTCGATAAGCAAGGGCCTTCCAAGAGAAAGACTGTCCTCTAGGTGGTTTCTGAAGTACTTGTGATTTAGAGATGTGATCTAGAAAGAAGATCGAAATGCTGCTCTAAACTGTTTCCATTCTTCACTTTAGCAAACCATCAATCCCTTATTTATTTTTTTTAATTGAAGTATAGTTGATTTACAATGTTGTGTTAGTTTCAGGTGTACAGCAAAGTGATTCAGTTATACATAATTTTTTTCAGATTCTTTCCTCTTATAGGTTATTACAAAATGTTGAGTATAGCTACCTGTGCTCTACAGTAGGTCCTTGTTGGTTATCTATTTTATATATAGTAGTGGGTTTATGTCAATCCTAAACTTCTAATTTATCCATCTCCCCCACTTTTCCCCTTTGGTAACCATAAGTTTGTTTTCTATGTCTGTGAGCCTGTTTCTGTTTTGTATATAACTTCATTTGTATCATTTTTTTTTACATTCCACATATAAGTGATATCATATGATATTTGTCTTTCTCTGTCTGGCTTACTTCACTTTGTATGATAATCTCTAGGTCCAGCCATGTTGCTGCAAATAGCATTATTTCATTCTTTTTTATGGCTGAGTAATATTCCACTGTATAAATATACATCTTCTTTATCCATTCCTCTGTTGATGGACATTTAGGTTGCTTCCATGTCGGAGCTATTGTAAACAGTGCTGCAATGAACATTGGGGTGCATGTACCTTTTTGAATTATGGTTTTCTCCAGATATATGCCCAGGAGTGGGACTGCAGGATCATATGGTAGCTCTATTTTTAGTTTTTTAAGGAGGCTCCAGAGCATTTGACTGCATCATTCCCTTTTACTGACAAGCAAGTAAAGGTTGTATGGCAATGTTGCCTTTTCCTCACCACCACCATATTTGTGACAAATAATCATGGAATAATTATGAAGAGTCTTTATAAAGTGCTGTATACTTAGTGTGATATAGCTCCACCCTGCTCTGTTTATGAATGAGGGCCCTAGGACCTAACAGAAGGGAGTCTGAAACCTTTGAAAGACGGCACTGGAGAGATCAACAAGAATGCAAATAATGCAATTTTTAGAAATCATTTCTAAATACTAATATCTAAATATTAATAATAAAATTATTTCTAAATATGAAATATTTCTTTATTCTCAGATACTTGTTGATCTGGGTCACTAAAATTGATTAGTAGCATAAATAGACTCAAACCCAGATTACCTGGAGTTCATTTTGGTTTTCTTTATTTTTAACCCAGATCTTCCCTTGAGTCTGTGGATCTATTAACAAAGGGTAGCGAGATGCCTTTGTGACAATAATTCCATTCTGAATGGACAGGTCATCGTTTGGCAGGCCTTGGAGGTTCCATTCACTAATGGTAGGAGCATCAATCAACATCTCATTGAGATTTAGGTTGTCTCCAAATGGAATTTTCCGGGCTTTCATTTCCTTCTGCCAGTCATTTAACAGCAAATTGCGAAATTCTTGGTTAAACGGACCAGAATAAGATAGGAAAGCTGTAGCCAACAACACATCCCCTAAAACGGAAAATGAAACATCATTGAAATACTCTGTGATCAGCCCTGTAATTGTGCAGAATGTTAGAAATGAAAAAAAAGACAACCATTCTTTCAAACGAAATTTCAGAAACCAAATTGTAACCACAAGTTGCTGTGTCTTGTGAATAGCCGTAGCTTAGTTCATTGTTAATGAGTCCACATGGTCCACCAAGTAATAGCTGCTAGTAGTCACGCACCAGATTACGTTGACTCTTGTTGGATATGAGAGGATGATTTCCGAGTTTAAGAGATACACCAAAACCTCAGAAGACAGAGCCTCCGTTCTAAGTGACCTTGATCGATATGGTCATTCACTCGTGGGAGAATTCAAAAATGACCTGATAATAAGAGGTTGAAATCTAATAAGCGTTGCCTAAATGCCAGACCAATATTCATCCTTTTGAAATAGCTGGACACACACACACACACACACACACACACACAGAGGAATTTGAAGTAATAGAGTGCTGATGGGTATTCTGATTAAAACTTAAGTTGCTCACTCCCTATCATAGTCAACACGTAATCTCATTAATAAAGGAATTACATACCTACAAGTCTTTTAGTTTGTGCAGCAAACTCCTTGCTCTGCTCTGTCCATCTTTCTTTTTCCCCTGCCAGTCCCCCGATCAGCGCGGAAGCGGTCTGCATTTTATGTCTGCACCTCTCTGCATCTTCAAGCAAGGTCTAAAAACAGATAGAACCAGAAGAAAACCTTTGTTCAGATAAATGTATCCTGGAGCTCAAAAACATAATTTTAAAACATCGTATGTTATCTTCCTTTCTGAGATATGTGAGCCACTTATTCCACAGGAAACGTTAGATTCCATTTCTGTGGGTCTGTCTCAGCCCAGCCTGTGTCTTAAGCCCTATCTATGGAACATAGATGGATTCCTCAGGAGGGACCCTGAGCCAATGGGCAAACCCTCCCCAGATGTTAATAAACTGAGAAACAATGGAGATTTGCATCATTTATGATGTTCGTATCAAAAAATTAGAAATAAAGTATCAACATACATGCTAATATCACATAGCACAACAAAATGTAAAGAAATACATATCCCTACTTAAAAATGAGGAATATTTCTCATGTTAAAGTTCTAGCATCAGTACTGCTTTGCCTAACTGCCCATCTCCTTTTACTTTAGGTGAAACTTTAGATTGTCTTCAGGTTGTGGAGTCCTGAAGCATTCACAAATGCTGGCCACACTGACTTAGTAGGTCCCTCTCTGCTGTTCTTGTGTCAGTAAAAGACCTTTAACCGGACTTCCACACACTATTGCACTCAGGGCTTTGTTCTTAATAACAAATGGCTCCAGGGGCTTCCCAGGTGGTGCAGTGGTTGAGAGTCCGCCTGCCGATGCAGGGGACGCAGGTTCGTGCCCCGGTCCGGGAGGATCCCACATGCCACGGAGCAGCTGGGCCCGTGGGCCATGGCCGCTGAGCCTGCGCGTCCGGAGCCTGTGTTCCGCAATGGGAGAGGCCACAGCAGTGAGAGGCCCGCGTACCGCAAAAAAAAAACAAAAAACAAATGGTTCCATTTCTCTATGTTGAAAAGACAGCTGCTAATTCTATTTGTAAAAATGTATACTTATGGTACAATAATGGATATGGCTAAAGATTTGGCTATGTGACCAGTCACTGGAAGTTCACGTATAATATTTATATATATTTATATAATGTACATATGGCATATATACGCTAAATGTCTAACAATAGAGGATAATTTACATAGATTATGGTATATTGTGAACAAGAATGCTCTGAAGCCATTAAAAATATAATCATTAAGAAAAATAATCATTAAGTTAAAGAAAAACAGTCATTAGCTAAAAATTCAATTTATAAAGCAGTATGTACTCAATTATCTGCTACAATTTTACATGGATTTTAAATATATGTAAATCAGGCATATGTGCAGATATGAAATGATAAAGAGTAAAATATTTTTAGGCTTCAGCTCCAGGGTTACCTATGTGTATTTTCTATAAGGAACATGAATTGCTGTTGTAATGATAACACGATACAGTGTTTTTCAGAAGCAAGATATTTGTTCCAGTTTGTTCTAGTCTGCTCTGTTTTCCTTCCCACTAGAGTTAATGCTGAAAACCCAAAATCCCAGCTGAGAGGTGTACCCACACATCGACACCATCCATATTTGTTTGTTTGTTTCTCCCCAAGAAGAAAGATGTCAGCTGGAAGTATAATACGACATCATTTATTTCTGCCTACCTTTAAAACAAACTTTTCACATAACAGATATTTTTAATACGTTATCCTCCCTAAGTTCCCCGTCCCCACTGCCATGTGGCCAAATAAAAAATGGCCAACCTCTCCCCTCCTGGCTGTTGCTTTCTGGAAACCCAGGCTCCTTTAGGGGATTGGGGAATGGAGGATGGGAGAGAAGCAAATGAGCACACAGGACTGAAAAGCAGATTTTCCCTCCAAGCCTGGCTAAGGGAGTGTGCAGAATTCCTTGCGTTCCGTGGGTAGTGCCCCCGGCCCTCTCTCTCCTAGTGCCCCAGAGTCTGACTCGCTGCCCAGAGGCCCTGTAGAAGCGGACCCTCTGCAAAGGCACTGACTGCCCTGTGCACAGAGCAGCAGGACACACACCCCTCCAGGGACTGCACAGACCTGGTGGTGAGGTTGCCAGTGGTGACCATGAGCTGTAGACTTGAGAGCCCTCCCCTGGCCCCTGTAGTCTGTAACTCCCTGGACTCTTCATGGAGCCCCATGGAGAAAGAAGGAGCAACACAATGACTAAAGGTCAAGTTCACTCCAACATGTTGGGAGCAGGTGGGCACGCAGCCAGATTTTGTTTTCTTAATGAAAAACATTTGACATTTGTTGAGCTCCAAGTTTTAAAGTTAGAGCCAAACCTTTATAGTAGCCATCCTTATGTGGTCCCTATAATTGCTTACCTAACAAAGAGTGGATATTCAGAAACAAAAAAGCTTATTGAGATGCCTTTGAGATGCCTATTGTTCAAACTGAACCATAATAAAATGAGGCTGTAAAAATATTTTTACGGTATGTAGTAGTGCTTCCTGATATAAGTGAGTGTCTAAATGGTAGAAATTAAGGTGTCTTCCTCACAGTTTCTAAAGTAGACGCTCAAATTGCAAAGTTAATTTTCTCTTCATATTATGGTAGTAAATTTCATAGAACATAAATAACAAACCCAAATAGGTGATATATAATTACTTCTCTAAAATTTCTGAAAAGCTCTTATGTTGTTTTCAGGAGACTTATCTTTAAGAGGAAATACCATATATCTTGTATATAGTGAAACTGAAATGTTTATCTAAATTCCCTCATTGGGACCCCTATAGGGAACAGACTAACAGAGCAGGAATCTCAATCCAGCTGAGTGAGGGCTGAGAAGAGGCAGAGGTGGGCTCCGTATAATCACCGAGGAAAGAACAGAGAGAATCTAGCTCTTATTTATCAAGCACAGGTTTTCTCAGAGGCAGATACAGATTTTGTGAGGCCAGATGCTTATCTAAGCTGGGGACCACTTTAAAAAAATCATTAAAGAATTTTTACAAATACAAAATACCAAAGTGAACATGTAATGAGAACTGGGGAAAGAAATCACTACAAAGCCCTGATAATTGAGAAATTCAGGTACCTTTCCCCTGGGATCTCCAGGTATTTTATCTGAATGCTTACACACAAATGCTTGTCAAGCATAATCTGGTTTCCTCTCCCCACAGAACTCTCTACAACTCCCAGTCACCCCAGCATTCATGGGGCCTGTGCAAGTGAGGAGCCAGAAAACTGAAGCTACATTAGGTTTATGTTAAATCTGCCTCTATTACCAGAAGGAAGGAGGCCCCAGTGGAGCCGGACTGAGTATAAATCAACTAAAGAGCTTGCTGCCCAGTGGAGAGGAAATATACGAGCCTTGATTCTGAAACGTGCTAAAGCTACAAACAGGCATAGGTTGAGAAGGCTGTAGGTGGTCATTGTCACTGGGACACAGCCACGTGGTCAGGCACGTTGGTCCAGCAGAAAGACCCGAGTAGACATCAGAAGATCAAGGTCTAATCCAGCCCTATGACCAATGCCCATGCCTGGGAGTCCTCCTCTTGTCCTCTCTGGGCCTAAGTTCCTTTCTGTAAAATGAGAGTAAAATAGGGCTTCCCTGGTGGCACAGTGGTTGAGAATCTGCCTGCTAATGCAGGGGACACGGGTTCGAGCCCTGGTCTGGGAAGATCCCACATGCCGCGGAGCAACTAGGCCCATGAGCCACAACTACTGAGCGTGCGCATCTGGAGCCTGTGCTCCGCAACAAGAGAGGCTGTGACAGTGAGAGGCCCGCGCACCGCGATAAAGAGTGGCCCCCGCTTGCCACAACTAGAGAAAGCCCTCGCACAGAAACGAAGACCCAACACAGCAAAAATTAATTAATTAATTAATAAACTCCTACCCCCAACATCTAAAAAAAAAAAAGAGAGTAAAATAAAAATATCTACCCTGCCTACCTTGAAAGATTCTTTCCAATATTAAATGAGATAAAGTGGGAGGACATGATTTGAAAAATATGTTAAAAATGCTGCACAGGATGCTGTTATCCTCACCGTTAATAAGGAAACTCAGAACATGCGTCTTCCAGCAGTAACTTCTGTTTTGGCTGAATATCCTGACCTCTCACCAAAGGTCCTCTCGGTGTCCGTTAGAAACAAACTCCAGGGCTTAGCGAGGGAGTATGTGCTGTGTGTGTATGTATGTATATGTGTATTGTATCGTATATCAATTAAATGAATCCCTGCTGGAAACCAAACCCTTGGAGAGAGAAAGCAGGAGAGGAATGAAGGGCTGACCACAGCCAGGAGGGCCTGTGACGTCACCACCCGCCCCAAACCCCTACGGCAAGAAGACAGTGACCTGCTTTTCGGTCATGGCCTGTTCATACTCGGCCTGCACCACGTCCAGCTCGGCTTGCCTGTCGTCCAGCTCAGCCTGGGCCTTCTGCAGATCCTGCATGGCCAACACGTAGCGATTCTCCTGCACCACCAGGTTGGCCTGCATGGGACACACACAGGGTGAAGAGATGGGCAGCAAACCGAACACCCAGCATGTGGGAGTCTGAGAGCTCAGCAGCCACGTGTTACACCTGTTCTTTGATCCGCCCCTAGACTCCTCTCAAATTGCATGGTGAGGAACAAGCCTTAATGTGAACTTGACATGTCTATAAGCAGAAACTTATAATTCATTAGAAGAGAGTCAGCAAATTTTTTCCGTAAAGTGCCAGAGAGTAAATATTTTAGGCTTTTGGGGCCAAGAGGCAAAATCAAGACTATTGTTCAGGTACTTAATTTAAAATTTCACGAGCCACACAAATACAGGTGGTGGGTTAGATTTAGCCTGTGGACCATAGTTTGCCAATCCCTAAATCAAAACATTGTAATATTAAATGTATATAGGCAAATCACAGAACATTTTAATACTGAGTTGTAGAAAAAGAAATCTGAATATTTAGAACCATCTGCCTAGCAGGGCTCATCACTGTTAATGAGGATGTTAAAACAAGACAAAGGATGAAACATGATTAACCACTGAATATAAAGATCTAGGTTTTATGGGTGGTGATGGACTTGATAGCATGCCTGTCATTTGCATATATTGCTTGCCATCCAGAAAAGAACAGATACTTGAGCTGTGACCAAATAATAATATTTGCTTTTAGGAAGCTACTAAAAAAGACTCAAAAGACATAATCAAAGCAATATTGGAAAAAGATGAGGTGTAGAAAATAGTCCATGGAATTAAAATCCTTTCAAAAAAAATTTGAAATCAATGTTCTCCCTTTAAGTCTTGCTAAAGTAACCCACTAATGTCAAACTACTGCAGCCCCAAAGATCTTGAATATTTTCTAGGACTTTACTCAAGAGGGAGGGGGATATATATATACATATAGCTTATTCACTTCATGCTACAGGAGAAGCTAACACAACATTGTAAAGCAATTATACTCCAATAAAAATAATAATAATACGAATTTTTTTAATGAAACTCTCAAAAGCTACTAATCAAAGGGTATAAAATCTTTCAAATCCAGCTGCTCACCTTAGAAGCCATAGGACTCTATTAAGATTATTTAAACTCTGCAAGCCTCAGTTTCTCCATTAAGATATTGAAAAGCTACCTCCTAGGATTTGTGTGTGTGTGTGTGTGTGTGTGTGTGTGTGTGTGTGTATTACATAAAATAACATATGTAAAAACCCAAGTCTGGGACCTGGCATATAACAAGAGTTTGATTAAATAATACAATAGATATTATGATTTTTATTATCCGTGTTCAATATTTAAGACTCTACTGTTGTTATGTTTTGCTTACGTAAACTAACATTTACTGGTTTTCAAAGAGTGTCCAAGGAGAAATCTCATATGAATGAAATTGAATAGAATCTAAATTGCTACTCTTATAATTAAATTTGTTTAAGTTTACTCACTACTAGAAGTCACTTGGCCCATCTATAGGAATTGTAAGATGAAAGAAGAGCCTCCTTCACTAATTAGTGGTGAAGAGGTTCCCACCGGAGTTTAAGGAGTGTCCTCAATCTCTCTTTACTTGGAAAGCAGGAGTTCACAAGCGAAGCCCCTCCAGGAATAAGTGAAGTTAGAGCTCTTGGTCTGTATTTCTTAATATATTGAGCAGAGCTGCCGATGATAACCTGCCCTTTCTTTGTCTTCTACTTCCCTCTAAGCGGTGAATGTGTAGCATCTACAAAGCTACATTTATTTTTCTGACAATGGCAATTAGGAGAGACCTGACAAACTGAAGACTCCCAGATGCTGGGTGCTCCTAAGGACATAGGGGGCACTCCCAGAACAGGCTTCTCAGAAGAGAAGCATAGGTTCCAGGCACAAGTAAAAGGTCCCCCCTCCTGACTGTGTTCCCTTCACTTCCTACTGTAGGACCTATGTTGTCCTGGGACTGGGTGGAGCCTGAAACGTACAGAATGTAAGGGAGGAGATGTCATGGTTCTTATGTAAGGCTTGTTCAGAGCATCCATTATTTTGTACGGGTTTCAGCTCATTTTATTTACAGTAACTGCAACAAAATAAAAACTCCCCATTGTGAATTCGACTGTAATTCCCTTAAAGACATTTATGTATGCTTACCCACTGGAAATATTTGCAAAGGATGCCCTGTACTTTTCACTGGATATGGTTGTTATAATTCAGTCAATATCAGAATGTCCGATTGTGAGCTATGTTGGAGTCTTCATTGGTCCCCAAATCCGCAATGCCCAACAGGATGACATCAACTGTTTGCTCTAAAAATCTCTGAGCCAAATGAATCCCTTCTCTTTTAAGTTGCCCTTGGACCCCAAGGGCCTCCACCACTGAATAAATGGCCCTGATATGGGAACAATGAGAAAATAAAATGGGACTTGCAACTGGATCCCTATGTTCTTTTCATTCTTCATTATTTTTAGCGTGATTATTAAGTTCCTTGGGTAGTTTATAAGTGTACGTGGATTTTAGTTGATGGTTGAGTAAGATCAGACTTACAAAAAGCAAAATAATCAACAAAGCCATAACGTATGAGTTCTGAGGCATCAGTATTTCATTTTCAAGACAGGTACTTGCCTCTCCATCTGCTAAAGGCTGAGTGTCACTGAATGCTGGGGGGATGTGGACAAATGAAGCTGAGAAATGCAATTACTCAAAGGGAAATACTGGTATGCTCTCAAATCACTTTAAATAAAGGATGATATTCGGTTTCTTTCCTGAGGGACAAGAGAGGGAGAGGGAATAAATACTATGTTGTCCCTGCAGCCAAGACCAGACACCAGTGACTGTGTCCACCCTGCCTCATTCACCTGAGTCCCTGGCAGGAGATCTTGGACATTGTTGGTGGATCCTATGCTAGAGTTTCCTGTGTTTCTTTTTTTCAAGTTGACATTGTGGGGGAAAAAAGTGTCCAGCAGCCCACAATGGACTTAGTACCCTTGTAGAGAGTCCATGCTTAAGGCTCAGACAATACCAATTGGAGTTGGATTACAGAGAAGAAAGAAACATCCTATGCTCAGCCTGTCTATCGCTAGCTCTCCCCGTGGACTTGGGTACAATAAAACCTGAGGCTTCTGTGTTGCATGAAAGACAAGCCCAGTTGACTCAAAGACCCCCCTGCCGGCACACGTTCTGCAGTTCCACTGAGGAGGCTTACCTTCAGGGGCAACACCTCTCTGTTTATAGAAAAGAAGGAAGCCATGGCCTTGGTCCAGGAACAAAGCCCCGCTACATTCCCACATACACGTTTAGCAGTTTCGATGTTGTAGTCTGCCATCTCAAAGTAAGGATTCAAAAATTCTATCACTTCTTCATTGATTGTGTCTTTGGGGAATTGCTATGGAAGAATGGAGTAATATAAAGTCAAAATACCTCTTTCCATGAAGTCATAATCACATTATGCTCACAACGCCACTGAAACTGTTAAAACCAAGAATGGATGAATGATATCATACTTTGTTGATATTTCAGGTTATTAGGCAAAAATCATATCTATTTAGGCATATGAAATGGTACATATATTTAGCATTGTATATAAAAATGTAAAGCATATATATTTAGACATAAATATTTAGCAGCAACTAAATGCTTAATGCATTCAGAGGGAGGTTCTATTAAACTCACCTGAAATGTGAAGAAAATAATTTGGACATTAGGCCTTCAGGGTGATGAATTAACTTTTAATCATAGAACTATCAAGATTATGAGATAATTGTTCTTTTCTGGAGGGATAAAATTTTAAAATAGTAGCAGAAATTGATTATGAGGGCCTTCTTGTATTAAGAGAGAAGACTGACCAAACAATGAAATTGGATCTTTGAAAAGTGGTGTTTGATCATCTAACCGAGGATAATTAAATATTTTCCAAGTAGAAAGAAACTTAGCACCTAAATAATTCAGAGAAATAAGCCTTCACAGAACATACATAACACAGAGCAAAACACACTTTCATCCAGACCTCTTTAAATGCAAGTTTCTTTTATGAGACTTGAAAAATAGTGAAGCCAGAAGAATATCTGGGAACAACAGAAGGATGGTGGTGACAAAAGGCAAATAGCAAGGTTGCTTCCAAGAGCAGTGGCTTTGCACCAGGTATATAAGGCAAGTGCAATTCCACTGCACGTTTTTCAGTGGACGCTTTTTAAGCTCCCCCCCACCCAAGGACCACTGCCATTCCACACGCTCAGTCTGATTAATCACTACCTCCTATCCAATCAAATAGCATGTTATTCCTTCATGGTGGCCCTTATATCACAGAGGCTTCTATTTTAATTATCTGAAATGAGTCTGTATGGCCCACTGGTTTCAGAAGCTATTTGGTGTTATAGCTGCTGTAAGGCGCCTCACAAGATGCTCTGGCCATAGCAGCCACTTGGGCAATGAAAAATTAAAAACTGAATGAAAGACAGTGCTGAAGTTACTGCTTGGGTTATGGATGGGGGATGGGTATTCCCAGTTAGTTGTCTCAAGATCTAAATATTAAAGATAAAACAATATAACTGCCAGAAGAAAACACAGAAGCATTTATTCTGCCTTAGAGATGGGCAAAGATTTCCTAAACAGAACACAGAAAGCACTGTAAGGAAAATATTGATAAATTGGACTATACTAAACTTAAGAATATCTCCTTATCAAAAGGCACCATTAATGGAATGAACAACTAAGGCAGAAAGTGGGAGAAGATATTTGCAAACATATAAATGACAAATTACCCGTATTTTATATATAAATTCTACAAAATAATAAAAAATTTAAATGTACAGGAGATCTGTACATTTAAATGTACAGGCACTTAACCAAAGAGTTCCCAAAGGGCTCAGAAACTGGTGAAAAGATTTTCAGCATCATTTGTCATCAGAGAAATGCAAACTAACCCACAATAATAAGACAACACAACAAACCCTTCAGAATAGCTAAAAGTAGAAAATGGTTAAGACGTGGAGCAACTTATACACTGCTTGCGGGTATGTAAACTGATACAACAATTTTTGAAACCGCTTTGGCACTATCTACTAAGGCTGATTAAATGTATAACCTAAGACCCAGAAATTCCACTCCTGAGTATAGAGCCAATAGAAATGAAAACATGCCCACTAAATGACCAATATTCATAGTAGCTTTATTTATAATAGCCCAAAACTAGTAACGTCTCAAAAATCCATCAACGATACAAGGACAAACAAATTAAAGCGCATTACAGCATTTCACGCTGGTGCTGGTAGATATAAACTTATGAGAAACGATTACTAAATTTTCAGAAATTGTACAGACTTGTTAAATACAGCCATTATTTTAAATTAAATTATAAAAACTTACAATTAAATGTTATTTTGAACAAAAATAATGTATAGTCAAAAGTTATCACCTTCTAATTATTTTGCTACATTTTACTATCTACATTTTTGAGGTCATTTACATTTATTGTATCTACCCAGTGGGACTACCTTATCACAGCATGCTACCATGTACCTCTTCCCAACTCTACATTCAGCAACATTATTTTGGTAGCTTGAAATCAGCCATTGTGGGGATATTTACACTATGAAAATTGGCAAACACTACAAATCAGAGCTTTTTCTTTTTTCTCACCAGAGAACCAGTTGTTAAACATTTGTCACACACTATTGCATATTCATCTACTGGAAAGCTGTGTAGCAATGAAAAAAGGATGAAATACTGTCCTGTGCAACAATAAGAAAGAATCTCACAGATGTGTTGAATGAAAGAGGTCAAAACAAAAGAGTTCATATGATATGATTTCATGTACGTAAATTTCAAAACAGGTGAAACTAATTATTGGGATAAAGGTCAGAATAATGTTTATCTTAGGGGAGATTACTGACTATGTTGGGACACAAAAGAGATTGCTGGGGTCTGGAAATACAAATCTTGATTTCAGTGTTCATTAATAGGTATAGACATACGTAAATATTCATTAAGCTATACCCTTTTTTTAATTACATTTTTATTTTATATTGGAGTGTAGTTGATTTACAATATACACTTTAAATTTGTGCATTTTATCATATGTAAATGTTACCTCATAATAAAATTTAAAAGATGCAAGTTAATACTCAAAAAATTACAATTGAGACTTGTGAAATAAAAATATATATGTATTCATATGCAAATAATATATGCACATATGTTTGGGTTCCTTAAAATGATTTTTTTAACTTTTACTGAAATATGCTGCTGATGATGTTTTAATATGCCTAAAATCTGCCAGGAAAAGCTCTAATACTTACAATGTCTTATATTTGAAAGAGAAATTCTACTCTGAAAAAATACGTAAATATAAGTTGAAAATATGTATGTTGACTATTATTCAGGCTTAAAACAGAAGGAAATTCTGCCATTTGTGACAACATGGATGGACCATTATGCAAAGTGCTATAAGCCAGAGAGAGACAAAGTCTTCATGGTGTCACTTATAAGAGTCAAACTCATAGAAGCAGAGAATAGAATGGTGGTAGCCAGGAGCTGGGGGGAGGAAGAAAGGGGAAGATGTTGGTCAAGGGTCAAGGGTCACTTATACAAGATGAGAAGGTCCTGGGGACCTAATGTACAGCAATGTGAATATCGTTAACAATACTGTATCGTTTACTTGAAATTTGCTAGGAGGGTAGATCTTAAATGCTCTCACCACAAAAAAAAAAGGAAAAAACGGTAATTATGTGAGGTGATGGATATTTAATTGGCTATTTATTGGATTTAGTGGACGGATTTTGGTGAAATCATTTCACAATGTATTAACATATATCAAAACATCAAGTCATACACCTTAATTATATAAAAGTGTTATTTATCAATTATACCCCAATAAAGATGAAAAAAATTAGTAAGTTAAAAATATGTCCACAGGGTAGATTCTCTTCAGAAACGTCTTCTATTAAAGGACCCAGATACTCTAATGAAGTCTGAGTCCCCTCCTGGCCCATCATTATTGAACCACCAACCTGTAAATTCTGTAAAAAGTTTCCTGTGGTCATCAGTTTTAAAGATTCCTGCCAGGAAGGAATTGTACAGCCTTTTGCCAGGTCAATTTTCACTGCACTGACTTTCCTCTGAAACAGCAGCAGCACGCAATCCATGATCCTCATGATGAGATGTGGGGGTCGGCCCAGCGTGCGGACAGTAGCAATGTCAGAAGGCTTGATGGTCTGGGGAGGAAAGGAGGTCATCACCCAATCTCAGACAAGATAAGTGAAAACAAACCTTTACTCTCTAAAGGCTACTACTTCAACAGAGGAAAGAAGGCATTTTTAAGTTTGATGCAGTCATGGGAGCTAGATGCATATTTAATCCCCAAGAAAAACCACACACCCCCCAAAGTTCACATTTTTACAATTCAAAGTGACAGCCAAAGGAGATATAGTGAGAAGCGTGTTCTCGAGCAGTTAAGGAGCTGTGACTTCTCTAAAATTGTAACGACAACTTAGACTCAGAAAAAAACTTATCTGAAAGGAAAAGAATCGTCAGCACTTAAGTAGATTCCAGGGATTCTAAACCAGGAAAACTCCAGAATTTGCAGTGCTTTTTTTTACTCATTAGTTATGTAGGTCAAGAATCTGCCTCTCTCTCTTAAGACTTGTCACCAGGGACTGACACTAGTTGTAGCCTCAGGGCTGCCAGATTGAATAGTTAGAGGTTTCTTAGCTGGGAACTAACCTTTAAATGATGGAACATGAGCAATAGGAATTTCACTAAGCTCTTAGAAAAGTTCTGTTCCATTTCTAGTACAGAGATTCTTATACAGAAAATTACTTAATAGTCACCTAGACTTGTTGTAGTCAATAACTGTTCTATCAAACTCTTTATGGAATAAACATTGGAAAAATATTAAAGACAAGCATGTGACACTGTCCTATTTCTAGGACATAGTGTATATTAATTCCTTCTAGGTCTTGAAAAACCTTCCATCCGATTTGTATTGGCATCCCTCCTGTCAAAGAAAGGTACAAACCCCCTTCACATCAAAGCTAATGATCTTTTCTCTGAGAATTGGGACAAAAAAGAAGAAAACCACTAAACTTGGTCATTAGAAATGGAACTATCTACTTTGAAAAGGTTTGTTTCAACACACTAGCATTTGTGAATTCTAGACAGCTGGAAGTGAAGGGGAATTTGTGGTAAAGAACTGGAAATTGCAGATAGACCTTAATTTGAGATGCTTGGCTATAAAAGAAAGGAGAGAAATATAATACCTGCCAATAGGGAAAGAAGGATCAAATTAAAGTGGATATAAAAGAGCTGGACATGCTTATTTCACTTTAGCTTTTTATTTGTTTGTTTTAAAATTTACTTTATTGAAGTATAGTTGACTTACGATGCTGTGTTAGTTTCAGGTGTACAGCACAGTGATTCAGTTATACATATATATGTAATAGTTTGCATCTGCTAACCCCAAACTCCCAATCGAACCATTCCCCACCTCCCCCTTGGCAACCACAAGTCTGTTCTCTGTGTCTGTGAGTCTGTTTCTGTTTCATAGATAATTTCATTTGTGCCATATTTTAGATTCCACATATAAGTGATATCATATGGTATTTGTCTTTCTCTGACTTACTTCACTTAGTATGATAATCTCTAGGTTCATCCACGTTGCTGCAAATGGCATTATTTCACTCTTTTTTATGGCTGAGTAGTATTCCATTGTATGTATATACCACATCTTCTTTATCCATTCCTCTGTCGATGGACGTTTAGGTTGCTTCCATGTCTTGGCTATTGTAAATAGTGCTTCAGTGAAAACTGGGGTTCATGTATCTTTTCAAATTATAGTTTTCTCTGGATATATACCCAGGAGCAGGATTGCTGGATCATATGGTAGTTCTACTTTTAGTTTTTTAAGGAACCTCCATACTGTTCTCCATAGTGGCTGCACCAATTTACATTCCCACCAAAAATGTAGGAGGGTTCCCTTTTCTCCACACCCTTCCAGCATTTATTATTTGTAGACTTTTTGATGTTGGCCATTCCGACCCCTGTGAGGTGGTATCTCATTGTACTTTTGATTTGCATTTCTCTAATAATTAGTGGTATTGAGCATCTTTTCATGTGCCTATTGGCCATCTGTACGTCTTCTTTGGAGAAATGTCTATTTAGATCTTCTGCCCATTTTTTGATTGGGTGGTTTGTTTTTTTGATATTGAGCTATATGAGCCATTTGTATATTTTGGAAATTAAGCCCTTGTCGGTCTCATCATTTGCGAACATTTTTTCCCAGTCCGTAGGTTGTCTTTTTTGTTTTGTTTATGGTTTCCGTTGCTGTGCAAAACCTTACAAGTTTGATTAGGTCCTATTTGTTTATTTTCACTTTAGCTTTAAAAGGGGGAATTTTCAAACAGAATTGGGCTCAATTATGTTAGGTACCAGGTAAAAAGAGTCCGGGAGAGGAGTATATCTGAAGTGCAACTTATTTCAGCTAAGGATTAGATTCCTGTTTTTTTCTGCAGGCAAAGCAATATGGCTGTTATATATAAATACATATTTATATATATTTGTGTCAAGTCAGGTGAGCATTGAGATAGGATGAGACACATTCTTTGCTGTTACCTTATTTGTTGTGTAGATTTACGTGGCCTGATGCCAAAAGAGAGTTTGGATGTACCCAGAACTTTCTTAGTATAAATTAGTAGTACCAGACTTCAAGATTTCAAAAGCTCATAAAGAGGCAATAAAATGCAGACAGAACCAATGAAGGAAATTATTGAAAACCTCTCCTATATATTCCCTCACCTTACCCCTGTTCCCACACATTTCTGCATTGATGATTATGTTGAATATTTTAGTGGTAGAGAGTACTAAATTAGAAGGATACTGGAAAATATTTTATAATATCAAAACAAATGCTAAGCTTTTAAATCTTGCGAAAATGTAAATGTGTAAGAACTGAGATACCATATGCTCAGTTCCTATGATGCTGTTAGGTATCATGAGTTCAATAAAGGTTTAGAAGTTACACAATCATTGTCTTCTCTCTGTTGATCAGAGACTCTCGGTGAAGCCAGAGTACCTTAAAAGGGGCAGGGGGAGGATGAGGTCCAGGATTTTAAAGAGATATCTGCACCCCCATGTTCACTGCAGTATTATTCACAATGGCCAAGATATGGAAGCAACGTAAATGTCCATTGACGGATGAATGGACAAAGAAAATGTGGTATTTACATACAATGGAATGTTATTCAGCCTTTAAAAAAAATGGAAATCCTGCCATTTGCAACAATATGGATGGATCTGGAGGACATTATGACAAGTGAAATAAGCTAAAAAGAAAGACAAATACTGCACGATCTCATTTATATGTGGAATCTAAAACAGATTCATAGAAGCAGACAGTAGAAGGGTGGTTGCCAGGGACTGGAGGAAGAAGCAAATGGGAAGGTGATGGTCAAAGAGTACAAAGTTTTCTACCATACAACCCAGCAATCCCACTACTGGGCATATACCCTGAGAAAACCATAATTCAAAAAGAGTCATGTACCACAATGTTCATTGCAGCTCTATTTACAATAGCCATGACATGGAACCAACCTAAGTGTCCATCGACATGAATGGATAAAGAAGATGTGGCACATATATACAATGGAATATTAGCCATAAAAAGAAACGAAATTGAGTTATCTGTAGTGAGGTGGATGGACCTAGAGTCTGTCATACAGAGCGAAGTAAGTCAGAAAGAGAAAAACAAATACTGTGTGCTAACACATATATATGGAATCTAAAAAAAAAAAAAATGAAATGGTCATGAAGAACCTAGGGGCAAGATGGGAATAAAGATGCAGACCTACTAGAGAATGGACTTGAGGACACGAGGAGGGGTAAGGGTAGGCTGGGACAAAGTGAGAGTGGTAGTGTATATATAGACATATATGCACTACCAAATGTAAAATAGATAGCTAGTGGGAAGCAGTCACATAGCACAGGGAGATCAGCTCGGTGCTTTGTGACCACCTAGAGGGGTGGGATAGGGAGGGTGGGAGGGAGGGAGACGCAAGAGGGAAGAGATATGGGAACATATGTATATGTATAACTGATTCACTTTGTTATATAGCAGAAAATAACACACCATTGTAAAGCAATTATACTCCAATAAAGATGTAAAAAAATTTTTTTTAAAAAGAGCACATAGTTTTCGTTATGCGAGATAAATAAATTCTAGAGATCTACTACACAGCATAGTGCCCACAGTTATCAATACTTTATTGCATACTTAAAATTTGTTAAGGGGGTAGAGCTTAAGCTGTGTTCTTATCACAAAAAAATAGTAATAATAATAAAGGGAGCTGGAGGAAACTTTGGGCATTGATGGATATATCTATGGCCCTGAAGATGGTGATGGTTTCATAGGCATACACTCATCCCAAACTCAGTGAGCTATACGGATTAAATACGTACAGCTTTTTATACGTCAATCTTACCTTCAGAAATTGGCTTTTTAAAAGTGGGGCGGGGGAGATGAGGTACCCACCAATCTGACAGACTAAAGACCCTGGAGGACTTCAAGGATTAAGGAGGACAGTTTAGCCAGTGCAAGGAGGGATGGAGAAAAAATAAGGAAAGATATATCACATAGAAGAGTAGCGCGAAAATTGGAAAGAAAAAAAAGAAGACAATAGCTTCATCGTCTCAAAAGAGTAGAAATTCTCTTATACAATATGTTGTATATTGACTCAGAAAGCTTAAAGACTTAACTTGGATCAAAAGCATTTAGAAGTGTTTCAGGTGGTGTGCTGAGAAGGTGGTGAAAAATAATAATTACATTATCAAGTAATGATGCATGTTCAATTGAGGTTATATAACTTGAATTAGCAGTGGACAGATCAGCAGTGTTCCATTTCTTCAGCCACATTCTAAGCCAGGAATCAATAACATAAGGCAGTAGTTCAGTAAGACTAAAGTAAAAGCAATTGTGAGTCCAAAACATCTCAAATTGGGTCTTCCAAACTCGACCAGCCCTTGAAGGTGTGGCCTATTTCACTAAACTCAACATATTTTCTCTGAACCCAACCTCTTTCCTAATTTCACCATTTCTGTTCTTGCCACACAATCGCACTGAGTAACTGTGTTGGAACTCTGACATTAACGTGGTACGTTAGCTCAGTAGTCCTTTATTTGGATAATTCATATACACACTCAGAGAATGTTGTATCTTACCAACCTACTCCAACGTCCACAATGAATGAGTGAAAAAGAAATGTTATTTTAGAAATTTTATGTGACTTTCCCAATGTCACATAGCTTATTGGTTACAGAGTTGAACCAATTGGTTAAAGAGTTGAAATGAGAACCCAGGACTCCAGATCACCATTGTATGACACTGCCCATCACTCATGAGTGAGGAAGATGAGATGTGAAGTGCCATGTGCAGTATCTAAAAAACTCAAATAACATCTCCAAGCAGAAAATATGACTTGAAATCATTCCAGCAGAAAGAGCTTTCATCTGAAGCGGTAGAACATTTCCTTGTTGTTATTCATCTTTTCTGCCTTAATCTTCCTCCAAGGCCCTAAAAGGTGGCATCTGTTATATCACAAAGATATACCTGCAAGGCTGCTTCTGCTTCTTCTAACGCTGGCTTTGCTGCTTCCAGCTTTTCCTCAGCAATGGCTTTATCTTTAGAGATGCTGTCAACAATGGCCTGGGCTTTGTCCTTCACCTTCTGTACCTCAACTTTGACCTTTTCGGCAGCCTGTGCTTTCATTGTCACTTCTTTTAAGACCTAATTTAATATAAAACAAAAAAGTACATCAAAAATTACCAAAGACCCAGTTGGAAATGCACAGTTTTGCCTTGATTTGTTGATTTTGTCCACTGACACAATTCTTCGTACATAGAATTAAGAGTATGGTATTCTAATGGAAATAAATAATTTGCACTTCCATGGTTATAATTTAGTGAAGGAGCATACATCATTAACATTTATGAGCTGGGAATTCAAAATGAATATGGTCCACGTGTCAATGTCTACTCACTGTGTCGGCTTTATCATTGGCCATTTGGAGCTCCTTTTCTTTCACTTCCAATTCTTTGCTCAGGGCCGCAACAGACTCTGAAGCTTCTTTTAGCTTTTCCAATCCAGTATTCATTCTGAGATTAAAAATCCAAGTGGGGAGTGTAAAACGTGTGGTTCTCGGCCACATTTTCTAAGCACTGGTCTACTGATATATATAGTAATGGTCATATTTGAAGAATAATGTATATACAGTAGCAAACCCGAGAGGGCTTGACAAAGAGAGTAAATGCCCAGGCTTGATTCCACACTAAAGACAATTGTATGTTCTTCATAGACCATGTGTGAAAAGAGTAAGTCTGCTAAGAACACTGCGTGACATGAGGAACGACAGTGTCTAGAATCTGTCTCGTGCAGGAAACATGCTTAATGAACTTTAGCTAAAAGACAATAGACTTCAAATGCTTGAAGTCTTATCATGGAGAAAGGGAAATATATAACCTCTGTTTTTCTAACGAGACCAATGAAATTAAAAGAAGAAAGATTTGGGATCAAGCAAAGAAACAAATTTAAAGCCATCAGAACAGCCTCGTGAAGGGCCCGACTGCCTGCTTGACTCTGAAATAATGTGATCTTAAAGACAGGAGGCCTCAGAGTCATTCAGTCCAATCACCCACCCAGAGGTCCCTGATGTAACAACCTTGGCTGATTCTTGGCTATATTCAGGCAGAAGATATAAGTGTTCAGAAAAGAGCAAGGCAGAGCAGGGAAATTGGAAACAAGCTTCAGTGAATAGGGTTTTACTATGCAGAGAACATAAGCATCAGGCAGACTTTTCTATCCCAGACACTCAGAATGTGCAGGAAGAAAGAGATGAGTAGAGCGGGGAGGGGATGTCTGTATTCTCAGCTTTCTTCCAGGTCCACGGTTTCTATTATTGTCATTCAATATTATAGAAAGTGGGAGGCCACATGAAAACTTGGCAACATTTAATTCTATTGGGCAAGAAAAAGCCCCTAGCAACCAGGGAATAATCCTTTGAACAAACTTGAGAGGAAGGTTTCTCAGTCTCAGCACCAGTGGTATTCGGGGCTGAATAACACTTTGCAGTGGAGGACGGTCCCGTGCACTGTTAGGATGTTTAGCAGCATCCCTGACCGCTAACTCTTTGGATGCCAGTAGCACCTCTCCACCCCCTCCACCCTAGTTGTAACAAACAAAAAGGTCTCCAGTTATTGCAAAATGTCCACTAGGAGCAAATCTGCCCCTAGTTAAAAGCTGTTGCTTTAAAATAACTTTGTATTTGGGGCTTCCCTGGTGGCGCAGTGGTTGAGAGTCCGCCTGCCGATGCAGGGGACACGGGTTCGTGTCCCAGTCCGGGAGGATCCCGCGTGTCGCGGAGCGGCTGGGCCCGTGAGCCATGGCAGCTGAGCCTGCGCGTCCGTAGCCTGTGCTCCGCAACGGGAGAGGCCACAACAGTGAGAGGCCCGCGTACCGCAAAAGAAAAAAAAAAAAAAACTTTATATTTGATCCTCACACTTACCTGTTGGCCAGAGTTTGCACTTCCACATGCTTTTCTCCATATATGAACTTATAAACCTGAATAAAGGAGAGGTATGATTTGGGTGTCACGTGGGTAGAACGTCGGAATCTCTGGAAATAATCAACACACTTCTCAGCTACCCCATCCTGGAAGGAGCCCATGCACTGGACCACTTCCTTCTTGGTTTCCAAACTGCAGTCAATATCATAGGAAGAGAGGAAGTGTTCAGACACTAGAAAGAATAAAGACAACAGCATGTGAAATACGAAAGAGAATTACCATTTTAAAAGTTAACTGGCTTGAGTCACAGATGTAGAAAACAAATTTATGGTTACCAGGGGTGAAAAGAGGCAGAAGGAATAAATTGGGAGATTGGGATTGACATATACACACTACTATATATAGAATAGATAATTAATAAGAACCTACTGAATAATGCAAAGAACTCTATTCAATACTCTGTAATGACCTATATGAGAATAGAATCTAAAAACAAGTGGATATATGTATATGTATAACTGACTCACTTTGCTGTACAGCAGAAACTAACACAACATTGTAAATCAACTATACTGCAATTAAAAAAAATTTTTTTTTTGAGTTGGGACTTCCCTGGCTGTCCAGTAGTTAAGACTCTTCGCTTCCAATGCAGGGGACACGGGTCTGATCCCTGGTCGGGGAACTAAGATCCCACATGCCATGCAGCGTGGCCAAAAAGTAAAAAAAAAAAAAAAAACAAACAAACAAAAAAAGAAAACAAGTTAACTGGATATTTTTATAAACTAAAGACAATTCTTAGGAATCATGCCATTTTTATAGCCCCAGCTAGGTAGATATATGTCAGCATTTTTGGCCCCAGGCCTATGACATTAACAATTTTATTTTCCCTTTCATGTACAAAACTATAACAGACTTTAAGCCTATCATAATTCTTTGTTTTCTGGTACATGTACAAAGAAGTTTCTTCTACACAGCTGCAGGTTCTGGTCAGCAGCCAGACTGTTTTATGGTTTACATAAGGACAAAAGTGGTACAAATAACTCAGAAATCAGTGCCCACCTGGTATTCATATTTAACAACCCCATTTATTATTTTTTTTAACTCAGAGCCTGCCATAACCTTAATTCCCCCAGGCTCTGATTGCATTTGGCATGTGGAATGTTCATCACTACATTTTTTTACGCCTTGGCCATCTTATTCTTAAATGTGGCAGCTGGCCATCTGTCAATTCTAATTTATGGTATCCTTTAAAAATGTATGAGTAAAAATCTTCTGTTGTAGACCTTTATCTTCCCAACAGTGCCAGACATGGGACCAATTCTAAGACAGCATTTCTATTATAAGAATAGCCCATAAAGTCAGAGCTAATCCGTCATCACATATATGTAGAGTGTGTGCTAAGCACCCACCACTATGAAACCTGGTCTCCATCCCAAGGAGTTTACAAGGGTTATACATAACCCAGTTAAAAATGATCACAACCATCTTTATTCATCGGAGAAGAAAATGGCCTACGGATTTCCTTTAAAAGTGCTAAAAGTATTGAAAAATGTGCCTAAGAGCTGCAAATACAAATATGGTCAATAAGGAGGGAGGGAAAGAGAAGGAATGGAGTGAACAAACCTATCAGGTGATAGCTAGCAGAGAAATTAAACAATGGTATCTTCTCACTGTTAGTAATTAAAGTTCTTAACGATGTAATTGTGGGGCAGTATTTACACCTATGTAAATAATAGAGACAATTTATCAGCTTGGTTACAAATACAGTTTACTGTAGATAATGAAAGGCAATAAATTAAGACACTCAGAAGTCATTTTTTCATATGAGTTAAGCAACCACTATAAAGAACAATTTAAATTCTAGGAAGTTTAAGTCTGGTTATTGGAAACATACAAACTATTCTTGCCTATGACAAATTGTTTGTAGGTTTTAACCACAATGGCAGCAATATTTACTATGTGCCAGGCATGATACCAAGTGCTTTACCTGGCATTATGGGATATTCTCAGGGACATCCCCACTTTCTGAAAACTTTCCTGTATTTACCATGTAATGATTTTTATCCTTACATGAACAGAGAGTATCAATAATGGTGACTTTTTCTTTATTTAGCAAGTTGTCTTTTTATGTCTCCAAAAAGTCAAAGAAAACAAAATGGAATGGATTCTAAGTATATTTTTCCATATACCCACAATCTCTAATGCAGGAAAGGTTAAAAAAAGGACCAGGTCCTCTTAGGGTTACCCAGGCCTGCTGAGACTCAGACAAAAGGCCATGGAAAACCCTTTAGTCATCTTCAATATCCAATCACCAAGGCAGCAATGCCAGTTTTGGGGCCCAACTTTAGGCTGATGTCTGAGGTTGGTATAGATTATATCCTGGTATTGTTTGTTCACTTCACTTGATGTAGAATAAGGTGATGGATGTGTGGGATAGAAGGGAGTACAGTGGCCTCAGTCCCTGAATTTTGGTGCCCTCAAATTCCCACTTCATTTGGATTAAAAGAACTGAAGTAATAAAGTGAGAAGGGCACATTAGTTGCCTATCGAGTAGCCATACGCTCTCTTTGTTACTAAAAGAATCTGGATTTTGCTCAGAGTAACAATCTGCCCAACTAAAAGTCTTTTGATTCTCCAAACCCTCATGTAGCTGGGAGTGACTCAGTTCTGGCCAAAGACATGCAGACAAAAGTCCCTGGGGAAGAATCCTGTCCTGACATAAAAGGCAAAGCTTCATGAGACAACAACAGACACAAAGCCTTGAGATGCAGCAGCCCTCTTGTGCCTATAAGAACAAGAGGCACACCCTAAGGATGACAGCAAGCTAGGAGTAAGGTCCCCACTGGCTTTGTTCTAGGCTGCACATCTGTGTCCTTTCTTGGTAGCAGGAAAACGAAAAAAAAAAAAAAACTACTTGTTTATGCCACTGCTGCTCTGGTTTTCTCTTACAGCCAAACAGATTCTTAATTTCTACATTCAGAAGGCAAGCATATCTAATCCTGGCAGATCCTAAACCACAAAACTTTATTAATTAATCCTTAGGATATCCTTAAGTGATGGATATCACTATGTATATTTTATACACAAGGAAAATGAAGCTTAGAGAAGTTTGCCTGTAGGTAGGAGGATTGGAATTCAAAGCCCAAGATGGTGAATTCCAATGCCTACAGCACCTTGATTTAGAAATTCAAACACAACAAAACTATATAGAGTTTTTAGACTGTTAACAAACATTTTTTCATTGAAGCCCAAAGTTCAAAAATATCTCCTGATTAATGTGCTTCATAAACAAAATATGCTAGTTTTTTCTGGGAAACAGTGGGAACTACGTGGTTGGTATTACTTTCTGAGTGGTTATTGTGTGCAGTTGCCTCATTTCTCTTTATGATACACCATTAGTTGTGAGCAGTTGCAGAAGCAGTGCTGACTAACTCCTAAGGCCAAAATCTTGTATAGTATAAATCAAGTAATAATTTTCAAAGAGGGCCAGTTTCCTTACATAACTAAAATGGCCTTCTTTGAAAGGAAATATATGCCATATATATGCTATTGATTTTGTTGAAACTTTAGTTACAAATAAGGATGGCCTATTTTAATAATAATCTGCTGATTTAAAACAGAGTCTAGTAGAACATTATTAATTATCTTTACCTTGGAGAAATCTAAATGAACTTAATTGATTTAGTAGTGACTTTGGAATCACAGTGTTTCATTAAGAAATACAATATCACCAGAATAAAGATAATACAGATACTTAGAAGCAATTCAAAACAACTCCATATAAAGATAAAAACAAAGATTTGCCAAAACGGAGATTACTAAATGGTGGGAAGGACAAGAATTTTATGAAATAAACTAAAGCGTATATTTCTTTAAATGTTTCATCTAGAGATTCAGTCCATTTAAATTCATACATATAAAAATCTCACTTTTTTTCAGAAGCAATATAATTACTACAAAATCTAGTATTTATGGTATGTGTGGGATAAAGAGGAGGACACTTGGCTTTTTCTGAGTATCTTTAAATTAGAAAAATGCTCTAAACAATAAGAATAAACTACCCAAAATTAAGAAAATAGCACCATTTACAAGAGCATCAAAAAATAAAATTAAATACTTAGACATAAACTCAACCAATGGTGTGAAAGACTTGTACTGAAAACTATAAAACACTAATAAAAAAATTACAGGGCTTTCCTGGTGGCGCAGTGGTTGGGAGTCCGCCTGCCGATGTAGGGGACACAGGTTCGTGACCCGGTCCGGGAAGATCCCACATGCCACGGAAAGCTGGGCCCGTGAGCCATGGCTGCTGAGCCGGCATGTCCGGAGCCTGTGCTCCGCAACGGGAGAGGCCACAGCAGTGAGAGGCCCGCGTACCGCAAAAAAAAAAAAAAATTACAGTAGATATAAATATATAGAAAGACATCATATGTTCACAGGTTGGAAGAATTAATATTGTTAAAATGTCTATACTACCCAAAGTAATTTACAGATTTAATACAATCCTTATCAAAATTCCAAAGGCATTTTATACAGAAATAGAAAATAAAAATGCTAAAATTCATATGGAACCATAGAAGACTCCCAATTTTGAGCAAGGACAAATCAGAATCACGTCCTGATTTTAAAATATATAACAAACCTACAAAAATTAAAACAGCATGGCACTAGCACAAACACAGACATGTAGACCAATGGAACAGAATAGAGAGCCCAGAAATAAACCCACACATGTACAGTCATATGATCTTCAACAAGGGTGCCAAGAATACACAATGGTGAAAAGATAGCCTCTTCAGTAAATGGTGAAAACTGGATATCCATATGCAAGAGAATGAAATTGGACCCTTATCCTACATCATACACAAAAATCAACTCACTCAAAATGGATTAAACACTTAAACGTAAGACCTGAACCATAAAAGTCTTAGAAGAAAATGTAGAGGAAAAGCTTCTTAACATTGGTCTTGGTAATGATTTTTTGCATGTGACACCTAAGGCACAGGCAACAAAAGCAAAAATAGATGAGTGGGATTACAAACTAAAAAGCTTATGTACACCAAAGGGAACAATCAATAAATGAACAGGCAACTTATGCAATGGGAGACAATATTTGCAAACCTAATAAAGGGTTAAATATATATTTTTTAATATATTTTATAGATATTTATATTTTTTATAGATATTTATATATTTTTTATTTATATATATATATATGGAACTCCTACAACTCAATAGCAAAAAACACGTAACCTGATTAAAATGAGCAAAGGAACTAAACAGATATTTTTCCAAAGAAGATATATGAATATAAATACCAACAGGTATATGAAAAGATGCTCAACATCACTAATCATCAGGGAAATGCAAATCAAAGCCACAATGAGAAACTGCTAGAAGAAAACATAGTACAGAGGATACTCTTTGACATAAATCACAGCAATATCTTTTTGGATCTGTCTCCTAGAGTAATGGAAATAAAAAATAAACTAAAACAATGGGACATAATTAAACTTAAAAGCTATTGCACAGCAAAGGAAACCATAAACAAAATGAAAAGACAGCCTACAGAATGGGACAAAATATTTGCAAATGATGCAACCAACAAGGGATTAATCTCCAAAATAAAGAGCTCATACAGTTCAACATCAAAAAAACAAACAACCCAATTGAAAAATGGGCAAAAGCTCTAAATAGACATTTCTCCAAAGAAGACATACAGTTGACCAAAGGTATGAAAAGATGCTCAACATCACTAATCATTAGAG
Organism: Delphinus delphis; assembly: GCF_949987515.2. NCBI lineage: Eukaryota > Metazoa > Chordata > Mammalia > Artiodactyla > Delphinidae > Delphinus > Delphinus delphis. The sequence continues at coordinate 161,395,639 of NC_082685.1, read as the reverse complement.
AAATGCAAATCAAAACTACAATGAGGTATCACCTCACACCAGTCAGAATAGCCATCATCAAAAAGCCTACAAATAATATAAAAAAAAATAATAAAAATAAAAAAATAAAGTCTACAAATAATAAATGCTGGAGAGGGTGTGGAGAAAAGGAAACCCTCTTACACTGTTGGTGGAAATGTAAATTGGTACAGCCATTATGGAGAACAGTATGGCGGTTCCTTAAAAAACTAAAAATAGCTCTACCATATGATCCTGCAATCCCATTCCTGGGTATATATCCAGAGAAAACCATAATTTGAAAAGATACATACATCTCAATGTTCACTGCAGCAATATTTACAATAACCAAGATATGGAAGCAACCTAAATGTCCATCAACAGATGAATGGATAAAGAAGATGTGGTAATATATACAATGGAATACTACTCAGCCATAAAAAAGAATGAAATAATGCTATTTGCAGCAACATGAATGGACCTAGGTATTATCATACTAAGTGAAGTAAGTCAGACAGAGAAAGACAAATATATGATATCACTTATATGTGGAATCTAAAAAAAAAAGATACAAATGAACTTATTTACAAAACAGAAACAGACTCATAAACATAGAAAACAAACTTATGGTTACCAAAGGGGAAAGGTGGGGGGGGGGGAATTAGGAATTTGGGAGTAACATATACACACTGCTATATATAAAATAGATAAACAACAAGGACCTACTATATGGCACAGGGAACTATACCCAATATTTTGTAATAAGCCTATATGGGAAAAGAATTTGAAAAAGAATATATACATATATATATAACTGAATCACTTTGTTGTACACCTGAAACCAGCACAACATTGTAAATCAACTCTACTTCAATAAAAAATAAAAATAATTAAAAAAAACAAAACCACAATGAGATATCACCTCATACCTGTTAGGATGTCTATTATCAGGAATAAAAAGATAACAAGTGTTGGCCAGGATGTAGAGAAATGAGAACCCTTGTACACTACTGGTGGAGATGTAAATTGGTACAACCACTATGAAAAACAGTAAGAGGTTTCTCAAAAAGTCAAAAATAGAACTGTCCTATGATCCAGCAATCCCACTTCTGGGTATATATCCAAAGAAATTGAAATCAAGATCCTGAAGAGATATCTGCACTCCCATGTTCACTGCAGCATTATTCACAATAAACAAGACATGGAAACAGCTCAAGTGTCCATCCACGGATGAACGGATAAAGAAAATGCAGTATTTACATACAATGGAATATTATTCAGCCTGAAAAAAAGAAGGAAATTCTGCCATTTGCAAAAACATGGATGAACCTGGAGGGCATTATGCTAAGTGATATAAGCCAGACAACAAGAACAAATAATACATGATGTCACTCACATGAGGAACCTAAAATAATCAAATCATAGAAACAGAGAGTAGACTGGTGGTTGCCAAGGGCTAGGAGGAGGAAATGGGGAGGTATTAGTCAAAAGATACGAAGTTTCAGTTATACATATGAATAGGTCCTATAGACCTTCTGTATGCCATAGTGCCTATAGTTACCCATACTGTATTGTATAGTCAAAAAATTTTGCTAAGAGGGTATATCTTATGCTAAGTGTTCTTATCACAAAACAATCATTATCGTCTTCATCATTCAAGTGAGGAGGAATCTTTTAGAGGTAATAATGGATATGTTTATGGCATAGGTTACAGTTTCACAGGTATATACCTATGTCCAAACTTGTCAAGTTGTATATATTAAATATGCACAGATCTTTTTATGTCATCCATACCTCAATAAAGTGGTGTAAAAAAATTAAAATAAAGTATATCTTAAGGAATAAATAAATAAATTAGAAAAATACACAATAATTTAATACTTTTATAGAAAATATTTATTACAATATAAATAAAATATGCTAAAAATGATATATTTTCTCATTAATGTGACTGGAGATAATAATTTAATTCAGAATCAGGATGATAAAAGCAATTTAAATGGTTTTTCTAGAAAGCTTCCTGCTAATTTTCTAAAAAGAATATATGACACTTAAATCCCTAAATGTATTGAAGTGCTTCCAATACCTACAGATGGTATTCTTTCAAAATAACATAAGGCAGGTTGGTATTAAGTGTAGATGCTGGTTTTCCCAACAAGATTTTATATTTATAAAAGAAAGGAGGTATGTCTCATGTCTTATAATTATTTTATCCACTACTGTGACTATCACAGTACTATATATTCATGTAGTATACTGGCTCTAAATATTTACTAGACTAGATTGTAGGCATAGTCACAAAAGCTCACTGGTTATCAAAAGGTTTGAAAAGATTGAAATGCCTAGGTGCATTATATAAAGTTTAAGTGCTAAAGATATAGGAGGTTTAAGAAAAGGGGGGAGGGCTTCCCTGGTGGCGCAGTGGTTGAGAGTCTGCCTGCCGATGCAGGGGACACGGGTTCATGCCCCGGTCTGGGAAGATCCCACATGCCGCAGAGCGGCTAGGCCCGTGAGCCATGGCCGCTGAGTCTGTGCGTCCAGAGCCTGTGCTCCGCAACGGGAGAGGCCACAACAGTGAGAGGCCCGCGTACCGCAAAAAAAAAAAAAAAAAAAATTTCAAGAAAAGGGGGGAAAAATATTCCGAAGCGAACAAAGGAAGAGTGAAGGATCTGATGGGTCTTGATTAAGCTTTGGAACTTAGATAAACAAAGATGAGAGAGAAGATTCTTGATAAAGGGGGACTATGTGTGGAAGAATAAAGATGATTAAGGGATGCTCAGAAATCAAACAAAAGATGTATATCTGAAAAAAACCAAGAGAAGGTTCGTGTTGGATTAGAGAAGACTGCAAGTAAGTTAGGGCCATATTATCGAAGGATGATGAATTTTGACAGTCTGATCCATTGGCTGAACACTGTAGGTGTTGAATACTGGTAGCTGCTGAAATTGTGAACAAAGATATGTAGTCCTTGAGCCCATGGAGTTTTAGTTTAGCAGGACAGATAAGCATTCATCAAATCATACAACTAAGTACTTAAATTGCAAACTGTGGTTAGCCCCAGGAAGCAGAAGCACAGAGTGCTGTGAATACGTAACAGTGGAACTGGCTTTGGGGGTGTTGGGAGGGGGTGGCAACAGGGGAAGTTTTCCCTGAGGAAGTGACATTTAGCTGAGCCAGGAGTATCCAGACAAGAGGGAGGAGGGCGGGCATTGCATGGGAAGAAAATGGGAGAATGGGAGGAAGAGGGCATTGCATGGGAAGAAAAAGGCCATATTCAAGAATCCAGGAGAACAGATCAGGAGGAAAAAGTGACCTCAGGTAAGGCTGAGGAGGTAGGTGGGGTCAGCTTCTCCCAGCCTTGAAGGCCAAGCTAGAGACTGCTTTTTCCTAAGAGCGGTGGAAGGTTTTAAATAGAAAGCAACGTGACTGGGTTTATGTTTTTCTCACTGTTCTGTCCGCATCGTGAGATGGATGAGAGACAGGTGAAAGAGGAGGAGGGATCATTAGAAAGCTCTTTGAGTTTTCCAGGTGAGTTACAATGATAGCTTGGCCTGGGATGCCAGTGAAAGGGAAAGAGTTGGATAGATCCCACCAATATTTAGGAGGCAAAATTGGCATGACTTGGTGATGGAGCAGACTTGAGAGTTGAAGAAAAGAAAGGTGTTAAAGACAAAGAGTTTTCTGTTGCCAAGTTTCATGGACGATCGTGGGACTTCCTGGGAGAGAGTGACCAGAGCCGAACCAGTTCAGTTTTAGACACTTTGAGTTTAAGGAGCCTATGAAACATCTACAAGAACGTATCAAGCAGGCAGTTGAGTGCACAGATTTCAAGCCAGAGGACAGACGAGACCAGAGATAAAAACTGATGGGGCATATTACACAGGAGCCTGTGGATGAACTTGCCAGGGAAGAGGATCTGGAGCAAAGAAACGGGTCTGCCTTGCCCTCCAATATGCCTGGCTCCATAAATGGCGTATGAAGCTCAATAATTATGTTCTGAATACACGAAAAAATAGATGCATGCATGAAAGTCAGGACACTTGCTAGGAACTGCTGACACAGAAATGAAAGCTTCCCTGCCCTCCATGTAACCTTGGCTTGGGTTGATGCAATGAGATTTAAAACAATGGGGAAGATTTGTGAGAAATCAACAAAGGAACAACCTTTTATCTTGCAATAGAAGGGACAATTGAAATAAAGACTTGCCAGGAAGGGCTCCGTTATTTAAATTAAGTCATCCTAATTATAGTATATTACAGTGTTTGTCGCCTGAAATTATTTTTATTATTAATAATAATACCTTACATGATATTCTACAAACCACTTGCGTACTAATTATCACAGTTCATAGTAAACTTAAAATAGCTCTTAACTACTGTGGTTTTGTGCTCTGCATTTATATCCTACTTCAAGGAATTTTAAAGTTTTACCCTTAGTTGTATTCAAATTTTAACAGGACTTAAAATTTTAAATCATGGATGTTTTCTCAAATCTTATAAGAGACAACACTGTACCTTTGTACTTCAAATATATTAAAATATTTTGTGTTTAAAAGCCACAGATCAGAAAAACCATTATTATCAAGAGTAGTGTGCTGAGAATATATATACACTATATATGTGTGTGTATATACACACGTTGGCTATAGCTATTGGCTTCTTGCGCCTCTGATAATTACTTCAGCTCCACTGTCCCCAGTTCTCCATCTATAAAGGGCAGGAGACGGTTAATCAGTCGTTCTCCAACCGGGTACACATAGCTGGAGAGTCAGATGCAGAAGAAGCAGCTGGCAGCACCGTGAAAGGGTGAGGCTACAGAGTCCTTCCTGTCCTCTGCTCTTCGCTGTTTTATCTATTGGGGCTACCTGTCATGTTTTACTGGAAAACAAGACTCCTCTTAATTATTATGACGACACAATAATCAGACAAAAAGTTTGAAAGCTACTGCCCTGAATCAGGGTTCTTCTGAAGTTCTGCTACAATAGGTCAGAGGTGAGACCTAACTATCTCTATCTTTTAAAACAGCCACAGACAATTTCTCACCAAAAGCTGAAAAAAACGTAAACTTAAGGGATGATCGCTAACATCTCCTATACAACGTTTGTGTTCAATTTCATGTATAGAATAAGAGAAGCATTCATGTTCCATAGGAGGGAAGACTAGACAGAAGCAGAAGCAGCAAGGGCTCCAGTCATGAAAGTCTCTGTTTAACGTCTTGTTTCAGGCACAGAAGCCATCAGAGGATGGCTGACAACATTTTCCTCTTGGATTTCCAGCACTGCAGCCACAAGAAGGAAACGTCCAAGAGATACTCGGCTTAAACTACTCTGAGGTTGGCCAACCCACTTAAAAAAGAACACAAATGAGATTAAAACCTCAGTGTCCTCCTGTGACGTCCTAGAACCGGCCTGGGGACCAACTGAGACAAAGCTTTCCACCACAATGAAAACACTAGAATCACTGTAAATTAACCCACGGAGGCACAGACTGAAGATCTCATTCGCTGATAATCACGCTCTGGGAAAAAAATGCTGCCAAAGGAGAGAGAGCAACAGTCTTGCAAAAACCCTCAAACCCTGGACAAAGTGACTTTTGGCTCAATCCGGTAGAGAGACAGCAAAGAGCACAGAATATAAATACACACACACACACACACACACACACACACACACACACACAGTAAACCAGAAACTCTGATATAAAAATTTCCACCACACTAACCAGCAGCTAAGGCATCCTTAGGCCATCGGCTGAACCAGACAATAGTGCATCCTGAAATAAGGGCAGGAAACTTCAAAGCGCGATTTCGAAATCTCTCCCCCACTGGCGAAAAGCAGAGCACAATGTGAAGGTTCTGTCGGACCCGGCTCATGAAGAAATCATACAGGTTCTCATTCGTAGGAGGGCGCCTGGGGCACTCTATTTTCATGACTGATATGAGATCACTATTAATTTCATCAATTTCTTCGCAGGCAAATAGGTTGGAGACCTTCGAGAAAAGTGCAGACGTTCAAATTCAATACAGGCATATGAAAACAGATCAAAATATACAGCTCAATATGTATAATCTCTTGCCTTCATTTGTGTCCTTAAACTCACCTTTCATGTATAGAATAAGAGAAGCATTAATGTTCCATAGGATGGAAGATTAGACAGAATTTTAAACCGTGTTTTAAAATACACAAATGATTCTATTACTAACTGGAAAGTCACAGCCCGTTAAGGGGGTATGGACATATCAAAAATCCAACCAGCTTTCCTTGCAACCTTCTTCTTCCGTTTTTCCATTTCTCACTTGGAGCTTTCAGTAACGTTTTCAATGCATAGTTCCACGTTTTGATTGGGATTTTTATTCTTCGAAAACCCAACAGAAAAACCCATTCTTCCTACTGACCACCTAATCCCAATAATAGCACTTATTCAGTACTTTAACGGAAGGAAATACACAGAGCTCTAACACTGGAGGGAATCTGAAGAGGCAAAACACATCAAGAATAAATGAGCTCCTACCTCACCCGATGATAAAACATTATTCATATATTCCAAAAACGACTCATCTTTAATCTCATTGTCCGTGAAAATAAAAGTGATTCCTTTGCCTTGCTGACCAGCTGTTCTATACAAAATCCTCAGGTCTTCCATCAGATTTGATGTGTTGTAGGACCTAAAGAAATATTGTCATCGTGTCATCAGCTAAAATATGTTAATGGGAAAGAAAGATCCTTATAACAATGCTTTATGCCATATGGTTAACAAAAAATGCTGGTATTTTATTGTATGTAAATATTACTTGTTCATTACATTTACTTGCAGAAATTAAAATAATTTTTAAGACTCCACATTTTATAAAACATTATATTTTTACACACAAAAAACATCTAGAGTGAAAAATCAACCTGAAGCAAAAGTATAATTTTTAACCACACCATAATGCCATCAGAATGTATATACATGTTTCATTTTGAAAATATTTGTTGGTAAAGGTAAGGGAGGGCTTCCCTGGTGGCGCAGTGGTTGAGAGCCCGCCTCCCGATGCAGGGGACATGGGTTGGTGCCCCGGCCCGGGAAGATCCCACATGCCGCGGAGCGGCTGGGCCCGTGAGCCATGGCTGCTGAGCCTGCGCGTCCGGAGCCTGTGCTCCGCAGCGGGAGAGGCCACAACAGTGAGAGGCCCGCATACCACAGAAAAAAAAAAAAAAAAAAAAAGGTAAGGGAAATGTCAAATTCTAATATTTACTAAGCACCCATCTGCAATTGATATTTTAGAAGATACCTCATAAATTGAACTAATCTAAACTAAAGCATTTCAAGCCGTCATTATATGGGGTGAGGGCGATGCCCCACTGTAAACTGCACCCTCCTCATTCCCAACACAACTATTTTCATTGCATCTTTGGACGTCACATGAAAGAGTTTTCTGAGCAATCAGTGCACTATAGTAGAATCGTTGGAAACATTAAATATCCCACTCTAAATCTCTCACATCCAAAGCAATCACTTAGTGGAAGTCAACTTGCAATCATGAAATGTTAGACAATATAGAGTAACCCATTACTGCCAAAAGTAAAAATTAAAATATTCCAGTCCTGGAGACTCAGACTCACTAAATTATTATTTGAATTTTGTGTCATTAAATAAACTCAGAGTTCAGAGCACAAGAGCAAATAGCCTTCTGATTTTTAAAAAGCTACCAAATATTTAACTTCTATACTCTGCTTTTTTAACGTTTAAAACCTAAACCCTAGAACCAGAAATACCACTACCATGCATCAATATTTCAAGAAGACTGCTAGAAAAGTGAGATGTGAGATACCAGAAAACATGTTCAAAGACACAGTCCCGTGAAAGAGAGAGAGAAAGAATAAAGAGAGAAAGGGAGGGAAGGAGGAAGGAAGGAAGGAAGGAAGGAAGGAAGGAAGGAAGGAAGGAAGGAAGAGGGGTGGGGAGGGAGAGAGAGGACAAAGGAAAATAGCTCGCCCGAGCTTCTTGTGATATGGGGAAAACTTTCAGTCCAGTCCCCTGGATCTCAAGGACCCCCCTGCCTCAAATAATATGACCTGAGTCATCTAACAAATGGCTGCGCTTCCCAAAGGAGAGGCCCTTGCTTCCTGAGCCTTGGTCATGTGGCTATGCAAAGGCTAAGGCAGTAGGATCGTCTCTGGAAGGTTATAAGAATCCAGAGAAGGCCCTGACCCTCCTTTTCATCAGTAGTGGAGCAGTCCCAATATGACCTGCAGAGGAACCAATTTATCACAAAGAGAGGACTCGTAAGGTGTTTTTTCTGAGGCAGCACGGCGTAGTTAAAGTCATGGCAGACCAGAAACCAGAAATCTTGTGGTTAATTCCCAGGTTTATCCGGGACTTCAGGCAAATCATAGCCTCTCTGAACCTCAGCTGTGATATGTCCTGCTAACCTACAAAGCCACAAAGGTCTTTTGAAGATCAAGTTAGCCTGCGCACGTAAAAGCGCTTTGAAACGATAAGGTTTTATACAAAATGTTCGGAACAAAAATCGCAGAGTTCAATCCCCTTCCTGTACAGGTTACCTTTTATCTAACATCGCTTCTATCCACAAACTAGAAGAATTATACACAAGGCAACTAAGATTATTTCTCTCTGTTTCAGTACTTGAAAGACACAGTAACGTTTCAGATTGATTCTCCAAGCAGAATCCAGTCATTTAGACCAAATAAAAGGTGTAACAACAACAACTTGAGTATTCGGATCTCCAAACCCAATGTTTAATCATTTCCAACCTTTGTCCCAGCAGGTGGCTATGGCCCTCCATCAGTGAGATAGATCAGTAGCATGTTTTGCCTACAGCTCCAAGCCGACGCTTCGTCAATGCCCGACAGGCAAGACTCTCACACCTAGAAATTAACTTCTAATAATATTCAGCCCAAGTAAACTTCCCAAACTGGCCTCTTGCTTCTCGCCTTATCTCGGTTGATCCTCAAGTTCTGTTTAGCCTCTCTACATGTTCCTTTTCCACTTCCTAATTCTCCCCGCACTGCACACACATGGCCGAGGACAACCCTTCTGGGATTCCCTACCCTGATGAGTAGCAGCGCCAACTATCCAGTTTCCCAAGCCAAAACCAGGATGTACCAAGTCCAAAAGCTCCAGCTTCCTAAGGATATCTTGAATCTTCCCTCTTTTCTCCTCTTTCACTTCCACCCCTCGGGACACCACCATCTGTTGCTGAGATCCCTGAGACAGGCTTATAACCCTTCCAGCTTAGCTCCTTCTTCCACCTTCTCCACATGCAGATGTGACATGCCTCCCCTAGGGGTGACACATTAATGGTTTCCCACTGCTCTAGGATGAAGTCCAAATTCCTTATGATACCTTCAAAGACCTCCATTTCTCTTCCTTTCCCACTTCCCACCTTATGCTATATACCAGCCATATTTAACTGCTTCCAGGCCCTCAAATGTAACTTCACATGTGCTGATCCTTTTGCCTAGAACATTCTTTACTGTTTCTCTTCTCTGAGATAATTCTTACTCATATACATGTCTCAGCTGAAACATCTCTTTCTCCAGGAAGCCTTTTCTGACCATCCCTTAGACAAGATCAGGAGTCCTTCCCTCATGTTTCAACAGACTCTGGTCTGGTCTGCATTTATTTCCTTATCAGAGAGAGCACCTACGTATCACATCTTATTGAGTGAGTTGCTCAACTGTCCCCACTGAACTGCTGTAAATTCCATGATGACACAGGCCAGGTTTATCTTGCTTACCGTGTATCTCAGCACTAAGCCAGTGCCTGACACACAGTTGGTGTTCAATGAATATTTTTAAATGTATGAATGAGTAAACCAGCATAAACTTTTCATCTGTTTTTCCAGTTTAATAACATTCTTGAAACCTGAATTAACATTTAGTAGGGACAAATTTCTTTTGAAATGCACTAAAAGGAATACACACAATACTCATATCAAGCATAACATGAAAACAGAGAGGCATCTGTTCACTGAAATGAGAGGCTAAAGTGTTTCAAAAGTAAATCATTCATGTGAAATTTTCATGGTCTATGACAGAGGTTGAAAAGGGAGGATAATAAGTCAATATTCAAGAAGAAAAACGATTATGATTCCCTTATGTATAAGAAAAACGCATTCTTAACCCCAAGTGGCTTCTGAGAACCATTTATCAAAATCCATTTCAGGTTAATTAAAGCGAAAGCGTGTTACCTTGTCAGAGTGATCTGGAAGGAAGTGTAGCCAGCAATGAATGAAGCCAACCTGGTCAGGCTCTGCTTTCCCGATCCACCCACCCCGACCAAGAGGGCATTTCCCCGGGGAGTGCGAATGACACGTGAGATCTAGAATATGAAACAGAAAAAGCATGTATCATTTAATGTGCAAATATTTCACTTTTTTCCTATTTATTCAACACAGGCATACCTAGGAGATATTGCAGGTTCAGTTCCATACCACCATAATAAAACAAATATTGCAATAAAGCAAGTTTTTGGTTTCCCGGTACACATAAAGTTATGTTTACACTATCTATTAATTTTGCAATAGCATTATGTCTAAAAAAACAATGTACATACCTTAATTGAAAAATACTTTATTGCTAAAAAAATGCTACCCATCATCTGAGCCTTCAGTGAGTGATAATCTTTTTGCTGGTAGAGGGTTTGAAGTATTGTGAGAATTACCAAAACATGACACAGCGAAACGAAGTGAGCAAAAGTTGGAAAAATGGCACCAATAGACTTGCTTGACACAGGGTAGCCACAAACCTTCAATTTGTAAAAAATTGCATATTTGCTAAGTGCATTAAAGCAAAGGGCAAGAAAATACGGTATGCCTGTATAAGCATTTTAGAAGCTGTACATGTCTTAGGATCAGAATAGAAAGATATACTGGTTGGACTAATGAAGGCATTTCTGAAATACAACAGTGTTTAAGAAGTATTGGACAGGGTGGGGAGTGGGGCGTGTGCCTTTAGGAAACTAGGATAGGAGGAGACCAGTAAAGAAAAGTCATCAGACAGCCCAGACTGTGGCTTGCTCTGGGTTTTCAAGGAGAGATATAAAGGGGACTTTGAGGTTTCCTTTTAGTTTGCCAATCTACTTCAGTAGGATAGGAAAAAGAACAGAAATTTCAAAACAATGTGTATCCTTGGAACACAGAACACAAGGTTAATTAGAGTATCCTCCACATTTGAAAACTAACATAGTTTAAATAGAAGGCAAGAAAATTTCCAAAATATGGCATAGATGATGGAATTTAAAAAGAAGAAAATAAGCATAAACACTCTTCTTATTATTTGGCAAAGATAGTGATACCTAAGGTATCTACTAAGTGATTATGGGTAGACCAGAAGTCCACTCTATGCCAGTCAGTAGCCCCAGACCATTCCAGGTCATATTTGTGGTAAAAGTCCATGATTCTTTGGCTTTATTTGTATTTGATAAACTACTTTCATCATCAGGTCTCCAACCCCACCTAAAGGGGATTTGCTGTAGAATTCTCTTGGATGCATTTTTCACCTTATGTGATGACTGTCTTTCCCTCCTAACTGCAGTTTGAGCCTGCAGTTTTGCTGTAATGCCAGCTTTTCTCTAAACTAATGATAGAAAGCCATCTGGGGGCTGAGAAAGGATCACTTCTCTGGTGCTGGCAGAAGCCTTCTGGCACAACCTCGGCTCTGCATTCTGACAAGGTTTTGTTAAACATCCTTTTTCAGGATTCCCTCCACTGGCAGGGGCTAAACCCTATTCCTATTGGGACTACCACTGTTTTTGGATTATATCCCCTAATTTAGTGTGAGCCCTTGGAAATGGAGACCATTTTTTTGTTGTGGACCTAAGAACCTGGTCCACCAATCCCGGTAAGATTAGTAAGTGATATGCTCTGCTCTTCCAGCCTCCTACTCATCCTCTCCATGTGATGCTCTCCTAAGTTGCTATAGGCAGGGGAGGAGTGGTACTGGCAAGAATTCTTAGGATTTTGCCAGTGTCTATTCCTACTCTTTCCCTGGTGTTACTTCAAGAGGCATAGATAGATAAGACAGGTAAGAAGCTACTGCAGGCCATCCTAGAATCGTCTGTGTTGTTTCTTGGTTAACTTTTTCAAAATATATAACTTTTTTCAGAAATCATTTCCTTTAGTTGATGCTGGTGAATATATTAGGTTTTAAATAATTGTTGTTAATCGAGTATAAGGAACTTTCATCCCAACACCTTTTCCTGCAACTGGGCTTAGGTGTTAAACTAAAGTTTTCCATTCCCAGTTTCTAGCACATGAGAAGTCCTTACAACATATTTGACAAATGATCATATATAAACAATAGAAGACTTTAAAAGCAGACTCAAAAAACTCATAATCTAGTTAAAAACAGAAACTATAAGAGAAAACACAGTCAAGTGAGAACTTCAAATGGGACTATCCTGTCCTATTATCTATAGATTGTAACATACGGATACTCATCTTTTAATTTCTTTAGCGAATATTTTAAAACTTAATAATGCCCATCCTGCCTTACAGGTGCTCACATCCTGAGAGACCTATGAATAGAAACATGCAATAATGCCCCATGGTGAATGCTGGGGTGGATAGGAATGATGGCAACTGGAAAGAATGCAAAGGAAACAACACTGCTTGTGAAGGCGAGTCTTAGGTGTGGAGCTGGAATTTGATCTAGATCTTGAACGATAACTAGAAGTTTATGATGCAAAGAAAACGGCACACTGGGAGGAAGTGAGCTAAATTTTAAGAAGAGGGAATGGGATGCACAAAGTCTCAGAATCAGCAAAAGGCCTGAGGTTTCCTCATAGGGATGGGAACTTCAGTACCAGGTATGGAAATATTAGGAAATAAGGTGCAAAGCGTTGTTTAGGGCCATACTGGGGACTTGGTTAAATTCTAAACCTATTTATCAAGCATCACAAGTGTGCCTGTCTCAGCAATACTCCATCCTGTGAATATGAAGGGGAATAAAGTGGGTGCCTGCCCTCACAGAGCTTACAGTCTGGCAGAAAAGACAAATACAAACAAATAAATTCTATACAACACAACACCTGCTGGGAATGCAGCATTGATGAGGTGCTCTGGAATCAGGATGTGTTTAAGCACAAGCAGTTGATTTTTCTGGATTACACCCTAAGCAGAGCACCACGCACAAGGGGTAGAGTGGTAGGCAAGGACTAGATCATGAAAAACAATACACACCATGATTTGAACTTTAACCAAAGAGGCAAAAGAGATATCGCAGAGTTATTCTTGGTTTTAAAAGAAAGTTGTTATTTTGATTAAGAAAGGAACTAAGAAACACACTTGGTTTCAGATCACATCCTGTTTTGCTGCAGTTTTCATCTTCAATCCTGTCTTCTTGGCTTCTATCATGTCTTATAACTAGGTCACATATTTCAAGGCTCACACCCACATGACAGAGTTTGGATGTAACTGTACACAGAAAGCAAGAGTATAGAAGAGAGGGTTGGCCTAGAAAACAGTGAGGAATGTAGCATTTTAGCTCAGAAACTCCAATCATAGATTCTTTGGCCAATCCCAGAGCAGGTACACTAGAGACTGAGAGTGAGGGAAAACACAGTCAAGGACCTGTACTGAGGCACACATGCCTTTAATGTCATACCCAAAGTGAAGAAATGCATCATCTGTGCTGCAAAACCCAGAAAAAAAAACATTTCTAACGAACATCCTCAAGCACAAGACTAACATAAATAACCTCATTTCAATTTAAGCTGTTATGGAATCCCAAGCCAATCAGATTTTGTCTCCATAGACACTTAGTCATGAAGTTGCCTTTGATATTATTTATTTAGAAAATGTTATTCTTTTTGTCTTCTTCCTTTTAATCATTAAATATGATAGTATCTCCATTCTTCCTTTTGACTTTTAGTCAACTATAAATTAGGAGCTAATTTCAAAATGTTATTTATATTTGGCTTTGGAAGAACATTTGCGCTCATAATTCAGTAGGTATCTCAGACTCTGAGAATTCAGTTTCCAAGCTAAGTGTCCTCATGCTGGGGACATCCAACCTCAGAACACACTCTCTGTTTTCCTCCTTCTCCCTGACTTAGTCTGGCCTCCTCAATTTTCAGAGGGAGAGTTGACTAAGTAACCTCTAAAGCCCTCTCCAGTTCTAAGGTTTTGTAATTATTAGAGGTGACAACTTGTGAGTATGAGGTTGTTCCTCATGGTTAAGCCTAAGTAATGGGAGACAGCCTCAAATTGTCTTCATTCTAATTAAAAGGATGTAGTCTGAAAAAATAACTGACATCAATAAAGTGAGAGTATCAACGACGAACTTTAAATGGCATTATCTCCCACCATCAATAAATTAGATCATGTAAGTTATCAAGTAAATAATATATTTTACTTCTAACCTTTGAGGGGCAATCATTACTGTGATTGGAAATTGTAATGACTCATATGACAACGTAGAAAGGCAACTGTACTTTCCTGGTGGATTTCATTGTAACAGAATTTTCATCCCAACTCAAAATCAACTGTTTATGCACTATTTTTAATTATTATTTCTAATTGTGGTAAAATACACACAACATAAAGTTTACCATCTTAACCATTTTTAAGAGTATAGTCCAGTGGCATTAAGTACATCTATATTGTTGTGCAGCCATCACCACCATCCATCTCCAGGGCTCTTCATCTTGCAAAAATAAAACTGTACCATTAAACGTTCCTCATTCACCTCCCCTCAGCCCCCAGCAACCACCATTCTTTCTGTCTCTATGAAGTGACTACTCTAGGGACCTCATATAAGTGGAATCATACAGTATTTGTGGGTTTGTGACTGGTTTATTTCACTTAGCATAATGTCCTCAAAACTAATGTACTATTTTTTATAGTTATCCTTTGCATTATGCAAAATATAAGCAGACTTTGTGCCTGTGCTTTGAACTCAGATGCCAACCACATTCATTCTATGTAGTGAAAACACTGAGCTGGAAACAGTATAGCCACAGTGAATAAAATTATCATATCACACATTTGAAGTACACCTGCTCTGATTTTAAACCTATAGGTGTGACATGTTGCATTCAGTTCAGAAATTAAATTGGAATAGAGCATTGGGTTTATTTTTAAACTGAATTTTCTCCTAGAAGAAGAAAGTGAAAGAGGAGGGAAAAAATTCTGGAGTAAAGACAAGTGTCTGTCATTTTTGGGGTGCTACCGGGCGTGGCCGCTGACCTTGACTAAGTGGACCATCGCATCTGCAAAGAACACCAAATCCATGCCAGCGCCACGGATGCTCTCGTTATAGAGCTGCAGGAACATATTCAAACGATCCTTCAGCTGATCAAAAGATTCAACTGGCTCATAAATTTTGGGCATCTCAGTATCAGCCTCCTCAGATGTTTCACCTGGGGTTGGGGAAGAAAAATCAATTAAGTTTCTTCAAATCACTGGACTTTACCACTTCCTTCAACCTAAATTAATACACTCATAGCTCTACAGTTTAGCACTGAATAATACTGATTTTTATCCAAATGTCAGAGTATGTATTTTTAGAAAAGAAAAGAAAGCACACAGTAGTCAAAGCATTAGAATGTTTGTGATCATATGCAGTCTTAATTCTTAAATGTATAGAAAAGGTCAATTTCAAATAATGTCATATACATTGAATTTAATTTGAATCCATAATAGACCATTGGCATGTCAAGGATCTTCCCAGAGATATTCGCTAATGAAGATTGAAAAAGTAGGGATTTAATGTCAAAATCAGCAAGAGAAATCAAAAATTAAATTATTTTTAATAAGAATAAAAAGAAAAAGGTCACTGCATTTGCTTAGGAAAATTTTATGAGTCAGAAATTTTAAGTTAGTGGTGAGAATAGAAGTGAATTTGGGGGAATGGAGGTGAAGGGTAGAGATAAAATAGAAACAATGATTTCCTAAATAAATAAACATTGAGTTATCTCACTGGGAAAAGTATTAAAATCACTAAACTTTTTTTAAAAATTAGAAACACATAACATACCAGTTTAATACTTTTCCAACTTTGACTAATAAAGCATAATGCCAAAGAAAAAGCTAAATTGGGCATAGGTAAATTCACTATCAGTTAACATTAGTTGAATATACTGATACAGTAACAACCCAGAAATTCACTGGGTACTAGAAGAGTGAGTGGATCTTCCAAATCTAATAGTACATAATTACTTTCAATTGACCCTGTCCTAATATAAAGTATTTTAACCTTTTTATGACAAAGCAAGGAAATTGATTTAACATAATTATTAGGATTGGTCCATTTGCAAAGCTCCCACTAATTGAATTTCAATAGTCACTTCCTTATTTCATAGATGTTCATTTCAAGCTTTGACAAAGTGCTTTGAAGTCACTGAAAGGTTCTGTGCTTCCCTCTAGACTCATTCACCCCGCCCCCAACCAAACTCCCCACCTCCAGCCCCCGCCCCACAATGCTGCAGTTGCGCTTTGCTCCTAGAAAACCGTAATCTAGTTACTTATCCTTCTGAACTAGAGGAAATAAAATACATAAATTCTAATTACCTTGTAAATTCTCTTACCTTTACATGATTTTTGGATGTGGGTGGCCTGATTGAAAATAAACTGTATCAGCTTCTTTTTGTGGAAGGATCAGTCCAACTGCATAGCCAGCAATAAACCTCCCTTTGCAATTGTCACTCAGAAACTTAACAGATCACATACATCCTTATCTAATCTAGTAAGGGGCTGCCTGGTCATTTTCAATCATTTAGAAGATATAAATAGCATGTGTTTAAACATGCCTCTTTGAATATGAAAATTAACTTAAAATTCCTCCTCAGTATTAGAAGAGGTTTCTAAATGAAAGAAAAATATTCTACTTAAGCTCAGTTATTTCTGAAGGAAAAAAATAATTGGAGCCCTACCTCTTTTCATAAGTAATATATCTCAATTTTTTATGGAACCATAACCACAAAATCTTCCCTCAACATCACCCACCTCTTTCTAATTGTATTCAACAGCCCTCTCAGAGGATGTGAGGTTTTTCTTTTTATTTTCAGCACCTGGAATACTCGAGTAATAATTATCATAGTTTTGCTATGTTTCATCTGGCAGTGAGTACAAGCCACGGACTGCCCAAGCCATCCACAGATAACATTTCATTTATTCCCCACGGTGCCCCATGACTCATATATTAATATTTCTATTTTTATAAATGAGGAGAATGAGGTTCAAGAAAGTTCAGAGACTTGCCCAGGTAATGTGTGGGAGAGTCCTTCCTTAAATCTACCTCTATGTGACAGCTGTAAGTCTTTAGCACTGTCTTCTGCCATAGTATGCCTCCCAAATCTACCTTAATATCCAAGACTGATGTGCATTAAAATGATTAATCTTTGAACTCCATCAGTATGCATTTATCTACTCATTCTGTATTTATTGAGCACCTAATATGTCCCAGGCTTGTCTCAGTAAAGTTTACTAAACAGAAATTCAACATCCCTGAACTGAACTTGTCTTCAGATATCACTTTTGGGAATTTCAAATTCTGCTTCAATAGTTTACCTGTAGCTTCAGGTGCATCCCTCAAGAAATCCACAAAATAAGTGTCAATTCCGCAATTCACCAAGAGTTTTTTCTCTTCACCAAACTCCTCCTCCACCAAGGTTACTAAAGTCATATCAAACCAGGTCACATCATCAGACACCGTGAAACGATCGGCTATAACACGTTTACACTCATGCTTCCACAGCCTTAACAGTTCCTGTCAAAAGCATCATTAAAATGTGTTATTAATTCCCATTAAGCCGGAGTTGGGAATTCAAGTGGACGATATCACAGAGCAGCATCCTTCCTGATTTAAGATACTACATTTTAAAAAGTTAAGATTAACACTACTGGTTTCCTTTTAATGTGAACAACAGCTTTGGGAGCACATTAGAAACAAAATCCTAGACTAATGGTTTTCATTTGGTGTGTTATGACCAAAAAAGGACATTTTGGGGTTGTCAAAATGACGTGGGAGATGTTACTGCCATTTGTACAGGGGATACAAGGATATAAAACATGCTTTGCACAGTCTTAGTATACAACAAATTGTTCATGAATATAACTGTCCTATTAAAAATAAATAAAATAAGTTAAAATGTACTTAACTTCATTTCAAATTGGTCTCATTCAAGTATAGTAAATAGAGAGTAGTGTATATTCCTTTTCAGCCTTTAAATTAAAACAAAAACATTCCTAGACAAAATACTAAATCACTCTGAACAACCAACAAACTAATACTCTACATAAAAGTCTTATGTTTGTGATCAATTAGTCTGTTTGGATAAGACACCTACATTCATGTGGCCAGAGCATAATATAAAAAGTTGCATATAGGGCTTCCCTGGTGGCGCAGTGATTGAGAGTCCGCCTGCCGATGCAGGGGACACGGGTTCGTGACCCAGTCCGGGAAGATCCCACATGCCGCGGAGCGGCTGGGCCCATGAGCCATGGCCACTGAGCCTGCACATCCGGAGCCTGTGCTCCGCAACAGGAGAGGCCACAGCAGTGAGAGGCCCACATACCACCAAAAAAAAAAAAAAAGTTGCATATAAACAACTCTCATGTATGCAACTGAGATCATTACAAAGATATATTTACTTAACACAGTGTGAAGGAAATTTATGGCAAAAATCTGGATTATCTGCATAAAGCAATCACCTAATCTAGATAATCCAGGACCCAAAATTAACTGGAAGTTGAGAGAATTAATTGCTCAATATACCTGTTCCTATAGCAAGCATAACAAATGTTTGTCTAAGCTAATTATTTAATACGAAACACTGGTGGAAATTTCTTACCTTGGTAACGTTTTGCAAGTTAGAAGGCTTTTAAGCCATTATATTACTAATGATCAAATGTTCTTTGGTGGCCAGAAAATAAAATTTTAGTAAAATATATTTAATGATTCACTTATGACAAAAGTTCATGACAAACCAATTGCTAGACCAGTTTATGCTGATTTTAAATAAGCACCAAAAAATGGCTACACAAAAAGTAATTTTGGAAGACTGCATTCCACAACACTATTCATTTGTCAATAACTCTGAGGGAAAAAAATCAAGTTAACATGTTCACTGCTGTTAAAATGACTCCCCAATTCTCTGTAACGAGGAGACTGAGTTTTCCCCAAAACGTCCTCTTGCAGTCAGTCAGTGTGCTTACCTACTTTGTGAGCATCTGAGGCAAAGCTGAGTTTTTTTTAATAGTCCACATTGGATGTGTCTAGTGACAGTTTGGTTGATATCTCAACTTTTTCGGTGCGTTTAAGTGGAGAAGTCCCCTAAAACCTATTTGCTTAACTACAACCTTGGTTCCATAAAAGGAGGGAAAAACAGGCTGATGTTGCCTTAGCCTTATGCTTTGGCAAAAAAAGGCATACTGCATTTTTACATAGTACATACTTTACAATTTTACATATTACATACATACTGCATTTTACGTACTAGAATTACCTTTTAGTTCGAAGAGCATTCTTATAATGCTAGGAACTCTTTTATTCGAGCGTACGTACAAACGCTCATTTTTCTGTCAAATGAACTTTCTACTCTTCTGTCTCTTTTCAGTTTTACCAATATATGTATTTCTTTTAGTACATCAAGTTATATGGGAAAGAAAGATCATGGATGATTAACAACAAAATGGTTTCATTCTTCAATTTTGAAAGTTTATTTATAAAGATAATTACTTTTTAAAGTTAAAATGTCAGGTTTATGATATGAAGTTTATAATATGAATAATAGGAAGACATATAATAAGATCAACAGGGATTCTTTCCATTATTTAGTATAAGAAAATGATGAAAAAACAAAATCAATTTTTCCTTTTACTCTATTCATTAGAAAATAATTGTATATAATATTTCCTTAAACATAAACCAAATTTATTTGGAATTTTTAAAATTTATGTATTTATTTATGTATTTTTTATTTTTGGCTGCATTGGGTCTTTGTTGCTGTGCGCGGGCTTTCTCTAGTTGGCAGCGAGCGGGGCCTACTCTTTGCTATGGTGCACAGGTTTCTCATTGCGGTGGCTTCTCTTGTTGCGGAGCACGGGCTCTAGGCGCGCGGGGTTCAGTAGTTGCAGCACACAGGCTCAGTAGTTGTGTCTCACGGGCTCTAGAGCGCAGGCTCAGTAGCTGTGGCGCACGGGCTTAGTTGCTCCGCTGCATGTGGGATCTTCCCTGACCAGGGCTCGAACCCGCGTTACCTGCATTGGCAGGTGGATTCTTAACCACTGTGCCACCAGGGAAGTCCTAATTGAAACTTTTAAAGAGAAATATTTTGGCATACTTTTCCCTTATTTATGTTCGTGAAAAGCAGCAAAGAAAAAAATATCCATGCTAAAACATCCCAAAATATTTTCATAATGCCACTAAAAATTGCATTACTAAGAATATTTAGAGTTTATAATAAATAACAAAGTTACTTGTTTTACTCTCTTGTGTATCACTTACATCTGGTTCCTTGATAACCTCTGAAGTAGTGTTCAACATTCCCTGCCAGATCCTAGAAAGATCTCGAAGGTTAAAAATATAATGGAATTTTGCAGGGGTAGGGAGCATTTGAATCTTAGTCATCTGCCACAGTCGGCGTGTCAGGGGAACCAGTTTCGTCACTGAATCTCTCACTTCTTCTGAGAAGCCCCTTTGGGTACAGTAGTATCCTATCCCAATCACACCTGAAAGGGGAAAAAAGTCATAACATTTTGACTGACAGTTCAGATCACCTAAGTGAAAATGAAAAACATTATAATGCAGAGTACAAAAATAATTAAACATTTTAATAGTTAACCACATATTAAAGAAATTTCTATTAATTAATGTTCTTTGGGGTTTTTTTAAACCTACGAAGTAGGTATAGTTACAAGCAAGTTAGCATTCAAATACTGAAAAGTTGACTAAGAAATACTACTGAAAACTCTAGCTGAACTGATTCAGTATTATTAAATGGGTAACAATGATGAATATATAAAGATGCCTTAGAAAAAGATAAGAAAAAGGGAGGTTTCATGAATCCGCTAAGATTTCTCCATTTTTTTTGGTTGCCTTTCCATGCATTATAAAATATTTTAAGTTACTTTACAGGTAAAATTTTCCAGGCAAAAAAGAATAATTAAAAGCAATAATAGTCATTCCTTCTAGTCCATTTTACTTCTCCCAAGTTCAGATAATTCCTATGTCATTTGGTTTCCAAACCTTTGCCCACCACTGTGATTGAAGGCAGATACTGCCATACTCCACTACCCTAGGGCACTAAGAAGACATTCTTAGTCTGCCAGAAATTTATTAGGGTAATCTTAGTTAGTTTTTTCTCAGTTGCAATTTCAGAAATGGTAAATTAGTACCTAACACGAATGCATGCATAACTTTACACTTTTTCTGAAAAGAGTGATTCCATAATCAGTTTCTAAACTCATTTTCATTTCTCAGTTAAATAATTATGGTTATCGATTGCGCTAGTGTTTCTTGGGTGAACTTATTTCTGAAACGCTGCATATGTAATCAATCAGTAATTTATTACAACCCTATTAATTACTCTGAGGATCAGACTCTGGCTAATCTCCACTCTGTGCAATATTATTTCTTTGGCCAAAATCATTATATGGGTTGGTTAGGTATCAGCTACATAAACTTTTGGTACGGCATTATATCAATGCAGACCTCAAATATGTATACCCACGAGGAAAGCATCTCATCGTGTCTAAGACCATTTAATGTTTAACCTTCTGCCTTAAGAAGCTAGCGACAGTTTCTTAAAGAAATACATAGGCAGAAAAGATCTACTTAGCACTCAACTCAGTACATACATAAAAAGTAAATCTTTATATAAACAAAATACACTGCTTGAGAGTGATGAAGCCCGTAGACTAAGGAACCACCCAATGCTCTTTCTGTGTTGACCTCTAGGTGGATATATTCTCACTGGAACCCAAGCAGGGATTCTTCCCTCCCATGCCCCACTGACATTCACTTTACCAAAGATCTTGTCCACAGAAGCATCAGAGGGCAATGTGCAGTTAAATATAGAGAACTGCCTCTTGAGCCTTTGGGGTATATCATTGCGTCCGCCCCCAGGATGGATCATAGCTGCTAAAAACTGTATGTCCACAATGCTGGTAAACTCCCCAGGCTTCTCTAGGTTATAAAATCCATTCTGTTCCATCAGCTGTCGTACTATCTCATTAGTAACCTAAGAAAGACAACTTTTAGAATTAAAATGTCATTCCTTTATATCCCAGGACCTAACTCTTTGAGCGTTTCCAAATAATGAACCTTATTGGAATTTAGGAATTGCAAGTTGAAAAAGTAAAAAATATTTACTCATCAAAAAATAAATCAATGAGGAATTAGGCAAATAAAGTGCACAATAGGATAGATATACCTGGTCTCCCCACTCATTGATTATTGGCATATTCACATCATCAATAAAAACAGTCATCTTCTTTCCTGCTGGAGGGCCATATGTTGTGCCCATGCGTTTATCCACATAGCTCTCTATTGTCCTCTGTTAAATAGAAAAGTCAACAGAAACATCTGTGAAAATATCCCCTGACATGGTTAATTATTTGAAAAATCCAGGAAACTTTGAAATGACAGAAATTACTCAGAAAAAAACCAAAAATGTCCCTTAATTCTGGAAAGCAGGGCATGAGGTACCTAACTTTTCTTGCATAACGTTTATAACCTTTGAAAATCTGGTTTAATTTAGGAGTAAAGAAAATTCTGATCAATGTAAATCTTGAATGGGATGAGACTCTTCTGTTTATTTCTACAGACTTACTTTTGTCTTATTGTGCCTACGTTGGTGACAATATAATATAACCCTAACCCCCATTATTCAAAGGTCCAGTCCTCCTCCAAGTTTCCTTATAATCATAGACAAAGCTAAACAGGGCTACCGTCCAAGAGGCTTCTCAGGTCTTGCTCTGAGCTCCACGGGCGGCCATAATCTGAAGATTGTTCTCTCTTCGTTGAGAAATCTGCCAACTGGCTTCTGTAGCCTGACACAGTCTGCTTTGGGCAGATGCACTCACACTGAATCACTTCTCTTCCCCTTCACGACGTGGAGGACAATGCCCCCTCTTTTCTATCCAATACATTTTGAGCTTTGGTGGTACAGGAGGAAACTGCACTGTGCTCTATAAAAAAATGCCCTAGCAATGTGGAGAGGAATACTAAAACTGACAGAAGGGGTGTTGGAAGGAGTAATGGGGACATGAGGGAAGAACCCCAGACTACTGACTACAGTATTAACATTTCCATGGTCATAGAGTGTAGTTTGGAAATCAATCAGTTGTTCAGAATATATGTACTGAGTAAGCAGAGCCAGCACTGCAAAGAAAACAGAAAGGGCTCACACTTCTCATGCTCCAGAAACTCAACCTTAAAGACCTCATTTTATTCCCACTGATTCATGATTAAGTCATGATAAAGATAATGTATAAAATATAAGAGAAAGTGGAGGTGTACTGAGATAAAATGCATTCTCATCCTATCCAAAAAAGAGTTTCCTTATTTCATGAAGAGCAAACCAGTTAAAATGACATTAATAACCCTTCAAGATACAACCAAGAAATAAGGCCAAGATATAAACAAAAATCTATACATCTGTCCTTGAAAATTCCCCCAGTTTGGTAATTTCAAATTGTAATTTTCTGTCATCATTTTAATGAACAATAGCAAAAGATGTGAACATTTTTCACCATTTTAAAATAGAAAGATATATAAACATATCACACAAATTTCCCATGACAACAGTACAATGGCAAGAAGAATTTCATATTCCCCTGACATAAAAGAAAACTGTTTAAAGTAATGTACTAGGCTAAATTTAGCTCTCCTCAATGAATTTAAATGGATAAAGCAATTAATAATCTCTTGACAACTCCCTATGGCAAACTAGAGCCTTCCAGATATTCCCTTATCTGTTAATGAGAACTCATAGGCACATGAAGATTTTATGTCTTGGGGGAGCCTTCTAAGAGCTAAAAGCCATAGGTGGAACAGGTGAAATAATATGGAGTAACAGCCACATCCCTGCACTTTCTTCCCCTTCATTATGACCCTAATTTCTTTGAAATAGCAGGAAATTACTAGAAGGAATTCATTTTAATATATAAAATTATTACTTTTATATATATATATATAATTAAAAAGCTAAGTTGATAAAAACAAAGGAGGGAGAAAAATTAAATAGCTTGTGAACCTAGAAGCTGAGACTTCTTCCTGTGTTCATAACTGCTGGCCATTAAATAGTTACCGAATGAACTGGGGAGTTGGATAAGATCTCCCAAAAGCCTGAAACACAGCAACTTCATGTTCTCCTCCATCATAGATCTACGTGTTTGGGAATATTTAGGAAAACCATATACTTGGACTAGTGTCTCCAGCTGGACTTCCCCACTTAGATGATCCATCGCATCACAGAATCAACATATCCAAACGCAGACATCTCTGCCGCATCACAAAATCTGCACCCGCTCCTAGGTGCTCATCTCAGGGCTTAGCACCAACTACCTAAATCTCAACCAAGCATTCCCACATCCAACATCGATAAGGCCTATTGCAATTCAAATACTGCTTTTTAATGTATCTCATCCTCTCTGAAAAATGATATGCCCTTGATCAGTTAGTTGTCTTTCTCATATGGATTAATGTCACAACCTTTTAAATTGCCCTCCCTGCCTCCAGTCAGGCCTGGAAACTTCTTTATTAAGTCATATACAATGTCTATATTGTGTGATTTACAATTTTGTCTAGACTCTTCTGTCTCCCCAAAGAAATCAGTTTAAAGAATAATTTATCATCTTTGTAGTATTCTGCCAGCCACCTTCTCCCTGGTCTCCTTGATCTACTGTCCCACCTTATCCATCTTTTTGGTGATATAAACCATAGTCCAGTTCATAAAACCAAATAGGTATATTCATTGATTTGATTATTGTCTGTCTCTCCCACTAGAACGCAAGGGAGGCAGGCACCTTGTTTACCTTGTTCATCACTGCCTCCTCAGTGTCTAGAAAGGTGTCTGGTACAAAATATTTATCTGTAAATATTTGATACATAGATCAATAAAGACAAGAAACTTGGGAGTCATCTCTAACTTTTTTTCTCTCTCTCCCATCCCTCTCCTCCAACAATATCCACTCAACCAAAAACGAGTCCTGTCTGTTCTGCTTCTCAACCACAATTTGAACACATCCTTGTGCTCTTTCCATTCCCACTCTTACTATCTTGGTCCACGTCAACCTCTCTCTGGAGGAATTACTGTAACCATCTCCTCTCAAGTCTCTCTGAGTACAGCCCTCTCTCTTCCATCTGCAGCCAGAATGAACTTGCTGAGTGCGGATGTAATCCTGCTTAGTATTCCAGTGGTTCCTTATTAGTGACTTACAAGGAACACCATGGTGCTCCCTGCTCACCTTCCAGTCTCATTTCTAAACATTCCTTTTCAGGCTCTTGGTTCCAGCCCCTCACGGTCTTCATTCGTTCATAGTCAGTTAACAATAAAACAATAAAATGATGCTCCTCTCAGACTGACTTACAGTGTTCATTAAGAGATCCTTATTTACATATTCCTAACATAGCCATTTCTGAGCCAGAAATCTCTCAGCATTAGTAGTACCCAAACACAATTTGTGAAATATTGACTTAGATAAATGATCTTCCATAAAAGTCACTTCTCTCAACCCAGCTTATTGGTAAAGAGTTGAAATCTCTAGCAAGGGCCTGGACTAAGGGTAGTTTATGTTGTTCTCTGAGAACAGACAATAACTTGACTCTGAAATAGGAGAATGGTAGTCAGCATGACATCATCTGAAGCAATCTATGGCACCTAAACAACTTTCTGACCTCATTGTCTGTCTAGCTCACACATACATGGGATACTAGAGTGAACCCCAGCTGTGACAGTGACATTTTAGACATAAAAAACAGATGGTTAGTCATCCAGATAGACTTAGGAATGGGGTTGAGGAAAGCCATTCTATGCTACTCTTCTTCATTCCAAATGAAAAGCTCTAAAACTAGGGCAATTCAATTTTCTGAATTAGTCTCTTAATAGACAATTCAGCCTCTGTAATCCCTAAATTATTAACATTATATAAATATTAAATTCCCCCAAGTAATGGTCAACTCTTTCATTACATTTAGTCCTGTAATTCCCTAACGAAATGAATCCCCTCCTCCTCTGGGCTCCAGGGTACTTAGATTACTCCATAAGTAGCACTTATCACATCAGCTGTACTTGATTGTACACATGTCTGTTTCCCCACCCAGGGGGAGGAACAGGTACAGTTGAGGAGGTTGTGCACTGCCCAGTTCTTGGGTTCACTATTCACATTATTGTCTCTGTGAATGGGACATAACACAAAATGTGCATAAACTGCAATGGCCTTATGCAATAGCTCTGACTGGGTTTAAAGTTAGAAAAAAAGGGGTTAAACTGCTACTTCCCCCACTTATTAGCTTTATGACTTATAAGTCATTTTAAACCACATAAGTCACTGAACCACAGCTCAAAAGTGGGAACGTATACAGAGATACATAAATCATGGACATGTATGTGTATGTATACATACAACAGAATATTATCCATAAATGATATAATACATGTGAAGGCACTTAGTGAATTTAATGCATCATAAAAATGAAAGATATTTTTATTACTATAGGTATCTCTATATATCAGCACTTAAATCATTTTTCATACATATTACATCCAATCGAACTGAAATATAAAATATACTTAAGTTTAGGCTTCCATGTATCTGCTATTTAGCTAAAAGATAAAAGTGGAGAGCTTATGCTTTTTATTAAGAAATCTACCTTTCCATTTTATTGTAACTCATCAAAACCAAATGAAAACAGGCTTATATTAGTAAAGTTTAAAATTCTCAATAGCATATTACAAAAAGTAAAATTATATCAAAAATAACATCAAAATATAATAATATATAACTAAAAGATAAAAATTAAAAAATGCACTGTGATAAATCAGCCATTTTAATATTAATAGGAATAAAGAAAAGTCATCGGAAGGATCAGATGGGTGAACCGGAAAAGCACAGTGGAAGACATGGGAACTTGGTTTCTCACCCAGGTTCTGCCACCAACTAACTATCTGGGAACTCAAATGAGTATTTTAATCTTCCTCAACCTGAGTGTGTTAATATCAACAGTGAAACCTGACATTTTTAGAGAGCTTTTTACCATAAAAAAATACTTTCACATATTATATCTTAAGAGTCTCCTCTGGAAACTGGTCTTCAGGCTATGCTCTGAAGCATAGAAAGGATTTTCTTCAATCACACGGGCCCCTACAGGAAGCAAGAAGGAGGTTGGAAGGGATTTCAGGAGGCCAGCTCCAATTCCATCAAAGCAAATCCCTTGTTACCTGTTTGATAGATTAGTCTTCTACATAAGATTTCATTAGGAAAAGTGGTTCTGAGTCTAGGAAAAAAAATGTGGAATTTCCTTCCAAGCTCTACAATTGTCATTCTTAAAAAACAAAACCTATTGCTACACAAACATTTGTAAGACGATTGTTGCACTCGGAATACTTCGAGATTATTTTTAGAACAGAGAAATCTTTTCAGAAATTCTCTTAAGAAATTTTCTTTTTCGTCTTATTTTCTGTATTGTTTACATTTTTAAAGGTACATGTGAATTACTTTCAAAAATAAAAAAATTAAAACAATATTTGTTTTGAAAAAAAAAATCATCTCTCTTAAAAGACTAACTGAAATTTCCTTAGCCAAAAAGAGGGTGACCATATAATTTTGGTCCAAACTTCATACTTTGGATAGTAACAGGGATGCTATTCATTATTCATCTGGGACAACAGAAGTTAACTAGACAGTCCCAGGGAAAGAGGGACATAGAGTCTGTCCTCCTGCTGATAAAAGATGTGAAAGTGACACCATGGTAAAAACAAAGGAAGTTCAGGTGAAAACAACCTGTCAAGTAACAGACGTGTGTCCTTGACACATGTGCCATCATGGCAACACGGGAGGGATGGACGGTATCTATTTTCTCATCTACGATTTCAATTTGGTTTGGATCCAAATAAATGGGACACACAGAGACAAATGCTCAGCTCCATCAGCCCTTGTTTAGCATGAACGGCTGAAAATTATAGTGAGAAAGTTAATTACAGCAGTTTGGCTAATTGGAAGTTTTCTAAAACTAATGAGTCTAGCTTAATTGAAAGCCCTGATGCTTAGCAGTCAAAACAGGCACTAAACAGACCAGATGATCCTGTGATGCCTCTGAACAGAAAAAGAAATAGTGAAGTGTTGAGACCACTTTCTTACTGAAGGATAGGAAGGATTTGGGTTAAACATCAATAGTTGTGAATCAGATAATGGAACCCTAAAGAATACAGATGTTCATGTTATGAAAACCTGTTTTTTTCTTCTTCTAATTTATTATACTTCGATATGGTACTGCTTCTAGAAATTTATTACACGGTTTATGAATTTGTATATTAATAAACAGGATGTTTTCTAGATTACGTGTGCCTTTTTCTAGGAAATTAATAAGTATTTCATGCTATAGAGACATAAAGCACAGGTCTTTACCACCTGAGAGGGGTAAATAACACCAAGAGTTACTAGCAAAAATACGTGACAACTCCTTGCCATATACTAAAGAATTTGGCTAGCCTTTGTCCCTGGTTCCTAGGAGGGAGCCTTTAAACCCGTGGAATTTCCTGCATAATAAGAACGTCTTTGTTATTCATTGTGGGTCCCTCAGATCACTCATGCCAGAAAGACCAAACTACGATTAGAGTGTTAGGGCCTTAAACCACGTGATATCAGCTGACTTCCCAGGGGGAAGGGGTTTGGAGACTGACTTCAATCACGTGGCCAACCAATCATGCCTATGTAATAAAACTTCAGTAAAAACTCTGGACATGAGGCTCAGGTGAGCTTCCTGGTTGCTGATATACACAGATATGCATGGAGAGTAATACATCCTGAGGACAAAGAAGGTTCACATTCGGGACCCTCCCAGACCTTGCCCTATGCATCTTCTTTGGGCTGATCCCAATTCATATCTTTTATAATAAAACCATATTCATAAGCATAGCATTTTCCTAAATTCTGTGAGTCATTCTGGTGAATTATCAAAACTGACAGGGTCATAGAAACCTTTCAGTTTGCAGCCAATTGTTCAGAAGTGTTGGTAGCCTGGGAACCCCTGAGCTTATGGCTGGTTCTGAAGTGAGAGAAGTTTTGTAGGGACTGAGCCCTTCACCTGTGAAGTCTGCACTAACTCCAGGTGGTTGCTGTCAGAATTGCACTGCAGCCCTAAAGATTCAATCCACTCCCAAGAAATGTGAAGAGCTAGATAGCTACCTTACATAATGAAAAAAAAAATCACACTTTGATTTAATGCTTAACAATCTGCATCCACAAGCAATGTTATATTATAACCTTTAAAGAGATGTTCTCCAAAAGTAAAACAAACTTTTAAAAATATAAAATGGTATCAATGGAATGTGTATAATGTTAGCACCTTGCCAGCCTAGGATAATCTAGTGTGTAGTTCCCCAAACACAAAAATACCACTGCTGAGTCACTGCAATCTGGGGTACACCTTCGATCCAGACCTTCCCAACACAACAGTGTGTAAATGATATTCATTAATGATAGAAGGCTAGCCAGTTTTGGAAATTCCATCTCTAACAGAGGAGCATAATGTTTTGACAGTCTTATTTAGAAACTTAATCAATGGTCTTAGTTTTTTGGCACTGTGTAGTCACCAATTACATTAAGTGATTAAAAAGTCATGATTTAGCCTTGTTCCCAAGAATTCTCATTGCTCTTTGATATTTTCATTCTAACAACTATAGAACAACGAAGTTAATCAAAAATGAAGTTCTTTGGATTTGAATTCCCCTAAAAATTTCCCTTCCATTTTCAATTTATGAATGTACCTTTTCCTAACTCTTTTTCATATGTATCTTTTCAAGTGTACCATTTCATACATTTCAATTTATAAAATGTATCTTTTATTAATGTATTAATGTTCTAATAAAGGTATCATAGATTATTTGCAAACAATTAAAGCATGGACTGAAGTTTAAGATTTACTCTCTGGTTTCTTAAATAATTTAGGAATAGGAGAAAAAGAACCAGTTAGCCACTGCAAGCCCTGGTCAGTCTTGGCAGTTCCACTGACAAAAGCCATGCAAACTTGAGAGTTGTTCTCTGTTCCTCCTCAATGATACCATAAGCAAAATCTTTAATGTGCTAAGATTCTAAGATTGTATTCCTTGCTGCAGTTGATAATAGGAGCCATTGTGGAATGTTAAGTCAGTGAACAACAAGATAAATAGGAACCAGAGATTGGAAAAAGAATAGAAACTAGATTTGAAGAAGATCAGACTTGAAGCAAGACCAGCTTCAAGATTCTTTGATGCTAATACCCTGTTGTAGAATCATGAAGTAGATTATGTAGAGGTGGATAGGGGGAAGGGAGAAAAAGGAAACAACATGAAAAGTATTTCCTTAGATATATTAACAGTCCTTGACTCAAGAGAAAGACCATCAAAGATGACTCCAGTGTGTCTATCCTAATGACTAGAATAATAGTAACACCCACAGAAAAGCAGACAGTAGGGAGAAGAAGTAGGTTTAGGTGGGGAATTAAAAAATATTTCTTTCAATTTTGGATTTTGCATGTTCACAGGCTTTTCTACAGAGATATTCTAAACAGAGTTGAGGCTTTTAACACCATATATAATCTTTTTATTTCTCCATAATTTAAGATTATATGTTATCATCTAACTAGGGGGAGATTCTATTGCAACAGAAAAATAGAGATAATGGAAGACGTATGTAGGGGATTTACTATGGCTGTGAAAGTGCACATGAAGTTCAATGGGGACAGAAGAACAGAATGAGATTTGAGCCTCCAAAGCTTATCGCAAACCTGCACTGAACCAGCAGCACCAGTGAGCCAGTACCTGAAACATCAGCGGGGTGGTTGCAGAAGAAAAGTTCAGACTCTTGATCATGTGGCTTTCAGGATCGTACTTTGACATAAATCCCTTGATTATGACCGTTTTGGCTGTTCCTTGTTCACCAATTAACAGCACAGCCTAAAATAGGAGTTGAGAAAGAAGTCCAAGAAATACAATAAAATTATTGTCATGGGCTGGATTGTGTCCCCACAAAATTTATATGTGGAAGCCCTAACCCCCAGTACCACAGAATGTGACTACGTTTGGAGACAGGGTCTTTAAAGGGATGATTACATGAAAAATGAGGCCATTAAGGTAGGCTCTTGTTCAGTCTAACAGGCATCCTTACAAGAAGAGGACATTTTGACACACAGAAAAACAAAGATGCACACACAAGGACCATGGGAAGACACAGTGAGAAGACAGCCATTTGCAAGCCAAGGAGAGAGAAAGGGCTCCAAAAAAACTAAACCCGCCAACACCTTAATCTTGCATTTCAAGGCTCCAGAACTGTACAGAAAGAAATGTTCGTTGATTAAGCCACTGAGCCTGTGGTATTTTGTTATGGCAGCCATGGCAAAATAATATAATGATCAAAAGAGAAGGATTTCTCTTTAGAAAAACAAGTCAAAATTCACTTTCTCTCAATATATGAAAAATCATTACTTAATTATGAATTAAAGCTATTCAACTTTAATATTGTTACTGAGGAATAATAAAAGAAGTATATTAATTTGGCTAATACTTTTATTTATTCTAAATAGCAACATAAAACATTCTAAAATAAATGCAACATGCTTCATGTTTTCTTTTTTCTCTTTTTAACATCTTTATAGGAGTATCATTGCTTTACAATGTTGTGTTAGTTTCTGCCGTATAACAAAGTGAATCAGCTATATGTATACATATATCCCTATATCCCCTCCCTCTTGCATCTCCCTCCCACCCTCCCTATCACACCCTTCTAAGTGGTCACAAGATGCTTCATGTTTTCAAGGGACATTTTTAAATATGTTACTTTTAATGAAAGTGAAAGAGCCATACCTTGCCCTGTTTAGCGATGGTTTTAATTAGGAAGTCAGTTCTCACATTGTCAACATTTGGCACCAGGATGGAGCCATATTCTGGGGTGATATTAGATGGATACACATATTCCTCAGTACACGTCTTCCAGTGCATCCACTTACCTGAGGTGAACAGAGAACATTTACATCTTCTTATTCCTATTAATAATTTAATTCCTAATTATAATGAGCAGACTTCCTTGAATCTCATGAAGCCATCTTCCAAAAATTCCCCACAAAGTAAAATGCATTAAATTCAGACATCTAAGTATTTCAGCATGTGTTCGCGGAGTCAAAATTTCCCAAGAAACTATTTCCAAAGTGGTAATATTAGGAAATAGTAAGAAGTATCTTGGAATTTTCTTTTTAAACATGTAGGTTTTCAAAAACAAAAAGTGTGTATAGAAATACAGGACAGGGGACTTCCCTCGTGGCGCAGTGGTTAAGAATCCACCTGCCAATGCAGGGGACACAGGTTTGATCCCCTGTCCAGGAAGATCCCACATGCCACAGAGCAACTTAGCCTGTGCACCATGACTACTGAGCCCGTGCACCACAACTACTGAAGCCCGCGTGCCTAGAGCCCGTGCTCCACAACAAGAGAAGCCACCTCAATGAGAAGCCCGCACACCGCAACGAAGAGCAGGCCCCGCTCGCCGCAACTAGAGAAAGCCCGCGCGCAGCAACAAAGACCCAGCGCAGCCAAATGAATAAATAATTTATTAAAAAGAAAAATACAGGAGAGTGATAGTCGTATATACCTAAAATCATTTTTCATTATGTACTTCCCTAACTGTAAAACCAAAAATAAAACATCCTAGGATGCCATATATAAATATTATGTATATTTGTACTTCATATATGTGTATATATGTACTTTATATATATGTATGCACATTTAAATAAACTTAAAGTATTGCAATACATGCATAGATACAGATGTATAGATATACACACCTATTTCATAAAAATATACCTACTTTGTCATTTTTTTATAAGTTGCTGATTATATCGAATGAATGGCTGAAATCTGATTTGGTGATTTTTTTTAATTTGTTTTTATTTCATTAAATGTTCAGTACACGATATATTTAACAAGAAAATGTGCATTGGGAACTCAATTGAAATAAATATTTGAAAAAGAAACAATTGACTCTCTTTCATACGCACATAAACATTTCCATTTCAATTTTACAGCCAAGAGTTTTCATTACCATTTAGAAATATAGATGATAGCTAGCTAGCTAGCTAGCTAGATGATAGATTGATAGATGATAGATAGATGATAGGTAGATAGATAAATAGAGTGTAAATATTAGCCATTTTGAAAAAAACTGGTCCCACGTGTGATGGATGGATAGAAGAGAGGTGCTCACCATCAGATGCGACGTAATAGTCAAACATGGTGTCGTCAGGCCCTGCTAGAGGCGGCAGGTCCAAGGCTAGCCTCTCCTGGGAGCACAGCCAGTGTTCCATGCGGCGCCGGCCATCCAGTTCCAGCACTGCCCCGACGCTCCACATTAGGGAGAAGACGTAGAGTCTCCCCAGGTGCTCCGGCGTGACCTCCCCACCTTGTTCCTGAGCACGAAAGAAACTTTTCTTTTACTTACTTAATTCTCAAACCAAAACTTGGCTTTGACATTTTAATGAAAATAGCAAAGATCTAAAAGGGATAACAGTTTTCCCCCAAAACAAGAATGAGGGAAAGATGAATAAAACTGGAGAACAAATGCAGAACTGATCTCTGGGAATACCAAGCTGGTCTCCAAAATAAATTCTGAATGCTTGTTAGACGACTGAGAACCTGCCCCTAATCCTCAAATCTGTGGTTTGCTTTGTGGAAAAAAA
Source organism: Delphinus delphis (assembly GCF_949987515.2). NCBI lineage: Eukaryota > Metazoa > Chordata > Mammalia > Artiodactyla > Delphinidae > Delphinus > Delphinus delphis. The sequence continues at coordinate 161,361,765 of NC_082685.1, read as the reverse complement.
CAAACAGAAAAAAGAAATGAAAGAAAAACACAAAATATGCACTGTCCATGTTTGAAACCTCCCCACTTCCCCATGGTTCTAAGAATCATGTTCAAATATCACAGACCCTGCACAGTATGGCTCAGCTAAAAGGAGAGAGAGTTCTAGAAAGTTAAGTGATTTACCTTGGAAGGGATCAGGCCTTGAAGCATGTTGATGCTTTGCATGATCACAAAGGCCTCCAGCATCTCCATCTGGTGTTCTAAGTTCTGAATACTGAAGTGATACAGGTCTGGAAATGACTTGGTGTACAGCTGACGAAGAATTTCAGCTTCTTGAGGCGAACGTTTTTTAAGAAAACCCTGTTGGTTTGCAGATGCATGCATTAATTGAATTTATTAGCACACCAGAAAAATGGCCATTTTTGGACAAAAGTTTCTAAATATCGGTTAACAATAATAATAATAATATCTAATGATTATACTGCACTTCTGATGTACCAGACCTTGATATAAATTCTTTCATGTATTACCTCATTTAATGCTCAAAACAACTCTGTGAGGTAGGAATTATTATTATCCTTTTACAGATGAGGAAACTAAGGCCCAAGGAGTTTAAGCAACATGACCAGGATCCCACAGCTGGTAGGTGTCAAAATTCAAACCCAGAGTCTGATTCCAACATCCCTACATTCAGCTACTACACTACACATAAGCTCAGGTCTTGAAGCAAGATGGAGGGAAAAGTTTTCGGCTCTCGATTAAAATATTTTGGAGAAAATGAGGAGGCATATACATGGAAATAACTTAGAAAAAGAAAAAGGAATAAAAGATGAACAAAGGAAATCCATCCCCAGATTTTTCAAACTAGGAAACAAAGGTTTATCACAATTTTATTTCTTCTAATTTAATGAATAACCAATGTAGAAAAAATATCAAAGAATACTCAGGAAAATGGGGAATTCAGTCATTTGGAAACCCAATCTTAGGAAACTACATGTGATTCATAACAAAATATCACTTAACACAATATTTTCTTCCGGTGAGGAAAGTTCCCTTGGCATCAAGAGATCAGGTCATTCTTAGAGATTCTGAACAGAAGCAATAAAATATTGATTCTCAATCATCCATCATTTCATGAATTCAACATGATTGCACAGCAACAAAAAGGAAACACAGCACTTTCAAGCTCATGGTGCTATGCAATCAGCGTGGCTCACAGAGGCTCGTGGATTCCCATGAACACAACTTCCCCATTGGTCTGCCCTCTAGTAGTTCTCTCAGAGCTGCCCTGCCCTGCTCTAAACACCTCCAGTCTTGTGAGGCTTTCTTCTTGCTAGCCATTTGTAAGCAACTTAGCGGTAAAGGCCTTATTCAGCCTCAACATGGACAGATATAATAGAAGCTCATTTCATAAATAGCAAACTGTAAATATTCATTAGCAAATAGTGTAAAAGTATTGTTTAAAAGCCTTTGTGAATTTAAAGTATTTGGGGGAAAATCACAAATTCATTTTCACTTGGAGTTTGCTGCATCTGTGGTTACCAAGGCTGAATGCATTGTGGTACTTTTTTAAAAAAAATTTTTAAACACAATAACTCCTGCACCTTCCTCCTCAGAGATTCTAAATTGATAGACTGAGGTATGACACAGTCATCTGTATTTTTTTTTCTTTTTTTTTTTTTGTGGTACGCGGGCCTCTCACTGTTGTGGCCTCTCCCATCGCGGAGCACAGGCTCCAGACGCGCAGGCTCAGTGGCCATGGCTCACGGGCCCAGCCGCTCCGCGGCATGTGGGATCTTCCCAGACCAGGGCACGAACCCGCGTCCCCTGCATCGGCAGGCGGACTCTCCACCACTGCGCCACCAGGGAAGCCCAGTCATCTGTATTTTAAAGAACTGTCATTGGTGATTATTCTTGCAAAGCCAGGGTTGAGAACTCTTGCTCTGTATTCTTCTTAAAGGATGGATAATTTAACTGTGAAATCTGAAATCTTCAGAAGCATTTTCAATGACATATTAAACTGTACTTCAGTATCATTTTGCTTTAAAATCCCCTCCTTCTTCACATCTTCATCTACTTGATTTAAAATATGAATTCATAAGTTTTCAATCAAAATTATCTCCGAAAAACTTATGTAAATAAAAATAATAATTTGACCAACAATGTCAAAAAAGATTTTACAGGTGGCTTGTCTAATAAGCGTTCTTCCTTACACTATAATATTTATTTAGTAAAATATCTAAGTATGCAAGGCATTCAATTATAATCTTATGATAATCAACATACTCTAACATACATTAGTAGTAATAAAATAATATACCTTATCATGAATTGAAAAGATATTATCTGAAATATTATTTCCAAGTGTGAACTTAAAACTAACGTTATGACTATTGAATCTCATAAAAATTCTTTATATAAATTTTAATAAATTGTCTCTTCGAGTTAATATTCTAAGACAGTTGTGTTCATGGGAATCCACGAGCAACTGAATGAGTACCTTTTTAAAATATCATGAATCCCCAAAGTGATACAATTAAATTTTCCTTATTCACTCACAGTTTGGTGGGATTGTTTTTTTTAATATTTACTTGGCTGCGCTGGGTCTTAGTTGTGGCATGCGGGCTCTTAGTTGTGGCATATGGGATCTAGTTCCCTGACCAGGGATCAAACCCAGGCCCCCTGAATTGAGATCTCAGAGTCTTAACCACTGGACCACCAGAGAATTCTCTAGTGGGATTATTGATTCACCTAGGCCTTGCAATTATTCCCCAGCCCACGGGGTGTAATTCACAGGTCTAAAATTATCAGAACCGAAGAACCCTGAGCACTGAAGAAACCTGTAAGGGACAAACTGGGCTGAAGGTCCCAGAGCATTCAAGGATCTTCCACAAACATCAGCATTAAAATGCAATTACACCAACAGGTCTGCAGAAAAATCAGCGCACACTCTAAAAGAATGCTAAAGGATCTGTTTCCCTCTTTAATTATACAAAAAAAAAAAAAAAAAAGATTCCAATCATACCTCAAGAATAGGACTCCAATCAAGGACAGAAGAACTCATGAAAACCATCCCATTTCTTGAGACAGTAGCAGGCGAAGCATTGTCAATGTTATGAGGTTCGAAAACAATCTTGCAGTTTGGAGCCATGGGAATCCGATCACCATTGGCAAGGGTTAGAGTTTTGTTATCATCCAAAACGGAATTCAGATTTTCAATCCAGATGGCATCTACTGGCCCATCAAGAACTATCCAGATATGCTCCCCTAGAACATCCCAAGGGCAGGGAGAAAAGCATACACACACATATATGCATATATACGTAACTACTACGCTTGAAGAAGTGCTATAATTTGATGTCATTTTCATTAATTTTTAAATAAAGCTTTGATCTAAATGATTATCGTATTTTGTCACAGAGGACTCTTCCTGTTCTTTATATAGCAGTTGTTTCAAGCCCATAATCAAGAAAAAGTCATTAGTCATTGAACAGATATTCCCTGAGCACCTTCTCTGTATCAGCACAGTTCAAGGGATATTGTGATAAAAAAGACAATATCCTGCCTTCACAGAGCTGACTTTCTAAGGGGTAGACATGACAATCAAACCAATATGCAAAGAAATATATAAGAAAAATTCAGCAGGATAAGAGGGTGAGGCATTTTAGATAAGGTGGTCAATGAAGTATTTCTGGAGGAGAATGAAGTGATGTAAAGATCTAGAGCTAGAATTTTTCAGGCAGTGGAAACAGTAGTTGCAAAGGTCCTGAAGTGGGTACAAGCTTAGGGTGATCATGTTCCAGGAACAGCGGGAAGTCGAACCTGGTTAGAAAGAAGAAGGGAAGGGGGAAAGGGATGTGAGTGATGTCAGAAAGGCAGAGCCACGGAATCCATTCTGGTCTGCACACGTTTAGTCTGAGATGTCCAACAGACAGCCCATAGAGCTGTTGAGTTGGGAATTCAAGGGCTAGAGATTAAAATGTAGAAGCCATCAGCTTAGAGATGGCATTGAGAACCATGGCCTGGGTAAGTTTCTTCTGGATCACAAGTATAGATAGAGACAAGAGGTCTGAGGACACAAGCACTTCAACGTTTAGCCTTCTGGTAGGGTCTCCTCCACTGCTTCCTCCTTCTGGCTGAGTTTCAGTGAAACAGAAGTAGGAGGCGAGCCAGCCAGTAAGGTATCCCTGAAGTCAAGTGGTGGAAGAGTTTCAAGAATAAGAGTGATTGGGCTTCCCTGGTGGCGCAGTGGTTGAGAGTCCGCCTGCCGATGCAGGGGACGCGGGTTCGTGCCCCGGTCCGGGAAGATCCCACATGCCGCGGAGCTGCTGGGCCCGTGAGCCGTGGCCGCTGAGCCTGCGCGTCCGGAGCCTGTGCTCCTCAACGGGAGAGGCCACAACAGTGAGAGGCCCGCATACCGCAAAAAAAAAAAAAAAAAATAGAATAAGAGTGATTAACTGTGCCAGATGCTACTGAGAGCAGGGTTATACTGAGAATCGATAGAATGTCCAACAGAAACGCCCTTGTAAATTTAGGTGTTCAGTTTAATAGTTACTCTTAATTTCTTAACCACGAGTTAACTCTTACTTACCAACACCATGACCAAGTTTGCAGTTCTAATTTTTATCTCTAATTTAACAACTGTGGAATATTCTAAGTCAAATCAAATGCTATGAAATTCCTAATCGTGCTCATTCAACTAGCAGTTTAAGTAAAATGATGATCTGATCACCAGAGTCCCTGTGAAAGAAAAAGCATATGTTGCCTTTCTAGAAAGGATTTAAGAAGAAACCTCTCTAAGCACCTATTCTTTAAGGTAACATTTGGTTACTGGATCTGTGTTTACACAGGATTACTAGAACAAATCAGACACAAAATTTTATTTTATTCCCGTATAACAACAGCAATTTCTAATATGAGCACGCTTTAGAAATGAAGCGCTTTCTTTTCTCTTTTAACAATTGGTGTTGGGTTGATCAGCCACATTCTCTCAAAGAGAACGTCAGTGGTGCCACTTTAAACGTTTTTCAACAGAACACTGTTGCCCAAAGTGTGGACTCGTGAAGTAAGCCAAATGTCTTGTCCTCCTCCTATATTCTTATTTGTCCCTGCAATTGCTTGCACTGTGCTTTTCTCTTACTTATTCAGGAGTGAGAGGAGAATTGCTATCATCTCTTCCATCTGAGCTTATTTTCTGGGACCACTGGGCTCAAGTCCCTAAGTTAGAGAATATTCAGAGTGAACCACTAGCCCTTAAGGAGTGTGTTTAAACAAAAACCAAACACCCATGTACATCTAAAAGAGAACAATTTGTTAGACTTCATTTTTTGATATACACAATTTTCTTTCCAAAGAAGCCCATTTCCTCCTGTGATTTTATAGGAGACTCGGTTTTCTAAAAATAGGCCATACTTAAACAAGAGTACCACTTTTTAACGCTTCAGTGAAAACAGTGATGATGAAATCACTTGAATACAGTACTATCAATGTTCCTTAACAGCTTTTTCTAACTATTTTATCCTAAGTTTTCAAAGGAATATAGAAATATTTTTTTCAAAAGGAAAATAATTCCCTTTGTAACCAAAAAAAAAAGGGGGGGTAGTTTTAAATACACTAACCAGTCATTTCAGTATTTCAACATTCACAAATATCATACTGATTTATGAGTTCTTGGTCTAGGATAAGATATAATATGGAGACTACAGTTGTTCTACTAACTTTAAATAGCCACAAAGGATGTTATTTAGAAGTACATGTCAGAAATTATACTTGTAATTCATCTTCTACCTTTCTTAGCCCTCAATGTTTTCCTCCAAAGAGTAGAAAATATCCCATCGGTCCAATCATTCGTTGCCACGTCAAGCCGACCAAACATCTGTGGAGCCGTAATCGCTTTGGGATTCATCCTCATTTCCCGGTGTGGTTTTCCACAATCTATACCAAGTAAATACAAATTTTAAACAACTCCCATGTAGAATGAGCCATCATTAGGCAACATTGAACCAATTTGCAGTGTACTGTCAGCAGGTGTTCAAAACATGAAAAAATGCAAAATTACATTGAAAATACATGTCTTACTGCATTTCAAGTTATCATAATTACCCTCATTATATTTTATTGACTAAAGCACTTTTTATCTTCTGGAAAAGAAAGTTGCATGTTACATAAGGGGAAAATGCTACCATGCTGGAAGTGATGAAGGAATTAATGTAGGATGGAAGTTCTTCAAATTTCACAGCTCAAAACTCTTTTGGTTTATGGCGTATTAGATTAACTTTTATAACTGAAATGTCACTTAAAGACACCTGATTCTCTCCATTAACAGCTTTGATTTGCTGAGATATGGTCTTACTCATTTGGAAAAAAATCAGCTAAACTAATGTTACAAAAATCAAGGATTTTTCTTCTGTGGTCAGCTTCAGAAAAGGTATTCAAATCTTTCAAACCCTAAAACTATTCTTAAATAAGATGGACTCTGTACATAGGGGATGGTAGTTACTAAGTAAAAAATTGAAGAATAAGATTTAAAGTATATTATATGTGGAATCTAAAAAAATGGTGCAGAAGAACTTATTTACAAAACAGAAATAGACTCACAGACATAGAAAACAAACTTATGGCTATCAAATGGGAAAGGGTGGGGAGGGATAAGTTAAGACTTTGGGATTAAAATATACACACTACTATATGTAAAATAGATAATCAGCAAGGACCTACTGTATAGCACAGGGAACTCTGCTCAATATTCTGTAATATCCTAAATGGGAAAAGAACTTGAAAAAGAATAGATACATGTATATGTATTAACTGAATCACTTTGCTGTACACCTGAAACTAATACAATATAGTAAATCAACTGTATTTCAATTTAAGAAGTTTAAAGATTTAAAGTATAAAATCATAAAAATAGAGGCTAAAATATTACATACTGTGTGAAAGATTGACAAACACAGGCACACATACATAGATATGTACACTGGAAAAGGTGTTACATTAAAACCTATCTAGAAAATTAGAGAATAGTTCTCTTTTTCCAAAATCACAAAAAAGAATCAGGGTAATTATTTGCAATATTTTACAGTGCTGAAAAATTCAACTTAGTCACAGTTCAGCTTTTTCAATACATGATATCCGTAAGACTGGCAACATTTTTAAAAAATCTAATCACACTTTACAAAAGGCCAGCAACCTCTTCAAATGTATCACAGGTGAAAACTGGACTTGGTCTGTTGCCCATACAAGAGAAACTATCAAAAATTATTTCATTATGGTTGTAGGTAGAATTATATCATTTTCATTTAAAATATGATACCATAACATTTTTATAAGAGCACTCTAAGGAAAAAAAAAAAAGGTTGACTTTTTAAATGTTGGTTAAACTAATTCCTCTTAACTCTTCTCCTAGGCATTTCGTGACTGTCCTGATCACTCCACCTTCATGGACTCTGCCCCAGAGTAAGCACCCTTTTCTTGCTGTCACCTTCTTAGGACCTCCTTATGGAAGTTCCCAGACAGCCCCTCCTGTCCCAGTCTATTCTCTACGTGGCCACCGGATGGTCTTCTACACACAGGGCTGATCACACCACTCCCCAGCTCTATGGCTTCCCATCACCCACAGGATAAAATCTCGGTATTTATTGTGACTTACAGAGCTTCTCATGACATGCCCTCTGTACTAATTTGAATTCCCCCTGGAAGCTAAGCCTGAGACAAAGACATGGGAACTGAGAGTTTGGATTCAGGGGAAAGAGAGAGTGAGACAGGAAAGGAGAGAGAGCCAATAAAGGGCTCATTGGTGAGCCGGTCACAGATGGAGTGTCCCTCTAAAAGACAGGAGGTGGGACATTTCCCTTCCACTCCTTCCCTCATTGGTTAAGGGTATGGCTGCCTCAGGAGCGTTAATTCTCACCCAACTCCTTCTTCCAGGCTGAGCCAGTTCTCTAGCTTCAAGGAAAGTCATAAGGCTGAAAAACCGGGAGACACCACTGGCATCTGGGGGAAAAACTCTCCAACAGTTGCATCTGCAGCAGGAGAGGGCCAAAGGGATGCGGCCCTAGGCACCAATAGCATCTGCTATACCTCGTCATCTCCCCCACTCCCACAAATTAGATTTCATCCATGCCAGAGAGCTTCTCCAGGCATATCAAGCTCTCGTCAGTCCCTCCTACCTGCTCAGCCTCTTCATTCTGCTAAGAATGCCTTTCATCCATCTGCTACTCAACCCGCAAACCTCAGATGAAGTAGCACCTGCTCTGTAAGCCTTTCTAGAATTCCTTCGAAAGGTTTCTGATCTCCTTTGCCTCTGCTCACATCATAATTGTCCAAATCTTCCTCATGTCCAATCTTCCATGCTGAGTTACAATTACCTGTGTCACTACACTACACTGTAAACTCCTTAAAGACATGGTCATTTTTTTTCCATGCCTGCTTTCCCATTTCTAGTACAGAACCTCAAAGTACAGAACATCAAAGATATTTGATGAACAAATACATGACGAATAAGGGAACAAATAACATACATGGGTCCTGCAGAAGTTCAACCCAATTACTTTCTCAATCTTTTGGATAATCCAAGTTTTCAGTAAAAAACAATATCATTTAATATAACAAATGTTTACCCTACATACTAAAACCAAGAACAGGTTAATAAACAGAAAATAGTCTCATAATTTATTCATCTTTGCAAAGAACTTCTCCAAAACCAGTGATGCCATATTGATTACATCATTTAGACATATTATACACAATGTATCTCTATTGTTTAATATTTAGTACTCATTTTGTTCAAGTCATTGTACCCAGTGCATTTGTAGTTTATTATTAACAGAAGGCAGCTTCATAACAACAACAAAAGCATCTTGAAGCATAATTTGAGAACAAGAATACATCATTTTAATGCTATGTAAAAATCCCAAAGCAGAACCTTAATAGTACACATGAAAACCATGTGGTAAGTTTTGCAGGTGTGACCTCTCAGTTTTGGTGGAGGTAGGTGCTAGCTGAGAGCATAAGCCTGTCTCAGTGTGAAGACCCCCTGGTAGAGTCCTGAGGTACAGAATTCACTCTGTCCCATAGCTGAGGAAATTGAGACTAAATCTAATGTATGCAGGACCCTAGAATAAATACAGACCATAGTCACCAACCAATACCTATGCATTGGGGTTCCATGAGCTGACTGGAAACGCAGCCGGGCAGCTTTTCCTTGTGGGACAATGTATGATGCATTCTAACAGCCAAAGTTCTGTGAAATTTTGGAACTGCCATGGCTAAGGGCTGCGAATACTTTTAAGAAGGAAGTCGTCAATGTCTAATCAGAACCAGAGAATACAAGAATAATCATGAAAAAGGTAATGCCCATTATCCTTAGATAACTTTAGGTTAGGGACTTAGATGTAAAACTTAGGGACATCTGGAAATTAAATACATTTATTTCACTTCACAAGAAAAATATCTGATTCTGGGTGGGAAATTAGTTTATAATTAGGGTGATTTTTCAATACATAGAATTTAAGAGTTGGGATTAGAATTATAATTATATTTATTGAGAGGTAGCACCTTGTGTTAAGTCATAAGTGGCAAATGGTATGGTTTACTGGGAAAATTCTGGGTTTTTCGTTAATGGGACCTGACCTTAATTTTGAGTCTCATCATTTACCATCTTTTTGACACTGAATATTTCTGAAGTTAAATTTTGACTTTTTGGTACAAAATGGGGATAATGATAGCCACATCTCAAGATCATTTTGAAAACTAAATGGCATAACATATGTAAAACATGTAGCACAGTCCATAAAATCACTTTAAAAAAATGTTTTTCCTGAAGCATTATTCAGAAAAGCCAAGATATGGAAACAACCTATGTGTCTACCAATGGATGAACGAATAAGGAAGATGTGGTATACATACACAATGGAATGTTATTCATCCATGAAAAATAAGGACATCCTGACATTTGTGAAAACATGGAGGGACCTTGAGGGCATTATGCTAAGTGAAATAAGTCAGACAGAGAAAGAAAAATACTGTATGATATCACTTATATGTGGAATCGAAAAATGTCAAACCCAGAGAAACAGATTGTAGAACGGTGGTCACCAGGGATTGGAGGTGAGGGAAATGGGGAGATATTGGAAAAGGGTACAAACTTCCAGTTATAAGATTAACAAATTTGGGGATCTAATGTACAGCACGGTGATTATAGCTAATAATACTGTATCATATACTTGAATATTTCTATGAAAGTAGATCTTAAATGCTCTCATCACAAAAAAGAAATGGTTATTATGTGATACGATGGTGGTGGTAGCTAATGCTATGGTGATAATTTTGCAACATATAAATGTATCAAATCAACACACTGTACACCTTAAACTTGCACATGTTATGTGTCCAAATTATATTTGTATACGATAAAGCTGGAAAAAAACGTTTTTCTCCTCTGGCCCATTAATGTACTGTGTTATCTCTAAAATCTACCCAATAGTCAAAAAAGTAGCATCCCCTCCTATAAATATATGCTAACATACATCTACATGTGTGTCCCTCTTGGGGCATTCACATGTGTCACAACAGTTTAAATGTGTCTCCAGATTGACCGCCCCTTACCTGCCATGGCGTTCATCAAGGTGTGGATGCAGGCGGTTTTCCCTGCTCCACTAGGCCCCAGGGTCATCATTCCATGCCGCACTCTCTGTGTTTCAAATAACTGGATGACTTTCAGCTTCCAAGGAGGATGGTTGATTAAACCAGCTTCTTCAACCTGAAAACATAACAAACCGCCCACATTGGGCCACATGAACAGATATCTGGACTTACCATTGTGCTCAAAATAAGTATAGACATGGAGCGAGGTTAGAGAAATGGGGAATTATGGTTAATGCATATGAAGTTTCAGTTGGGAAAGATGAAAAAAGTTCTGAAGACAGACAGTGGTGAGGTTTGCACAATACTATGAATATGCTTAATGCCACTGAACTGTACACTTAAAAAATAGTTAAAATGGTGCATTTTATGTCATGTGTTTTACCACAATGAAATATATATACTTTTGGCTGCACCGCAGGGCTTGTGGGACCTTAGTGCCCCAACCAGGGATGGAACCCGGGTCCACGGCAGTGAAAGCCCAAGTCTTAACCACTGGACTGCCAGGGAATTCCCAATAAAAAAATATATTGCATAAAAAATATATATACATAGGCAAAAGCAGGCTGAACATAATCAAAATTATATCCCAGGCAAACAAGAAACACCTATAATTAGATCACTCCCTAACACCATACACAAAAATAAGCTCAAAATGGATTAAAGACCTAAATGTAAGGCCAGAAACTATCAAACTCTTAGAGGAAAACATAGGCAGAACACTCTATGACATAAATCACAGCAAGATCCTTTCTGACCCACCTCCTAGAGTAATGGAAATAAAAACAAAAATAAACAAATGGGACCTAATGAAACTTCAAAGCTTTTGCACAGCAAAGGAAACCATAAACAAGACCAAAAGACAACCCTCAGAATGGGAGAAAATATTTGCAAATGAAGCAACCGACAAAGGATTAATCTCCAAAATTTACAAGCAGCTCATGCAGCTCAATAACAAGAAAACAAACAACCCAATCCAAAAATGGGCAGAAGACCTAAATAGACATTTCTCCAAAGAAGATATACAGACTGCCAACAAACACATGAAAGAATGCTCAACATCATTAATCATTAGAGAAATGCAAATCAAAACTACAATGAGATATCATCTCACACCAGTCAGAATGGCCATCATCAAAAAATCTAGAAACAATAAATGCCGGAGAGGGTGTGGAGAAAAGGGAACACTCTTGCACTGCTGGTGGGAATGTGAATTGGTTCAGCCACTATGGAGAACAGTATGGAGGGTCCTTAAAAAACTACAAATAGAACTACCATATGACCCAGCAATCCCACTACTGGGCATATACCCTGAGAAAACCAAAATTCAAAAAGAGTCATGTACCAAAATGTTCATTGCAGCTCTATTTACAATAGCCCGGAGATGGAAACAACCTAAGTGCCCATCATTGGATGAATGGATAAAGAAGATGTGGCACATATATACAATGGAATATTACTCAGCCATAAAAAGAAACGAAATTGAGCTATTTGTAATGAGGTGGATAGACCTAGAGTCTGTCATACAGAGTGAAGTAAGTCAGAAAGAAAAAGACAAATACCGTAGGCTAACACATATATATGGAATTTAAGAAAAAAAATGTCATGAAGAACCTAGGGGTAAAGCAGGAATAAAGACGCAGACCTCCTAGAGAACGGACTTGAGGTTATGGGGAGGGGGAAGGGTGAGCTGTGACAGGGCGAGAGAGAGTCATGGGCATATACACACTAACAAACGTAGTAAGGTAGATAGCTAGTGGGAAGCAGCCACATGGCACAGGGATATTGGCTCGGTGCTTTGTGACAGCCTGGAGGGGTGGGATGGGGAGGGTGGGAGGGAGGGAGACGCAAGAGGGAAGACATATGGGAACATATGTTTATGTATGACTGATTCACTTTGTTATAAAGCAGAAACTAACACACCATTGTAAAGCAATTATACCCCAATAAAGATGTTAAAAAAAAAAAAAAGAAAAGAAACACCTACAGTTGACTTTGGGAATTAAATACACTTATATTAACATTTTATTGAATGTATGTATTAGGAGCAACTTAAGAATAAAGGCTCAAATATCAAAATGTGTTTAAAATGTTTAATTTAAAAGATGATATTTAATTTAAAAGATAATTTCAAGCGTATCAAGTTGACTGATATTCCATATCAATGTCAAGCCATCTTTATAAATCTTCTGCATAGTTTTTATCTATCAAACACATGTATGGAAGCTACGCTGCCAAACGCTATTCTAAGTTTAATCTTCTATGAGATTAGTACTATTGGTGTCTTCATTTTATAGGTAAGGAAACTGGGGCACAAAGAGACTAAGCAACTTATCCAAGATTATTAGTTGTTAAGTTATAGAGTAGGGATTGGAACCCAAGAAATTCAGCCCTATGGTCCATGCTCTTAACCATCATGCTATGCTTAAATTCACTATAAATGATGTTCTTATTTTTACTTAAATAATTTTGGATAATAATCATGTATCATTTTATGCTATGTATTTTCTCTTCAGATTTTTCATATGCTATAAATTACTAATGTAAGTCACTTTATAAATTAGTTTATACTTAGCTTTTTAGGCAATGCTACAATTAATTTGGCCATATGATGAAGAAGCCATTTGCAAAATGAATTATCACTTTTACCTGATTAGGAAATTAAGATCTTTATATACTGCTATTTAAAGGGGAAATGGCCATAAAATACTACCTATTGATTTTTATTACAAATATCTTCAAAGAATTGAAATGTATTTTATAAATATGAGCTAATCACCATTTCTATAAAAAATTTTTTTAAAAAAACTCTTTTTCATAGGAAAGGAAGTTGAGGCCCAAGGTTTTCATGATTCATTTCCATTCCTAGGAAGACTATAAAAAGTTACAGCTGCGCCAAGTATGGGAAATCCAGACACCTAATGATACACTTAACATGATGGATCCCCCCAGAGCCCAAGGAAGAAATCACAAGTGATCTTGGGCCTGGGGAAAAAGAATGACAGCTAAGGAGCCATATGAGATCACTGCAAATGACACTCAGTAGCTACAGTCCTGAGACCAAAGCAATGTAGTAAACACCAGGGCCACAGAGAGAAACAAAACCAGCATGGGCGATGCAGCCGGCCAAGCTCCACCAGCCCCTGCTGACCCATCACATTTCATTGGGAATCTGGTGTGGACTGGTCTCCATCAATAATGGGGCCACTAGCACATGGCTAACTGGACCTGTAGCTGAGTGATGGTAGGAGACCCCCTGGGAGGAAAAGCTCTATCAGTGGTGAGCAACGGCTTCTCTTAAAACTGTAGTCACAGCCTCAGTGTTGTTCTCGGAACCTGTAGATTTAGGCCACAACAGCTCCACTTGATTCCCATGAAGTTCAGATGAAAGGGACACTGTACTTGATGTCCTGTGAAATATATTACCTGTCTACTAATTGCCATTTCCAGTTCCGGGTAACCGGCCTTGTCCAGAAGAATATTTGGGAAGAGATCTTCAATCAGACTCAAAAATAAGGGTTCATCCTCATCAATCTCAGAAAGAAAATAAAGGGAGATCAGACCAAATCTTTTGGCATAAACATGGCAATATCAGATAAACTGAAGATGTCCAATACAGCCCAGATTACTTTGTCACAAACAGTAATAAATAAAATATCACCTCCACTGAAGTTGAGAACTATTTTCATCATGTTTACTAAATTAAAAATCAGTTTTTTAAAAAAGGGGTGTGGGGGGAGAAGAGAAAAAAAAAAAGGAAGGAAATAGAAGGAAAGAAAATATTGCCTACATGACAACCTTTCCATAAAACCACCAGATTGGGGAATTTACTAAATAACCTACAATTTCTTTGTAGGTTTAACTTAAAAATAATTTAACTTAAAATAACTTAAGTTAAATTTAACTTAAAAATAATTTTTTAACTTAAAAATAAATTTTTAAGTTAACTTTTAACTTAAAAATAATTTTTTAACTTATTTATAAGTTAAAACTTAAAAATTTAACTTAAAAATAATTTTTTAAAAGGAGAATAGTGGCAAATTCATGAATTGGAATTTGGTTCACACTCTTATTTTGAAATAAAAATATATCATTCTGTCATCCCGTACATGGATCCACTGATACTGGACAACTGATTGTTCAGTCCCTACTGTGAAATCAGAGAATGTGAAATTATTACGCACTTGTAAAATTCACATACAATTTCCTTCCAAGGTCTACTTTCACGAAGGTAAAAGGGATTTTAGCTCTACAGCACAAAAATTTCAAGGTATTTGGAAATGTAAGACGTGGATTTTTAAAAATCCATTTTAATTCTATTGGAATAGACATGTTAGACTAGAGATGAGCCACCACAAAAATTGCTCCTGAAAAAATGTAATTTAAAGTTATGCTCTATGTAATTTAAATTTATGTTATGCTCTATGTATTTATCTGATAATTAAGCATTTTAAATGAGCACTTTAAATAAATATTTCTAATCGCATTTGTGCTTAAACTGAAATTTAAGTGGGTGGAACATTTCCATCTGTGAATCTTACCAGTTTGGAAAGATTCATATCTCGTAGTACACGCATGACAATTGTGGACTCCGTATCCGTGGGGTTGGCTCTTTTGGCTGCTCCCAGAGTTCGCAGAACAGACAGAATATTACGCAGACCAAAGTCATAATGTACCTGAAGAATATGAGGTGCACTGGGCTTATTTTCAATATTAACTGACCCATAGAAACTGTACAAATTTGACAAAGACATAATGAATAAATGCTGATCTTCCTTTAGAAAATTTGTACAGTTAGTGGGGCAATAAATTTTTTTATCAATAGATTCTTTTTTTTAGCAAATGGAGAATACCCAAAAGAATCCTCTCCTGTACCATCATTAATTTAAGCCCTTAGATCAGAACTAATAGATCTTGACAGACAGAAAAGAATAAATTTCCTCCTGGAGATACATGTCCCCTTGAGCCCTTCTTAACCAATCATCCATAAGAAAATTTCCTCATCTCTTGAAAGCTAAAATTCTGAACCAGAATTAAACTGAGACCTCACTCATGAACATCATATAAGTTTAAAAGACAGGGGTATTGAGGAGAAAGAAAAGTAGCTACATTCCAGGATTACCTAGGGGGGAAACAATAAGGACAAATCAGAAAGTCAAGCCCCCAGCTTTGTTGTCCCCTTGATAGGTATTTATAAAAGCTCAATCATGCCAAATTTCAACACATATAAAGTGAATAATTAAAAACCAATTATCCAACCACTATAGGAAAGAGTATCCCTGGCAGTTGGTCAAACAATTTAAAATAGAACTACCATATCATACAGCAATCCCACTTCAGGGAATATATTCAAAAGAATTGAAAGCAGAGTGTCAAAAAGATATTTAAACACTCATGTTCCTAGGAACACTATGCACAATAGCCAGGAGGTGGAAGCAACCCAAATGCCCATCGACTGATGAACAGATAAACAAAACATGGCATACATTTAAAAATAAGAATGTTTTTCAACCAGGAAAAGGAAGCAAGTATAATACTATCACATGCTACACCATGGATGAAACTTGAGAACATTATACTAAATTAAATAAGCCAGTCACAAAAAGACAAATACTGTATGGTTCCACTTATATGAGCTATCTAAAGGAGCCAAATACATGGAAACACAAAGTAGAATTGTGGTTACCAGGGAATGGGGGGGAAGGGAAGAGTGGAGTTGTTTAATGGGTGTAGAGTTTCAGTTTTGCAAGACAAAAAAGTTATGGAGATCTGTTTCACAACAATGTGCATTTACTTAACACTACTGAACTATATGCTTAAAAATGGTTAAGTGATAAATTTAATATTTTTTCATCATAATTCTAAAAACCTATAGGAAAAAAAACATTATCTGCTAATTGGGAGCAGTATGCATCACTTAATACCAATCGTTTGGAGGATAGAGCACATAAAAATATTCAGACCGAGTTCCTGCCTTCAAGGAGTTTAAATTCTAATTGTGGCAATAAAATAAAAATATGAGCAAGCTTGCATAAAAGTACAATAACAATGACTTGAAAGTACTGGTGAGTGGAATTAATTAAGGAAAACTTATCAGCATTAGACTCTGTTAAATCTGTGGGCATGAAGTGAGATTCACAGAATGCTCACCAAGGGATCAGCATGGGGCCAATTGTTTTGTACACATGGACTCATTTCATTTCCCTTGTGACCTTGTGACCTTGTGAACAAGGGCAATAGGAGTGAAGGAGGAGAAATGAAATTAGAGAGGAAGAGGGCAGGAGTCAGTGATGTGGGAGTTTCTCTACCTGCAAGAAACAGCAGGGAAAAGGGAAGAATCAGTGAGTAAAGGCTGCAATAATCAGAAGAAACCAAGAATGTTTTGAGTGAGAATGGAATATAGTTGAACCTGTGGGTATAACCTAGCTTCGAAGAAGTTTGGATTGAGAGGTTCCTCAAAACCATGAGGACACATAACATACATTATGATGAGTGAACAGGTGAGATAAAAAGCAAACATCAATATTCATAATTCTTTGGCTCTTAAGTCAGTTCAGATAGTGTTAACTTCATTTCTATGCCTTAAATGTTAATTTCTTCAAATGTACTTAGTAAAACTATGCATGTAAAATTGTTTTTGCCATGATACAACTTTCTACTTTGTATATATGAGATACCTTGTCAACAACCCCAGTCCACAATTTTTTTTAATTTTTATTTTATATTAGAGTATAGCTGATTTACAATATTGTGTTAGTTTCAGGTGTACAGCAAAGTGATTCAGTTATACATATACATATGTGTATTCTTTTTAAGATTCTTTTCTGGTATAGGTTATTACACAATATTGAGTACAGTTCCCTGTGCTATACAGTAGGTCTTTGTTGTGTACCTATTTTATATATAGCAGTATGTATATGTTAATCCCAAACTCCTAATTTACCCCTCCCCCTGCCTTCCCCTTTGGTAACCATAGGCTTGTTTTCTGTATCTGTGAGTCTATTTCTGTTTTGTAAATAAGTTCCTTTGTATCATTTTTTTAGATTCCACATGTAATTGATATCATATGATATTTGTCTTTCTCTGCCTGACTTCACTTAGTATGATCATCTCTAGGTCCATCCATGTTGCTACAAATGGCATTATTTCATTCTTTTTTATGGCTGAGTAATATTCCACTGTATATATGTACCGCTTCTTTACCCATTCATCTTTTGATGGACATTTAGGTTGCTTCCATGTCTTGGCTATTATAAGCTGTGCTGCAATGAACATTGGGGTGCATGTATCTTTTCGAATTACAGTTTTGTCTGGATATATGCCCAGGAGAGGGATTGCTGTGTCATATGGTAGTTCTATTTTTAGTTTTCTGAGGAACCTCCATACTGTTTTCCACAGTGGCTGCACCAACTTACATTCCCCCCAACAGTGTAGAAAGATTCCCTTTTCTCCACACCCTCTCCAGCACTGAATAAAAAATTTAAATACGCCTAAGTACATAGGGACCTTCAGAATGTCACACCTGCTTAGAAAGCTGCTCCTCACACAGCTTGTAGAGCGTGAAAAACTTCCTGGCCAAAACAATGTTGTCAGTGAAGCCGCAACTAGCCAACTTCACCCTGATGATAATCTGTCGGTCAGGCACCATCATGGCCACGGAGCGGAAGTTAATCTTCAAGTTTTCAGGGAGTTCCTGCCGCCCAGCATAGCCAGGATTCTATACAGAAAATAAAACCCAAGGATGAACGATACGGTCATGGGGTAACAAGCGCAACACATCAGCATGATATTAAAAGATTCATTATGCACACACAACAAATCTGGAATGACAACCAGAAAATTCATTTACATATCTCACTCTCCTTTTAACTGGAGAGACTAAGTCATGAGTTATTAATATGAGCTCTGTTTAACACCAAAGGTTTTCAAACAGGAGTGAAAATTACAATCCCAATTTCCATTCATGGAAAATAAGTGACATATGAACAGGGACATGTGTGAAAACTGTGAAAAGAAGGCTGAAGTTCAGTAGCTCTTCTTGTGGTTCCTTACCATAGTCAGAAAAAGCCCAAATTCAGGGTTCATAGTCACATTATCTCCATCAGTAAAAATAAAAGATTTTTTACGCTCCTTTTTACATGTCAGAATAATGGAAATCTGCTGGGCTGCAACAGAGAGAACTGGTAGGTCGATACGATTAAATTCATCAAAACAACCCCAGGATCCAGATTGAGCCAGTCCTTAGAATGGAAATTAAATAGAAAATCCAATTAGTACATAATTTTGGAAAGTCAAGAAAAAGAGCATTATGCAACTGCCAGGTCAAGCCACAGATAAGTTTGCTCAAACATAAAGTTGAACAAATAGATCATACATAAAATGCCTCCAAAATAACGCACAATGTGACCCTTTATCTGTAAACACCCAACCCGCAGGGATAAAGGAACATTACAAAGGCAAGTGATATTGACATTTGACCCACACAACACTGGTAAGATTCATGTTTCCCAAAAAGTTTTACAAAGTTGGAAAATGACACTAAGAGGTAGCCAATTGTTGAAAAATAAATCTTAACAAGATATTCCACCTTAGCTTAAATTTCTCATGAATTTAAAAATTTTAAAAAAATATAACCCTCACCTTTAAAAATCCGTCCAAGTCCTCGGAAATCCATCTGGTCTGAACAATTGAAAACCACGACGTATTTCCCAAGACATCGTCCCATATCTTTGGTCGTTTCTGTTTTGCCTGTTCCTGCTGGTCCAGCAGGGGCTCCCCCCATGCTCATTCCCAGAGCTTGAGCCAACGTGATATAACACCTGGAGGGGGAGGGGTAGAGAGATCACTAGAACCACACCACTGGCATCTGGAAGATACTTCTGAGACATCGCAGTGACATGATACAGGCACAAAATTGAAAAAAGGAAGATCCTGACCATTATCCCTACATAACCTTTCCAAAACTGCATCCTAAAATACACTTATCCTTATGGATATTAACATGTGTTGAGGAAAAAGGAAGGAGGGAGTGGTCTATGGTCAAATATGTTTGAAAACTCTTAAAAAGGTTCAACAGGATTTTTTATGATAATGTATATTCACAATCTTCAATTATGAAAAAGGGTACATAGCATTTCCAAAACTTATTTGGCAACTTTTTCAAAGAAGTCTACCAACATCTAAAGAAGAGTATTCTAGGAAGCAGACTGAGGGCCATTATGTAGATTAATCCCCTTTTGAATCTAAGAGTCGATGATTTGATAAACTTGGAAACCAATGATCACATGAGATTTAAACCACACATTGCTAAATAATCACACCTTAAATCTATTTCTGGGAGCACCTACTAAACCTGCAAATACCTTCTACTGTATCTTACAGTATGATATTAACAAATAAAAGATTCTGGTGAGAGAATACAAGAATGCCTGTGAAGGAAAACAACCAATAACTTGCTGATGAATTGCTCAATTTCCCAGCATCACCCAGTGCCGTAAAAGGAGGTAATCTATAATGTAATGCAGTTTAGGGCTTTCTGACGGCTAAACTCTAAAGCATTCATCTGGACTTGAAAAAAATTTTTGAAGAAAATAAAGTGATTATCCAGCAATGAAGTGTGGGAATGAGAAGTGAGCACACCCATCCAGAGGCGTCTAGGTTCTCAATTTTATTGGGTTTGGGTTCCCCGAAAGGCAGGTAAATGACTCAGCCCCGAATGCAAAAAATGAGCCTGGATTCAAAGAAGGAAATGTGGGTATAAAACCAGAAGGATGCCTGATCTCACTTTGATTCTGCCTTTTAACCCAAGGTCTTATCTTTCCTCTTGAAGTCTTGTTATCCCTTGCACAGCAGTCTCTGTAATAACAGCTAACATGTCACAATAGCTCCACCTACACTATGGCACTTAAACCCCACTGAACCCTGCAGGGAAGCCACTTATTTTCACCATTTTACAGATGAGGAGAGAGGCTCACAGAGATGGAATAATTTTTCTGAGGGTCATGGTGGAGGGAGCAGAGACTTCAGCCAGTCTGTGTGGCCACAAGCTCTCACGCTGCCCAGGTCTAGGACACGTCCACACTCTCATGGTAAGGAATAAATCTCCAGGAACTCTGGCCACCCAGTTGCTCTGTCTTGCAAATCCTCCTTATCATGGGATCATTTGGGTTTATATTTAAACTGAAGAAGTAGCAAGTTGTTAAGCTGCCAGAAAGAAATCATGCTATTTACATGAAGAAAGGGCAGCCATGCCCGGTGATTTACCCCTCACTTTCTCCAATAGGTGGGACTTCAGTCCAATTGATACCAAGCAGGACCCTGTGCGGCTCCTGGGCACAAAAGCTGTTCTGTGTCCCCTATTTCTTGATTACAGGAAACAGGCTTCATTCAGCCTCCAAGACCTTCCCTGAGTTCCAAGGAGCAGGTTCAAACAGTTGCTAATTAGGGAAGAGGGGGGATGTGAGACAAGGGAGGAACAGTCAAAAGAAACAACAGCGCAGCCTTGGGGCAGGGTCCTGGTTCCCCACCACAGGATATTCAACAATATCTTTGAGCTGTTTTGCAGATACTGAAACCCCCTGCCAGGTGGGAGAAGTTAACTGCATGCTGCCCACAAGCACGTAGACCCCAGACCAGTTGAAACCAGAAGGCTGATGATGCCAACTCCTACTTAGCTCCCCACCAACCAATCAGAAGAATGTCCACAGGCTGATCACACCCTCTCTGAACCATTACTATAAAACTCCTCACTACCCCCTCCAGATCGGGACACACAGTTTTCAGGGCATTAGCCCGTTGTGGCCCCCTTAACCTGGCAAAGCAATAAAGCTATGCTTTTGTACTTCACCCCAAACTCTGTCTCTGAGAATTAATTTGGTGCTGGGGTACAGAGGCCAATATGCTGGCACCCAAACCCTCTAGGACTTGCCTTTCAGAGACAAGCATGGATCTGCCAGACCATCTTCATGTACTTGTTGACATGATTCTCTCCAGAGCATTCTACATGTAAGTGTACCTCACCCCCTCCCTTCTCTGCTTTCCTTTCCAGTCTCTGCTGCTTTCAAAACTCTTATCATTCATGAACGGGTTTGGAGTTTATGTGATCTAGTGGCCTTTTAGCAGCTCTGCTATACTTTCCTGCCTCCCCACTAGATGGCCATAAGCTCTCTGCTGTCAGGAACTAGTTTTACTCTCAGCTACTTGCCTAACCCTTGTCACCCAGGATTCTGTGAACATTTGTTGAATAAATGGCTTGTGCTGGTCCAGCCATACACTTTTATCTGCTTCCTCCTTTCCCAGTAGCTACTAGAGTTAGAGATGTAGAATGTGACCCTGGCACCAAATGAACAATGACCAACCCCATGACCCAAGGCTCATTAGCACGCAAGTATAGTATTAAGTATTCATAGTGATCTAGGTGCATTTCACCACACGTAAACCAGAAGTGCTTTCAGCTCCTATTCTTAAACAGTATTGATTCTAAAATGCTGAAAAACTTGTCAAGACAACAGGGTATATGCATCAGAAAGTTAATTATCTTTGTTGAGAACTCGGATTAGTTATAGATTCTTTGATTATAGGACAGGCTTAAGGAGAAATGAAAGGAAAGGTTGGTAAAGAATGTGTTGTCAATGATTAACTCAATATTGAAAAACCGAACAACCCAATCAAAAAATGGACAGAAGACCAAAATGGACATTTGTCCAAAGAAGTCATACAGATGGCCAACAGGCACATGAAAAGATGTTCAATATCGCTAATTATTAGAGAAATGCAAATCAAAACTACAATGAGGTATCAGCTCACACCAGTTAGAATGGCCACCATTAAAATGTCTACAAATTACAAATGCTGGAGAGGGTGTGGAGAAAAGGGAACCCTCCTGCACTGTTGGTGGGAATGTAAATTGGCGCAGTCACTATGGAAAACAGTATGGAGGTTTCTTAAAAAACTAAAAACAGAGTCACTGTATGGTCCAGCAATCCCACCCCTGGGCATACATCCAGAAAAGACAAAAACTCTAATTCAAAAAGATACATGCACCGCAATGTTCACAGCTGCAATATTTACAATATCCAAGACACGGAAACAACCCAAGTGCCCATCAAGAAAGGATTGGCTTAAGATGTGGTGTGTGTACATATATACACACACGCACACACAATGGAATACTACTCATTCACAAAAAAAAAAAGAAAAGAAATAGTGCCACATGCAACAATGTGGATGAACCTAGAGAATATTAGTGAAGTAAGTCAGAGAAAGTCAAATGCTATATGATATCGCATATGTGGAATCTAAAAAAAAATACAAATGAATATATATATAAAACAGAAACAGACTCACAAACAGAAAAAAAACTTACCGTTACCAAGTGGGAGAGAGAGGGAGGGACAAATTAGGAGTATGGGATTAACAGATACACACTACTATACATAAAATAGATAAGTAACAAGGAGTTACGGTATAGCACGGGGAATTATATTCAATATCTTATAATAACCTATAATGGAACATAATCTGAAAAAAATAACTGAAGCAATTTGCTGTACACTTGAAACTAACACAATATTGTAAATCAACTATACTTCAATTTAAAAAATTCTAGGGCTTCCCTTGTGGTGCAGTGGTTAAGAATCCTCCTGTCAGTGCAGGGGACACGGGCTCGAGCCCTGGTCTGGGAAGATCCCACATGTCGCGGAGCAACTAAGCCCATGCGCCACAACTACTAAGCCTGTGCTCTAGAGCCCGCGAGCCACAACTCCTGAGCCTGTGTGCCACAACTACTGAAGCCCGCGTGCCTAGAGCCCATGCTCCACAAGAGAAGCCACCACAATGAGAAGCCGGCACACCACAACGAACGGTAGCCCCCACTCGCTGCAACTAGAGAAAGCCCACATATAGCAACAAAGACCCAACGCAGCCAAAAATAAATAAATAAATAAAAATTTTAAAATAAAAAATTCTAAACAAACAAAAAAAAGAATGAAAAACAATAGTCATAGCAACATTATTAATGATGACTAAGATTTACTCAGTGGCAGGCCCAGTGCTGGGTCCCTACCTACATTAATGTAGGTCCCTATCTACATTACATCTAGTCCACACAATGATTCCAAAAGAAGGGACTCAGAAAGGTTAGCTGTCTTGGCAAAGACTACACAGCCCAGTGGTCAAGATCCAGGTATAACTCACGGCAGCTGTGAGAATGTTAGAGAAAGAACACACGTCATGAGGCCTGTCTATGTTTTTTTTTTTTTTTGGCCACACTGCGCGGCTTGTGGGATGTTAGTTCCTCAACCAGGGATCAAACCCAGGTCCTCTACAGTGAGAGTGCAGAGTCCTAACCACTGGACCACCAGGGAATTCCCCTGTTTACATTTCTTATCAAGAAGATAAGATGTCTCCATCAGTCTTCAATTTCTGCTGCCCTCGGTCTTAAGTGATAGCAGTACAGCAAGTCCCCTACATAAGAACCTTAAAGTTGCGAACTTTCAAAGATGCGAACGTGCGTTCCATCAACATCATGCATGAGTGGAATTGCAGCTTTCCCTCTGTCTCCTATTGCTGACAATCCTTCAGCTCTACCATCTCCCACCTCCTCTCCCTCCTCCAGTCAGTAACTCTATTTGCCTGTTCACTCGATGCCAGCCCCTGGATGCCAGCTGTTGTACTGTACTTTTCAAGGTACTGTAAGATTAAACATGTTTTCTTTATTTTTTGTGTTTGTTTGTTTTTTATGTATTATTTGTGTGAAAAGTATTATAAATCTATTACAGTACAGTACTATATAGCCGATTGTGTTAGTTGGGTACCTAGGCTAACTTTGCTGGACTTACGAACAAATTGGACTTACGAACGTGCTCTCGGAATGGAACTCATTTGTATGTAGGGGACTTACTGTAGTAAGAAAGATTCCAGACTTCTCGACTTGTGCTCAAAAGTAGAAGGAAGGACTGGTCATGAAAAATACCATGAGCTTTTCGAAAAAGGCACTATATGTTTTTAGCATATTTATTGACTATTTTGTCATCTGAAATATCTGCAACTTCATCCAAATGATGTCACGTTTCCCAGAGACTATCACTATCAACATTGTTGAATTTTCACAGGGCAGTCAGTGAAAAGCTGACAAGATGTCAAGGTCTCTGGCCTTTGTTTTATTCAAGTATTAATCTTAGTGAGGAATTCTTTTGTAAAAAGGCAGCCAATCTTGCAATGCAATCCCAATGACCAGCAAAAAATGGTGACTCAGTCCTCCCGTAATCAACTTAGAGAAGAACAAACAAGTGAACATTTAGAGTGAAACAGGGGGAAACAAACTTTAGAATCACCTCCACTTACATACTTTGTTTTTAAAGTTCTCAAGTTTTTTGATACAGAAATATATACAAGATAATTAATACAGTGAAAGAATCAAGTTGCAAAAAAGTTTGTATAATCTGATACCTATATATGAAAGTTAAAAAGAATCTTGACATATAAGCATTTAAAATTTCTTAGAAAATAAACTACTAATCATTTTGAAAAATAGAAAAATTTTCCTCTCATACTTTCAACTTTATATCTTTAGGTACGACTTAATTTTTTTGCCACAAAGATGTGACTTTGAAAATAAACATTTCTTCATTCATTTGGGAAATTTTATTTAGTACCTATTATGGCACAGAACTGTTCTAGGGGCAGTGAATAAATCACAGGAAATCTATACCTCAAAGGATATACCTGATATCCTAAAGGAAGGAAATAAACTATTCAAAAGTAGAAAACAGGAAAAATCAAGCTGGTTAGGAGGGTTCAGGAGTGTGGGGATTGCTGCTTCAAATGTGTCAAGTCCAAAGACCCATGTGCGATGACATTCAATCGGAGACCTGGAGAAGAGGAAGTGAGCTATGCCAGTATTGAAAGGAAAAGGGTTCCCAGTTAAGGCAACAGCAAGTGCAAAGGTCCTGAGGCAGCAGTGTGCTGAGACTATTCAAGGAACAGCCAAGGAGCAAGTAGCTGGAGCTCAATGAGGAAGGAGAAAGAGTAGCAGGGATCAGATCATGGCAGGTCTTATAGGCCAATGTAAGGACACTGGCTTTTACTTTGGGTGAGATGGAAAGACAGTGGAGATCAAGGCAAAGGGATGATAGGACCTGACTTATATTCCAGTGTCTGAATTGAGAGGCAATGGCAGAAGCAGGAAACCAGATAAAAGACTATTGCAGTCATCCAGCCTAGGCATTATGGTGGCCTGGACTAACATGATAACAGCAAAGGGGAGAAAAGTGGTCACATCCTAAGTGAGTTCTGAAAGTGGTGGTGACCAAACTTGATGATAGATTGGATAATAAAGTGAGAGAAAGAAAGGCATTTAGGATACTCCAAGGATTTTGGCTTGAGCAACTGAAGGATGGAATTCCCATTTGCAAAGCCGGAGAAGAGGGCAGTTTTGTGGGCGGACAATCAACCATAAGTGTGAATTCCCAGTAAGCACCAAGAAAACATGTCACATAGGCAAGTGAATGTGTGTGTCTGGAGTTCAAGGGAGAAGCCCTGTCAGAGTGCAGAGATTGGGGAGTCCACATCTAGATGGTATTTAAAGCCATGTGAGATCACCTGAGGAGCTCATGATGGAGAAGAGCCTTGGTGCGTTCAGTGATTAGGGGTCAAGAAGATGAAGAGGAACTAGTAGGAGATGGTATGAAGGGACAACCAGAACAAGAGGAACTAGGTGAATGTTGTGTCCTGGAAGCCACATGAAGAAAGTGTATCAAAAAGGAGACAGCGATCACCTATGCAAATGCTGCTGACTAGTCAAGGAAGGTCAGAACTAGAAATGACCATTGGATTTAGCAACATGAGGATCTGGGTGACTGCCCTACTGGGGGAAGAAAGTGTGATGGGCAGAATAATGGTCCCCCAAAGATATCCACATTCCAATCCCTGGAACTTGTAAATATGTTACCTTACACAGCTAAAGGGACTTTGCAGATGCAATTAATGTGAAAGGCCTTAAGATGGGGAGATTATCCTGAATTACGCAGTGGACCCCATCTAATCTCATGAGTCCTTAAAAGGGGAAGAGGGAGGCGGAAGACTGGGTCAGAGACATGAGACGGAAAAAGGAAAAGAGACTGGAAGCATGAAGGAGCCTCAACCCATGGTTGTGGCTGTGAAGATGAAGGAAGGGGTCACAAGCCAAGGAATACGGCAGCCTCCAGACACTGGGAACAGCCCTCAGCTGACAGTATGCAGGGAAGTGGGGACATAGGTCCTGCAACCACAAGAAAAAGAATTCTGCCAACAAACTAGAAAACAAAAAGCAGATTCTCCCCTAGAGACTCCAGGGGGGACCACAGTCCTGCTGACACCTGATGTTAGTCCAACAAGGTGTGCACCACATTTCTGACGTACACAACTGTGAAATAATTTGTGCTGTTTAAGCTTCTAAACGTGTGGTCATTTGTTATGAAGCAACAGAAAACTAATACATAGAACCTGAATGGTGTGAATTCAAGGTAAAATAGATAGAAAAAACTGTGATTTTGAGGCGTTTTGATGGGGGTACAGAAATGGGAGGGAAACTAGAGGATTCACGGTAGGATTTCCTTTCTGGAAGCCATTATAGCACATCGTACATTGATGAGAATGATCCAGTGGAAAGTGAAAATTGATGATGCTCCCAGAGAGAAAATAACTGTTTCAGTGGAAGGTGTTGGCTTTGGATGGCTGCACAAAGTCCATTCCTAAAACCAGGAGAGAAAGTGGACAGCATAAGGATAGGGGCTTGGTTGGCAGACATGATGGTGGGGAATGAGTGCAGGTCCTCTCCTGTGGTAGCATCTATCTTCTCAGTAAAACAGGAAATGGGGCCTTCAGTCGAGAGAGGAAGAGAGGGGGATGCTTGAGGTCTGGAAGGAGAGAAGGTGTGAAATAGCTGTTACAAGTGTTTCAAGGAATTCTCCACATTTTGTCATTATTCACCTCTGCACTTCAAAACAAAGAGAACAACTCCAAAAAGACATCCAAAAGCATCCAGTAGAAACCATCTTTTGTAGAAAATAAACATATGGTTACCAGGGGATATGGGGGGAGGGATAAATTGGGAGATTGGGATTGATACACACACACTAGTATTGACATATATAAAATAGATAACTAATAAGAACCTAGTGTGTAGCACAGGGAAGTCTACTCAGCACTCTGTAATGGCCTATACGGAAAAGAATCTAAAAAAAGAGTGGATATATGTATATGTACAACTAATTCACTTTGCTGTACACCTGAAACTAACATCTGTAAATCAACTAAACTCCAATAAAAATTTTTTTAAAAAAAAGAAATCATCTTTAATGAGACATAAGAAGGAATATGGAGTGTATGAAGACAAAGAAAATGTGAGGAGAAAAGGACAGTAAAATCTTCTGCTACTCCTCAATCCTCAGGTAAAAGTGAGATTTCATTCAGTATCACAACTGAGCAGAGGGGGAAGTCTCACAGACAGGGCTATTACGTCAAACTTTTATACTTTGTCCGATAATATTTTCAATCTAATAGCCCAGGGGTTCATCCTGTGAAAATGACTGATATTTAGCTTCTCCTTAGGCCCAATGTTGATTTTAACACTCAGCCATTTTGTCCAACATAAGTATTCAAAGCATCCCTGAACAGCACATATACAATTAACTGATGCCACAAAGCTCAAATTCTACTAAGTGAATTACAGGCTATTAGCCATGGAGGAAGGACCCCTGGAGATAACCTAGTACATCTTACAGATGAGGAAACTGAGTCCAGGGAAACTGCATGGTGGCTCTGGCTAACACAGTCGGTAAATAACAGGCAGAGGGCAGGACAGGTCAATGTCCTCTCCATCACGATTCACCAATGTTCATACTCAATTTCTTTCCTGCTAAAAAACCA
Source organism: Delphinus delphis (assembly GCF_949987515.2). Taxonomy (NCBI): domain Eukaryota; kingdom Metazoa; phylum Chordata; class Mammalia; order Artiodactyla; family Delphinidae; genus Delphinus; species Delphinus delphis. The sequence continues at coordinate 161,333,236 of NC_082685.1, read as the reverse complement.
CCTTATTGTCTCTGTAATGACAGTAAGTGCCACCGTCCCCTAAAGCAGCCCTCAAAGCCCAGGCAATAGGTGATTTGCACCTATTGATACATAGCGATTAATTCGCTTTTTTCCCATTTGATGTCCACGGAGGTCATTTAAACTTTGACTCTATAAGACTGAAGGCAAAGGAAGCAAAGTCTGTTTTAGTCACAAACCTACTAAATCCCATGTGAAGACATGTGTGTAAAGCTAAACACACCGAATTTCGAAGACTTTAATATAAAAGAGCCTGTAAACCCTAAAGAGACCGTCAGCCAAAATCCCTTGAGCACCTGGAGAGAATGAGAAGGTTGGGGGTGGAGGAGGGAGAAGTTGAGGATTCACAGAACCCTTCCATCACCTGTCTGTGAGGGGAGTTATAACGAGCCTGTCAGTGCAGCCTACAAACTCATTCTGGTATGTGAACGGCACATCTGTGATGTGAATCATCATCTTGTCGGAATCTTCGTTAAAATAAAATCTGCACTGTTTCAGCCACTCAAAGTCTGTAGGGCTCTTGATATGCATGTGACACTGAAATGCAGAAGGTATGTGTTAAAACTGAGATGAGAACCGCTTATTAACTACACGCATTAGCATTCAGGTAGATCATAATGTGAAGTTAATGGAACGCAAAGAGAGCCCAACTACTTGGGAGATGTCAACTACATCACCATCCAACCCATTCATTTATTGATCAGCAAAAAAAGATACTTTCAACGATATGAGAAAAGGAGAAGTCAAGAGAAACTAATTGTGGCCCTCAATTTAAATAACGTGATCTATTTTAAGAGGAAGGTATTCATTTCTTAAATTTCACCCTTAAATGTCCAATACCACAGTCCTAACCATGAAATACAACCTATGAAAAAACACATTTGGCTTACAAAGATACAGCTAAACAATCTCCTTAGGAAAAAAAGTCATCTCTTATGATTATGATAAAGTACATTCTTGGGTTTTTTTTTTAATCCGTTAATTACCCTTCCTAGGATTTGCAGGGGGCCAAAATTTCTAACATCTAAATGGCAGGTTATTGCCCAGCAATGCTTTTTTCTGAATATTTTTAACCAAAATTTTAAGCCACTTTAATCATTTTTCTTTGACAAATAAGAAATCTAAAACTACCTACCCTGAGCCCTTTATTTCTCATTGAGGCAAACAGTGTGCTTAACCATTAAGAGAGGAGATTAGCACATAACAGCTTGAATGCATTGCCTTTATTTCCATTACATCAGAACCAATCTTTCATAATCTTTTTTAAATAACGGGGTGAGACACGATCCAGAAAACTATTATGAAAATAAGAGCTTCATGCCTGTTATCTAATGTTGTATTTTATAGTAGAGGACACATATTTCTTTTCCCATTTTCTATAGCTACGAAACTCTCTTTTCCATCCCTGTTCTTTCTTTAAAGGCAAAATCCGCATGTCTCCTGAATGTCACAAACTATATTAGGAAAGACCATTTGCAATCAATGACATAAAATGTAGCATAACTTGTTAAAGCTGTGATTTATGAAGAGCCTTAAAGGAACTACTAAGCAGTTCTACTAGCAATATCACTTATTATTTCTATAGCAGGAAACTGGTCATCTTCAATCTAATAATCAAAAGGAGCACAAGACAAATAAAAGCTTTTCAGGATGCTACATGACATTTCAGCATTAAAAATGATCACATAAAGAATTTTAAAATGAAGTCTAATTGCCTCCATAACACCTTAGCCGAGATCATTGGAAAAGAGCTAAAATTTCAGCTAAAGACTGAAAAGAAAGTCTGACAAACCATCTCTCATCATGAAGATGCTTCTTTGCCTGAATTTTACCTTTTCTTTGAATTCATTCAAACTATTCCCAGTGGGTAAACAAAGATAGTTTCTAGTATTTGCTTTTCTGTATATGCCACAGCATTTGTAAAGCATTTACCAGGTCATCAAAGATATCTCTTTGGTGCACATGAATAGTAATCAAAGTCTCATATTTAACTCGTTCCACGGAACTCAGATCCTTGGTTGTCATGTCTATCAATGTGTTCAGTAGCTCCAGGAAAGACTGATTGGTTTTCTGCATGATTTTTTTATCAGACTTGGCATTTCTAAGAGCCTCTTCTGAATCCCGTGTCCACATCATTTGAATTCCTAATAATCCAACCTTACGGAAACAAAAAAGGCTTTATGAGTGCGTATGGCCTATGGATATATTTAAATAGAAATCACAATATAGTAAACAGCTGTGATTATTATGCAACTGTCAGGCCATCCTTGATTACATCAACTTGATGGGTTGTTTCAAAACCTATGGAGACTCTATTCATATTGTTTACCTGACAATTAAGTACATACAGCCTCATGACATGTCTACAGATCTTTTCTTCTCACTCTAAGTCATATTTCTCCCTAGATAGATTTTAAGTTACTGGTACGGAAAGAATACGTCTTAAACCTACTTTCCCCAAACTAACACTATGTGTCTACACATAGTAGACACAAAATCTCTATTGATCACATGACTAAGAAAACATCATTTTCTGTATTTTATTGCTGAAACATATTTCTCATTTTTCTGGTAAAACACACCCAGTACCTTTTATGATTTATGTACTGAAGAGATTCAGTAGGAAAAAAATATTTTAAGTTAAAGAAAACATATCAAATATCTCAGCACAAATATATGTATATTTATAAATACATATGTATAGATACAGATACATAACACCAAATAATCTGTAGTTGAAATCTTTAAGCTTATCTATATTTAACAAATCCTAATGAAAATCTTAATATTGGTCTAGAGTGAAACTATAGGCAGTTGTGTAGTTTACAATAGACAATATCTGAGATCTAAAATGACTATTCTATAAAAAATACTTTCCAATTTCAATACACTGACCTGAGCAGGGAAGGAAGAAAGAAATTCAATCAGTTGGAAACCTGTTTCTTGAATATTTGCAGCTGCCTGGCGAATCACAAGATGTAATGAGGCCCGAGATTCCTCCAAGAGAGAATTAAGCCAAACTTCCACATTGCCCTCTGCCATCACGGGTTTATCCAATTCAATCGTCTCACCCTCTCGAGAGGAAACTGACAGAATGCGATCATAGATCTGTGTTAGAAGCCCAAAAAGAAGCTATAGTTACACAAAGAATGAATTCCTCCATTGCCCTCTTGTCAACGTTATCCTTCCTGTAGAAAGTTAAGCCACATTTTATAAAATAAAAGGCAAAGTATGATACAAAATCAATTCCAAAACAATTTTTTAAAAAGCTATCCGTGAAATCGAAAAGGGAATACTAAATCAATTTCGAATAGTCTATACCGGAGAGGGGAAAACTTGTTTTCTAAGAGAAATGTTCAATACAAATGTGATAATCAAAAAAAACCTCTAAAGTTTCCCAAGATGAAATAGGACCCTCTAAGAACCTGTCATCCACACCACGAGATTATCAAGTTGACATTAGCAATGACCTGGTCAAAATGATCAATGCAAACATCTCACAAGGCAATTCCAATTCTATACTAAACATTGTGCTCTCTACAGGAGCTGTTGGTTGCACATAATATATTCTAATGCAAACCCAGCTCCTAGTCTGGTCATCTCACTTCAATTTCCATGCAGTATGGCATAATGAGAATATGTGGAGTATTTGGAATTCTAAAATACGGTTCAAATCGTGCTGTGCTATTCACTGACCTTCCAATGTTGGAAGACACATCTCGGAGACTAAATTTCTTGCTTCTATTTAGTCATTAAAAATCATGCCTGTCCTACTTCCCAACTCACCTTACAGGACACTCATGCTGGTTATGCAAAATACAGTTGGCCCTCCATATCCATGGTTTCTGAATCCACAAACTCAACCAACCTCTGATCAATATTTGAAAAAAAAAAAAATCCAGGAAGTTCCAAAAAGCAAAACTTGAATTTGCCACATGCTGGCAACTATTTACATAAACTTTACATTGTATTGTATTATAAGTAATCTAGAAACCATATGTAGGTATATCCAAATATTACAGTATTTTATGTGAGATTTAAGCCTCCACAGATTTTGGTATCTGCTGGGGTCCTGGAACCAATCCTCCCCACAGACACCAAGGAACAACTGTGATGCAAACTATAAAGTAAATGCAAATGTTTGTTGTTGTTTTGTTCTCTAGTAAGTGGAATACTATTCCCTTGGGCCCAGATTTAGTCTGTATTAATGAAATCCTCCTTAGTTGTCCACAGAAGTGATCTACCAAGAAGCTAATGAGACTTAAGTTTCAGGGTCCCTCACTTGCACAGATCCTTCTAGGTCCTAAATATAAGTTTGTATTTATAATTTTATAAGATTTAGGACCCACAAAACCAGGATCTACCCCTGGCTGTAGAAACCTTATGGTAGGAACAGCAACAAGAAAAAAAAAAAATCAATGCTATTTATTTTTAAGAAGTAATTGCTAGGAACAGAAGCTGAAAATGAGGAAGTTTCAATTATCTTCAATGTACAATCAAACAATGAGAAGCTTCACTCTAGGACCATGAAGTCCTGGTACTAAAGCAGAAGGATTTGAGGAAAACATCAAGAAGAACTTCCTCGGTAATTCAATGCCCTCTTTCAACCCATGCATCCAGTAGATCTAAAAGAAAGATCAATTTTTAAACCATTCAATCCATACGGTCTCCTCTTTCTCTCCACCCACCCGCTTTGTTGTAGCAACTCGGCCTGACTTTGCAATCACTTTCGAAGTTGGTTTCCTTGCCCCCTTCCATTCTGCCTCCTACTCTGAGCCAGAGGCTCTTTCTGAAACACACATCAGGTCACTGCTCTGCTGAAAACCTCCCACACCTTTTGTCACGTTCATGATGAAGTACATTCCATAGTGTGATGCACTTGACCTTCTGGAATATGGTCCATGCCTCCTTCTCCCTCTTTTCCCTTTGCTCATCACCCCATGTGTGGGTTAAACTGTCTCCTCCAAAAATATATATTGAAGCCCCAACCCCTAGTACCTGTGAGTGGGACCTGATTTGGAAATGGGGTGTCTGAAGGTGTAATCAAGTTAAGATGAGGTCATCTTGGATGCTGGTGGACCCGAATCCAATGACCTTAGAAGAAGAAGGAAATTTAGACACAGACACACAAGGAGAATGTCAAGTGAAGACAAAGGTGGAGGTCAAATTGATGTGTCTGCAAGACAAGGAACACCAAGGATTGCTGACCACCACTGGGAACTAGGAGGCAGGCACTAAACAGACTCTCCTGCAGAGCCTCCGGTCGGAACCAACCCTGCCAACACCTTAGTCTGGATGTCTAGCCTCCGGAACTGTGAGAGAATAATTTTCTGTTGTTTTAATCCATGGAAGCCCTAGGAAAGTAATACACTCCCTCATATACCCACACTTCCTAGACTGCCCACACCTCCGGGCCATTGCACTTGCCCTTCCTCTGGCCAGACTGTGCGTCCCTTCCCCACTTGCCTGGTTACGTTCCACTCACCTTCAAAAAATCAGTTCAAACACCACATTGTCCTGCAGGAAGCGTTCTCTTACACCCCTTACACCCAGGTTAGGGCTCCCTGGTGGGCATTTCCATGCTCCTTGTGCATCACACAAACACAGCAAGTCAAAAATATCGATGGTTTAATTGCCAAATTTCTCTTGAATGTTGTACTGCATAAAAAACAACTGCAGTATGGATTGCGATATATTCTTCCTTGGAACCCCAGGACTGGCATCATGCCTGGCACACAGCGAGGGGCTTGAACTTAAATGACTGGCTTTTAATGACCTCCAATGGACTAGCTCTACCACTGCACGAGCTGCACTCTGTAGACCCCACCAGAGCACGAGAACCCTGAGGATGGTATATTCCCATTGTTAAGCACAACATCTAGTCCGTGGTATTTGCTCAACAGATGCAAGTTGCATTCTGGGATGAATAAATAAATGATACTAAGGTTTGTATGAAACACCATAAGGGAGCTGAATATGTTATCCAACTGGAAGGGTCACTTTTTTAGGGAATTTGGGGTAAAGGGGTAGATTAGACAATATCTTCTGGCAGCTAGGCAAATGTACAGTCTTCCTCATGTTGGATAACTTCTTTTGGGTCCCATACAACTCCATGATTCTAGAAATTGTTGGGAGTGTTTAAAAAAAAAAAAGGAAAGAAAAGGTTTTCAATGTAGTATGATAAAAAACATGGAGGACCATCATGCCAAAGATATCTGAAGCCTGATTAAAACAAGTCACTGTGGAATTCCGTTCAGTCAAGGCACTATTTGACGAGCAATTTGTTCCTTTGTTTTGTTGAATTTCTAAACAGTTAACTTGGCATGTGAAGCTATGAATGCTACATACGAAGCATTCCTAATCACATTTAAACTATCTGTTATTCAAATCTACACTTTGGATATTAAGAAGTCACATAGTTCTGAAGGCAAACTGGGCCCAAAAGTATCTTTTTAGTCATCGGGTGATATTTAATGGACAGGGAAGTAAATCTTTGTAAACACTCTTGGAGAGCAATTCAATAAAGACAGTTGAGATTCTAAGATACGTAAATTGCTGGCCAGCAATTAGAATTAGGCAAACCTTTTCGTGGAACTTGACCGTTTTGATGTTGTCAAACACACTCAGCAAATGGGCTTGTATAGCGTGTGTGTCTGATGCCTGCCCCAGAATCTCCAGAAGAGCGGGGTCCGAGACGAAGAAGAACCGAGGAAAGCAAAGCCGTTTTTTCTCCAAGTACCTAAGTGGGGAGGAAAAGATAAACTGCATAAGCACACAAAACAGGTCTTTCTAGGAATAAATTAATCTGGATGGGAAAAAGGGAAAAGACTTTGAGAGAATCTAGTTTTCCCCACACTGTTCAATGTTTTTGTTTTGTTCTGTGTTTTTGTTGTTGTTTTTTTTTTTTTCATTACTAATTTTGCCAAGTGGGAGTCCATATTCTGATTGGGAGACTATTTTTTTCCAGAATTAATAGAATTTCCTCATTTTTCACAAGTATAATGTATACATTTGACTTAACCTGGAAATATTTGTACTTTCTTTGTAGAAGACAGGAAGATTTACACACAGGGAGTCTTTCGGTTTTGTGTTTGTTTTATTTTATTTGCAAGCGCAGTGCTATGTCAGCTAAAGGCTGACAATTCCAATTCTTAGGATTGTATCTTAAAAGAATCCAATGAATCTATCACTGAAGCAGAAACAAAATCCAGCTGCATGGAAGGAAGGGTCTTGACACTGTTCTCTGCCTCGAGGAGTTACAAAAACCCAGTGAATGTTTGTTCTACCTGTCATCACCCTACTTTTGCTGCACTTTTGTTTCCCTATTTAACATATTTCTACTTAGTGATTTTATCGTGATTAGCCAAAGGGCAAGAAAATTATTTGTTACTCTTGGAGTTCCTCCAGCCTCCATCTATGTAAGTGTGGGTGTGGGTGTGGGTGTGTCAGTGTATATTGCTAGGTATTAGATTAGGCTCTCATTTTTGTATAATCTTGGCTGCTTGTGTACACTACACACTGTTCATATTGTTCTTCATTGAGTATAATGAAATATTTTGCTTCTTCAGATGTTTATCCAAGAAGGAGATCAGAAAAACAGGTATATTAATTTTAAAAACAAGGACTGTATGAGAATATTTACAAGCTCTTGTCCCAATGATGGAAGAAGCCATAAAGCCTATAATTTAAACATCAGAGAAAATCTAGTAACTGCTGGGAGAGACGATAAGCCTCCAAACTATCAGTTTTATCTATGCCACCACGTTAGACATGAATTGAGTCTAAGCAAAAGAACACCCATTTGGCTAATCCTGTCTCGTGTCTCTGGTCCCTTTCATCTCTAGGATGCTTGGAGTGAACTTACCCAGTAAGGGATTTCTGGCAGATTTCCAACTGGTCCAGCAAGTGTGGCAACAGCTGCCCCATGGTCTCATCTCCAACACAACACTGAACCACACTGGGCATCTCATGTGCCCGACTCATGATCTTCACCCAGGATTTATCTATGTTGGAAAAGCGCTTGGCCTCCTATGAGCACAAGGTAACAAAGCACACTTGGACACGTCTGTGATCCCAAGGACAGAGTGTCTCACATACCTCCCGCTGAGGTCAGACTTGTAACCGTTCTGGATACCCTGTGCATACATGAAATATCACACATGTTCTATTTCAATTTTCCTTGGGTCTTTTGCACCAGAGCACCCCCTTTCTTAAATAAGACTCTTTAGCTCAACCCTGGGACCTACATTATGTTAACTAAAAGCAGGAAGCAGGTATAAAAATAATAATACAAATTGGGAGACTGGGATTGACATATACACCCTACTACGTATAATACATAACTAATAAGAACCTACTGTAGAGCACAGGGAATTCTACTCAGTACCCTGTAATGGCCTATATGGGAAAAGAATCTAAAAACAGAGTGGATATATGTATACATATAATTGATTGACTTTGCTGTACACCTGAAACTAACATAACATTGTAAATCAACTACAGTCCAATAAATATTAAAAATAATAATAATAATACAACACAAGATAATTTGGGAGAAAAGCACCCTCCCAACTGTTTTCAATTACCTCCAAATTAAGTGAATCTTATGTTTTTCAAGTTTTCTACACTGAGCATTATTTGTGTATTTAGAAAACAAACATTTAAAAATAAGATACAGGGCTTCCCTGGTGGCGCAGTGGTTGAGAGTCCACCTGCCGATGCAGGGGACGCGGGTTCGTGCCCCGGTCTGGGAAGATCCCACATGCCGCGGAGCGGCTGGGCCCGTGAGCCATGGCCGCTGAGCCTGTGCGTCCGGAGCCTGTGCTCCGCAACGGGAGAGGCCACAACAGTGAGAGGCCCGCGTACCGCAAAAAAAAAAATAAAAATAAGATACAAAATTAATTATAGTGTGACCCTAATATTCTGAAATTTTTTAAATAGATTTTTGAGGAAAAATGGAAAATGTGCAGATTAATTTGAGAGAGTAGGAATAATTGTGATTTTCTTCCTTAAAACTTTCTATATTTTACCAATGAGCACATACTATCAAGTATGAGAGCAAGAAACTCCACCTAACTCCTTCAATATTGTATGTGAAAGTTTCCATTAAGTCCAATTTGAGACTCTTCACCCATCAAGAGGAAAAACACGCCCAAATATAAAAGAAAAATAAATACCTAAAATTATAATGTATGGATACATTTCACTGGTAGCCAAAAAATAAATCAGCTAATGGGTCTGCCCTCTATAATTAAACTGAAAACTAACCAAAGAGAAAGCTAAGGAAACCTAAGTGAAAAGAACACTCAACATAATCATGCTTCTAAAACTGAAATGTATTGTTAACACGTTATAATTTAGCAAACAATTTAACGTAATTGGGTAAGAATCCTTGAGTTTTTCCTTGCCGATTTCCACTCCATTTTACAGTACTGATATAATTGGGTATATTGTAGGGTGTGGGTTATTTTAAACTGTCAGTAGTAGAGAACAAATTATCCTACCACTGTCAAGATAACCACTCTGTAATTCTACACTGTTCCAAGTTCCACCTTCAAATTATCTGAAGAAGTATATCAATTATGCAGGCATTCAGTCTTCGTTTTTTAACCCTCCATTTCCTATAAAACCTCACCATTTTGCATTCTTCCTCTCATTTTCACACCCCTCTTTTCCACAATTACCCTCTCTCTCTTTGAAGAACAGCTTGACAGCAACAACCAAAAGACTGGAGAAGGGGTGGCTCAGTAGAGGTTGAAATTTATTGCATTTTTAAGGGCATTCTGAGTTATTAGCTAGTTCTCTAAGTTTAAAAGCCGAATGAAATCATAAAGAAATTTCTAAGACCTTGGGAAGCTGCTTGGCAATGTCTCCTCCTACAAAGACGGCTTCTAAGTAAATCCACAAGTTTTGCACCATCATCCAATTCTCAATGATGTCTGCTGAGTTGGAAAGGTATTGCACCCACTTTTGAATCTGGCCTTTGAATGGCATATTGTACCTAAAACGAGAAATACATTCAGAATTTGTTTTTTTAGTGTTTTGTTTTTATTGTTGTTGTTTTCAAACTAAAGAGGTTTTTTAAAAAATCCTGATTTTCACCTGTTTCTTTACAACTTTGATTACGTTGCTGGCTTTTAAAATGACGCTACCAAGTGATGCATTCATCACCATATACTGGGCATTGTTAAACTGACTTTTTCCCTTTTGACCCAGGGCATAGAGAAGTGGGAGATGTATCATCTAAGAAGCAGATCAAGCATTAGACTTGACTCCGCCCAGCTGCTGGAACAGTATCATTCTGGTCATTGTTGCTGTCGCCAAGGGAATAACATTCTCTCCACTGAGCTTCTGTGCCTATTCCGTGAAGTCTCTTGTTTTTCATGTAATGTGGAGTCATTACAGAGCCGTTGGCAGGGACAGAACAACAAATTCCGTTTTCAAATATGATACTATCTGGACTCTCTCTTTAGCCTGCCCTCTTCTGAGCCACCTTCCAACTTCCCATCCACTCCTGTCCACCCCACTCATGTCTGTGTGTACATGTATGCATGAGGCTTTCTGCGTGTACACACATAAAGCCTGAGAGCCACTTTTCTTCCTCTCTCATAGTTAATCTATCTTCCCTTTTTCCTCGTGAGACAGAAACAGACAGTGGTCCCCCAATATCTTTTCCTCCTTCTTCTTTAGATACAGAACCCCATTTCTACCTAGACTCATAGCTGCCCAGTTAAAATACTGAAGTTCGCAGCCTCCTTTGCAGCAATGTGCAGTCCCGGGATTAAGCTCCACATCAATATTTCTCAACTCTAGCTGCACATTCTAATCATCCGATAAATATTAAAAACTACCAATACCTTAAAACAAACAACAACAACAAAAAACCCTACCAATACCTGCCTGGATCCCACCCCTAGGAACTTTGATTCGATCAGTCTGGGATGTGGCCCAGGCTTTGGGATTTTTTAAAGTTCCTTAGGTGTGTCTAGTGTGTAGCCAAGTCTGAAAACCACTCTTCCGGATGGGAAGAGAGCAGCAGCATTGGATGTAACGGGTAGAAGGAGGAGAAGGGCTCCCAAGAGCCATCAACCTTGGGACTTTTTTTACTTGAGAAAGACATACACTTCAGTCTTGTTCAAGCAATGTTGTATGTGGTGCTTCTGTTATTTGTAGACAACCCTACTCCTAAACGATTGTCCTGCCTTTTGTTGTTTTTCCTCTTCTCCTTCTTCACCCTTTCTTGATCTCTCCAGTCCAACATAATACGGGCTTGAAGTCATCTCAAATATTAGTCATATTAGTGAATAAAATTTTAATTTTCATAGTCTTAAGTGTTAAGCAGATTGCTTTAATATTCTACACATCTTTCTGGGGTTTTTTGCTTGTTTATGCTTTTCACAAGAATATAGGTCCATAGCAACAGAAATCTTTGTTTTATTCACCCTTCTAACCACAGCACCTAGAAGACCACATGGCACGTGGTAGGTATTCTGTAAACTTCTGTTGAATATGCGTTCCTCATACAACTCTGTCTGTGGGTTCAATGCCATTGGTAAGAAAAGTTTACCCATTCCTAACACAGATGATGTTTAGTTAATGTATATGTGTACTTCTTCTACCTCCATAGGGTATGTTATCTTCCATCTGTCCTTAATTCTGGTTGGGTGTGACCAGTAACCAAATTCATTAAAACTCACCAAATTCTAAGTAGTTCAGACTCAATATTACCAATAGTCTGAATCTCTAAGACCTAATTTTATATTCTATATTACTCATTTCAAACACTTACACAATTACCATATATTTGAGGAAATCCTGGTGAACAAAAAAATTATTTCAAAAAGCACCAGAGGAAGCATTGAACCAAAGAAATCTAAGTTTATGCATCTCTGGCTCGCACGTCCAAAGCATGACAGCTCTGCTGCTACCATCAAACAGAAATGTTAGTATGGTATCGGTCTGAGCTGCTTTACTTCTCTTTATGAATTAACTTCATTCTCTATCTTAATCTGTCATCTCATTAAAGTGTGTACACAACTAAGAGTTTCTAGTCCATAGGTGTTGACAAAAAGGTTTCCGAAGTAATTATTCTAAAATTCAGAATAATTTTCCTTCTGGAATCTAGAGCCTGTCGAGCTGTCAGCTGTGCAGTGAGGCCTGTCAGCAGCAAAGCTGAAATGTTCCACAAGATCCAAGTGGCTAATCACATGGTGCATGATTTTGTCCAACTGATGGTCTCAGACACATCCCCCAAATAGAGGATAATGAAATCAAAACAGTTTTATCCATGCCGTGCCAAAGGCTAAAATTAAAACAAGTACTTTTAATGTTGACTAGATTGTACGAGGGGTATTGTTGCATTTGTTTAATTAATTTCCCTTGAAGTGTTTGTTTTTATGGTTCTCAAACCTCAGGGGAAAGAAGGACGGTTTTCCTACCTGTTGCCCAGTAGGGAGCCCAGTAACATCAAGCTGTCCTCCATGTTGGAGATGATTTCCGATGTACTGTCTCCTCTCAAGAGGAGCTCTCCACGGGTTTTAAAGTTGCCAAATGTGAATGTTTTGTTGTCCCATTCATTAATCACCTGCTTCAGCTTTTGTTCAACGTCCCTCTCTTTCACCGCACTGATACAGATGTCCTATTAAAAGTGCAAGCTCTCATTTTATCACATGAAAGTCACACATCCTTCTCAAATAGTCTTGGTTCAACAGAGGTCCTGTCTATACCCTTTCCTTTATATGTATCTATAAATACTTACATTTCCAGATCTAAACTGCAATATAATAAATGGTGTGTGTGTGTAGATATAATATAGATTTATCCTAATCTGTAAAATTTATCACCAAACTATTCCGGAAAGAAGACAGAAAAGATATACAGCAGTGGAAGATTTTCAGCCACGATAAAAAAGAAAATCCTGCCATTTGTGACAGCATGGTGGGACCCTGAGGATATTGGGTTAAGTGAGATAAGTCAGACAAAGACAAATATTATATGATAGCCCTTATATGTGGAATCTTAAAAAAAAAAAACCAACAACAACAAAAAAAAAAAACTTGAAAAAACAGAAAGTGGAATGGTAGTTAACAGGGGCTGGGGGTGGGGGAATGAGAGAGATGTTATATCTATTTACAGCTAATAGATAAATATGTCCTAGAGATCCAATCCACAGTACAGTGATTATAGACAACAAAACTGTATCCTAAACATTAAATTTTCTAAAAGACTAGATCTCAATTGTTCCCACCACTAGAAGAAATGATAACTGAGGTGTTAGCTAACACTACAATGGAGATTATATTGCAATATAAATGTATCAAATCACTATGTTGAACACCTTAAACTTACACAATGTTAAATGTCAATTATATCTCAATAAAAAGTAGGATAAAAAAGATATGCAATAACCTTTTAAATTTTGCCACTTTCATCAAAGACTCAAAATTTAATGTGTCTCTGATTTAACTCTAAAGTCAAATCAATGCAGTACGAGAGGAGGGAATGAACAGAAACCTGACTTCTTCCCAGCTCTCTGATCACTCTCCCTGTCTTCTCTGCAGCCTTATCTTCTCCTGGACCATTGGTCAAACCTGTCCTTGCCCTCTTCTTGTCCCTCTCTGGATGAGCATATCCACACCTGTGCAGTCAGCAACCTTTTGTATCTCCAGGAAAGACCCACACCCACTGCTTACTGGGCTTCTCTGTTTGGATACATCAAGGGAACCCAAAACACAATCTGTGAAATATCAAACTCATGCCCAAAATCAAGCTCATAGTCTTTGCACTTTGTCATTCCACCTGATCACCTTCCAACATTCCCCATCTCAGTCACAAGCACCATCATCCACTTAGATCTCTCAGCAAGAACTCTAGGGTTCATCCTCAGCCCCTCCCATTTCCCTAACATGTTCACTCCGTCAAATTCTATCCTCCTAACGATCTCTTCAATCTTGTCTCCCCTCTTCAGCTTCACTACCTGCCTCCTCATCTGACACATCATTATCTGTTGCCGGGGATATTCAAGTAACCTCCCAATTGGTTTCCCAGCATTCCCCCTTTCCGTTTTCCAATTCTTTCTCCTCACAGCTACCGGAGTGATCTTTACAAAATGCAAATTTAACCACGTCATCCCCCAATCAAAATACATCTCCCAGTTGGCTACCGACTGCTTCAAAGACTGAAATCAATAACACATTCTAGACCCGCTCCATCTCCCCAACCTTAGCTGTCTCCTCTCTGGCCCACCTCCACATCTCGGCCATCTGGTCCCCTAAACACACCTCAGACCCTTCACATATGCTGTTCCACCTGCCTGACACTGTCTTCTCTGCACTTTCCAAGCTCCTTACCCCCTCACCACACAAGCACACCCCGTTCACCCAGCACCCAGTCTTCCTGATCTTCATTGCCCTCGCCCCACCCCCAGAGAGGTCAACCCCATTATTAGAGGCCCTCATAGAGCAGCATACTTCCATTTCAATGGTATTTACTGCAGTTTGTAACTACACCTTCATTTGTACAATTATTTAATTATACAAATTATTTAATGATCTGTAAACACAGGAACGTATGTCCCCAGCACTTAACACAGAACCTGTTATATAAACGTTTGTTGAAGAAATAATAGCTGAGTACCAGGAAAAGAGCTTTGATTGTTCTAGCATGATGTACTGCACCAACAGACCATGATGTAGGAAGACTCTCAAATCCCCTGGGACCTTCCAATCTCCCACCACATCATACACTCAATCATTGTACCTCTATTTCCTCTTTGTATTTCAGAAGAGGTGCCTCCATGATATGTCTTAACTTAAAAGTTTCATTCCCCACATCTAGACTGTGCCCAGTGAGAGCAGTTATCCTTTCCCAGTGCCTTTCCATCATGGCCTTACTGGCCATGCGCTCCAGCAGGGGACAACACTCGCTGAAATCATCAATGGTCTTCTTCAGATCCAAAAAAGCCTGCCAGTCCTTCAAGGCCCGGGGCAGCTTCCGACACCTGCGAAGAAAAGCCAACGTGAAAGTTCATTCGAATGTAAGCCTGGAATGTCTCCAATCCAAGACTGTCTGCTAGCATTTCCATCAAAAAACAGTCACCTCAAATACCCATCACATTGGTAAATCTCATGACTCAGTGGATAGCTGTTAATATAACCCACTTTTACATTGCAGAAATTTGCTCCTCCCAACCAGGAATGACTTTTTTCAATTTCCTCATAAAAATTAGGTAAAAGGCATTATTTTAAAGAATAGAGGTGCTTCCCAATTCAATTCAATTCTCCAAACATGTTTTGAGACCCTACCAAGTACAAAGCGCAGCAGAGTGTCTCAGGCTGTCAACTGAAAAGTACAACAAATGATCCTCCATTTTGGGGGGGGGGTTCAACACTTCAAGGATGTAGAAATATCACAGGGCTCTTGCTTTTATTCCAAATAAATCATCTAACATAAACTTCAAATGTTGGTAAGTGCAATATAAATAGAGATCAGCTCTCTCTAAGATGCAGGAAAGCCCTTGGCAAGATTCATCCAGGTTTAAAGGATGTGCTTGTCTCACCAGGCACACATAGGGGTAATTAATAAATCGCATTTGACAAGGGTGATGTCAGTGGACAACAGCAATGAAGCATGATGTGCTTTCGAAACATCTGGGTGAAAAAAGAACCCTGACAGCCTATCAAAGAAGAAAGTATTTGAGGTTCAATAGCTCTGGGCATGATAAACATTAATTTCTCACCTGTTCTGGAACTCTGAAAGTTCGCAGTTGATTTTTTCAATATTTACTTCTGACCACAGAAGATCATGATAGCTATTTACAGTTTCTATGACACTGTTGTACAGAGCATATATTTTCTGTAGAAGACTTAGTTGCTTCTTGATTTCGAGAAGCTGAGGATACTGTGTGACTGGCAGACCAAAAAGCTCCTCTCCTCCAGTATAGGTGATATATTTCCGATAGATATTATCAAATTGATTCTAATAAAAATACAAGTGAAAACTCATCAAAAATGATTTACATGTGAATAAACATGCAAATAAAAAAAAAGATTGGCCAATAAGCAAACATGTATGATCTCTGAGCACATGTAAATGAGAACTAAATGAGTACAATTAATGACATAGAAACCAACGTTAACCATACCAAATCACAGTTTTTAAAAGGTAAGTACATACTATATTCCACAATGGGCTTCTCTATATTAAGCAGAAAAAAAGTATGTGTTTAAAAGACATTGAGGTTTTGGTTATATAGAAAGTCAAAGAAACTAAAAAGATCACCTGAAATATGATAAGTCTATCACTGGCTTCCTGGGGTTTCAAGCCGCTAGCCATTGGACCATTCTGACACAAAAAGTTAAAATAAACATAAAGTAAAATGAAGCAAATGCATACAAATTTCATGAGCACTATGTATTTGAATATCAAATTTTGTTTACATGCATGTCACATACAGGATAGGAAACTTACTTTTTATTTGTAAAAAAGGACTCAGGAAAGTAACTCATTTGGAAATATTTTCAAGGCCAAAAAAAAGCCAAATTGAGGTCACAGCTTTCATATGTCAAGAAATTTTGAAAATTAAAACTATGTGCTATTAATTTATCAGGTGACATGAAGGGTAAATAACTATTCTGTAAGAAGCACAAACGGTGTCTGGTTTGAACTAGAACACTAATGCCACATGACACACAGAGTTCACCACTCTAATATCTATTTGTAAAGTGACCTGTAATGTTAACATTCCAATCAGGTTTTCCTATATTAGACCACCTTAAATAACTGGATTTCTGTGCTTCTTCATCCATGAAGTTGGTTCATGAATCCAATCTCCTAATTTCATTTACTTTGTGGTTTGGCGTGTTACCAGTTAGTAAGTACAAGTTTTACCCTATACTCTACACATTTCCCTTCTGTAGCAGGGAAATGGCTGGAAATGGGTCTCCTTAAGCAACATATTCCCAGCAGAAGATTTTGCATGAAAACTTATGTATGTATGATTAAAATATGGACTCAATCTGTCTTGTCCACTTTTGCGTCTTCAGCACCAAGGGCAGTTCTACAGTATTTGCAGAACTAATGAATACTGTGTGAAGGATGATCATGACAACTATAAGCGAATAATATTTATCTACACAAATCTAGAAAAGCTACCAAAATAACTTCAGTACGAAACCAATGGTATAAATAAAGAGCACTTTTAAATTTCCATTTACTGTTGAAATTATTCTGGATGAATTCTAAGCAGAAAGGATTGTGAAAGGGAAATATCTTTGCTCTTGTGAAAATAAAATTTCCATTCCTAGGGAATTTCATTAAATCTGACATATTGTGTGGGCCAAAAGGTTCATTTGGTTTTTTCGTAAGACGGCTCTCGTTGTCTTTAACTGCATTCAAAACAGTTTTGTTAGATTGTATTGTGACAGCTGTCATATCATTTAAAAACAGACATCAAAATTGGTGAATTTTTGTGTAGCCATTTTAATATTGAAGATGGAGGAAAAAAAGTAACATTTTCAGCATATTATGCTTTATTATTTCAAGAAAGGTAAAAACGCAACTGAAATGCACAAAAAGATTTATGCAGTATATGGAGAAGGTGCTGTGACTGATCGAGCATGTCAAAAGTGGTTTGCGAAGTTTCGTGCTGGAGATTTCTCCCTGGACAATGCTCCACGGTCTGGTAGACCAGTTGAAGTTGATAGTGATCAAATCAAAACAATAATTGAGAAAAATCAACATTATACCATGCGGGAGATAGCCGACACACTAAAAATATCCAAATCAAGCGCTGAAAATCATTCGCACCAGCTTGGTTATGTTCATCGCTTTGACATTTGGGTTCCACGTAAGTTAAGTGAAAAAAACCTTCTTGACCATATTTCCACGTGCGATTCTCTACTGAAACGTAATGAAAACATTCTGTTTTTAAAACAAATTGTGACAGGCGATGAAAAGTGGATACTGTACAACAATGTGGAACGGAAGAGATCATGGGACAAGCGAAATGAACCATCGCCAACCCTACCTAAGGCCAGTCTTCATCCAAAGAAGGTGATGTTGTGTATATGGTGGGATTGGAAGGGAGTCCTCTATTATAAGCTCCTTCCAGAAAACCAGACGATTAATTCCAACAAGTACTGCTCCCAATTAGACCAACTGAAAGCGGCACTCAACGAAAAGTGTCCAGAATTAGTCAACAGAAAACGCATAATCTTCCATCAGGATAACTCAAGATCACATGTTTCTTTGATGACCAGGCAAAACCTGTTACAGCTTGGCTGGGAAGTTCTGATTCATCCACCTTATTCACCAGACATTGAACCTTCGGATTTCCATTTATTTCACTCTTTACAAAATTCTCTTAATGGAAAAAAATTTCAATTCCCTGGAAGACTGTAAAAGGCACCTGGAACATTTCTTTGTTCAAAAAGATAAAAAGTTTTGGGAAGATGGAATTATGAAGTTGCCTGAAAAATGGCAGAAGGTAGTGGAACAAAAGGATGAATACGTTGTTCAATAAAGTTCTTGGTGAAAATGAAAAATGTGTCTTTATTTTTACCTAAAAAACCGAAGGCACTTTTTGGCCCACCCAATATTATCTTTAAACAACTACATTTTGCATGCTGTAGTCACTCTTCTCCCAAAATACACAGAGAAAGCTAGAGTTGTACCAAATCGTAGTCCAGGTAGAACTGGTGACAGTCTTGGAGGAAGACCTCCACGGTACTAATAAGCTCTTTCCTGAAACTGGGCTGCAGTGAGACTAATTCATTCTGCACTTCACTGGCACGTGCCAGAAGCTTCTCCCAAGTGTAACGCAGAGTATCCACTTTGTCCATCTCTTCCTTTGCTATCAGAAGCCCATATTTGTTAAGCAGGGCATAGGATTCCTACACAAAAGAAGAAAAATTTAATTTCTGCCAGTCAGGTGCATAAATGTATGCACAGTCATTTTTTAAAGCATTAGAATGGAAAAGATCCACATGACAGGGAAACTGCCCAGAGAGTTCTAGTTACTCTACTTGCAAACTTGGAAAAACTTAAGTGAGCAACTGAGCCACTTAACTTCAGTTTCCTCATCTGTAAAACAGGAAGATACCCTGGCTGCTTCATAGGATTTTCGTGAATATCAAAAAATATATCAATTTAAATGCATTTTGAAAACTATAAATCATTATACAAATAAAAGGTATTTTTACTTAGGCCCCTAAATTGTATTTGAAGACTACAAAATTAAATCAAGTAAATGAAAAACATAAAACAATTTAACTGCTAATTTTAGAATAACAAAATGAATCAGAGTTTTAACTCTATCCTATTTCACTTTGTTGGTAAAAGGTTCCAACAGTAAGACATAAGAGGGCATTCTTGAATCAGAGCCTAAGCCAAGTTATTGCCCTCAGGACACAAAATCCTGGACTATTCTCTTGTCTAGAAGATTAAAATAAGGCAAAGTTTGGTTTTCATGAGAAAGGATTTTTCCTAAATATCCCTGGCCTCTTCTGCCACCATTACTCTTCCCCAAAGACATAGAATGAACACCTGATTGTTGATTTGGGGAAAAGATTGTTGATTTGGGCAAGCATAGCCCAGTGCCTCTCTTCCTCTTCCCTCTTTCTCCTTGAAGGCATGCCTCCAGTCTACACCCCAGTACCAATCAAAGCAACACAGAGACCTGCAGCTTTCCAATGCTCCCTTTGATGGATGAGTAAGTACAATTCTGGAACTTAGTGCTCACAAGGCCATAGTGTGTGTGAATAGGGTGGGGAGATGGGGAAAGTAAGATACAATGGGAATATGGGAACTGAACACTAAATCAGGTCTTTCAAATAAGTTCTATCAGTACTGAAGATTGCATGTTGAGCTTGAATACTTGACAACAGTTTGTCTTAACTCTCACATCAGGGGGAAAGGCTTGGCAATTGCTGGACCTCCTCTTCAAACCCCTTCTCCAAACTACACTGGTCCAAGTAGGGGCTCTTTGCCTTGATGTTTCAATTCCAAAGAAGAACACAATGGACCACGTGATTTCCCTGACCCAACACATTAGAGGTGCAAACCTTCAGTCATCTCTGCCATTTTCATGGTAATTTGAAATTTTTCAAAATTCAAAGAGACGTGCAGAAAATATGAGACAAGAGTATGATCCTGACCATCAGAGTTTAAGTCCAGACACTTAAGTTATGGTGTGATGAAAAGATAATGTTTTTATAACTGTAATTGTTCTAATGCTACAGTTATACTAGTCTCGTTTAAAAGAATATAGTAACCCATTGCTGATAAAGCGTTTGCATCTAGAAAAGAGAGTATGATAATAAAAACAAAAGTAATGTGCAACATTAATCAAACTGCATGATTTCTTTGACCCTCAGTTTCCTTGTTTGTAAGTGGAGTGTTGTAGGAAGGATTAAACAAGTTAATACAGAGTAAACCCATGAATGGACACTGTCAGTGCCCCATCCAGGTCCTGTTTACCAGCTGGTATTTGCAACCCAGATTGTTGGGTGTGTTGACTATAGGAATCAAGCTGCCTTCTTCCCTTGAAAATGGTCCTCAGCTGATAGGAGCCTCCTCATGAGGAAATAGTGGTCAATGACCAACTGATTTGGGGGAATAAAGACAGTCCCCCTTGCCTCAAAATGGGGCCAACTGTGTGGTACAATTCATGTTCCAGAACACTCCCTGGGGGATCAGGCCGAAGTTAGTCTACAGCTAAGATCACACCCTGGCTTATCTTCCTCCCACCCCCAACCTCATCCTTTTCTGTTTCGTTCACTCTACTTCTCCCATGAGCACTCATCAGTAAATCACTTATACAGAAATCCTCATCTCAGGCTCTGCTCTTCAACACCTTAAATGCTGTGTAAAGTACTAGAACTGCCCATACGAGGCACCCTATAGGTTAGGTATCATTACTGAAATCGTTGTTCTTGGGTTTAGCGTCCATTTGTAATTCCAGTCCAGATCTGGTCAATAGTTCATCTAATAGAGCCCAACATATGGAGGTATTTCTATAGAACAAGTGATTATCAGTTTACCTCAATAGGTCCCACTTGAAAGTCAATGGAGATTTGCTGCTCCCTAATTTCCTTCAGTGCCACCATAGCAATTCGAACATCATCTAGGTCTTTAATTGGGCGATTCAGTTTCTTACTGAATTCTTCAACAACTGTAAAAATGTTTTCCATCTCACTTCTGTATTTTTTGTTACAGTGACGGCCAGTGACAACCATCCAGGCCCTCGTCTCAGCGGTCAAGGTGAACTTCAAGTCAGCTGTAAAACCCACATGTCCACCGTTCAGTTTGAAAAACTAGAACCAGTATAAGGAGACCCAGTGTAACGGTTTACCAACAGTAAATACTTTGCAGCTGATAGCCCTCTAACACATGAAAAATCAAACTGGAAAATAATTAGTTTTTCCCAATCATTATATATCCATTCATGTCATAAAGCCTATTTGTAACAATTCAAAACACATTCTAAAATGGGGAAAAAACAAAACAAAACAGTACCTATCGAAACTGTCGGAGATAAGCCTCAAATCTTTGTTATTGTTATTTATTAAAGAAAGGGTACATTTTAATTCCAAATATGACAGACTCATCCCTTATCTGAATTAGCATTTATTTTCAAGGTTTAGCAGCAGAGTGTTCAAAATAGTCCAGAATAAATAATTACGCAGAAGGGAATTAAAAACAAGTCTATAAGTTGGTCTTAAAGCTTGAGGCCAATAAAAGGAAAGTCAATAAGATAGCTAGAACTCTCTGGAATACTAATCTAGGTAAAGAGACAGAGTAATACGTTGAATTTTCATGACTGTCTGAAAGAAAATGAACCAACCTGTGTACAGAGCAATGGTACCCGCACAGATATACTCAGGCTCAGTGTTAATTTCTTGCTCTAGTTTTTGGAAATAGAGAATCTGGGATTCAAATTCAGAAAGCGAGGGGTTTTTCATAATAAATGTCACAATGGTTTCTTCTTTCTCCTTTTGCCAAATGTGACTGTAGCGTTTGAAGCAGTCGGTGGATGCAATAACTTCCTAGAATACAAATAACGTATTTGTGTAGAGAAGGAAGAATCAGAAACGGTATCATGATATAAATGAACATTTGCCAGTTGCTGGTGGTTCCCATGGATTTATTAAAATGTTTAATTAGTGAACCGTGTGACTAGTTGAAAATGCCACAGGACTGGAACTGGATACAATACTGTAAATAGTAACCTGGGACTAGTAACAATGTAACTGGTACCATCCTAGCCAAAAAGAGACGCGAACAGTTTCTCAGGAAAAAAAGAGAGAGAGAGAGAGAGAAAGACAGAGTCCATAAAATCTCTTGTGAACCAGGCCCTACTGATTGAAGCTGGACCTTAGGTCAAAAAACACAGCTCAAATCATGCCACAGAGAGGGTGATGCTATGGGGAAAAAAAATACCCTGAGGTCACTTTTTCCCATTGCACAAACTCCTCCAAGACTCTCATTGGTGAAATCTACTGGAAGTCTCAATGGAAACCCATTGACTTGTTCCCTAAGGTCAGAGCGTGGAGATTAGATCTAGAGGGACAAATAGAATATATCCAGCATCAAGCCCCATTGAAAGATTGCATGGAATCACACAAAATGTATAAATATATTAGATAAGGACTGACATCCATACAACATTAAATCTTCCCATGTGTTTCTAAATCTTCTCACCTCTTTTTCTTTAATTCCTTGTTAAGTTTTAGAGAACTCTTCAAAAAGACCCTACAAACTTCTCATTATGTACGCTCCTAGGTATTTTTCAATGATGTTGTTATTGTAAAAAGGATCTTTTTTCCACTTTCCTTATAACTGTATGGATGGCATATAAGTTTTTTTAAAAACTGTTTTTTTAACAAATGGTCTGCTTTGTTACAAAGTGTGCTTCTGTAAGATGAATTGGCTCTCTCACAACTGGCAAATAAGAAATGATGTCAATATAACAGGAAGGTCACATTATCAAATGCTGTTTTTCCTAACACTTCATTTTGTACCCACTAAAGCAGCAAACCAAAGAGGGGCACAATGCTTTTTGTCTCTTCTTTCTTTTGGGTTAATTTGTTCTCCACTTTGTTTTGAGAATGCTCTTTGCACAGTTAGACCTGATCTTTGTATATTTTATATTTGTCTCCATAACTCAGTATTTTCAACTGTTTCTTACACCTTGTTACAACTTCTACCAAGTTTCTTTCACCTTTCGATAGTATGTAAAGTTCTATACTGACTACAGCGTTGTTAAACAGGTTAATATTTTACTATGATTGTTATTGTTTGTGGTATTACTCTGGTTACAGAAGTTCCTAGGTTGTGTGTGTCTATCTCAACCTCTTTTTTCTCATAAGCCCTATTAGATGTGCAACTTTGCAAAACTGGCTTTTCAGGAACATGTTTATTGCATTACAGCAGAAATGCCTATAGTTACCTTTCAACTGACTACTAATTTAACTCTTCTTGGGCCATATGTATTTTTTAGATTAGCGCTTTTGGATTTACTTGATAGATAATCATATCATCTCCAAATAATTAAAATTTGTCTCCTCATTTCTAATGTTTATACCTCTTGGTAGTCAACTTTTTCTATTGGCTTACATTATAATTTCAGAGTTACATCTGCATGAGAAAAAAAAAATTTCAACTGAGATAGAGCGAAAAGTGGCATTATTTGAAAGAATAGAGCATTACCAACGGCATTCTAAATGGTCTGATTATTTTAAGTAAATTTCACCAACCTGAACCAAGCCAAGCAGTAGCTTTACTCTAGTTCCCCATGTGCAGCTAAAGATGCCTCTTGAAACCTCAGGATTAATGAGCGTTGACACTTCACACCCACTCAAATGCAGAAAGCTAAGCCTGCCCCTGCTTGTCCCAGCTACCCCTGATGCCCTGGCACGGGCTGAGATGTTGACATGCACACCCAGAATGCACTGCAACAGCATCTAGACATATTCACAAATGTATGATGGTTTGGAGAACGAATTACAGATTATCAAAGATCCCTGAATATGGGTAAAATTCCAGAATCCTGAGCTCTTTCAACACCCAAGAGTTTATAATATTAAGAACGTACCTGGGACTTGCCTGGTGGCACAGTGGTTAAGAATCCGCCTGCCAATGCAGGGGACATGGGTTTGAGCCCTGGTCTGGGAAGACCCACATTCCACGATCAACTAGGCCCTTGTGCCACAACTACTGAGCCTGAGCTCTAGAGCCCGCGAGCCACAACTACTGAAGCCTGCAAGCCACAACTACTGAGCCTGGGTGCCACAACTACTGAGCCTGTGCTCTAGAGCCCACAAGCCACAAGTACTGAGCCTGTGTGCCATAGCTACTGAAGCCCACAAGCCTAGAGCCCATGCTCCGCAACAAGAGAAGCCACGGCAATGAGAAGCCCGTGCACCGCAACAAAGAGTAGCCCCCGCTCACCACAACTATAGAGAAAGCCCATGCACAGCAACAAAGACACAACGCAGCCTGAATAAATAAATAAATAAGTAGATAGATAGATTTATTTAAAAAAAAAAGAACATACCCTAACTAAATAAGTTTTAGACTCTCATTTATTTTATCTGAGTCAATCTTTATTAAACTGGAACTTTTGAAAGCAGAGGTAACCTAAAGCCTAAAGGAAAAATTACTTGAACTACATATGTAGGGCTGATCTACTTAAGTTATTTTAATTGCCATGGTTATTTTGATTGTTTGGTCCAGCTCATCTTTTCAAGCCAGGCAGTGTTATAAGTCGATGGCCAAACTATGGATGTGCTGAATGTAGGTCAGGTTTGTATTCTGATCCAACCAGTTATTGTAAGAGGAAAGGGGCTGGGGTCAGAGGATTTTCTGTGGTCGAGGAAGGGTCAGCCACAGAAAATTCAGAAGGGTCTGTGGCTGTGGAGAGCCACGTCTAGCACTACGACCAAGTGTGCATATAGTCTTCCAGAAACAATCTGGCCATCCTATCCATCTGGATAAAGTCCTTCAAGTTATGCTCCTTCAAGTTATGCTAAGTGTCAACCCTTTCTATTATCTTAAGGAAGACTGTACTAAGATCTGTACATTTCCTTCACATAGTATAAAGGCAAATGCAACAACAATGACACAGACATAAGTACCTTGTTGCCTGCAGTACATTAATTTCAACTACTCTGTCTTACCCTTAGATTTTCATAACAGTGGCTGCTTATTGATCTATTTTATTGTATTTTCCATGATTACTGAGACATTTGAAAGCACACTTGAATGTTTATTATCATCATAGAATACTCTACTTACCTTTATCGTTTAGTACAGAGCTTGATAAACTAAGCACTAGACAAATATTTGTTAAATTGAATTATGTGAACGCAGTCCCTAGGGCAAAATTAAGTACAAGACCTTCAAGATATTAAGAAGGAAAATTGAAAATGTATAAATGCAAAAGCTTCCAGTTCCCTCAGGAATACATTAAAATTAAACTTAATATTTCCTCACATGGTTACAGCAAAGGCAGCTTTTCAAAACACTTTCAAACAAGTGAAACTCATTCTATCAAAACTGAGTAATAGAAAAGATATATTTACTGAGTGACAACTGTTCCCTCAACAATGAGAAACATTTTTAAAGAGTCAGCAGGTCTTGGTGCCAATGTGAATATTTTCTTTTAAGTAGAAATTGACACCAGGATTTTGAGTCTTTTTAACCACAAAGACAGATTTGCCTGAACAGAAAAGGGAAAGGTGAGAGAAGAGCAGTTTGGAAGAAAAAATTAACCTGAATTTACATCCATGTCCAGTACCAGTACGTGCTGAAAATATTTTCGAAATTCCCAGTATTATCTTATTTCCATGATATACATACATGTATATACAATATATATAAATTTTCATCTATTTTATAAGATTTGCCCAACTACAGAAACACAAAAACTGAATGTAAACTTATTCTATTTCAAATGATTCAAGTCAGTTCCAGCATCACTGACTCTTTGAAGGTGAACTGCAGCAACAGTCTGACCTGGGGTTTGAGACATCTTGAATTTTTTAACAAGACTTATCTGTACTACATAAATACATAAAGAGTTTAAAGGCATTAAACAGAAGACAATATAAAACACAGAAATAATAATTGTCTTTCACCTTGCAACCTAGAATGAAAAATCTTGAGTTAAACAAACATTTGCTGGGCACGTACGAGATTCCATAAGCTGCTCACTGAAGGTACAGTGTGTGACACCCAGGCTACATGAAGGACAAGCTTAAATGTTCAACTTCAATCTTGCTGTAAAGCAAAAGACCCTGGCTGCAGATCCTCTTGGCATACCTTTTTGGTGGAGCTGATGATTGTGCTAAGCACAGAGACTAATTTTAGAATCTCTTTGTTGTCAGAAACCTTCTTATAATAATTCCTGTTTTGCACAGGAATGGGTAAGTTCACAGATGCTATCTCAAAGGTATCTAAAAGCAAAAAAAAAAGAGAGAGAGAGAGAGAAACATTTATATCAACAGTATATAGAACATGCTTTAAAAAGATGAGTGAATTTCTGTAATGGTAAAGTAAGGACCTCTGAAAAAATCTTCTTTATAAAAGCAATTGAAAACACTGGGCAAATTTGTCAATAATAATTTTTTCAGGACTCTGGACATTAACCAAAGCTTGCAACAATTCAAGGAATTGTTTATTAGAGAAATATTTTGAAATTTGAGTAAAAACAGTGAGTTTTGTCACTGTTTTGTTAATCGGTTCTACGTACACTGCCCCTTGCTGGCTATGCGGCAGCCTCGAGAAACAGGAGCTTCGCAATGACCGTGGCTGTGAAAACCACAGCCAGCAGCAGGCCACATTCACCAGAGGGACCAGCCTGGGCTTAAGGCTCCTCAAGAAGTCCCACAGAATTGTCCCTACTTGACTTGTCTGGAAGCTCCCTGGGGCAAGCCCCATTCAAAGAGGTTATCTTTATTTGACCTGACTCAGAACCCACTGACAGAAAATCCCTATCCCCAAGGTGTTTGTCAAAAAACAATGAGAACAAAACAGAAGCAGACTCATAGATACAGAGAACAAACTAGTCCTTGCCAGAGGGAGGGGAAAGGAGGATGGGCAAAATCAATAAAGGGGATTAAGAAGTCCAGTTATAAAATAAATAAGTCACAGGATGTAGTGTACAATACAGGGAATATAGTCAATAATACTGTAATAACTTTATATGGTGATAGATGGTAACTAGATTCATAGTGGTGATCGTTTCATAATGTCTAAAAATACCAAGTCACTATGTTGAAGTACATAAGTCACTTACTTATGAAGTAAGTCAACTATACTTCAATTAAAAAAAAAAAATCAGTGACATTTAACTTCACAGCTGTCTGAGGCAATGATATCTGTTGGGGCAATGGAAAGGGTGGCCAAAAAAGTTAAAGATCTGGGGAATGAGATGCCCACAGAAGGCCTTATAGGGCCCTGACATATTCCTGGGGTTCTAGAAGGTCATGTGTATGTACAGAGCTGTGCACATGCCCAGGAAAGACCTAAAAATGTCCCAATCTTTCATGCTGGCTCATGAATTGAGGTCTTGCACAAATAGTAAATAAAGGCTAGAGCAGTGTTGAAAACTTTCTGAGCTTTCAGCATGCTCCAGTGCACACACAAACTCCCTAGGCAAAGCATGGAAGTCTTACTTGTTCAAAGCATTAAAGGAAATCTCTGTGCAATCATAGTTAACTGCTAAACTAACCAAGCACAGACTATAGCGGTGCAGTCCTCAGGGAAGACAAGTTTTACAGAATTGGTCCAGGAAAGTCAATATAAAACAGTAGTAACAACAATAACAACAGACCCTGGGAGAAAGAATCAGATTTGCTACATTATACTCTTTAACATATCAAGTTTTAAACAAAAATTAAAATTGTGAGACATGCAAAGATACAGGAAAGTCATGCCCACCCATAGGAACAAAAACAGCCAATAGAAATATACATGAGAAAGCCCACTTTTGGAATTACTAGGCAAAAAGAAATTTTTATTGACATACAGTTGATTGACAAGGTTCTGTTAGATTCAGGTGTACAACATAGTGACTCAAATTTTTTATAGATTGTACTCCATTTAAAGTTATTATAAAATACTGGCTATACTCCCTGTACTGTATATTTCCTTGTAGCTTATTTATTTACTTATTTTATACATAGTAGTTTGTATCTCTTAATCCCATACCCCTATCTTTTCCCTTCCCCCCTTCCCTCTCCCCACTGGTCACCTCAAAGTTTGTTCTCTATATCTGTAAATCTGTTTCTGTTTTGCTATATCCTTTCCTCTGTTTTATTTTTTAGATTCCACATATAAGTGATAACATAGAGCATTTGTCTTTCTCTGTCTGACTTAATTCACTAACATAATACCGTCCAGATCTATCCATCTTGTTGCAAATGGCAAAATTTCATTCTTTTTTATGGCTGAGTAATAGCTCATTGTATATATGTATCACAGCCTCTTAATCCAATTGTCTGTTGATGGGCACTTGGATTGTTTCCTAGCTACTGTAAATCATGCTGCTATAAACACTGGGGTGTGTATATTTTTCGAATTACTGTTTTCATTTTTCCAGATATATACTCAGGAGTGGAAATGCTGAATCATATGGTAGTTCTAGTTTTAGTTTTTCTGAGGAACCTCCATACTGTTCTCCACAGTGGCTGTACCAATTTACATTCCCACCAACAGTGCAAGTGGGTTCCCTTTTCTCCACATCTGTGCCAACATTTGTTATTTATGTTCTTTTTAATGATGGTCATTTTGATGGGTGTGAGGTGATATCTCACTGTGGTTTTAATTTGCATTTCTCTGATGAGTAGTGATGTTGAGCATCTTTTCATGTGCCTGCTGGCCATCTGTATGTCTTCTCTGGGGAAATGTCTATTCAGGTCTTCTGTCCATTTTTCAAACAGGTTGTTTGTTTTTTGATATTGAGTTGTATGAGCTGTTTATATAGTTTTGATATTAACCCCTTATTGGTCATATCATTTGCAAATATTTCCTCCCATTCAGTAGATTATCTTTTCATTTTGTTGATGGTTTCCTTTGCTGTGCAAAAGCTTTCTCACACCATGTACAAAAATAAACTCAAAATGGATTAAAGACCTACACGTAAGACTGGAAACCATAAAACTAGAAGAAAACATAAGCAAAACACTCTAACATAGATCATAGCAACATTTTTTTATTTGTCTCCCAATGCAAAGGAAACAAAAGCAAAAATAAACAAATGGGACCTAATTAAACTTAGAGAAAAATTTAAAATCAGCTATTAAAATATGTTCAAGGAACTACAGAAAACCCTATCTGAAGAATTAAAGTACGAGAAGTATGTCTCAAAAAATAGAGAATATCAATAATGATATAGAAATGTAGAAGAGAATCAAATACAAGTTCTAAAGTTGAAAAAAACAATAAATGAAATGAATATTCACTTGCAAGGCTCAACAGATTTTAGCTTGTAGAAGAAAGAATCAGTGACCTTGAAGTTAAGTTTCTTAAAACCTAGAAAGCTAGGTTATTGATTTGAGATATTTCTTCTTTTTTAGTATCAGTGTTTAAGACTATAAATTTCCCTCTAAGCACTGTTTTAACTGCAGTTCATAGTTTTGGCATTTTGTGTTTTCCTTTGCATTTATCCTAAAACTATTTCCTAATTCCCTTTGTGATTTCTTCTTTGACTCATTGGTTATTTAGGAGTATATTGTTTAATTTTCATGTATTAGTGAATTTCCCAAATCTCCTATCACTGATTTTTAATTTCATTTCACTGTGGTTGGAGGAGATACTTTGTATTATTTCAGTTTTTTTAAATTTCATTTCAATAGTCTCCAGATTGACTTACAGATTCAGCACATCCCAAAAATCACAAATCTTTTTTGTAGAAATTAACAGGCTGATGATTTCAAAATTCATACAGAAATAAAAGAGATCCAGAATATTCAAAAACAATCTTGAAAAAGAAGAAAAATGTTGGAAGACTCACACTCCTGACTTCAAAATTTACTTCAAAGCTATAGTAATCAAGACAGTGGGGTTCTGGAATAAGGATAGACATAAGATCAATGGAATAAAATCCAGAGTACAGAAATAAATGCTTACATTTGCACTTGCAGTTAACTGATTTTCAACAGGGGTCTCAAGAAAATTCAATTGGGAAAAAATAGTCTTTGCAACAAATGGTGCTAGGACAACTGAATACCCACAGGCAAAAGAATGAATTTGGACCCCTACTTCACTCAAAATGCACCATAGACCTAAATATAAGAGATAAAAATATAAAATGTTTAAAGAAAACATAGGAGTAAACATTCATGACCTTAAGTTAAGCAACAGTTCCTTAAATACACAATCAAAAGCACCAAAAGAAAAAGTAGCTAAGCTGGACTGAATCAAAATTAAAACTTTTATACTTCAAAAGATACCATTAAGAAAGTGAAAAAACAGGGCTTCGCTGGTGGCGCAGTGGTTGAGAGTCCGCCAGACGATGCAGGGGACACGGGTTCGTGCCCCGGTCCAGGAAGATCCCACATGCCACAAAGCGGCTGGGCCCATGAGCCATGGCCACTGAGCCTGTGCGTCCGGAGCCTGTGCTCCGCAACGTGAGAGGCCACAACAGTGAGAGGCCCGCGTACCGCAAAAAAAAAAAAAAAAAAAAAAAAGAAAGTGAAAAAGCAACCCACAGAATGTAAGAAAATATTTCAAATTACATATTTACATATCTGGTAAGGGATTTGTATTCAGAATAAATAAACAACAATAAAAAGACAAATAGTCCAATTATTAAAAACTTGGGCAAAGAATAGACATTTCTCCAAACAAGATATATAAACGGAAAAAAAAAATAAGAAAAGCTACACATACAGACATGAAAAGATGTTCAATATCATTGGTCTTTATGGAAATGCAAATCAAAACTGCAGGGAGATACCACTTCACACACACTAGAATGGCTATAATCAAAAGGCAGACAACAACAACTGTTGGTGAGGATACAAGGAAAAAAAAAAAAAGAGAGAGAGAGAGAGACCTTCATACACTGCTGGTAGGAAGGTAAAATGGTCTAATTGCTTTGGACAACAGTTTGGCATTTCCTCAAAATGTTAAGCATAAGTTACCATATGATTCGGGGCATGACTATCATACCCAAGAGAAATGAAAATATATGTCCACGCAGAAACTTTACACAAATGTTCACAGCATTATCTATTCTTAACAGTCCAAAAGTGCAAACAACCCAAATGCTCATCAGCTGATGAATGGAGAAAACGTAGTGTATCCATACAATGGACTATTTATCCAGCAATAAAAAGAAATGATACCTAAAAAGAGATGAAGAAATGATATATGCTACAACATAGTTAGAACTTGAAAGTTAGTTACAAAAGACCACATGTAGCATGATTCCATTTATATGAAACGTTCAGAATAGGCAAATCCATAAGGACAGAAAGTAGATTAATGGTTGCCAGGGGCTGGGGGAAGGGAACGAGAAATGACTGCTAACAGGTACAGGCTTTCTTTTGGAGGGGATGAAAATGTTCTAAAATTAGATAGTGGTAAAAAAAAATAATAATAAAAAAAATTTTTTTAAATAAAATAAAATAAAATTAGATAGTGGTGATGGCTGTACAACTCTGAATATACTAAAAACCACTGAACTGTACACTTTAAAAGGGTGAATTTTATGTTATGTAAATTATATCTCAAAGCTGTTATTTTTAAAAGGTGCGGCTTATTTCTTCTTTTAACTCTTTTATCATGACAAGAATATATGTCTAATTTTCCATTAAACATTTTTCCTCTCAATTTAAGATATAATTCATGATTGAACATATTTCGAGTTTAGAAAATTCTGAATTTTAAGCTATTCTAGGAAGTTAAGCAATGTTTCCAAACAATATCAAAATTGAAATTAACACAGTAATATAGATTTTTAGCTTAAATAAATAATATTGTAAGTTGTGGACAAAGTTGTTTTGAGCTGTCTTTAGCCTCCTCAGTAACAGACTATTTTAAAGAGGAACTTGTTTTAGTTTCTTCCTTGTGGTTAGTTCTCAGGGGATATGAGCACTAATTGAAAATTACACACGCCCTGTTTGCAAGGTTGCTTTAAAAGAAGTTTGTAGGACTAAACTACATTTATCATATATCATTAGCAACTTGGATGTCATATGCTACCTAATACTACAGAATATAAATGAAAACCATAAGATCTACAGCAAAAATCACAGCATGTTAGCAAAACAGGACATATAATGGCTCAAAATACAAAATAGCTCTTAAATGCCAGGAAATGTTCATTGTGATGATGACAAGTTTCTCTTTAAACTGTGAAACTAAAATCCTACTTGTCCCCTAGTATGTCTTGTGAGATACCCATTTAAAATACACTATTCATGG